>NC_143564.1:34040277-34672222 GCF_054136105.1 Typopeltis vanoorti
TTCTAAGTTCTAACCGTCCCGAGGATAAGGTGATTAGCCCTATAGCTCCCAGTGTATTCTATGGCTGTAGCTGCATGTGTTCACAGGGCTAGTTTGCCTGCTTGTGGGAGGAAAACCCCCCAGATAAACTGGGGAGAAAAACCCTGCTGTCCACGCCCAGGACCGGCTAATCTGGCTATGTCTGAGAAAGATCCTTCAGCTCCTGGCATCGGCGACGGGCATCGAGCCCAGGACATTCCCTTCCCAGACATATGGTTGCAAAGCGTACAGCCACTAGGCTAACCGCGTAACTAAATACACTAATATCTTGATCCGTGTGGCGAACTACGTTGACGTCAGCAAGTTGCAAAGACATATTTGTTAGAGTGTCTACTGTCTAGACAGCACAGTCACTTGAACTCGTGCAAATGGCGATTGAATTTTATAGCTACGTGGATTTAAGCGAATCAATTTAGTGATTGCAATTTTACAGGGTAGACGGGAAAAAAGGGCAACATTAGAGGTTTAGTACGTTAAACCTCTCTTTCGCACTTTACTTCCACTCGAAATTAAAGTGGAACTACAAAGTCGTTTAAATTCGAGTGGCTGAACGAATGCGTTAAAACAACAACGTTAACGTTAATAAACAACATGCGCAGCGTACCGCACACATTGAGTCAGACTAGAAACAAACACATTTAGTTCAAAATGGTTTTCAAGCACACACATAGGTGACAAAATTTGAAGAGAATATTGATGGTCACATCAACGTGTTACATTCAGAATTTCAGAACTGTTTTTCAGACCTGAATGTTTCGAGTTTCTGGAGCATTCAAACAAGTTTTATTATTAAAAAGCTAACATCAAGAGTTTCTTTATAATTTTATAAACTGGTGAATTGTTTACCTAACTCTAACAGCCCTCACAAAAATACGTGAGTGGTGCTATCAAATCTGTTTGGAAGAGACTAAAACTAGTGTAGCTCTGTGGAAATGACGTGCGCAATCTGCTTTAGTCAACCAATGGACTGTTTAAAGTTCGCTTTTAGTCTTCGAATAAAGAAACTTTTTCTAAGCCTTTCTTCCTCTGGTTTACTAAGTTATTCGATCTTTGGTACGCCAAGGAGGGTTCTCCTTACGGAAACTAGTTTTTTTTTTTTTTTTGCTGCTAATATAGCATCTAGTCGCAAGAAAATCCACCCCATAACTTAGCTTTGTACGAAGAATAATACGATTATTAGGATTCCAGACCAAGCGGCCGCAGTTCTCTCTCTCTCCTCCCAGAAGAGATTTGATCGTTTAATACTTTCGATCACTGTCAATAAATTCTTGGAAGATTGGGAGTGATTAACTACTAGACTTCAAAAGTTAGTTTGGGTTAATAACAATGCTTCGCCTACTCGCTCTGGGGAAAAAAAATAAATCCACAACGCCTTTTATTATTTTTTTATTTCTCGTTTAATATTGTCCATCAAACTGCGAGGGAACTGTCGACTAGTTGTTTTTGTGATATGCGTAACCGTCCATCTGCATAGTAAGGTAGTAAATGTGACCCAGAGAATCAGCATTATGATCTAACTGGAATATAGCTAACGTAAATGAATTCGCTTTGGAGAATGACTTTTGGTAAAAAGAGAGTGGCTTGTTGATTTGAAACTACATATTCAAGAATACAGCACAGTCACGTCACTTGGTATATTGTTCTTGTATTGCCCATGATGTACCGCACTGGCTAATAATGCAATGCCATTGGTTAATTAGTTTGCAAAACGTTGAAACTTTTGCCGAAGAGAAGCAACAGTCATCGTCTGCGTTCCTCTACAGTCGTGCAAGCAGGAATTGGTTGTACACTTCTACTACTGTAACATTGAGTAACCACAAGATGTTCCACATTCGGGATGAAGGTACACAATCTCCACTGAATAAAATCATGGCGGTTTTGAACTGCGTGATATTATTTTCCGCGACTGCTACTTTACCATGCTGATTTACGCTAAGTATATACTTATCAGTATGTTGGCCACTTCCACTCTGGAATTTTTCCAAGAAACGTATTCACTCAAGATATGCATGAAAACATTAATCGAGAAATGTTCACAATGGTGAAGTGACGTTAGAGAAAACGAAGCCACTGCATGTTGTTTAGCTTTTACTGGATCTTCTAAAAGAATTCTTCGAGACGAAACTACAAAGTTTATTTTCAATTCACTAGACTATAGTGAGTAATTTGAGTCATTTTCAAATGGACTAAAGTTTAAATTTATTTAGCTTAGTAGATGTTATAAGAATGATTCTGTCTTCTGGCGTTGGTAAGGAAAATATCTCATCTTTTACGAACCCTTAATAAGTTATTTTGTTAGGCCTATGAACACGTTACATGCCATGATTAGTGAAGAGTAAAAGCTTGATATCATTGCTGGCTCGTTTGCAGTTAAATAAAGGAATCTAGCTGATGTTCCGAAAATATATTTATGAAAATCAAATCAGGGAAATCAACTTAGTTCATACATGTCTTTTTCTTTAAGATATCTTTAGTTATTAAAGACCACAAACAAAAGGATTCTGATTGGAAATTATTTGCTTTGATATTTAGTCAAAGAATGAAACCTGCTGTCATATTTGAGATATAATGAATAGATGTGTGAAGAGAAGAGTACGTATTCACCCTCCTATCGATATTCTGGTAACGTTCCAATAATACTAGCCTTCCGGATTCGATTCTAGTTGTTGGCTTAAAAAAAATATTTTATTTTTTTCAAGTAGCTAAGTTAGGCGCAGGAAAGTAAGATTTTCTGAAACTGAAATCGACTGTAAATGTACATTAATTAAATATTTCTTTGAAAACCTGCAAAGTTATGGTTAGGAATAGGGCCGTACTTATGCACAAGCACATAAGGCTCTAGCTGAGGTGGGGGGGGGGGGGGAATTAGGGCCAATTTCACTCTAAGGCTTCGGTCTCCGTCCGCCTCAAGAAAAGTGTAAGTGCGACCCTCGTTAGGATTATTAAATAGCGGAGTTATCTGCTACGCTCTCGTCATTGACGAAATCTCCTTACCATACGTAGAATAAACTCATCTATCGATGAAAACTAAGCGCAGTGAATCCTACTTACTGATTTTCAGAACTTAGCACTTAAAGAATTTTGCTTACCTTTAGAAAATGAAAGGAGTTAGAGGATTTCTTTATTTTTAATGATGTGTGTACTAGAGAAGAAGAATAATTTTCTCAGAGGAAGAGCTTTCCTGGTCTTGAAAATGATCCCTACGTTATGAAGTATACAATTCATACAAATAATTTGTCAAGTGAATTTGAGAATTTCTAGTTTGGCCTAGTGCATGTAGCATTTAAACTTACCACTTTTTTGTTCCTTTATGCACTTAGGCTTTCTATGATTTCATAGAGGTGACGAATATAGATTAAACATATAATAATGAATGCTTTGATGTCTACATCGAGCCCATTTGTGCATTTCCTACATATCTTAACTTGGAAAACACTTGCCAGATGGGTGACTAATATTATTCAATTGGATAAGTTTTCAACGCTTCGATTTTGCAATACCATAACGAATATATATTAAAAAAAATTAATGAAGTGGTCCTTCTGACTACATTTTAAAGAGTTTGAGCAACAGGCCTGACAGATATGCAAGCCAGTTTTATTTTCAATGGACGGTATTCCATAGCTGGGTAAGTAAGTCAGTTGGGAGTTGAAAGATCATCATTAAGCAAAAGCTAAATATGTTGCACAAGGAAAATGTGTATAATTAGGTCTATAATAAAGAAAAATCATATGAGTACAAAGTTAATACTCATATGATTTTGCTAACGATCTAAACCCAAAATAGCTTTTATATCTGTATGCGTAAAAAACACGACCTGTGATTGTGTGTTCGTATGAACTATTAATATCGGATCAAATTTGGTCTTACCAGTATCAATAATCAAGCCATTTCAATAAAATGGCCATGCCCTCTGTTGAGGAGAAACAATTGCGATGTAAACTAACAGTGATTAACGATGCTCTGAAGTCCCGTGGAAATGACCTTTTCGTTTGAAACGATAAACCGGCAAAAGAAAGATCGTTATAGGTTTGATTGTAGTCACCAATGAAAGGAAACCCGTCTATATTTTCCAGCCACTTCCCGAGTTATTCGATTTTTGGCAGAGGGTGGCAAGGTTTATTTTCCACAAACTCAGGTTTAAAGTCGACCGCAGATCTATGACTATATAGGACCAGTGACTGTCTTCTATGCTCTCCCTTTATGCCTATGAAATGATTGACAGCGATTAGTGACGGATAATGGTAGGACCAATTACCAACCGATCTATCAAAAGTAAATAAATAAATAAAAAATGCAGCTAAAAGTTATGCCTATTCCTGTTGGAAATCAATGACATGACATTAGATTATTCATTTCTAGAACTAGTGAACAGTTTTCTATAACATGAATTACGATCAGTAATCCCCACTTTCCTCTGCACCACTACTACTGAAATTAATTCTTGCTTTCCTAATAATTTGTAAAATGTTTATAAGAGGTAAAGAAAATGTATAAATTTCTGGTTTATTTATTCAATGGTCTTAACGACAAACCATGCTTTCCATAGTAGAGATGCATACTACAATAAACTAAAGAAAATATTTACGTTTTTATTTATTTTTCTTCAGTTTTTAAAACAACATCTACCTTACCTATTCTGCCTTACCTATAAATAATTAAATGTGAATTTTTTCATGATGCATTATTTCCAAAAGAAGGTATTCCTAGAACTCCCTAAATGCATTTAAATTCACCTATACTTAAGTTCAAGTCTAGTCGACTAGTTCCAGAGTTAGTCTATCTCTAGGATAGTCTTGGACAGGCAGGTTTTGTTTTCCCAGAAACAAGGGAAGGGGGAGACAGCTACCTCTGTCACTTCCGAAAAGAAAGTCAGGATCAACTTTTAAACAGCGATTTGCATTGAGAATAAAGACATGAGAATAAAGCGATTTATGCATCCTGAACTCTGATTCTGACAAATATTTCTGAAGTCGTCGAAAAACAATGGGCATAGTAGGTTGCTGCAGATCGAGCTTTCTCAAAACGAGACAATACGTCTCTGAACCTACAAGTCTTGTTCTTCATGTGATATTAGGCTACTTTCATGCATTTTCCTCACCATCATCATATCCTAAGTTTTCGACCATTCTCAATTTTTTATTCAATCGAAAATGCTCTCAAGATTAAAAAAAAAAACTTTGTACTTAACAGTGTTTGGTGTCGTTCTCGACTTTTAAAAAATTATAAAATATTAGAATTCTTAGACCTGTACAGTATGGAAATGGCGACGTTTGCTTCCACAGCTAAGCCGTCGAAATAAAATACCGTTCTAAATTTGATTCTATTCGTCGACTAAGGAAATTTTCTCTAAGGCTCTCTTACACCGTTTTCGGAGTTGGTCGATCTCTGACACGGACAAGTAAGAGTTTTTATCCCAGAAACTCGAGTTTATAATTCCATAACTGAAGAAAATGGACCGTATAACTCAGACAATATAGAGGGTTTGGGTTCAGGACCACTAGTTAGTGGTAGTTGTCTGGCATACTCTCTTCCCCGGTTACTGTTTAAAATCTCTGATAATCTTGTGCTAGCTATCTGTGATTAGCTAGCCTAAGTTCCCACAATGTAAGGCTAAATGGCTTCGACTACTCTCTTCGGGAAATAAAATGGTTAGCGAATTTATCTTTTTTTTTTATGAAAATTTAAAAAAAGTAGAATTTACCTTCTAAAATGAAACAAATTGATCAGTATCGAATTCAAAAAATTACAACCAGTTTTGTAGAATTTGAAAAATACCACACGATAAAAAAAAATTGCATTAATCGTCACACTTAAATTTATTTTGCATTTTCTGGACAATCTTAGGTCCATAATTCAAAATCTGAAACTCAATGCGCCTTTGTGCCCAGATACATCTAATTACTTAGTGAACCATAGGCCTGCTAATGCCTTTTATTTCCCTTATATGTAGGCTGACCATATTACCTTGAGGCAAAAACGGGATAGTGGGATGGCAAAAACGGGACGGGGGTTATGTAATACTCTTTAGTCATGAAAAAGTAAGACGATAAAAAAAGTTTTATTACATAAATATATTGAGCTTACCATTATTCTTCAATGATAGAACCCATACAAAATTTTAGGTAGACGTAGAGGGGAGACTGTATTTCACTACGATCGTACCATGAATATTTCTCCGATGAAGTGATCTTACACAGCAAATTTGGGTCTTTCAACCCTTATCATAAAACTTCTCACACTCCATACACAATTTTGTTTTACAACTAATATAGTTCTTTTTGTCTCAACACTTAATCTAAATTTCTCCTTTGATTCCTAACAAAATATTCTTTGAACAGGTGCTGTACTTCCTAAAAGACAAAGAATAAACTCTACAATATTACAAAAGTCTTGAAAGTCGAGGCGTTTTTCGCTCATTTCAGAAATAATCTGTACCCACCCTATCAGATACAGGAATGTTTTTTTTTATTCCATGGATCCAACTCTGTCTCACAATTATAGATTTCATGAGGGTCCACTGATCGAATATACGAGTTTCTTCTGTTTCTGTGCTTGTGATGAGTTTCTCGTTACGGCTGTCCTGTATTTCTTTCCATTCAGGTATCTTCCTTAGTAGCACCCACTCGAACTTCTCAGTGTTTCCTAAACTGCACTTCCACATGTTCACATATCTAAGCTGGTTTCTATGAAACCAACTTAGATATGTCTACCTCAAAAAACGTAGCTTCATTCATTTCTCCTGAATCTACTAACATTTTCAGTTTTTTTTTTTTGCCATCAGTGGTTACAAACTCTTCACTTTTTCTGGACTCTAAATTGTTTACAAGATTTTCAATGTCCATGGCTACTTCTGTAGCTGAAATATTATCTTTTTCAATTAAACTAATGTATGTTTGGAACGTAGACACTTGATCTCTTGCAAATGACCACCACAATTTCAAATAGGGATCTTCAAGCAATTTTCGCAACATAACAGGACATTTTTCTTGAGAAAGAAAATAAGAACGAAGCCTATCAAACATGCTTAAAATTCTGTCAGTTGATGGACCCAAGGACAAAAATCTTGTATTTCCATCCTCTAACTCTGGACACTAAATTGTTTACAAGATTTTCAATGTCCATGGCTACTTCTGTAGCTGAAATATTATCTTTTTCAATTAAACTAATGTATGTTTGGAACGTAGACACTTGATCTCTTGCAAATGACCACTACAATTTCAAAGAGGGATCTTCAAGTAATTTTCGCAACATAACAGGACATTTTTCTTGAGAAAGAAAATAAGAACGAAGCCTATCAAACATGCTTAAACTTCTGTCAGTTGATGGACCCAAGGACAAAAATCTTGTATTTCCATCCTCTAACAATTTAGCGTAATTGTTTCCTGCAAAGTCACAAAAGTTTTTCAAGTTCATAATCTCTGACTGTGTATATATTGAAGTATTTGTATACTTTCACTGCAAAACATTCGATACCAATTGGCGAATAATCGACAGCACACTGGAGACAATTGCGTATAATGTTTGCCCCACAAACAACGTAGATGTTGGTTGATGTCGCTTCTGCTTCCATGAGCAACGGGAAAATGGTCATTACAATGTTGGCATGCCTCTTTTGTTCCATCACTACACAGCTTCTCCAGTTTAATAAATCTGAATTCTTTCTGGAGATCGTCATTAAAACTGCAGTTTCGCCTCAACATTGCAAGGATAGACTTAAAGCTTTTAAAAAATAAGAATTAACACTTAATAAATTAGACTTAAAACTTTAAACTTAACCACCGGCATTGAATAACAAAGCCGCCAGTTAGCATACAGGCAAAGCAAAAACTAATGCTACAACAGAACAGACGCCGTGTCTGAAACGTGCAAATGTTGCCAACATGTGTTTTTTATTTTCTCTGAATAAATCACTGCAGACATCGATATTTAGTTTCGAACAATGAGACTCCATGATTTTACAAATTACTGGTATCCGTGATATTGATATATGATTGTAGGTTATGAATAATAATTTATGACTGACCGGTATTAAAGTTATTTATAATTTTTATTAAAAACCGGACAAAATTGACATTTTTATTAAAACGATGAGACGGCCGAAAAATATGACAAATACATTACTGTCCCGTTCAAAACGGTACGTATGGTCAGCCTACTTATACGGAGAAAGCAAAGACATCCTCTAATGCCTTTTTTATTATTATTATGATAAAACTGATTTCAACGATCAAGCTTTTGTTCGATTATTTTGAAATTCCCCAATTTATCCAAAAGTCCTCGCGAGGTGAAGGATTTACTGGGCTATTACAGTGGCGTTGTATATCAAATTGGTAATCCACGTGTTCCGTAACGTGTTTACACGAAGAATTTGCATGTTTCATTAAAAGATGGCGCCACTGACAACTATTCCCTGTAATATTTTAAAATTCACACTTTTTTTTTTTTTTAAGTTCATTACAAACATACGCATTTCTGCACTTCTAATGAATTCTTGGACATCGGCACATTACATATTTTTTTTTGTTTTCGTAAGAGTGGCTAAGACAAAATAATTAATATCGCGCAAAAGTAGCACTTATGTCACTGATATATATTAAACTGTGAACTCATGTACGAGTCATTCGTTTCAATTATAAATGTTAGTTATAATACGTCTGGTGAGTATTTCCGAACAGTGAATTTAGTAGCATTTGTGTACATATAGATTTCAAAGATAAAAAATATACAAAAAAGGCATATGGCAATGGAAGCTACATAAATAAATATATTATATATTTAACAATATGCACAGGTGGTAATATTTTTTGTTCAGAAACATGGGAAATTATTAACTCTTTCTCTCATTAACAGAAGTCTGAAGCTTTACACTTCAGTCACTAGAGATCTGTGCATCATAGCAGTGAAAGTGAAATCAGGTGGAGAATCGGCGAAAAAAATAAAACTTGTAATAGAATTGAACTACGGAAAATATTCCGTCAATTAACATTTATCAGCTCATGAAAGTTGCTTAAAAAGTTGCTAAGTTAAAAACGTCTCTGCATTAAATTCATTCTTGTATAGTGATGACTGACATCACTATACAAGAACGCTATTGTAAGGTCAATAATTTCTTCTTTTTTTTTTTTTTTACTTATTGTCTCCGATTATTCTGAGATGTTTCAACCAACTACTACTTTGGAAAAAAAAATGGAGAAAAAAAAATAAAGCACATTTCTGCTTGCTGGCTATCTATGCTGTGATTAGTGTTTAGGATTATGCGATATTCGAAATGCTCCATGTAGTAATCTGCAAGGGTAGGAGAGGTAGGACTACCCATGGCTGTTCCTTCAACTTTTTATAATTTGTCTTGTACCCTGAAATAACCAAAGTGGATTACAAAGTTAAACAGTTTGATGATATCAGGAGCAAAACCTTGTTTAAGTAAATCAATAATATCTGCCAAAGGAATGCCTGTGAAAAGAGACACTACAGTATATCAAGACTAAATAAGATCACTGAAGATTCTAAATGTAGATTACAAACCTCCGTTTTAAAACCTAGGGAGCTCTTAATGTGAAAGAGCTCCCTAGATTTTCCAGTAAATGAAGATTGTGGGGCAGCCGATGCAATCTGTTACTGATCTTAATGGAATATCTCGTTTATGAATCTTGGGAAGGTCATATAATCTTATGGTTGGGCACGAAAAATTTACTTTTTTTCTTTATTTCTTCATCCCTTTTAGCGATCAGTTTATTGACTTCGTTAACTTGTCTAGAAGTCGAATCTGATGATAGGAGACTATAAGTAAAAAAAAATCATAGGATTAAGGAAATCTTTTTAAAATACGTTTTCTTATATTATATCTACCGCTTTGCCTTCGTCTGCCCCATTAATGACAAAATTATTATTATTAATTTTATTTATTTATTTTATTTATTTATTTTTTTTTTTTTTATTTATTTATTTTTTTTTTGAATTAAGTGTTTTGATTTCCGATGGAGTTAGGTCAAAAGGTGGTAGTTAGGTTTTTTTTTTGCTTTGAATGGATGATTGAAAACGAACTTTGTTAGCAGTATCTGCAAAAAATGAATGTAAGATTCTATCTATAAGATGAAACAAGTCCATAATAAATAACTTACTTGAAGAGACGGCCTTGACCTATTCATGACCTTTGGCTAAAACTGAGATCTCTTCCTGAGCAAGAGGACGTCCTGATAAATTTACTACTGCAGCCATTCGTCATGAAGAACATAAATCTTATATCCAGTACCATGAACCCGAAAAGTCTGGCCTAGAAGAACATACTATTTCGACTAAATAGTTTTTTGGGAGAACACCAAGTTTTTTATTTTATTTATTGATTTATTTTTACACAGAAGCAGATTCCTTATAGAAAGCATATATAAAAGAGTTGCGAGACCTTTCTACACCGACCTAACTTAAGTAGATCTGATGGCCTTCGGTAATCCCCTTTATTGCGAATATTATTACATCATTTTTCTGCAAATTCCTGATTATGTTATTGTAATTATTTTATGAATATAAAATAATCAATTAAAATTTTTCTTAGAATTAAATTTATTTTTAATTGTAATTTTCTATTGTATTTCCATTTCCAATGTACTGAGAATGCCTATGTTTCTCTGTGGACTGTTAGTAATGGGTTTAGATTTTCCACAGAAAAAAGTGTCAGTGTACACTTCTGTCAAAAACGCACTCTTCACCCAGATCCTGAATTAAGAATGCGACGCACTGCTATTCCAGTAGCTACAGAAGACAAATTCTTGGGACTGATCTTTGACAGTAAACTTACATTTGTAACACACACATTCGTCAACTGAGAGAAAAGTGCAAAAGAACTTTGAACCTCCTTCGCACTCTATCCTCTACTGAGTGGGGTGCTGATCGAGCTTCATTGCTCCATCTTTATCGTGCACTTATACGTTCAAAGCTGGATTATGGGTCTCAAGTCTACGCAGATCCATTTCTGCATTTTGCGGGGCCCTGTGCGAAATGGAAAAGCGGGGCCCCTGAAAGTTAGTAACATTTATGGAAATTTTAAATGGAAGAATATCTTGTTAATTAATTAATTAAATCAAATATGAAAAATATTTATGCACATAAATAAACAGGTTTGCTCTTTAGCATCAATTTAAGTGAAGGGGAAAATTAGTTACAAAATAAATGTGTTTGTACGTACATGATATATTATTTTATTATGTAAGTACACATTATCATATAAATATTCTAGAACAATGATTTATTTAATAATATAAATAATAATATAAAAATATGAAAAAAATATCCATTTTTACTATAAAATATATGTATAACAACTTTTAAGATTTAAAAGAAATCTTAATATATTAAATTTTATTTAACCTAATGCGCTTATCAATAAAATCATTTATAACGCTATTAAAATTCAAATTTTTTTGCAATTTCATGCTCTATAGATATTATTGCCAGGGACGACAAACGTTCTTGAGACATAGAATATTGCAAATAGGTTTTTATTAATTTTAATTTGGAAAATGACCTTTCTGCTGATGCGACCGTAACTGGACTGGTCAATAATATTTTAAATGTCGTAGTAATATTTGGATAAATATCCGACAAATTATTGGCAATTATGAATTTTAAAATATTAATTATTAATGGGTGCATCAGAAGATGCACCCATTAATAATTCAATCAATATTTCAATAATTCAATCAATATTTAATCAATATTTTTAAAAATAATTAATTCATTGTAAAATTCGGATTCGTCAATATCTGTATTTAATTTTTGATACAGCTGTTTGCAGCAAATTTTTAATTCATTTTCTGTCATTTTTCTTATTAATTTCATATCATAAAGAAATCCAAGTGATATTTCGTGAATTTCATACAATTCAAATCTTTTTTTGACAGATTGTAGAGCGGTATCTAAAATTACAAAAAAAAAAAGAAATTAATCCCAAAATTATCTTTGTTATCACTTATGTGTGATTCATCAGGCGTTTCATAATCAAAAAATAATTTTCTTCGACGTACTCGACTTTCTTTAGATTTAATTTCTATTTCTAATAGATTTGACAGTTCTTTAGCAATCTCAAAACAGTTATCAAATGCTGATATTCTCTGCTCTTCAAAGTACTGCACTAACTCTAATATGTTTAGTTGCTACGTCCATGGGAATTTTTGCATTTTGTAATACTTTACTTACTAAATTAACTTTTGACAAAAGCTCATAACAAATTACAAGGCTTATTATAAACCCAAATGAATCTATTTGTTCATATATCGAAACCACTTCTACTTTGATAGTATTATCTGACGCAGTTTCAAATAATTCTTTTAGTGCATTTAAAAATTCTGGAATTTTAAAACGTACAGCGCTAACTGATTCTATTCTACATTCCCATCTTGTATCACACAACGGTTTTGGACTTAATTGTTTAACAAATTTCTTTAATATGTCCCAAAGTGAAGTTGAGGCAGCAAATAATATATATATTTTTTGTATAACATTGAAAAAATTATTACTATAATTGATGATTTTGCGACATCCCCTAAAATCAAATTTAAATTATGACAGGCGCAAGGAGTATAAAATGCCTTTTCGTTTTCATGAATTTCATACAATTCAAATCTTTTTTTTGACAGATTATAGAGCAGTATCTAAAATTACAAAAAAAAAAAAAAAAAAGAAATTTATCCTTATATACCCCTTAATAATATCCCTTATATTCTCCTTTCACATTCGCTCCGTTATCATACCCTTGCCCTCTACAATCTGACAATTTAAGATTTAATTTATTCAAAAGTGATTTTATATTTTCATATATACCTTTACCTAATAGTGTCATTAGTTGTTAAAAACGTCAAAAAGTGTTCACGAATTTCAATATCTGCTTTAAATATATGTAAAAATATAAAAATTACTGAAATTTTGCTCCTGATGACTAACATCAGGAGTACAATCGAGAATTATTGAATAGTACTTTGCCTGTCCTATCATTTTTACAATATTTTGTTGAATTTTGGTTTCCATATCAACAATTAATTCATTTTGCACAATGGGTGATAGATACGAATTTTTTTATTACCTATAATTTTTTTTCCCGAACATCGCATTAAATGATCTTTTAAAAGGGATCAAATTCTGCAATTAATTCTATGATTCCTAAAAAAATTACCATTATGGGCAGTGTACAAAGCATCAAAATTACCTCTAAAAGCTAAATTATGTTCGGATAAATAAAGAATTGCTGCTACTATTCGTCTTAAAACATTTCTTAACCGTTCTGCTTCAAATTTTACGACATTTTGCTTTGCCTGATCAATTGTATTGTGATTTTTTAAACTACATTCCATTTGTGTCCATGAATACGTGCAATTCATGTGCACTGGATTTCGTTCGTACGACTTTAATCTTTCACTTACATGTCGCCAGTCAGAAAAGCCATTATTAGATAAAAAAAAAATTATCATCAGAAGAAAACAATTTGCAACAAAAACAAAAAATAGAGTTGGAAGAGTTTGAATATACAAGCAATCTTCTGTTTTACTTCTCTCCATTTGCAATTGTCCTAACGTAGTGACCTGTGGAAAAAACACCTCTTGTTGTCATTTTTTGGAAAATCATTTTCAGTCGGAGGAGACGGTGGACCACGTTGTACAATTTGTGTTAGTGTTGCGTTGTTCAGAATTTTGGGCCATGTTGCTGGATCATCAATAGTAAATAGTTCACCTTCCTCTGGTGTCTCAGCTTTAGGATCTTCAATACTCATTGTTTGACCAAACGCGTCATGTTTTCTGCTTCCTTTGAGTATTTCAGAACTCTCATTATTAATTAATGTTGAAGCAGAACTTTTTTTAGTTATTTCAGAACTTCCATTATCAAATGATATATCTGAACAAATATATGAGTTCAACTTCATAAATTTAAATAGTGAATTTCTTTAACGTTCCTCAGCCGCTTCTTTTTCTTGTTTTCGCTTTTCATGCCCACTTGGGTGTTTTCTTCCATAATAATCTCTCTCACGACTAGTCATACTCTAGAATTAAATACGATAGATTTAATTATAAAATAAGTTAATAAACGAAAACAAAATTACTCTCCTGATAAATAAAACATATCTAAAATAGATAATATTAGGAAATAAATAAATCTAATATAGATCGAAAACTGCTATTGAAGAAAAATTCTGATGTCGGATAACCTAAAACCAGTTTACAAAATATATTTTTTAAGATGTTTTGCAAGTAATGTCAAAAAAATTGTCATGACAGTACGTGTATATACTTACTTATTCATAAAATCATAAACTAAAATCAAAAAACCCCTTAAAATTATTAAAAACACCTGTTTTAAAATGCACTTTTCCTTATTTAACACTATGTTGTACGATATTAGTATATATCTTAGAGTAGTTTCAAATACTGCCGCTACGATCTTATTTCGCTTACTTTATATAATAATTACAATATTAATTTATATAATAATTAAAAATTAATTGATTTTCTTTTTTCTATTTTTTGCGCTTTGCGGGGTCCTGTGCCACCGCACAGTTCGCACACCCATGAATACGGCCTTGAGTCTATGGTTCTGCATCACAGAGTAACCTGCGATGGTTGGACTCCATCCACCATCAGGGTATATGGATAGCTACTGGTGCCTTTCACACATCACACACTCAGAGTCTTTATGTTGAAGCAAATGAACCTGCTCTATCACTTCGACGGAAACAGTTATCTCTTAATTACGCCCTAAAGATAGAATCTCTCCCAAATCATCCTACATGGACTAGTCTCTTTTCTCTGCACTGGAAAGCTCAATACCACACACTTCAAACTGCCATACGTCCTTTTGGTATGCGTATTAAAGAGACTATGCAAGCTCTTGGTATAAATGTTGAGAACATTGAGAAACACTAAACATAACAGCATCCCTCCATGGCAGGTTTGCACACCACCCTGCGACCTCTCACTTTGTCAGCTACAGAAATCTCATACTCCATCATCTGTCTACCTCCAATTGTTTAATGCACACAGAGCAGCACACTCTGATTTCTTGCCTATCTATACTGATGGCTCAAGAACTAATACCTCTGTTTGCTGTGTTGCTGTGTTTCCTGACATTATTATCTCCAACCAGATCCCACCTGATATTGCAGTAATTATACAGCAGAGTTACATGCCATTCAGCTTGCACTCGTTCATATAAAAGAATGCTACCAAAAGTGTATAATTTATACAGACTCATTGAGCTCTTTACAGGCTATCTCCTCTCCTATGCATAATCCACATCCAGTACTTTATGAGGTGTTACACCTGTTTCCCAAAATGAAAATCCTTAATTTTGATGTTCAGTTGTGCTGGATTCCCAGCCACGTTGGAATTAAGGGAAATGAGGCTGCAGATGCAGCTGCTAAATCAGCTCAAAACTTTCTCCACGTACTGTTTGACAGTATACCATATACAGACTACAGACAGTTTATAGAATCAAAGCTAATTGCTCAATGGCAGTCATCATGGCAGGAAGCATTAACAAACAAATTATATAATATTAAACCTGAAATCAAGCATTGGCATTCTAGTCAACGAATAAAGAGAAGAGAGGAAGTTGTTCTCACTAGGCTCCCCGTACGTCAGAGTCATCTTACACATTCTTATTTACTAAGAGCTAATGACCCTCCCATGTGTGAAAAATGCAATACACACCTCACTATTTATCATCTACTGGTAGAGTGCCAGCACTTTGCACGAGAGAGGAAAGAAAGTTTTGCCTACCTGGCCAGACCATATACACTCAGGCAGATGCTGACAGACTCAGGAAAATTACATGATGTTTTTAATTATTTACAAAGAATTAATTTATACAAACACATTTGACTAATTTTGTTTATATGTAAATACCGTATTGCTTCACTTAGCTTTTGTGCATATATATTACAAAATATGTAATGTTTTGTGATGTATATGTGCAGGAGTTGAGTACTAATGTATATATTATTCACTAGGTTAATTTCTGACCAATCATGTATTTCTGTAGCCCCGTGTTACCTTGTTGTAATTTTGTTAATATGTAAATACCACACTGCTAAATTTTTATGCATACATAATGTATAATAATCCCTCTTTAACTCTATGTATTACTGTAATAACATTTGTTATAATCTTATTGTAGTAATCGTATATGCAGATACTGCATTCCTTGGCTTGGTGTTGTACACGCATTTTGTTTATTTAACTTGTATCATTGACAACTTTTGTACTACCATAACCTTTATCCTTATGTGTTGCTGTGGCCTCTGCAGCAATTCTGTTTCTATGTAGATGCTGCTTTGTGATAACTAATTTTCGTACAGGCATATTGTTTACAATTTTCTTTAACTGCTTATGTATAGTTGTAACCTTAGTATGGCACAGGATAACCTTTGTAGTTTTTGTGCCAAATAAACTATAAACCAACCAACCAAGCCTATGATGCATAGGCGAAAATTTTACAGGCTAATAAATTTATTCCATGTAAGTTTAAGTTTCCATGTTTAATTTTTCCAAGTATGTCAACTTATGTACAGATATTAAAGCAACTCGTAAAAAGTCACATGATACACATAGTGACTTAACGTATTTCGAACTATTTGTAATCACATACGTATGAGTGAACAAAAATTAAAATAATGTCCGGTTTATTAGGAAAAATGTAACAAAGCATAAAAGCATTAATTTTCATAATACCTATTTGGCTGATACGAAGAACAGCCCTTTTAGATGGGGAGAGCAGTCTTCGCACCGATCGGAAAGCGATAGATTTTTTTTTGGGTGTGGAGTTGGAAGCCATTCAGAATAGCTCACTCAGTCTACCACTTCGAGTGTGTATACTATCATTACGGTAGAAATACTTGATTAAATAAAGATAGGTGTGAAATTATTTCTAACCACACACACACACACACACACACACACACATACACACACACACACACACAAGAAGATTATCTGATTATGAATTCCCTAACAGTGGTTTGGAAACGGTGCGACCCCTCCTAGTACAGGGGAGAGTTGAAAACATTACCTTATACTGAATCAAGATTGTTATCAATTCCCCTCCCTCAGTACCCAGAGAATATGCACGCGGAAATCTGTGGCCTTAATTTATACAATTAGTTTTGGAATTAAACAGTGTTAAGAGGAACGAAGTATTATTCAAGTTATCAATTTACCATATATGTTGGCGTATAACACATAGTTAAAGTTGAAAAAAAATTGCTGAAATAAGGGGTCACCTTATACTTAGGGTATAAAATATGAACATTTAATTATGGCGATGGAAAACCGTCAAGCGATTGTCCAGCTCCTACAGTAATGTATACGTGTAGCAGTATTATGTTAGACGCATATACTGTCTTCTGATAAGATTTTGCATTGAACTTATGTTAATATACTGATATTAGTTAGTGGATTAGTATGTTTTATATATAAATATTTGTAGTATTAAATAAGTATATTTAGTAGGGTAAGCATGTAGGTTTTTTTTTCTTTTTTCATTTGAATTCTAATGAAACATTACTGGCGTCATCCCATGAATTACAATACACGGAACTGAAGAATCATCAACTATTTAGCCAATCCTCTCGTATGCTTGCTGTGACTGCTATGCCTACTTTATATTGAAGTAAAAGTAATGTGTAAGAACTGGTTAGCGATACGGCGATTACAGGACAATGTAAACATTTAGGGGATCACCTAATATTTACGCTACCATATACAGTAATTTAAACGACATTCATGAAAGATATTAAAATATTTTGTTTCCCCCAGAGAATATACTGGTGGAAATCCGAAATTTCAATTCATACAATTGGAGTGTGAGATTTAAGCGCGAGTTGAGCCTCCGTAGCTGAGTTGGTATGGACTACCCCCTTTTTGGAAAGAGCAGCGTTCGAATCCTGTCTATGATGTGAGGAACCTTCAAGTGTTTTCAATTAAATGGTGAGTTAGCCTGTCTCAAACGGAGGTGGAGGGTTTTTCGTCCCTCAGAACGGAGGAATGACAAACCTGGTGCATTAATTGCCTAAAACCTTTAATTAAGGATTCATGGATATTGAGAGTTGAAAACATTACCTTATACTGAATCAAGATTGTCATCAATTCCCCTTCCCATCTTGCTACCCAGAGAATATGCACACGGAAATCTGCGACCTTAATTTATACAATTAGTTTGGGGATTAAGTGTAAACCACTTAAATTCAAGTAGGAAACGTCGAGTTTCAGGATGAGATGCATTTGCTGTTTCAATTTTAACAATTCCGTGGTAAGGTACGTGTGTTGGCAGAACACTAAGCTAGTAAATTAATGATGTGACAAGCTTCGAATAAGATATACAAAGAAGATTAATCATTATCGTGCATATCAAGGATTTAGGCCTAGCGTGGCCTGTTTCGGCCTTAGAAATCATCGTTGAATCGTTTAAGAGGACGTCCTGGTTTTCTTTTTCCTAATGGCTTGTACTTTAAGGCTTGTTTTGGTAATCTTTCTATTTTCATTCTTTCAACGTGTTCCATCCATTTATGTTTATATTTCTTTAATTTTTTCTATTATTGATTCTTGGTTTAATTCTTTCATAATTTCTTCGTTTCTTTTGTGATCAAATAGGGTATACTTTGCAGTTTTTCTCATAAACTTCATTTCTGCTGTTGTTAATCTTTGTTTGTCTTTTTGTTTTATTGTCCAGATTTCGCTTCCATACATTAAGACTGGTAGGGCTAATGTATTGTATACTTTTAGTCTGGTTTATTTATGAACTAGGTTTGGTTTAAATATACAGTTAATTACTCCTGTTATTTTTAAATATTTTGCAATTTTTACGTTTATATCTTTTTCATTTTCACATGTGATCGTACATCCTAGGTAGTTAAATGAATTCACCTGTTCTAAGATCTTGTTATCTAATACTATTTTAGTTCTTGCTGGATCTTATCCTTTAAAGGTCATACTTTTTGATTTTTCCGTTGATATTATCATACCATAATCTATGGTTATCTCATTTAGATCTAAAATAGCTTTCTGTAAGTTATCTTTAGAATTTGTAATTATTATTTGGTCGTCGGCAAAGAGAGAGTGTTTAAGTTCACAGTAGGAGAAAAGTTTAATACTTTGAAGCAAAATTTTATTCCATTTTATTATTATTTCATTTAAGTAAATATTAAAAAGAGTTGCTGAAAGGGGACATCCCTGTCGGACTCCTTGGTTTATCTCTCTCGTGTATGATAGCTCGTGATTTAATCTTATTCGTATTTGATTATTTTCATATATACTTGTGATAGCTTTTAAGATATTACTTGGTAAGATTAATACAACTCCTTAAATGTATTAATTTATTAATGCATTTTAGATAAATGAGAGGATCATTTTTAAAATTATTCCTTCGAAAGCAAAGGGAAGTGAAAATGTTCCTTTAAAAGGGACCAATACTCTAATAAAGTTTGAAAACAGTATCTAAATACAACAGAAAATTTATTGTTGTTGGATCTTTATTCTTGGAAGATCAAATAATCCATTAACAGCTTTACTTGAACATGATTTTGCCTCAGAAAAAATTTAATTCAGCACCTTACTCTCAACACACAACTTGAAGCAAAATAACACTATTAGACTGTTTCTGATATTCGAGTCCGGCCTTGTTAGTTCTTGCCGACCTCAATTCTTATCTAAACGGTAAAAATTGAGGTCAGCAAATTCTATGTGCAGCTTTCTTCCTCTTATTGTACCTTGCAGTAAATCAGTTTCTCAACGGCTGGTCTAAGACTCGCTTGAGGTCTACAAGTAGACCGCCAAGCATTTGTCTTCTCTCCCCTCTCGGATTTAGTTCCTAGATTGTATTATTTTTTTAAGACTACTGCAGGCTACTCCTTTCACGTATCCCCTCTAAGACGGCTTCAACTTTTCTATAAGTAACTCATATTGCACTTGAGATTTCATCTCAGCCATCATACAATATTTTCCCCTGAAAGGGTAACTAATGTAAATATGTAACAATTACATTTGATGTTACATTAGTGTAACAGTTACCAATTTAAATGTGACGGGATTAATCAATTTTTGTTTTCGCTCAAAATCTGTGCTTTGGGAAATGCAAACAGAAATACGTTATCTTTCTGTATTCCATATTAAGATTTGAACGTAATCGAACATATCAGAATATATAATTCACCATAGCCGATGGGGTGGCTATTTGAATGCAGTTTCATAGAATTTCTAAATTTAATTATTTTTGTAATTAACTCTTTCAAGTAAAATACATTATTCCATCCAACATAAAAAAAAAAAAAAAACTCCTATATCATGGTATCCGCGAATCCCTACTCACGTACGGTATAACAGTCTATGCAAATACATCAAACAGCCACCTAACAAAATTAGAAACATTACACAGGAAAATTGTGTCAACAGTGATTTGGACACCTTACATGTAACAACCAATATACGACCAGCACATGGCGACACACAGAATCCTGAGCATTAAAAACCTGAAACACTAACATTAACAAGGAATTACTTCAACATCACCCATCGAAACAACAGAGACACATATCTATAACACGACCTACAACAACCCTCTACATCCCTACACCCTTCAACAACTCGTACGGTTCTTTTGTGAGATCACATCAGATACCCACGCAACTCAACAACCTACCAAGAAAGTTAAACACGTAGATAACTACAGAACATTAAAACAGGAACTCAGGAAAATATATCAACAAAGTTAATATAACATTAACACTAATATACACATCACAAATCACCAACATCCAATGCCGACATCCCATGCATAAACAGTAACAGCAACATAAATAGTGAAGGCTAATCTCACTCTCTTCATAAAAGCTAACCCAAGCTTCGAAGTAGGTGGGATTAACACGCCTCACTCATCTACACGTAATCCTTATAATCAAAGAATGCAGATTATGTAAGAAAACAGTCAGTAAAGTATATAACAATAAAGAAGATACTGATTATTATGTGATAATATCATTAATATAATATTACTATGTAATATGAAAAATTAATGTAATAAATTATTCTTATGATTAAAAATTATGTAAATAATGAGTTTACATTGTATGTTTGTGAGAATTAGGAAATATAATATATTAATTGCATATGTGTAAATACTGTTGTATAATCACACTTCCTCAAAATTTGAAAAAAAAATATATATATATAGTAAACTACAACATGTAATATTATATAACTTGTGTAAATCATTACTGTGATTGTTATTTAAAAAAAAAAAACTTTATTTCCAAAAAAAAAAAACTATGTTATCATCATTATTATTGAAAGCTCATTATATGTAGCACTCAGTGCTGAATCTTGTAAAATAATATACTGAATGTTACTCAAGTTGATCATTGTATATATATATATATGTAAATATTTGAGAGATCAATATATAAAAAAAATCAAAATACCTTCGTGCATATCGTTCAAAATGTTAGGCTTTAAATTTATTTGGAACTCAGATTAATATTGTTCCTATAAATGATTCGCGATTGTATAATCTTTTGGTTACTTCCATGATGCCAGTGTAAAAAGAAAACCTATAAGTTCCTTTCTGGTCATTGAATAAAAATTTCGTAAAATTTGTCTCCAACACTTCCTCAGTTAGTCGATAAGAGACTGAAGTTTTCCCCACCTTACAGAATAAAAAACATTCACAGAACACAACGAACAAGCATTAATGTTGTACTAATCATTATTATTACGTGACACCTCCAGGGAGTTCAAGGACTCATCGTAGGAGGGCACTCTACTCTACAATTCACAGTCTCCCCTACTTGATCCTCCAACAACAGTCATCTACCACCCACCACAAAAAATAGCATTCTTTGTCCGTAAAAAATTGCGTGTTCTCGGTTATGAGAAACAATCGATGGAATATTTAAGACAGGCTCATTTTAAACATTTAGAGCTTTTTTTTTCTACGATTCATTTTTGTTTAAATGCATTGAGTAGTTAATGCAGATGTTGAAAACATAACAAATACAAGAATGTTTCCACGTTATAAAAATTTTACTGCTTAAGGGGAGGGTTATAATAATTTTTTTCATCGTTTTTATTTCTTACATCCTACATATGTTATAATGCTCATATTGAAGCACCTGATAATTGAGTCATTATGATTGAGAATTCGAGTTTCAATTCGGCTAGGAGGAATTGGATTTTGTTAAGATCCAGCAATATATCTCAACTCCATCACTCCCTTCGAAAAATTCCTTTCGTGTTGGTTTCGAGTGGTCCGTAACCGCAGACACAAATGCAAGGTGGTTTGCTTTGCTAGAACTTGGGAAAAAAAATTCTGAAATGTAATGACGTCGTTTTTATTACCCGCAGTTCCACCAATATAAACAAATCATCCTTTTCCATCCATTTATACATCAAGTTAAAAGGGAGATGGATGATTCGATATAAGAATGGAATGCTTTGAAGATGGAAAACATTGTAAACATATCAAAAGTAAGAAATAGTGCAAATTATTTAAAAACTTATTCGGAATTCGACCTAGTTGAACTCCGAATCTAAAAGGAAGCACACTTTGAGGAAATAAACTAAATATTATATAACAATTATTTTGAACTGATTAAAAGTATTATAGATTCAATAACTGATTTAATTATTCGAGGATTGAAATATCTTAATATGCTCTCGTACAACTACGTAGTAATAAATTGTGAAAAGGAAGTTTATAGGTGCAATGCTAACTGGACAATCATGCAAATATTTTAAGTTATATTTTCGTCCTTTTAACAACCTGCAAAACGCATCAGATGTTATAATACTTTATATGGAACAATCTGACGACTGAATCCTTATGATACAGAGAATTCGAGTTTCAATCTAGCAAATTAGATTAAAAAGTGTTTATTATTAACTTGAATACTTGTACAATAAACACTTCAATACGATTAAAGTAAGCAAATCGTTTGGATTTACTTTTTTGGAATCCAGCACACCACTTAAGAAGCCAACTACGTAGAATTTATTATGTTTCTTTTGCACCTCCGCACATCTTCACTTTGCACTACTTTTTTCTTAGAGAGAGAAGGCGAACAATTTTTTTAACTCTAAATTTTTTCCACAAGTCGAATCCACCAGTGAAGCCACTCACGATTGTGAATGGCTTCGCTGGTGAATTCGACTTGAGTTTAGTCAAAGGCGCTTTGGGTGAGCGTAACCATGGTAAGCGACATGGATGAGCATAACCAAATAGAGCCCTCCGAATTTACATTAATACAATAAAAATTATTTTAATATTTTTAATGTATTTTAATTTGAAATTTTACTCATTACAATGTTTTATTTTAATTTGTACAATGAACTACACCCTGGCGAAAAAGGTACGTATTTCATTGGGAAGAATAATGATTTGAACTTCCCATCTAATACTGTTCGTCTCTGTATCAAGTAACTTATCCGACTGATAGAGCCCATAACGTCTTGATTGCTATTATGAATTTTAAAATGAAAAACGTTTCCCAAATTTACTATGAAGATTAGTGTTTGTTACTTGTGTATCAAGTTTATTGTAGGTTAGCTATCATTTTATAATTTAATGTATATTAATATTCCGAAGGGGCTAGCAGTATTAAGAGTTCATGAAGGAAAAGTAATGCACGTATCACATCAAAGTCTGAGGAATCAGAAATATCCTACAAATAAGAAAAACAAATATGGAAAATGATTCTAAATAACGCGTTAGAAAGTTACATTGCTAATTCGCTTCCTAAGTGCATCTTGGATATTGAAACATGGTATATGATTGCTGGGCGTGATTAGAATGCCGTAGGGGAACTAAAATCACTGGCATTAAAAGGCTAACTCCACTGCATGCATCCTTCACATCACTGGCATAGTAAAATAAAATAGAAATTGGATTTCGTGTGTAGTGATAGTCATTGTCCAATTTTAACGAACACCCTGCTTTTTTTTTTCTTAAATCGTCAACTCTCTACGCTTTTACCAAAGTTAATCCTTTAATAAAGTTAATCCTAGAAACATATAATGGACAAGAAATATAGGGAAGTCATTATGACAGTGATCACCATTTTTAAACACATAAATTCGTATCGCTTCGAATCATTTGTCATTGAATATGACCAGACTTGAAGTTGAAATGAACCGACATAGAAATAAAGTAATTAACAGCAATAAATTCAAAATTTCATTACATTTTATTCTGTGGAATTATTTCATAATGCGGAATCATGATGATATGTTAGGCAAGCTAAGGGAAGGAAATTTTCAAAAATTTCCAAAAAGCTCCTTGCAGTTTCAGGGCATTTGATTGGGTCACTCAGGGGCCTAATTAATTACCATCTTATTGTCTGCATTCCGTAACTGGGTCGCCAGTTTCCTTCAGGTCCACTATGTATTATGGTGGATGGCTTCCTCTATTCAGAGTTCAATTCCATAGTAACCCAGGCCCACCTACTTTTGCCAATAGTTCTTAAGATCTCACTTACTATCCGTTGCATTTGATAAAACTCAAAATTTTAGTCAATATCTCATTTCTCTGTTCAGAAGAGAGCAAATCACTCAATAGATGAACTCGAATCGTCCCCTCACAATTTGACTCACCCTAATCACTTTTCTTAATATACTTTATCTTTCTTGATGCCTTTTCTGAAAAGTATAAATGATAAAATGATAAAATAAATGATAAAAAATAGGCATTAAAACAAATACACTTTCAAAACTCAGTAAGCTAATATATTATTTCTTTATTCGATATTTTAAATAGCATAATCACTATTTTTAGACTTCCGTGGAGTCGTCTCATCGTATCCCATTCGTACTCAACAGATTCTATTCACCCAGTATTGTCAAACAAGTAACCTACTTCTCATACAGCACCCTAACACAGTTTTTCAGAATTAAATCTTTCTTCCCTGATCTGCTGTTGTGCAATATCGCCACTACACTTAGTGATAAGCTCATCGCTACCAAGGCCGTATTCATGGGTGTGCGAACTGTGCAGTGGCACAGGGCCCCGCAAAGCGCGAAAAATTGAAAAAACAAAATCAATTATTTTTTTAATTATTATATAAATTAATATTGTAATTATTATATAAAAAATATTATTATATAGAAAAATATATGTATATAATTTTACAATCAACCATTGTTGTTATAGTAAGCGAAATCAGATCGTAGCGCTAGAGCGGTAGTATTTGAAACTACTCGAAGATATATACCAATATCGAACAACATAGTGTTAAATAGGGAAAAGTGCATTTTAAAACAGTTGTTTTTAATAATTTTAAGGAGTTTTTTTATTTTAGTTTATGATTTTATCGATAAGTAAGTATATACACGTACTGTCATGGCAATTTTTTTTTTATGTGACATTACTTGCAAAACATCTTAAAAAATATATTTTGTAAACTGGTTTTAGGTTATCCGACATCAGAATTTTTCTTCAATAGCAGTTTTCAATCTATATTAGATTTATTTATTTTCTAATATTATCTATTTTAGATATATTTTATTTATCAGGTAAGTAATTCTGTTTTAATTTATTAACTTATTTTATAATTAAATCTATCGTATTTAATTCTAGAGTATGACTAGTCGTGAGAGAGATTATTATGGAAGAAAATACCCAAGTGGGCATGAAAGCGAATACAAGAAAAAGAAGCGGCTGAGGAATGTTAAAGAAATTCACTGTTTAAATTTATGAAGTTGAACTCATATATTTATTCAGATATATAAGTTGATAACGGAAGTTCTGAAATAACTACAAAGTTCTGAAATACTCAAAGGAAGCAGAGAATATGACGCGTTTGGTCAAACAATGAGTATTGAAGATCCTAAAACTGAGACACCAGAGGAAGGTGAACTATTTACTATTGATGATCCAGCAACATGGCCCAAAATTTTGAACAATGCAACACTAACACAAATTGTACAACGTGGTCCACCGTCTCCTCCGACTGAAAATGATTTTCCAAAAGATGACAATAAGAGGTGTTTTTCCACAGCTCACTACGTTAGACAATTGCAAACGGAGAGAAGCAAAACAGAAGACGGCTTTGTATATTCCAACTCTATATTTTGTTGTTGTTGTTGCAAATTATTTTCTTCTGATGATTATTTTTTTTTTTTATCTAATAATGGCTTTTCTGACTGGCGGCATGTAAGTGAAAGATTAAAGTCGCACGAACGAAATCCAGTGCACATGAATTGCACGTATTCATGGACACAAATGGAATGTAGTTTAAAAAATCACAATACAATTGATCAGGCAAAGCAAAATGTCGTAAAATTTGAAGCAGAACGGTTAAGAAATGTTTTAAGACGAATAGTAGCAGCAATTCTTTATTTATCCGAACATAATTTAGCTTTTAGAGGTAATTTTGATGCTTTGTACACAGCCCATAATGGTAATTTTTTTTGGAATCATAGAATTAATTGCAGAATTTGATCCCTTTTAAAAGATCATTTAATGCGATGTTCGGAGAAAAAAAATTATAGGTAAGAAACAAAATTCGTATCTATCACCCATTGTGCAAAATGAATTAATTGTTGATATGGGAATCAAAATTCAACAAAATATTGTAAAAATGAAAGGACAGGCAAAGTACTATTCAATAATTCTCGATTGTACTCCTGATGTTAGTCATCAGGAGCAAATTTCAGTAATTTTTGGATTTTTACATATATTTGAAGCAGATATTGAAATTCGTGAACACTTTTTGACGTTTTTAAGAACTAATGACACTACTGGTAAAGGTATATATGAAAATATAAAATCACTTTTGAATAAATTAAATCTTAAATTGTCAGATTGTAGAGGGCAAGGGTATGATAACGGAGCGAATATGAAGGAGTATATAAGGGAGTCCGTGCTTACATTTTAAATGAAAACGAAAAGGCATTTTATACTTCCTTGCGCCCGTCATAATTTAAATTTGATTTTAGGCGATATCGCAAAATCATCAATTATAGAAATAAATTTTTTTAATTATTTAAATTAAGGGGATATTAAATCCCACATTGTTTTAAAACCGAATAAGAAACTCAAAGATTGGAATCGGAGAGTTTCATGCAGAATATAGTAAACTATAAAGTATCGGCGACACTAGCGCTAGCCAATGCAAGTGACCCTAGTCACTTGCATTGGCTATATTTTGGTCTAGCTACTCACTGATGAAGCCTCAAAAAAGGCTGAAACCGGTCTGGGTAGTGACCTCCCACCATAATGTAATAACAGCATACATTTCCTAGGAAATGTGTTTTTACATTATGGAAAATACCTAAGAATAGCGATCAGAACTTCACCACCTTTGCTACGAGTTGTCCGGTATTGTACTACATACTAGGGTCACTTGCATTAGCTCACGCTAGTGGTCGCCGATACTTTATAGTTTACTATATTCGGCAAGAAACTCTCTGATTCCAATCTTTGAGTTTCTTATTCGGTTTTGAAACAATGTGGGATTTAATATCCCCTTAATTTAAATAATGTTTATATCGCCGAAATGAAGCTTATTAGCTCTTTATATTTAAGTAATTTTTTTTAATGTTATATAAAAAAATATATATTATTTGCTGCCTCAACTTCACGTTGGGACCTATTAAACAAATTTGTTAAACTTAACTCCAAAACCGTTATGTGATACAAGATGGGAATGTAGAATAGAATCAGTTAGAGCTGTACGTTTTCAAATTCCAGAATTTTTAAATGCACTAAAAGAATTATTTGAAACTGCGTCAGATAATACTATCAAAGTAGAAGTGGTTTCAATATATGAACAAATAGTTTCATTTGGGTTTATAATAAGCCTTGTAATTTGTTATGAGCTTTTGTCAAAAGTTAATTTGGTAAGTAAAGTATTACAAAATGCAAAAATTCCCATGGACGTAGCAACTAAACATATTAAAGAGTTAGTGCAGTACTTTGAAGAGCAGAGGATATCAGGATTTGATAGCTGTTTTGAGATTGCTAAAGAACTGTCAAATCTATTAGAAATAGAATTTAAATTTAAAGAAAGTCGAGTACGTTGAAGAAAAGTATTTTTTGATTATGAAACGCCTGATGAATCACACATAGGTGATAACAAAGATAATTTTGGGATTAATTTCTTTTTTGTAATTTTAGATACTGCTCTACAATCTGTCAAAAAAGATTTGAATTGTATGAAATTCATAAAAAATCATTTGGATTTCTTTATGATATGAAATTAATAAGAAAAATGACAGAAAATGAATTAAAAATTTGCTGCAAACAGCTGTATCAAAAATTAAATACAGATATTGATGAATCTGAATTTTACAATGAATTAATTATTTTTAATTCATTGTAAAATGAATTAAAAATAATTCATTTTACAATTGAAACTGCTAGAAAGATGCACCCATTAATATTTTAAAATTCATAATTGCCAATAATTTGTCGGATATTTATCCAAATATTACTACGACATTTAAAATATTATTGACCAGTCCAGTTACGGTCGCATCAGCAGAAAGGTCATTTTCCAAATTAAAATTAATAAAAACCTATTTGCAATCTTCTATGTCTCAAGAATGTCGTCCCCGGCAATAATATCTATAGAGCATGAAATTGCAAAAAAAATTTTAATTTTGATAGCGTTATAAATGATTTTATTGATAAGCGCATTAGGTTAAATAAAATTTAATATATTAAGATTTCTTTTAAATCTTAAAAGTTGTTATACATATATTTTATAGTAAAAATGGATATTTTTTTCATATTTTTATATTATTATTTATATTATTAAATAAATCTTTGTTCTAGAATATTTATATGATAATGTGTACTTACATAATAAAATAATATATCATGTACGCACAAACACATTTATTTTGTAACTGATTTTCCCCCTTCATTTAAATTGATGCTAAAGAGCAAACTTGTTTATTTATGTATATAAATATTTTTCATATTTGATTTAATTAATTATTAATTAACAAGATAGTCTTCCATTTAAAATTTCCATAAATGTTACTAACTTTCAGGGGCCCCGCTTTTCCATTTCGCACAGGGCCCCGCAAAATGTAGAAATGGGTCTGATCGCTACCATACTCTCCTCATCTCTACCAAGCTCCACAAAACACTCCCTTGACATATTCTCATTCTTAACATCCAATTACACTGCTAGAAATAATGTAACTTATCTTTGACCCCTCTCTCTCCTCCACATCTTTTCAGAGGTGATTTTGATGATGCCTGATCAATGCCTTATAAGTAAGAATCATATTCCTATCCCCACTTATGTCCTTAATATTTTGTCAATTCTTCTAGGTGACTTTGACAATCTTGCACTATTATATCGATACGTCAATTAGTCTAGTGTTTCGCAAAAAAAAAAACACCCCAGAAACGAGGCTCATCTACACCAAGGAAAAAAAAAAAACAATAATACATTCTAAAGAAAATAGCATCCCTGAAGATAAACAATAAACATTCAAATTTAAAAACACTGGTGAGGTATTTTAGGGAATAAAAAGATGATGTATTCCTCTATTTATTTGTAACATTCTACTCCACGTGATATCTAGGACCTGGATTTGAATATATCACTTCATTGGTTCCATGAAACGATATATTCAAACTTGACTAGAATATACTTTTTGTAACGTGAATAATATTCGGTAGATGGCAGCACACAGCTCTCTTCTTGAACCAGTAGTGTACTAACTGCAAATTACGGCAATATTGTATTTCTCTCTTCTGTTGACTTAAATATATATACAGTATATTAAAAATTTAGAATTGGCATTAGCATAATTATTCCTTATATTTATATACAATAAAATATGAATTACCAGCATATGAAATTTGTTACAATATATTAATATTTCTAATGAAACTTTCCAACTACAATCGTGATGACTGAACATTGGGTTTATTAGTCGTTTGGCATTAGATACGGTTGAGATTTACAAGACTAGTTTGCGCATTGAAGACCGGAGGCTACTTCATGGTTATACAGTATATATTTAAAGATTACAAATTCATCTAATTCGATTTGATTTTCAATTTGCAATCCGTTCGTTATCTGTATCCTAAAGAAGCCAATGCCCCTTTTGTGATCAAAACTAGTCAGTGAATAATTGGATTATAATACGAAAAAATTAAATATAACTTTGCTCAATATTTAATCAGATATTAATATTACAAGTAAAAATGTCTCATGGAGAAGAATCCAAAAGGATCCCTGTTAAGAATGGGGACTGCAACGATGCCCAAAGATTATTGATCAACAGAAATGACAGTGATCGATTTATCACTTCTGTAAGTTTGTTTAATTAAAAAATAAATTGCACTTAACTCTTGGATTGCGCTACACTGATCATTAGTTTTGGCGTGATAAGATGGCGGACTGAATACCAGTGCTATGTAATTTATTTTGCGATTTTTTTTTTTAATTTCTTGATAGTTATCAGTCAACATTCCAAGACTAAAATATAGATTTAACAAACAATCTGGCAAAGTTCGAGCTTCAGAAACACTAAGCTAGATTCAGTGCCAAATTTTCTTCATTAGTTTAATATACCATCTCCTCTTTGAACATCAAAACGCGAAAGGACTGCCAGTTTTACTGCATACATCCAGTACATGCATATAAATACGCAGTTATGAGAAAGGTATCTTAATAAAGGTATCTTTCTAACTCCGTATGACAACTTCAATGTCATACGGAGTTAGAAAAGTAACAACACTGAAGATACACAGCATAACATGTTCGATTATCTAAACTATGATCGTTTTACCAAGGTTACTTTTAATGTATAAATATATTGTATGTGAATATATTTCGATACCATTTAGCTTCATGACAGCTCTTCAGTCTTTTTTTTTTTTTTTAATATGTAATCTGAAGATAGAGATTTTATATTTTCAGGTAATTTACTGTAACTGTCAGTGGTTCTATGAAGAAAGGATTTGTGGAATTCTTACAGTCTGCTTTCGGTAGTCTCCTATAGGAGACACATTATTGTTTCCATAATGGTAAAATATCAAGAATGGTATACAGTTCGGCGGAGTATGACGATGGGTAAGAAGCAAGCATCACTCTGAATTCTTATCAGGGCAGTATTGTCATCGTAATAATCTCCACTCCCTTGTTCGAGCTTCAGAAACAGTACGTTGTCATACTGAAGTCAAGAATTTATTCTCAAGTCGTACAGGCATCTAAAGAATTTTATACTGACAAGTTTAACATAACGGATTTATTCTGGTAATGACGTAGGTTATCGGATTTTATTGTGATTAACTCGCAACATGTTGCTTGCCATGTCATTGAGAGATCACAATCTAACTTCTTGATTAAGGACATATATTTTACAGTCTAAATTTATTTTGAGACCATTGTCATGAGAAGATTGTCATATCTTGATTGATGGGAGGGGGGGGGGTCTTTTAAGGCATCGAAATTAATTTCATTATAAATCAAACGGTGTCATCAGCGGAGGACCAAGGCACAGCCACACGGACAGTTAACATAAACATATTACATGTACAAAATTTATCTTTTAAAAAGTGGCGGGATACAGCTTGTGTTTTGTTAAACCTGCACCTAATCGATCTATTTTTACCAACTTCATATGAATCGAATATAAACAGCAACCATTCTTTTTTAGGTTTAAGTTATTTAAAAAATCGTTGTTTTTTTTTTAAATAATAGCCTGTGGAGTTGGCCATGGCTTAAATATGTACTGTATTTATTGGAGTAGAGTAGTTTATTCTACTGATTAATTTCATGCCAATATATTCATTTCAAAAACACAAGCTGCTGATGTCATTCCGATGTAGCTGCATCTTCGGCTACAAGCATTTGAGTTATCAAAAATTGGGCTACAAATTCTTGCAAAATTATGCAGTCATTATTGATAAATTCAGTGGTTAGTCTCGTAACTATCTCCAATATCTCCTTGAGCAGGTCAAGTACATCTTGAGACAGATATTAAATGGTGGACAACAAGGTTCTTGATTTTAAAGATCTTGCACAGACGTTACAAAAGAGAACGAATTCATTTCCAACAAATGTGCTAAAAATATAATATGGAAATATCACTAGAAGAAAAGACTCGTGATTAGTAAGCAACCAATCAAATGCAAGTGAGACATAAACAGAAAAATAATCTGCTAAATGATAATTTTTATATACTCGGAAATTCAGATGAACTCAGAAGGAACATCAGTAAAAGAGAAATCACTGAAGGCAAACAAGATCTCTGCATGTTTAGACAGCGCAAAATGTGGAAAAATAAAAATTAGATGTAATTGCACACGTGCCGGCCACTAAATTAGAAACTTTTATTTAACCGTGTTGGGTCTCCTTTAGCCCGAATTACAGCACTTATGCGGTTTGGCATATTCCACAAGCTGCTGGATTGCATCTACGTCTACAACATACATGCATTCACCAGACAGTCCTTTAACTGGCTCAGATTTGACGGAAGAGAATTTTGCTCCTGGATCTAATCCCATATATTCCCAAAACTTTGCTCCAGGATCTGTTTTTCTAATCCCATACATTCCCAATGGAGTCCAAATTCGGGAGCAAAAAGTCAATATTGCAGGATGGACCTGATCAGCAAAAATGTTCAGATATTCCTTAGAGGACGCCCGATATCAGGGAACCCGTTCCGTGCCAACAGCACATGTCCCACCCCATGACGCCACCTCCAGAACCTTGAGTTGTGTTTACAAGGCAAGCTGGGTTCACTGCTTCATGGGGTTCCTGCCAAACTCTGCCTGCCGTCAGTACAGAATGAGGTATATTGTCTCGGAAAACCACATGATTTTTTCCAGTCTTCCCGTGTCCAGTCAGGGTATTCCTGACACCCCTGTAAAGGGACTTTTCGATTCTTCGCAGAAATCGGTGGTTTCCGTAAAGGCATGCAACTGCTAATATCGGTTCTCTTCAACTCCCTGGGCATAATTCGGTGAGATTTGGATCGGGAACAGCCTTCATTATCAGCCAGTAAAACACTACTACAGAAATGAACCTTTAAGAAAACTCTGAATGGATAGGGAAAGAGGAATGGCAAAAGCGTCAACAGAATGCAAATAAAATAAGTATATGAATAGAAAAATGAAAATTAAGTCCTAGAAGACCACGAAAGCAGTGGAAAGAGGAATTGCAATCAACATTGTCGCAACAGATTGAGACCTAAGGCGGAAGATTACACATATTTGATGATTGGATTATAAAGAAAAATATATATTTTTTAAAAGAAATAGCAGCGTAAATCTCTTAAAACTCCAGGGAGTTCGGAAAATTAAATTAAAAACATAAGAGCAATCGGTTCAATTTCGCACATAACTGATAGCCACCCGAATGTCAAGCAATGGGCAATTTTGGATTGACACGTGCTCTGTCGGTCCAAAAAGTATGTGAGCATTTCATTACTACAAGTAGATATGGCTGAGTATAGTCTTATGGATTCAGATCAAATACTGATCTGAAAAAATCTTTTTTGAAGGCATCGATAGTTGATTTTTTTTTTTTTTTTTTAGAGGAGAGGGGAATCACCAGAGGAAAAAAGGTTAGGGTGGGAGTGACCGAGATCAGTGTCTGAAATCATCACTCTCAAAATTAAAGTCTGGATACGCCACTTGAGACGGAGAGAGGATTTCTAACTTCATTGTAATGTTGCAATTTTTAAAACGCATACGATGTTCGAAAACCTGAAAAATTCGCAATTTTCTAAAGAAGATATTTCAAGCTTCATGACGTGACATAATTCCAGATCTACACCATTCCCTTATCACAAAGGATGGCTCTGTTTTAACCCTCAATAAAGAGTGGAGTATCACTTAATCCCTTAGCGTCAGACAGAAGCAAATTATTGCCAACCACCACTCAGGCAAGGTTTTATCTTTGCAATTCATTGTTAACCTCCTCCTCTGCAGGTATCTTGTCCTAGCTATCTGATTGCCTGCATCTTGTAAATCGGGAAGAGGGTTATTTCCTTTCAATGGGCAATTCAAGAGGGGGGGGAGGTGAGGAAGTGGGGATAAACGATTATTACCCTAAACAGGCTGGATGTGTTCTTATTTTCATTGTGACGTAAGTAGCTTGAGTTACCAGTTGACGTTTTCTTTTCTATGATTTCTTCGTAGTATTGTTGATCCTGAATAATCATTTAGTTAACACACGTGATTTCCACATCCTCACGTATACTCAACTAACAGTGCAGCAGTACATTCCTCTTTATCCTGTTGTGAACTTTATGTATCGTGTCGACTCTGGTAGAGATGTACACAGGTTTGGGAAGCATCTTGTGTAGCTGCGAAGTGTATTGGACACTAGTTTCAGATCATGCTTCTGATATCGTAGCGAATTGAGACTTATCTTATGCTGCAAAGTAATGTAGTGTAGTGGTAGATTTATGAGATCCTTGCATATATCTGTCTCTAGTATATTAACCATGGCTCTAGCAAACTACTGCTTTAATGCTATTTATTCTGGCATGCATCAATGGATTTTGGAATTCTATACCATGTGTTTATAATTCCTTCGATCGTGGATATGTGGTTAATAATTCCAAATTATCTGCTATCAGAAGGTCACGTGACTCCTGCCATTTTCTTTATTATACTTTTTTTTTTTCCTTGTAAGTAATACGCAGTGATCAACTGTTTCTGTGACAATTTGATACTTTAAGATTTAGGTCAAATATAGATGTTTGCAGTTAATGGAATTAGACAGCTATTCTGTTAAAAAAAAAAGAATGCAAATCTAATCTTCCATTCTCAGAAACGGACACTCCTACATTTCTTAAAAAGGCGGATATGAGGTAGCGAACCATATACTTCACCGAATAAAAAAAACCTTACCCTTCCGTTTTTTGAACGTAATCGCTCAATCAGTAAGTACCCCCCCTTTCCGTTCAAGTACCAACTCTTATCACCGATGACCTAGTAAGTTCACTAATCTCAATTTCGCATCTTTGTTCAGATGACTCCTCGGCCTGATCCACTCTTTCTCTTTAGGTGTCCTTCGCTTCGGAAAGGTTGACTGCCTTTAGCTTAGCTACAGTAGCTAGAAAGGGGGTGGGAGGATAAGCTGTGCTATGGCATGATAGCCGAAGGCTGGAGACGAACGGAAGAAAAGATTGAGAAAGTCACACTTATCTCTTTCCTTGGTTATAACGTTCCGGTAGTGACTTTAGATCTCACTTTGATGTCCGAAACGAAAATCGTCTGGTAGAACATCCGGTGCTAGTGTGGACACGCTCAAGATCGACAAAAAAGCACAATTTATAACCCCCCCCCTCCCGGCACCAACGCCAACTAAAATTAAGAAAAAAAATGTTTAATATACAAAAGTGTCTTAGCGCATCAAAAACAGTTCACTCTTAATAGCACTGAACATTGTAAATTTTGGAATATAAATTTTGGAATGTTAAATTCAAGAGATGTGAAAGACAATCCCGAAGGTTATGTAAAGAATTGTTATTTTAAAATACACTCCTGACGGTGATTCCTAATATTTATTAGTCGTTAAATTCTTCCAACGAATTGCCAATGTCTGTACAGTTTCTGGTAACATTTTGACGGTGAATGATCGCATGTTGTATAATTTCTATACGTGATCTAAAAGCAATTCGTCAATCACCCTGGTCACTGAACGGTCTTTAAAAAAATAATTAAAATAATAATAATAATAAGTATTCGAATTTTCTTTTGTCAAGATTTTCTAAAACACTTTTTAACGAGTTCATTGTGTTTTCAAAGCAAAGCGTAAATAAAAAAATATTTATAAAAGAAAAAAGAAATCTCCCAAAAATTTTCTTAAACCTACCTGAAACCTTTAGGGGGAAATCTTATGCAAAAAAAAAATAGCGTAAAAATATTTATTATATATAACTAATATTGTACAGTTATTCAGTTTTCAAAATTTATATTTCTTGCTAACCATTTTTTTATCATTAACTTTAGAAAAGGCTTGAAACAGTTCCATATTTGCTCTCGATTCGTAAAAAAAAAAAAAAAAAACTACCTTATTCCTTTCCTTCTTAAGAAAAATTCGGATATTTCTGAATTTGAAGTAAAAAATGCATTTAGTAGATAGGATTTTTTTATTTATTTTATTTTATTTTGTAGGAAATTCGTAGCTTATCAGCGTTCAAGTAGTGTATCTCGGAGGGTTTTAAGCCTAATAGTCACAATGGTATGTCAGTGTTTTAACTGACAATCAATTGATCATTTTACGGAATAAAAAAACTCGAATAACTCAGCTTGAGTTGAAACGCCTTTATACAGATTTGAACGGAGGTCTTTCAAACTAAAGGCCGCGATGAACCAAAGACATCGCGACTGCTGTGCTACAGAGACATTAGCAGCTTGAAACTTAAGCCTAAAAAAGCTTCCAAGGTAACCCAGCTTTCCCCATTTTTGTGAACAAATAGACAAGTCCCTACCAAAAGACAATTTCAATGAATTGAAATTTAAAAATGGCCTTTTTATTTATTTATTTTTTGATATTCAAATTAATGAACAAGAAAAGTGCAGACTTTACACTGAAATTCTTCTGATCATATTCATTTCAAAGCGTCTGACCTTGAATGGCAGCCTATAGGAAAAAGCAGCTCCAACACTACACTTCTAGACGCCGCTAGGTGCAGGTCAACGCCCCGACAACACCATCCTGTCAATGTGTATGCCCGCGATTAGCAGTAGTAGCGGCTTCGTAAGACTTACGGTACTACGAGAACGGTTCGTTATTGATCGGGGCGGAAAAGTTCAGAATATTATACGAAAGGACAAATTACCGACAGGAAATTCGTAGAGCGATAAAACACACCGGGGCATAAATCGTTGGAAATGAAAATAGAACCTTCCCATTGTATCGTGTTCTTTCTTTACTTCAAAAAAAGCTGCACGAAACACAGAAGTGCTGTTAACAATGGCGACAGCTCAGCCGAAGGCGAGATAGCGTCGTAAATTGTTGACGTGACCTTTCGCAACCTTCGCATTCCTTCAGTAATTGCTGTAGGGTTGAGGAAATAAAGGTAGATTAACTATTCAAAGTTAGGGACTGTGGAAGTTAAAAATAGACGACTGTTTTTATTTAAAACTGCGCACTTTCAAGGATAGTAATTATGAAAGATGTAAAGTATCGTCTCAATGGCGTTAAATTTATCTTCGAATTATTTTTAAGATGCGTAGATAGTTTTTTTAGTCGCTATAGCAATATCTATCCAGCAGCCTAAACACCAAACACTTCAAGAACTTTGAAAAAAAAAAAAATGCTCTATTTGGTGAATTTACTGGATAATAAAAGCCATAAAATTGATTCGAGTGTTATTAAGGATAATAACAATGTACAATAAAATACGAAGACCATTTTTAAATGCAGTTAATTGATAGTTAGTCAGAAAATAGTCATGAATCATTGATTGTTTGAGTTTTTTTTTTATTCCTTATCAACATCCTTAAATCATTTTTCATCGTTACAGCCCCTGAAGCTAGAAAGTGTCAGCAATTCTCTCACACCAAGCAAACCTCAGAAATTTGTAAACCACAAGTACGTTATGTAAAATTTTGCTTTCAATTTCTAGATAAATTTATGTTTTTGTAAATTTGATTAGTTTCAGAAGTTGTTTCTATTAGGTAGTTTAAAATATATTTTTTTAATTATTTATTTCTTGAAACATTTTTTTTTTCGAAAAAATGTTTCAAGAAATGTGTCCCATATATTCTCTCCATGTCACACTTTCCACAGCTCACTTAAACAAGTGATGATTACCTCAGAGCATCACTTGTATCCTTTTAATAATTATTATTGGAGCTGCTTCTTTCTTTCTTTCTTCGTTGCATTTTCTAATGTTCAGTTTTATCCTTTGATTTCTAAATTAGGCAGCCGTTATAAATGAAAAGCCTCGTCTCCACCAACTGCGATCTGAAAGCAACGTTTTTTTTTTTAATTATTATTATTCAATGTATTTCTTGCTTGTTTGCATGTAATTCAAATTTGTCTTAGCTTATTTTTGGTGACTATTACACTTCAGTGAACCGAAAAATACTTCAGAAAAAACAAAAAGGTGGTGCAGCATTTTGATTTCATTTTCTGCGGAAAATGAAAGGCTTTATTTCTGAAGTCACCGACATATGCAAAAGAACTGCGAGGGATGGTAAAATGAAGAAATCCTTCGAAAGTTGTTTCGTTTGTGCAGAATGAATTGAAGCCACGCGAACTCACTTAAGCACAGCCACGAGGTACCATAATTACTTTGGTAATGAAGCTATGCGATTAAGTGCATCTTCCATTTCTTTTTAGAACTAGAAAACACTAATCAACCTGAAGCAAGTTCGGATCGATTGAAAGTCTCTTCTACTGTTGAATAATAAAAGGAGTTCGCTCAGTGAGAACAGAAAGCATTCAAAGACCAAGTTCATTTGCATTTTGTTTTCAGTTTATAGCAGGGTCGACCCCACCTACCAGAAAATTAATAAAATGTTAGTGCAGTATATTTTACCTGGTAACAAATCAAAGCATTTTTTAGGTGCGTTTTTATTTATTTTTACTGTGAACACCAGCTAGTAAACATAACCGTACTGTTTCATTTTTCTCCCATCGATATATTATAATTTAATTATATTTTGAGATTCCTAGAGGAAAACCAAATATACAGTTTTAAACCTACCTCTATCAAGTGCGCATGCATTGCTTGAATGGTGGTTGAGGTTCAACAAATTGTAGATTTATAATCACAGCAAGATAGTTTTGAAAAAAGCTTCAAGTGTCTATTACTTCCTCTCCGCACAGATAAAATTTACGTGGAATGTTTTACGATTCTGCCTAGGAGAAACGAGATATTTAGGTGAACAGTTTACTATTTACAGATGCCTGCTTTACGCATATGATGAGAGTGTTTGGATTCTACTCTTTCGATATAAATCTAAATAATGTACAAAAATCTTCTGACTTGAGTCTTTCAAGATGGAGTTCTTATCTCCTTCAGTGTCGATGAATATTGATATCGAAAGAGATAAGAAAAAGGCCTCGTCTCCCGCTTGCGTATATCTTCATTTCCTACAGATCCTAAAAACTATTTAAAAAGGGCTTCAACATCGCTGGTTAGCAAATCGTCAACAGCCGTTGTTAACATAGTTCAAAGATGGACAAAGAGCTAAGCGAAAACGGAAAGGAAAAAAGAAAATCACCGATTCCCTTACAAAAAAATTTGCAGAATTATACCAGGATATTATTTACGCTTACACAACGTAACCACTTTATTTAGAATTTTCGAAATTTGACAACATGGCGATTCTCAATGTAAACAAGGGTCCCCCTGATAGCTTCTACTTGACACTGTGCACACGTTCGTCTAAACACGTCCAGTTTTCAGGTAAACATTGGCACTGTGCCACGATTTCTTTATCTTGCGAAGTCTGAAAGGGCTCTTTGAGTCTTGCGTGCTGTTAGAACGGCGACGAAGATATTCACGAGATAATAACGAAAAGTTCTCGAAATGAAATAGCATGATTAAAAGCAATAGCGTGGCCTTATATACTTCCGCTTTTTGGAAGCTTTACTGATAACAGCTTTGTTATTGTGGTCAGTTTGTAGCCGTTCCTATCTCCAGTGCTTATTTCGACACGAAAGAACTTCCCACTTGCCTTCAACATTAAACTTGTTTTTTGCCTCGAGAATCTTAAAATAAATTCCGACTACTTTCATTAAATAAGAACACTTGAGCGGATTCGATACAACATTTTGTCATCACTTAGAAGTGTAAACAAAATTTAGCAATTACTGCGTCACATGAACCATTGCGCCAGTTCAACATATACACAGCTGCTTGGCTGTAAGTAATACCGCATCTAACTTCGCCGAAATCGCATTTTGGACGTATACACATTTCTTGCTTCCATTGTATACAAACTTCTTGTAATGAAAGATTTGCAAAGATTTGAAAGATGTAATTTCTCCTAAATATTTCAATGAACGCTCACAATTTTTAAATATTAGATTTAACGAGCAAAGGCAATGCAATCATCATCATATGTTAGAGGCCCAAATTAAATCGTCCGCGGTAAGGTGGAGGTGCTTTTTTTAAAAGAACAGCTGTCATAATTTGTTTGAACAATTTTGATATTATCAATTATTCCAGAAATATTTCGTAATAAACGCTTTTTCTTACCAATTTTTTTTTTCATTTATATTTCTGTTTCTGAGGATTTTGCACGTGACCTTCAAAATCCTTCATGTTTAATCCTAAAATTCATTGTGCGCTATGCATGCCATTTATTATTTGGAATATTACCTCTCTACACGCACACACAATCCTTTTATCACTAAAGTGGAATTTATGAGCACCTTATATATAATTTTTAACTATTGTATACTTGAGTAAGTAAGCTAACGAACTGTAAGAAATCCAAGGTTAAAGCTAATAATTCTAATAATGGAGTAATATGTCACTTTATAATGTGGTTACAATTCAAAGTTAGAGTGGCAACAGCTGATTTCTAATATAGAATCGCAACGGGTCTCCACCCTTAAAGGACTATAAATAGTCGCTCATGGATCTCTGCTTAAGTCATGTGACCTCTAACGCAAAAACTCTTCAAGAGTAAAAATTTGGTAACCTTTGACACGAAAACGATTCAGTAATCCTGTTTTAGATTAACCAATAATGTATAACAATTATTTTGAGTACCGACTAATTTCTTAACTTGATTAGACAGAGAAAATAAAGTCGCTCACAATCAAAAACGCATACACGAACTTACAAATAAATGTCAAAAATTGATTCTATTTTGATTGAATGAAAATCTATCAAAATTCAATCAAAAAATTTAAGAAAAAATAAATCTAGATTCAAGACACTGCTCACAGCTTTAACACTTCACAAATCTACCCATACTTAGAATACTGTTCTCACATTTGGGGTGGGGAATCGTTAGAGTGCTTTCTACTCTCCGGAGAAGAACAGATAATCTCCATCCTCCCTGTTTCTCTCAAATTCTTTGCAGTCGCTTTCACAAACATCTCGTTTCGGCATTGTCTGATTTCAAAAGGTATTTTGTGGCTGTTGCTTCAACGAATTAGCCGCCACCATGCTTTAAACATGTAAGAATACAAGCAATTAAGAACAACATGTATACACGATTGAATTTTTAAAAAAAAATGAAAGTTTATTTTAAAAATTAAATTAAAATTCATAAAAATTTCTTCAAAAAAATTTGAAGAAAAATTAAATAAATCGTAATAGAGGAGGAGTGGAGCAAATGATGGCTTCTAAATCTGGGAAACGAATGACTGAATGTCCATGTTTGTTTGCAAGTTGTCCGAAGTTTGACTTTTACCAGTTTCCTTAATGTAAAAATTAAATGGATTGGTCTATCCAGGTGATTTCTATCAAAAGGAGGAAATATTCGAACACCATCAGTTATTTAATGATTTCAACTCATTTCTTTGATGTAACAATTAAGAGTGGTGAATTCACAATAGGTTCTTAGATATTTACTCTTTAAAATTCAAGTTTAGATTTTAATGATTATGCCCCACCTGTTACATAGTATGCACTCCGTGTAGTGAACTTCAATTAGCAGTCGCAAATCCTATAGAATCATTCTTCTGAGTTCTTCCAAAGTAATTAATGGAATTGATTTCCTTTGTCTGATATGAAAACCAGCCTTCTACAGGATCATCCTCAGAAGGTGCGTTGAAATTTTCAAACCGTGATAACCACACGAGAACAATCGAACTGTGTATATAACTGATTGCCGTACAGTGTACATACAAATGCAGGTGTGGGTTGGAATGTTGAAAAAGGGGGTTGTACAGTTGTCTTTCTCAGAGAACATCAATCTTTTACAAATGCCTGAAATGTGCATGCAACAGGTAGGATACAGTTGATCCTACGTCTTAATCATCTTCGCATTCTAACCCCCCCACCTGGCTTGAAAATAACGACAAAGACATCTAGTCGAGTCATGTAAATGCGATCAACACCAACCACAGCGTACATAAAAAATATTTTTTCATGACTGCGTGTCCACACTCTGCAGTCCCAATAGTACCAAACAATCCTGTTAGACTAAATTTATTATAAAAATTTAGGATTTACGAATAGAGCAATATATAGCACACCATTTTCCTCTCAAAATTTGGTTTCCTCTTTAGACCCTTCTAGAAGGTGAAGTTTGGTACAAATGGACTGATCACAATGATAAGTAAATTGGTCGGTGAATAATTAACATCGAGGACAGAAGCGATCAAATTCTACTACAAGGGTGTTCTTGAACTAGATAAATGCTTCGTATTGTTGATATTTCCTTGCTAGGTCAAACCGTGTAACCTTTGTTGCTGATATGCATGCAAGATAGCAATTGCTTGGAGAGAGAGAAAAAAAAAATACGGCCAAACGCACGGGATCGTGACCCAGATCAACAATTCCTAGCAGAGATTACAAATAACGGACATACATGATGAACGATTTTTTTTTGTACTTTTGATACCGGCAGATATTGACGCATTGCCAATCGACCGTGCATTAATATGTGTAATCTTCCAGTGGATTTATCTATTTACGTAACTCTTTCTTTCATTCTTTGTTAAGTATCTGTTTAATATTAGTCCCCATCTTCACCAAATGCTTGAAGATAAAGGCATCAAAATGGCCAAAAAAAAAGTACTTTCATACACGAAGACAGCACACGATAACAGGTAGCAGTTAATTCGTACCCTATTATATACCCCGAATGTTTCATAGATACTTGACCATTCAAATACTCAGATTTTCTAATACGACTTTAGAAATAATATCAAATGGAAGGGTAGAAGTTCGGTTCATATAATTACAGCAGTTAGTACTGCATTATATACACAAAAAGGTAAGCTCAATGACAATAAGATTAGCAAAAGGAATGCTAAAATTGTATGCATTACTGTACATAGAAATGTTTAGTGAAGGAAAATAAAATCTGATTTACTCGTTCTTGCATGGAAGTCAGCAGACGTAATACAAACACATGAGTGAGCACAACCCTATTCTGACGGACACCTGAAGGGTGTGATGCTCACTCAAGTGTTTGTATTACGTCTGCTGAACTTCCATGCAAGAACGAAGAGCTATGATTATTATAGTAAATCCTTTTTATTTCTGTACACTCCTAAATTAACAATCCTTTTGATATGTATCTCTTTTTTCACCTAGTTTCGTTTTGTTCATAGGATATCGAGGAGACTCAATGGTTTTGTCATAAGTTATTATAATTGGTGAATAAATGGGACCGGTTTGTCTATTCTAGGGGGAAAGACAAACCTGTTTAGGGGTGAAAAAACCCTACCTCCACATGAGACCGGCTAACTCACTTTTCGTCGAAAAAGAGCAGATAAAGGTTCCCCACGTCATGGACGGAAATCGAACCCGGGTCTTTCCGACCTGGGTTCATACATTCAGTGGCTCAAGTCAAAAACACAAGATCCTCATCCTGTTCCTGAAATGAGAGATAAAGGTCAGCTATCAAAGTATAATCCAACTGTTCTTATCTCAGTACTTTCGAAAAAAAATGGAAAAGCTCATTAAATGTCTAACTACTCACTAGTGAGACTCGGAGATCACCGATACGAATTTGGGCACTTTGCCACGCTGCAGATATCCTAGCTAACATTACTAAACTTTGGATACATCCCATGCAAAGAATTTGGAGACACTGTGGTCGCTCTTGATATTTCCAAGCTACCATCTTATGGCCTCCCTCATGCTCTTTATCACTGCATCGCCAGCTCCCTCTGTGTTCCTAAATATCCGAAAGGACATCGTACACTACATCAATAACCTTCTTGCACTAGCCACAAATTCTGTTTAGTTGCTGGTGGCATTACATTTAATTCTTCATTCACAAAACCTTATAGTCCTCAAAGGATTCAAGGTCTATAATTAGTAGATTAAATATCGATATTCTTTCCCATCAAGTGAAATGGAGATAATTAGCTCTTAAAATTACTAATTTCTCTTCTTCCTTATTATAAAGGAAGAAGACCTTATTTCACTTCCTAGTACTTGATAATACCTCAATCGTCCACCTCGATCACTTTTCTCTTTAGGGGTCGACTTTCACATTCCATCTGCCTCTTGTTCTTTGGAACAGTCGTATTATCATATTCCATGCCTAATATTATCCCAGTTCTACAAGATTAACAGATTCTTCTTTCTGTGTCCACTTGATCCTCCTCCACAGCAATGTTGTGTTGTAGGTCATGTGAGGGAGGTGGGTACACTTGAGTGGTATGTAATTTTTTTCCTCGAAGGTATGGGTTCCATACGATACTGATTAAGAAATCAAATTAATATCTCTTCTGGTTGGCCCGCTTATCTTTATTGTGACCGAGATCAGACGTTTGGAATGATAAGCGATTCAGAATGTTAATATTAGATGTGCTGTATAGTCTAACCCTAGCTTCTTTTCCTCCTTTGTAATTCCATCTTGCTGCAGGAGTTGCTTTAATTCCCTCAATCCTGTAGCTCAAAGCTCGAGCTATTCCTTAACTTAACGACTGCATCGCACATATTTTGCGCTTTCTACTTTCAGAACCTTGACCGATTCGTGTGTTATTCACCGCCTCAAGAATGTATCTTGCGTGGGGGAGTAACACAGAACACGTGCAGCTGTTTGTCAAGGTCCGGATGTTTGCTTGCTTCAACACGTGCTGCACGTATTAAAACTGCTAACGTTGGGACATAGGACCACAAACACGAAGCACACGGTTGAGGATTGTGAATGATGCCGAAATCCCAGTGACAATCACGTTTGGATTCCAATAATACGACGCTCATAAATCACTGAAAGAAATGAAAATCCAATGACCTGTGTGTGTGTGTGCGCGCGCGCACAGTAATCCCTTAGCATGAAAATAGCATAAAATCAAATAAAAACTAGAATATGATATATTCAAACGCTTTTAATACTTCAGTAAAAATAAAAGCATTATAAATAACACAAAAATATTTCTGTCCAAATTTATTAATAACGTTTAAATATTACTATGGATTTCTTAGAGTGTGCCTTAAAGCTGAAACGTTTAAAAGCCATGATGTTAAGCTAGGCTTCAACATGTCTTAACATAAATTCTAAATAGTAGCGTTATCTAATGAAAATTCATAGGTTAATGAAAAATGATCATAAACTGCATTTATTTAGAAAGAGAGAGACGGTGGAATTTTGTTCTGAAGATGTGCATCTGCGTGAATAATTAAAATCAATCGAATACATATATGGAAATTAGCTGAAAGAATGCTGACTGACAGTAATCAAGTGATTTAAATTAACTTAATATGGAGATTTAATTATTTCTTCTTCGAAAAAGAATTGCGTTAAGTTTTGGTATCACACTAAACTTGGTCACTGACTGCATTTGATGTCTAGCAGATAGAGCGTCACGCTAAAAATTATTCAGAAATATTTCACAGCAAAACCTTGGACATAAGTTGCCTCATCACTACACTTAGTGGTTAAGGCCTTCACTGCTTGCTTAGTTCCTTCTTTTTAATAAGATTCGATGCAAAATTGAAGCCTTTTAGGCTCTTTGCTCCCTAATTACAATTCATACATCAATTAGCAGCTCGCTTAGGCAAAATAACTTTCACAGATGAGCGGCTTCCTGCATAATCTGTTAAGAGAACAAACTTGTTGAAAATGTGCTGTCAGAACAGTGAAAACCTTAATCAATAGCTTTAATAAAGGTGAATGAACTGTTCGAGAATGTCCTTTAAAGCAAAACAATCCCGTAATGCAACTTTGGCAGCTGCTAGTCATTTCGATATAGTTTTGAGTTTCAAAATGTTGCTTGCATGCTTATTATAAAATTAATAAATGGATATTATGCGCTATTTTAAGAAGTTTATTAAGAAAAATAAAATAGACAGAGCGCTTAAAAAATTCAAGGAAAATCTTATGAAAACATCTTCTACATAACACTGCACTAAACATGGTTCGATCTTAATTATGATTGTTAGTTTTTATATTCAGTGCACCGTCTTAATATTTTATAGTATCCTCCACCTCCCTTTGTTATCGCTAACCAACGTACTATCGTATGGCCTTCTTGCAATTTCCGTTTCCTTTCTTGTAAGTGGAGTTCATGATGTTTAAAAGACCGGGGGGGGGGGATTGCTTATTCTGTATCCAGTCTTCATCCCTCATCATTTAGCCTCGTCAACATCAGCGAATCGTTGCATAGGTTGTGACGGCACGTGCTACTCATAAACACGATAGACTGGTTTGTGTCTTTACGAGATGAACTCTCTCTCTCCGATCCTTTCGTTTATTGTAGGGGTCCCCTAATGTGGGTGAGAGAAGCTGCTTCAAGCTGAACTCGTTAGTCGCATAAGGTGCCTCTTCCTAACTGTCTCTTCCATGTTTTAAATGAGATCTGCTTAGCAAAAAAGCAGACATAACAAGTTAGCCATCTGGAAGGAATCGACCCATCTACGAAAAAATGAGCTGTCGTTTGGTGCCTGTTTTACTGCGGCACTTACGAAAAAAAAAATCTCGGTTAGAACGCAGAGTTCCACGATGTTTATGCTTTATGGTGTCGAATTTTATCTCTTTGTTATGACTTCCAGGGTTCAATCTTTTGTAGCAATCATAATATTTAGGCGAATCCGAGATTCAACAGATGTAGTAAATCTAAGAAAATTATAGAAAGACATAAGTGTGAAAATTTAAAAAAAAAATATAGTAAAGCTAAAAAAAAAAGAAACAATTTGATCATCCTCTATGAAACACGCACTACAACTCATATTTCCGTTTGTGTATATTTTAATGTTTTATCAGTTTTGCGAGCAACTACCCTGTGTCTTATGGATACTACATAATTTATTTTAAGGAGATGAGCGATCAGCAGTATTTTGCATTACATGAGGGTTGATCGAACACATAACGCTTCCACTCTCCAACCAATTAGCAGTGGATTCGAATTCCACTATGTACAAGAGCCGTTTGTAAATTTCCTTGGAAAATAGATGAATTTCATCTGCTGGTGTGACCCTGTTAGTCTGCTTATTGGAGAGTGGCTTGAAAAGAAAAAAAAAATCATGGTTTGGTATCCGAAGCAGGGTTTTGCATTATCTTGGATAGGATTCACAAAATATCTCTTCCGATTCATGTACGGAAATGTGAGCATAGAGAATAATACTCGAAAGCAAACCATCTGTTGTATTCCAGAATAAGACAGGATACAAGAAATCCAGTCAAACATGTCAAAGCTTCGGGAATTTCCGTCCTTATTTTGATCTGGTAAGCAGAAAGAAAAAGGCAAAAACCAGCAAGTCGACTAAGCAAAGGATGAGGCTATGTTTTGTAAGATATCTAAAGAAGAATAAATAACTTGTGACAAGCTGGACTAGGAAATCTAAGATGGAAGTGGATTTATCTCATGTCGAATTAGCATGCTGGACTTTGGATTTAAAATCCAAAGAGTGTACATTTTTTATCCTAGCTTCATATTACTGGACCTATTAATAGTCTATCATGGATATGAAATATGGGTCAGTAGAAAAGTCAAACTTCTGTGACCCAAGCAGCTAATAAGTGGTAGATGAATGTTATCACCTATTGTGATTATTGGTTTCGGGTCATTTGAACTTCCAAAACAGGAATTCCGTGGAGAGTTGTCTTCCTTTTTAGAAGTGTGCAAACTTTTAAGTAGTGCAAACCAAAGGCAACTTCAATGTCTAAAGTTATATTTTCATGCGCCCTCAAGAACGTTTTAATCTGCTATGGAATTAAAATGGATCTGTAGATGATGTGGTATACGATGGATTGAACCGTGTCCACTGGATTTCCATAATGAGTCCACACTCCATGGGGATGCTGCGGTAATCAAATATTGTGTTAGGAAAGGTAATTTAATTATTTATTAAAATCTCAAACTAAAAACAAAAGTTTAAGAATAATTGATTGGTAGAGAGGCAGGGTTGTACAGTTAGTATCCTCCGGCGATGAGTCTTCGGACTCCTTGGAGGTGTCACGAATAATAATAATCAAATGAATATTAATAATTTACACTATGATTATTATCTAAGAGGTGGTTATATCCTTAACCAATGATATGTTCTCCGAGAGAAAAACTAGCACGCAATTAGTAGTAACTGCTTAACAAACAGCGAAAATGTCCGAGATGTTCTTTGAGCGTTTATTTTTCTTGGCGTGGCAAGAAAGAAGAAAGAACGGAACTCATTACACATATCTTGAGCTATTTCAGAAGACAATGATTAGTTCTTTTCCACAAACCAAGCAGGTGTTTCATAAATCACGTCAGAAGGCATCCAACCGTGTAAGTTCTGTAACAATTTGTCAGTGTGGGATTCATTCTCACGGAAACAAATGTTTCGGCAGCTTTCAAGACCGTCGAAAGAAAGAAAAATAAATATAAAACATTCCATTCTCTTAATGAGTACGTTTACGAACTTGTATAGCTTCGCGTCATTTACATGAGAATGTATTTCAAGGCATTTGTGGAATTGGAAAAAAAAATAAGCATGCTGTAGCGGTGAGTAATTTGAAGAATTCGCTGCGAGATAAATAAAAATTCTGGAAATTTAAAATATCACATAAGAAAGAGCATAGAGTGCACTGAAGAAGCATTTTAATTATTCGCATTTTCAAAAAATATGTCGTTGATTTGCGAATACCTATAAAGTAACATCAATTCACAATTGCTGGCGTTCTGTTTTTCATTTACAAGTTAATACGTGTACATTACTCATTCTTTCATGGAGAGGTAGAAAAAACATTCTAATATTACTTTAGTATTGAGGTAACTATCTTTTAAATTATGCTTTTTGTTGGTGGGAAAAATGATGGTCGTATTACTGGCTTGCAGCGCCTGCTTGAGATCGGTTTATCCTTAACAGATGTTGCTAAGATTCACATTGACTGTACACCAAAATATATAGCAATAAAGCTTTTATACGATTTTCTATAAAAGGATTGGTCGATAACAGGTAACCAGGATCACACTGTTTTCTCTGGTGATATGAATGAGAAAAAGCTAGGCAAAACCTGAAGAAACTCAGCGATAAGTTAACCGGTCGATGATTTCTTGGTGTTAGCGGTGATGTCTTGAATGGCTGTAGTATTCGTGAAGTTAACGGTCAAGTCTATCATAATAATCATAATCTACTTCCCATCATAATCTAAATTAACAGTGTTTAAGTGATACTGGATTAGTGACACTGGATCATTTGTTCTTTTCTTTGAAAAGAACAAATGATCTTTTCAAAGAAAAGGAGGCAGGATACCAGACGAAATCTTTAAATTTGTTCAACTGTCATAATATCCGATCACCCTTGTGGGAACATTCGAGGAAATTAAGCAAGAATGAGTACACTTCCGGAAACTGCCTAGTTGTGTAGAAAACGCATTGAGTTTGCACAATTATTTAGCTAAGGTTTCAATGTGTCTGCCAAGAAAATTGCCATTTATGTTTTTAGAGTACGTTTTAAATGTACGAAAGTAAAACGATGCAATTTGGTTGTCTTTAAAAACAATGTCAGATACCACGTGCGGGTTCGCATCGTTTATCGTCATATAATTTCAGAGGACCCAAAAAACAGGTCCCAAGGGATTTGTTTTCGTTAATTTATCAGATAAGCCTTTTTTGTTGCCGATGTGGTTTAGTTCTGGCGTCTGCTCTGAGTGTTGTTTGCTCCAGAAAGTGTCAACATACTAAGAATACGCTTCTTAGGTGGGCAGCCAAGTCTAGCTTAGCACATCATCTGTGTAACGCTTTACAATCACGTACTTTACTCACTTGGATTTCGGAAACTTGTGCTCCTAGGAGTGATCATTTACTAGTTAAGGGAGGAGGGGGATTAAAAGAAAAACACTGCAGTGTGTTGTCTAATTTTTATGTTAATTAGTGTGAGATATAACTTTGGAATTTTATATTGTTTGCTTCCAGCCACGGCCAACATTAAATGATATTCTAGTATCAAAATTCACTCAGTAAACTTTATGAAGTTTTATTAGTAAATAAAACTTTAAATATGAAATAAATTCTGACTACTTTTCTCTTTGTAGTATATAATATTTCTCTCTCATGGTTATTAAAGCAAGGTAAGCCTTCGTGAAAACCACGTGATTTGTTTTCCTTCATGTGTGTAATTCAATAAATGCATCGTTTGTATTCGACAATATTCACTTAAACGTATTAGAATCAACGAAGCGAGTTTTTCTCTTATGGTAGCAACGTATGCAAATATATGAAGAAATTCATCGGTAAGTAGGCCTGTATACAAAAAACTGTCGAAAGCCGAATATCATAACTCGCCTTACCCTCTGGCGATTATACAACACTTCGAACGTTACTAGAGGGAGCGTGGCCACCGATGAACACAATGCTAAAATTCTAACACTTAAAATATGCGAAATATGCGTTAGTCAATCGCATCTCGTGAATGCCACTGGCTAACGGATGTCGTAGTTAAAAAGGCAAACAATACAGGTTCTTACTAGTCAGGAATTTTACTATTTGTATACCTTCTCGCATTTCCCTCCCCCTTCTTAAGTGGAGTGCACCATCTGTTCAATGAACGCCATGTTCACACCATTCTTTTACAGTGAAATTCTATAATTCGATCATATTTGATTAGAATAGTCTTCAATATTCAAAAGTTGCTGTATAAGCTCCTGAAGAAATAATAGAACAAGCGTGATTTGTGAATTTAATATTGTTCATTTGTAGATCCGAAATATTTTTGGCTTATTACAACGAGTGGAGATTATTTTTCTAAAAAGGATAATTTTAACCAAAGATTTTCTCAATTATTCTTTAGCCTAAATAATATTTTGCGATCTCCTATCGAGGTTAAAATCCTACTGAAAAAGAAATCCACGCTTTTACTAACGCCATCCGCTGCGTTCATCTTCGATCCACCCCTACAATCCCAGAATGGTTAAACCCATCCGAGCTTTGAGGGATCGGCTCGTCTGCTGCATCGTTTCGTAGCTTCTAACTCTGTTCATGATGGGGCCGTCATGCGGAAATCGTGTGTGGGAGGGATGACATTACAGCCAAGAATCTTACAGTTCCCTTTTTTGTTTGTGAACGTTCCTTTCGTGAATTAGAAAGTCTCTGTAACCCAGTGTACACGGGAGTTACGATTATCACCGGGTAGTAAGGTCAGACAGTGGCTCCCAGACAGTGCCGCGGGGAAAAGGTCCAAATCGATTTTCGATTGTGAATAGCTTACCAAGCTCTCCTCCTGTCGGCCATGGCACCGATGGAAAAGACACAAATTGTACACGAAAGAAGTTGCTGCAAATAAATACATCTGAAACATTAAATACACAATTTCTTTTTATATTTTTTTTTTAGAACTGCTCGCCTGATGGCTTTCATGGAGCGGTCCACTTTTCTTTGACATGTTTCTTTCGTCTCTTGAAGCCAGTCATTGAACGCCATTTTCTTTTAATTTAAAATTCGGACTGAAAATACAAAAATCCACTCGCCTTCCCGGTTAAACATGAATAATTATGACTTTTAACTCGATAAATGAATCTGTAATCAAACAAAGCCAAATTGCTTGCTGTAAAAAATTAAAACATTCTTTTGGAGGCCAATAAAAGATCATCGTCGGTCTTTTATTGATCGACGATGGTTATGACCCATTGTTCATAATAAACGATTTCATATATAATTTCAGGTTTTTCAACAAAAAAAAAAAAAAAATGCAGTTAGTGCACTGCAACTTCCTTTATGACAGCATTTTTAGCATCTCGTAAAAGAAATGATATAAAACCCGTTAACCACGATGAGAAAGTATGCTAGCATGAGACTAATATATCTATAATCATCTATCTCTATATATTACATTTTTGAACGATGTACGCAAACATAAAGGATTTTTCAAATAAAGGGGAATGTAGCCACTTTCCCAGTTAGCAAAAGTGACAGACCGGAGAATATAAAACCTGCAGTAAATTATGAAGACATATTAACCGTCATATCCTAGTATTAAAAAGAATTATCAAAGCCAAGTTATCTGACTTTAAGAAGCCATTAGACCTGATATGCGTTAGATGATGAGATCAAGCAGTACGCATATAAGCTAACTATATATACTAGACATTTGGAATGCGTAACATGTTAAACTATCGTCTACTCCGTTCTTCAAGGCGTAGCATTCAACTATGAAAACCAATTTTTCATAGCATAACAGACAAACCAACCTGATGAATGCTCACGAAGTTAACAGATACACTGGCCTCATTGTCTTCGGCCGTATAACCATCACGTTTTATAGAAAGTAGGGGCCCAAATTACACCAACAAACAAGGGCGATTATTAGTATCCCCCCCCCCTTCTTTTAAAAGCAAAACAAACATCGAATATGGAAAAATTCGCTAGTCAATCATGCACGAAATAATGAAGGCAAAAAAATTATCTGGAGGGGAAAAAATAGGTTATTTTAAGTTATGGCCGAAACAACTAAGCCTTATAAGGCCAATTTGCTTGTTTGGTGGGGATGAAAGCACTGAAAATTTTTTTTCGTTAATTTCGATAAAATAATATTAAGTTATACAGTATTATTGAACAAACCACAATATCTTTCCCATCATTATAATTAAAATAAACCCTATATATTATTTAAAATAAAGAGCCAATAGGCTTCATTTCGGCGATGTAAACATTATTCAAAATAAGGGGATATTAAATCCCATATAAAACAGAATAAGAAACATGAAACTCTTTGATTTCGATCTTTGAGTTTCTTATTCGGTTTTAAAACAATGTGGGATTTAATATCCCCTATATATTATTTTATAATTTTCGAGTTAAATTGGACAGAAAATTACAGTAATAATGTACATATTAATGTAACATAAAACGAAAGGAGAATGTGATTCAGGTTAGTTTTATTTTCTCTTTCTACTGATATTCTCAGAACCAGAAGTGCTCGCACACTTTGCACCGCAGTCCGATTTAGTAAGACAGCCAAGCTGATAAAGCAAGCTCATCCATAAATGACGTAATGTTCTCGTGTGTTAGAGGGGATTGCGATGATGTCACAGTACAAGAGACTCTAAAATATATTTTGGTAAAAAAACAAAAAAATACCATTTGTAGTAGTACAATTGATTTTAATTCCAAATATATTATTAAATTTTATTTTAAATAAAATATTTAATCATATATTATAAAACCCAAAATTAAAATTCTATATTATTTTAATATCGTGTTTTAATGTTTATATAAGAGAAAAAAAAGGGCGATATCAGTGTGTATATATGCAAGAAATAAAACTTATTTTTATCTCAGACAGAACTCAGCATGTCAATATCATATTTTTTATTTATATTTAATAATAAAAATACGCGAATAATAGATTCTCCCATGAATGCATCCGGTACTGAGGATAGTGTTCTATTATCCCAATAGAAGGCGCGATAATGTTTGATAAAATATGAAGAATAAAATATGAAAAAAACGAATATTTTTCTGTGAAAAAATATCATTTTTAATAAGCAAAAGATTTTGGTACTTGATTGCTATTGATTTATGTAAATTGCACTAATATTCGTTTGCACACTTGATAGTTAGCGTATTTAACAAAAGAAATATTCCAACACATTTATGTACAATGTAACTTGTTAAAACACTAATAAAAAGCCAAGAAAAACAAAATGTATTCCAAATGAGTATCATGCAAAAGGATCAACAGCTATGCTTGTAGTTGAGAAGGGGAGGTAGGGGTTGTTATACTAACACAGCTTTTCCTTTCCATTCTTTATTATAGAAACAGCTGCAGGCATCTGAGGTGAAAGACAACGTACTGTACAATATCTGTTCCTCCGTAGACTTGCAGCACATCCCATTTCCTCTCACACTTTCACTCTCTCTCGTCTGTCTCCTAGCCAGGCATGAGTCATTCCTTTCAACCCCCCCATCTCCCCCCCTCGAAAGTTCGTACGCCCGCACGAAACGGTCGCTTGCAGATCTGCATTGCTGCCTCAGTTTCACAGTTGGCATATTCCTGCTTTCGCTAGCTACCGCGCGGTGTCCTTCCGAAAGAGGTGGTCGCTGATTGGTGAACGTCGACAGCCATCTGGTCTACAGCAGAACAGCCGTTAACAATTCTGGTAGTTGGAGCAAAGGTGTTGTCTGGTGCGCTTGATAGGATCTTTCTGTGAGTTATTTCTGGCTTTTCCTGTTCTGACGGTGAGTTATTGTGCACGTTTTGTATAATATATAATATTTTCTGTTAGCCTTTTTAAGGGAAAAAATGTAAAGAAGAAGGAGTAAGCACATCGCTTATTGCATTCTGGATAAATGTATACCGAAATGGAGTGTGGGCCAAGCAGAATTGCCTAATTGAGTTAGACATTCTTTTTTTTTTTTGTTTTTCGAAATGTCCATTACCAGAAAATCGGAATGGTTGGTCATATATTAACTACAGCGCAGCAATCTTTTGAATAAGATCAGTGGTATTAGATTATTGGCTGGAGTTTCTTTCGATCCTACCCTTGTGAAGAGGTGAAATGACTTTGGCAAAAGTGTAGAACATACGAAGATTTAAAATAATAGAAAAGCATGTTTCGGTTTCCTAGGGAAATTTTGGGGGCCCAATATTAATTCCTTATTTTTAATTTATTAACATAGAAACCAGCGAGGAATTACAGACAAAGAAAGGGTCGGACTTCAGTTCCAACCATAAAATGGAAAACGATAAAATACGACTTCCTACTGCCAATCGCGACACTAGGTGGACATTTGTTCAAAAACTTCACTCTGCATTATTATAAAATTAAGGAAGGTCTTAATGGCGATGGTTTTTTTTTTTTTTTTTCATTCTGTATAGAAGCTATGCTGAGAATGACCGCATCTTTCCTTTGCGAGTACTTGTGTAATAGCATTTGAAATATGCCAGTCATCCAAACCACGCGCAAAACCTCTTCCACGAACCGGCTTAATCATGTCGCTTAGTCATGACGCCTCCATGTTGCTGATAGGACGGCTACCTCTGTCTTCGAAAATTCAGGATCAAATTACGGTCGAAGGATGCGAGGAATTTTCTGTAACACAGAGAACCTGAAATATAAATGCCCTCCACAGGGCAAGATTTTTGAGAATCAGTTTTTCTTCGTAAAACAAATCTGACTTGAAATAAAACCAAGCGGTGTCGGGATGTTTTTTTCCAATACATATTTCGAGTAGCCACCTGAAGGAAAAATAAATCTGCGCGTCTGGCTTTCATCCAGAGTTGGTTAGCAAAGTTAGGTGGGAGATTCACGAGACGCAGTCTTTAAAAATAACCATCGTTGCCACAGATGTAGAAACTTTTCGCAACAATCTGAAATAGAAATCTTTCAACAAGGGTTTCTCTATGCGCCTACGGAGGGAAGGGTTAGAAATGAAAATCATTTTCTGGAACTCAATGAATTTTAACAGCAATGTAAATCCCAGTTTTTTCAGGTACTGAGACCTCAAGAGATGATCATGCAAATAAGGGAGTTGCAGCACCGTTATTGGCTGAGAGGATAACGTTTCCGCTTCATAGGATGGTGATACTGGATACCTTCGGGAAATTTTTTTTTCTAGGTATGATAAGTATTGGAGAATTGAAATGGCATTGTTGATACCTTTTTTTGATCTTGTACAAGCCTCCTGAATGAGACTTGTTCTTAGTCTATGCCTGGTATTAACATGTCCTTATTGGTTTATAGCTCCCATACGGTTGGATTAAATCCTAAAACTACGTATTACATTCGAACTCGGTTCGTAACTGCTGGTCCTCACTATTTTGTAACGTCCCATTCTTTGGACTTAAGAACTTGTACTCAGACAAAATAGTCACTGAATAGAATTTTCCAGTGGCCATTTTTACTTAAAAACTCGCCAATTGCATGCATTTAAATCTTGTAAAGTCTTCATTCTTAAATGAACCCATTAGTTCTTATGCCATACGCATGTTTAAATTGTTTGATTTCAATATCTGTATTGTGAAACACGATCGGAATATTTAAATTTCTTCATTAATTCAAGTATCTCCCTTTTTTGAAACTTGAATAAAGTTCTCATTTTAGTTTTCTCTCCACCAGTTCAAGTTAACGAATACTAGATGTCTACACAGTATTGTATGGAATAAGTCATCGATCTTCAATCTCCTACAATGAAGATGTACATCTTAATATTTTTGACAACAGAATAGTGATGGACATGTTAATCATGGACGACAGCATTCTAAGGTTCAGTTAGTTATGCACGAGGGTCAACAGACTCGCTCGCCCATGACGAGTAGCTAGACACTGGACAATCTTTGCTTATAACCATAAAAGTAACAAAGGGCCATTCTAATAACTAATGTAATTATTTTCCAGTAAATTTCGAATATTTTACTGTTCCTATTATTGCATATTGACAGCTGCTGATGGTTCGCACATGAGTTCTCCAAACGGTACATCCCCTACTTACTTCACAGAAATCCTATTGGTTTTATTAATATATCATCTAAAAAATAGGCGGAGTCCTTGATCGAGTAGGATTTTCACGGTTCGCGGTTTATGGACAATGAAATACTGAATAAGCAGTCTTTAATAAATTTAGAGAACCTTGAGGCATAGTATTCGATAACCATTTCCATGCCAGACTATGGGAAGCCTTAATTTACAGTAACAAATTGTAGGCACTTGAGCATTACATGACCCAGCTTAGAATAAAATGTGAAACGTCTGCTCCCAGTATTTGGGAGCAGCCATTTCAGTAAACATGCAACTCCTATATCCAAATGGCCTAAATTATCTACACTGATTCTTATGGTATGTCAGCCTCCCCCGTTTCGTGGTGCGGGTAAGTATTCAGAGAACGAGCACCATGGATGCATCTTATCTTGTCTTGTGCTCAAAATAACAGCCGTGGCAGAAAGTGGAGCATCTTTCACTTCCTGCTCTGCAAATATACTTTCTCCCCCATTATGAGAGTTGCAGGGCTGCTGGTTTTTAACTTGATATTGACATGAACGTCCCCCCCCCCCCGTAGCAGAGTTCGCAAAGGCACGCGCCCTTTGAAAAGACTTTGATTGGGATTCAAACGGAGGTTACTGTTTTAAGGGTTTAGCGATTTGAACGTGAGCCGAACTTGGGAAAAGTTCGCCATAGGAATTTTGCTTTTTTCCTCAAACCTATTGGAAACACACGTGGTTTATGAATTATGTTCGGTCATGTATTTAAAACCTTAGTCATTCTTCGCATGATCAGTAATTGATTTCATCCAGAATTTTTTGTTATTTAATGTCTGATCACAATATTCAGTGAACAAACTTTGTAGGAGTTCCGATATTTTTAGTTTTATGCTCTCCTGGATTTCCAGGATTTATTAATTACTTTCTTTTTAAGTTCAAGTGCAGTTGAAATGGATATACGTAAAAAAAATTACGATTTTTACTGTTTTATAGCGCCAATAAGTGCTACAGAATGCCGTCCTTTTGTATGTCCAACTATTTCAGCAGATTTGTCACATATAATCAAACTCTTCGCAATAAAGCTTTTTCACAAATAAGAAATTTTACGTAAAATTTCATATCTACATATGGACATTATGCGACCTTATTCTCCACACACCCTTGTCCTTTTCGCCATGTGACTGATGGGGCTGGACACCAGAGCTTCTTTCTTTCATTTTGAGAAAACTCGAGAGGAATGTAACCTAAATAATTAAATCCCTTCAACTCCAAACTTAATTTGCTTTAATTGCAACTTAAACGCAGAATGTGCGTGTTCTAGTCGCCAGTTAAAACAGGTGAGTTTTAAATGGGGAACACACTTGAACAATAATTCTGTTGTATAACTTAAATGTCCTGTTTTTTTTTAATTTACTTAGTACGTTAAATCAGCTTGATTTAACGTACTGAGTTCGTTTGGACTGAGGTCAAAGGGTTCAAGAAATTATTCTTGGAGCACTGCCATCTTTCTCTCTCGACAATATGAACCGTATCTGAAACTGTCTTTTTAAATGAGTTTTATGGTCGCTTATAAAGGCACCAGTTCGCACTGCAATTGTTAGCGAATCTTTGTTCATTAATAATGTCAGCTAGATCAACTACAAACTGCAGTTCCTTATATGAACGGTGTATTAGTGCTAATGTGGAATGGTTGTCCTGTGATATGAGGGAGTTTCTCTAATTAGAACCGAAGTGTAAAGTGTAGGGGGAATTAGCTTGGATAATTAATCTGCAATTCAAGTAACACTTCCTGGTTGAGTTGTGAATTTTAAAAGCAGCGATGAATAAGTTATCTATTCACTTACAAAAATGAAACTATTTTTACTGGGTACGATTTAAAATTCATTTGTCAGAATATAAAATACCTTCCGGCAAAGCCCCCCCCCATCCTGCACCAGGACGGAAACTGACTTTGCCAGCGGAACTAGAAGTGCGTCCAGTCTGATACTGTTCTGACTTCCTGCGTCGAGAGGCGTGTGAAAGGCGAGTACCGATAACCATTGTGAAACGGGACCGACGTAATGGCCCATCTGTGCAAGTCTTGTTTACAATTTCGAACTTCGCATGGTTGGTTTATCAGTTATGAATAAAAGGCAATGAAATGCGTTAGTTTTCTAACGTTACATCGCGCTTATTGGACACGTTTTAGTTAGCTAAAGCTGCCTTAAACCAGCAGCCGTCTGAGATGCTTTTGAAAAAAGTTGAGTGGAGCAAATTGCAGAGGGACTAAATTTAGAAGACCTGAAGAGTGCGAGCAATTTAATGTATCCAATAAGCCATAGTCTCACACTAAAAATTCCTCATACTTGAAATATCCAAATCGCCATAGATTTCCAACCAATGGTCCATAGGTTGCCCAGCGAAGACTTACCCTTCTCGGCCAAGAATATTATGCCTAGTATTGTCTTATTCATTGAAAATTAAGTGGCATATTTGGCTTTCAAATCCTCAGATGCTCATAAGTTTCCGTTTCTTTAATTAAAAATCTGATCATTTAAAGTATGTATTATCAGTTGGAAAACGTAATCTAATCTCATTTCGAATAGTAAATGAGACTTGGAACAGCCTGTGTTTTAATTCCGTTGGCTCCTTACAGTATTCTCCTAAGGTGGCGTGAAGTAAATAGAAAAATGTACCAATTTGAATTCGACGCCTTCTGGATAATCTGACCTTTACCTACTCAATATTGACCTGTCGTGACATACCTTAAGTCATCTTTCGACATGCATCTCCAGGAAATATTTTCTCGGGAAATTAATTTTCAAAACAAAGTACGTAAACGCTCAAATCTTTAAGCCAAAATTTGGTAACATTCTGCCAGTTATGGAATAATTTGACTGTAGCAGCCGAATGCCGCATCTTTAAGTCCCACCCGAAAATATGAAACCTCTTCGGTAAGTGAAATGGCCACTACTAATTAGTATTAGCGTGTATCGTTTAAATTTCCTCTGCGATACTTTAAATAAATAACGAAACTGAATTATTCTAGACTTTAGTCTTCTAGATTTAAATCCGCTGTGCCATGATTAAAATCTGAAAAGATGTTCTCAGACCTCCCGGGAAGCTCGGGGAGAAATAGTATGGTTCTTTTGCTTTGGGAAACTGAAGTATTCGCAGCAAAAACGAACAGCCGAAATAGTTTCTATCACACTAGATTCTTTACAACTCTTAAATGAAATTAAAAGGAAAAAATGTCATGAAACTAACATGATCATAATGGTTATTTCATCCCTTTCAGAAATTTCAGCCAGATGAATTTTAGGTACAGTGGGTTTCCTTATGAGCGAATAAAAACCCAAGCGTTTTATTGAAATTCGTAAAATGTTAAAGCCACTAATAATAAAAGAAATGTTCGAGTACTTTCTGAATCTGGACTTGGGTACTCAGATTTTTAACCACTCATTGTAAATCGCCGCCTAAACAGGCTGCTGGTGCATGGATATTTGCTTTTAGGTGAGAAGCCCACGGTAGTAAATTGTCCAATGAGACTAACTTGTTTATTGGGGGCCTGAAGAGACTTGGAAGAAGCTTTTGTTTGGTCCATCGAGCAGGGTTTCTTTTCCCAACTATAACACAAATTCTTAGCTGCCCATGGTAGCAAATATACTATATAGGTTTGACTTTCGTGGGTGAGTCACTGAAAATGCGTTTCCCCTGTGATAAAAAAAAAAAATGCGGCGTTTAGAAATGCAGGATCCTTCGGAGAACTTTTTGAATAGCCATAAAAGCTTAATCGTGAAAACTAAGATTATCATGCATTCCGTACCTGCCGTTTTCGTCTGCCATGACCTTTCCTGTAAATACACAAGCCAAAACCGAACCTGAAAGCAACCAATTTTACTAACATCCGGTTGATGTTAATCTTTAGGGTATTTCAGATTAAGTTAATACTCAAGTCCGTCATTGCTTTAACTACTAAAACTCGCTGTATTTTACGGTAATTTAAGATCAGCAGTAAATTTTTTTTATTCGGTTTTAATTTTTCCAGTCACAGAAATTTCAATGTCTTCAAGTTGATACGTTAAATGATATCGAATGGCTGCCACCATTCCCCCCCAAAAAAAGTAACTGGAAAGAGCGTATACTTGAGCATCCTGTTTGAAATACCAAAGTCGGTCACATCCTAGCGAAAAGCCTTTTCAAGTAACGCGAGTTCGATGACGCTACCCGTAACTTGAAGTTCTACATCATAATCATTACTATTCATTGAATAATGGATGTATTTAGCCCCTTCTCGCCTTTCCGCTTAATCTTCGGTCCGCCGAGCCCATTTCCGGTTCTAGTCGACATTCCAGCGCCAACCCCCTTTACAAAATACTTTCCCAGTTGTCTGTCGTAGATAACTTTCCATCACCAACATTACTAGAGGGCGTGTTTGCGCGAGGTAACTAGATCGCGTACAATCTAATTGCATAATACTTTTGACTGAAGGCCTTTCTATATTTACTACTCGAGCAGAGGCGTGTAGGATGATCACCTTCGAGAAAAAATAAAATCAACGGACTCCAACAAGAATAATAAAGAATACAGCATTTGATTTTAAATGGATGGACAAGGCTTTCTACCAAACAAGTTTCTAATGAAATTTCAAGAGTAATTTTATTTTATGACTGCAATGCTTTTGACTAACTAGGTCGTCCATTTATCAGCATATCTCCATGACAACTTCCAGGCAAAATTCACTGGCTGAGCGGTGTTTATTCTTTCGCGTGCAGCGTCATCTACTACAGAGCAAACATTTGATACTCGAACTTGGGGTGGGGAAAGCTTTAGAAGAATATCATCTTCTCACGAACTATCTTGACCCCAATTTATCCTGTAAATGGTGGGGGGTTCACCACGAACACCAAGTACTGATACTTAACACCACAGTTTGTCGCATGTAAACTTGACATGTGAAAAATCGTCCGTAGCAATCGCGTTTTTTTGTGCGGCCCTTTATTCGAACGAACCCGCCGCTAAGAGACAAAGGGTTCATTCTGTAACAGATGGCGAGTGGTGTCAGCAGCCAACAACTCAGAATTGGATAAAGAAACATAAACATTGAAGAGAATGGAATGTTGACGATATCCCAATCTTTCCGTTACTCTAAATACATTTATTCTTCCTCGTTCACAAAAGTTTCAAGATAGTTGGAAAATACTGATAATTTTAGAAGTAATGGACTATAACGCCATCATTGCTGTGATAAGCGAGCTTGCCATTCTTATTCCTAACTGCCCAAATGCGTTTAGTGTTAAAATATTTAAGACCAAATCTTTATAATTAAACACATTGGGAAATAATCCTATAAGTACTCCTTTGCCTGACAAATGAAACAGTAAGATTTCGAATATATGAAAAGTATCTAATTCTATCGGAAGATCAGGGGAATAACCTCTTGAAAGACGACTCCTGACGATGTTAGTCTAATATGTTCATCTTTCTACAAGTGAGCAATCCCAAGTTACTGCTACGAAACTGAACGCTAATTTCAAGGTCGATAGTCTATATTGGCATTTTCTTATTTCATGCATGATACAATAAGGCCTCTATTAAGCTCACCCAAACTAAATTCTGTGACCCACCATTCCTTGAATTAAGCTTTTGAGAGATGCTATTGATCTATCAACACGAATGATAATATTTCAAGCAGTTTCGAAATTAAATAACTTTGATCAGTGATACAACTGAATGTGGCTTAAAAAAACCAAACCAAAATTAAGGCAGGACGTAAATAAATGCATATCAAATATTTGCATCGCATTGATTTGATTTTGAGTTATTAACGTGTTTTGAAACCTTAAAACTAAACCTTGAATCATTGATCGAAGAAAATATTTCCAATTGGAAATTCTTTAAATTTCTGTTCTGCTTTTGTAAAGCAGGTCACAGAAGTGAAACTTACGCCGGCAGAAGTCATCACGTGACCGATTAACTAGGTAGGGAAATATGACAAATGTAATACAACTCAAGACGTCTTTTTTTTTTCAGTCCGCATTGAATTGAAATAATCGAATAAATTGTTGATGCTATATTTTAGTGGCTTATACAATAACTGTATTGAAAAGAATTAATTGCGGGCAAGATGTCCCCAGTCTGGATTAGACTGCACATTACCAACTTCGGGAACTTGCTTTTCTAGGTTTACTTTCTCCCCTATCCTCAGTAAGGAAGCTGTTTTCTTAACAGGTCGGAGCTTCTTAATCCTGTCGTCACTTTGGCCTTCGTGTGTAGGGTCAACGTTCTATGAAGGTCGCCGTTTAGTGTATTACTATAGGACGTGAGAGGCCTTCAACGTACTGATTTCTGGGTGACTGAATAGGCATAAATGCAAATCGGTAACTATGAACCCAATGGTCAAAGAATGGTAACTATTGTACCCCACACACTAACAACCTTCACCTGAAAGGTCCATTGAAAGATCTGATGGGCAGTACAAAATACTTATGCCGCTATTTTCTGGATTTGATCCTCTTCCCTGTCACAAGTTACCCCTGAAATATTACATAACTAATAACCTTTCTATGAATCATGTTATCTTGGTTATTTAAAGTGTTAACCCTTTCCTCACGCAGAATTAAGTATGCTGCCCCTTGACTGAGATGCGAATTTAATTTTAATCTAAATTTTAGAAACAGATTAAATATGAACTTATTAATTTTAATATCGCCGATTACTCAATCGAATGCGGATCTTGGAGCCCTAAACACGACTTCAATATTTTTCCCAAAGCAATGTTCATCTAAATGCATTTTTAATCTGGATCGATTTTCTTGCAACTTTGTGGAACTTTTGCCAAGTATTTCAATCAATTGCCTTTCTCTTCCCCAGACACGCAAATCCCCGAAGTTAATCCCAATTGTAGGATCCTACTTTTGAAGTCACAAGCGATAATCGTTATTGGTCAACAGTTCCACAAATATTGCTGGTTTCACAATGAACTTAAATATTTAATTTCTGCAAAATATTTTTGGATCTTGAGCTCAATTTAGGTTATTCAGTTTCGATAAGATCTGTCTTTTTAGGGACGTTCCAACTGAATTAAAGCAGCGCAATGCATGAGGCAATTTCGTGCCATCGAACTTGTACTGAAATAATTTGCATATTCAAGACGGGACACAAGACCTACATACAATACCCTGAATTCAACATGGATCCGCATCCTCCTTGCAAGTTACATTTAATGTTTGGGATGGGTGGATGACCAGTTAAATAATTGTTAAAGCAATTTTAGGAAATGGCGAAAAATTAATTACTGCAGATACTTTTTTTTGGATCTTGAACTTAATTTAGGTTATTTTCTTTCGATAAGATCTGCCTTCTTAGGGACAAGTGAAATCGGGAAGCTTCTTCTCTGAACTATTTCCTTGCTATCATAATTACTACCACGGTGACGAACGCATGGTAATCGGTATCTGACATTGTCGTTCTAATTGCACTTCGCATTTGAAGATTTAAATGCGAATCATCGATAGCAAGCAATTTTTGCAGATGCAACTACTTTGCAGAATACAGTTTGCCAAAATTCTTGGGTGAACTTCAGTATCAGTCAATGGATGACTGATACTGAACATCGAATCGAAACGGACAGGATACCTGCCTGTGCACGCATGTTCTGTTTTGCAAATTTCGCACAGCATCCAAAAACTAATTATGGTTTAAATGACGTAGCTTATGCATCTTTCCCATGACACTGACCGATAATGAAGTTGCATGATTAACCTTCCTAAAATCGCTATGAAACTTGCATTCGGTTCTCTAGTGGTTCCTTGCTTAAAAGGAATTTTCTCATTGCTGATTCAACAGTTAATCGGATTATTTTCTTCCATAAATGTAGCTGGACGTTTTTTATTTCTAAGACAAAACTTGGTCCAGGTGTAGTTAGGCATTCCTTTTATTCTTCAGGAATGCCAAAGAATATCATGCAATTCAATGATAGCTATTGGATGTAAGGATTTTTGGCATTGTAATCTCTTCCAATTTCACTGTTGAAATTGATATGTAACGAAGACTGCTTGTTCACCGTAAACCAAAGTTTCCTAGAAACACCGGCAGGAAGAAAGCCATACATCATTCTAGTCGTAATCTGAGTTTTTTCGAACCGAAGGATGTGGATCCGAATTCCTCTAGCATGCATACTTGAGAGAAATCAACTCTTTAACCAATAACTTGGCCTCTAGGTCAGGTTTCACTTAATTCACTCATCCACCTTAACTAAACGCTTTAGGTTTAGTGATAGGAATTGGCATAAGTAACTTCGTGAGCATCCCTCACTCCATACATTGTCTTGTCTCCATACAAAGTTGTGCAATAGACTTCCTTCTACATTACAAGGAAGCTGCAGAGCCACTTCCTGTATTGAAAACGTATAAAAATCAAATCCCCCTCTAGAACGCAAGGAATTTCAATCCTCATTTCAACTGATCTTAGGCAGAGATTGCGGTTTGCTTTAGGAATCGGGTGGTATTGAATGCCCTATGATTGGAAAGAGCCTTGTTCGAATCCCATTTAAGAAGCGAAAAATTGAGTTTTTTTTTTTTCCTCCTTCAGTTGAGTGGTCTCATTCACGAAGTTTTTTTGCCTCTGAAGGGAAATACGTAATAGACTGATTCGCAGCCTTAAGTGCTGGCCATGTCACCATCTCAAAGTGTACACGGAACGATCAGGACTGAATATTTCGATGTCATTTTGTCAAACGACAATGTGAATCATTTCATTGAAATGTCATAAGTCTTATTTTGGCTAATTGCATACTTTGGCTTCAATTATACAATTTAGGTAAATTAATGAATCCTGTATTTTACCTTCTCAGAACTATAATGTAGTGTTCACGAACTTCATGTCAATATTGTCCCCCTTCACTTTGAATATTCGCGATTTAATATTGCAACATCAGTAACTTAATAATTAATATCGGACACAAGCTAATTAGCTTCATCCTTCACGTTGTTATAATCATTTTTTAAGTTTGTTACTAAATTGTAATCTTACTTAATTACAAATGTTTTTTCCAGATTTCAGCCAGCATGTCCAGCCCAACAAAAGAGGAACTTCCTAAAGTGCCTGTAGCCATGAAGAACGAATTGACTTCTTTTGACGCGTCTAAAATGCGACACGCTGAAGTGCAAGAAAAGAACCCTCTTCCGTCCAAAGAAGGTAAAACTTTTTGTAATTCTTGAAGCGTTATTTATCCCGAAAGAAAACGTGGAACGTATGTGTTCAATATCCCAAGGAATCGATAATGAATTGGTAATAAAAAAATCGTTTAATATTAGTACTCGAAGTTGTCTTAAGCGACAAAACTATCTTACTGATTTTATTAATAAACATGACGCGTTCTATATTAATACTTGAACTCAAGCGCATGGCACATGCGCATCCTACATGTGCATTGCTATTTCCCCTTACCAACCCAATTTTTTAGACAGTCGTGCCAGTTTTTAACTCGGCAGTGTATTTTAAAAACAGTGATAGTGGCTCCATCTTTGGGAGGAATGTGAATCATTTCTTTTGACATTGTCATTCAAATCCAACGTCTCGCATTTTTTTTAAAAGAAATGTTATTAAAATACCTTTCTTAAAAGGTCAAATAGAGCGAAAAATTCTTGAAGTGTCTTGCTTTTGTTCACTTGTCAAATTGTCAGTCTTAAAACATGCTGTTGTCATATCGCAGTAACTCGTTGACATAAGAGGTCAACAGGGAGAAGTAGACTCATGAACTTGAATTTCGCTGTTATCACTTTCGCTATTGCTTGATAATTACTGCTTAAAAATAAAAATGGCTACTTCAGTTTGTCTAGTTACATTGCTCAGAATGAATTACAAGTCAGTTTAAGGATTTGAACATTTCAAAAATAAGTTAAAAAAACATTAAATGTAAACAGGAACGCGTAATTTTTTGACTAAAAATTAGTTGCATATAACAAGATTTTGTTATGTAGAACATTTAATATACTCGGATTGTGACTAAACATTCCAATTAGGCATCATGCGTATCAAGGATTTAGGCCTAGCATGGCCTGTTCCGGCCATAGAAGTCATCGTTTAAGAGGACGTCCCGGTTTTTTTTTTCCTAATGGCTTGTACTTTAAGGCTTGTTTTGGTAATCTTTCTGTTTTCATTCTTTGAACGTGTTCAATCCATTTATGTTTATATTTTTTAATTTTTTCTATTACTGGTTCTTGGTTTAATTCTTTCATAATATCTTCGTTTCTTTTGTGATCAAATAGGGTATACTTTGTAGTTTTTCTCATAAACTTCATTTCTGCTGTTGTTAATCTTTGTCTTTTTGTTTTATTGTCCAGATTTCACTTCCATACATTTAGACCAGTAAGGCTAATGTATTGTATACTTTTAGCCTAGTTTGTTTTTGAACTAGGTTTGGTTTAAATATAGAGTTAATTACACCTGTTATTTTTAAATATTTTGCAATTTTTACGTTTATATCATTTTCATGTGATCATACATACTAGTTAGTTAAATGAATTCACCTGTTCTAAGATCTTGTTATCTATTACTATTTTAGTTCTTGCTGGATCTTGTCCTTTAAAGGCCATAGTTTTTGATTTTTCTGTTTGATATTATCATACCATAATCTTTGGATATCTCGTTTAGATCTAAAATAGCTTTCTGTAGTTTATCTTCAGAATTTGTAATTATTATTTGGTGGTCGGCAAAGAGGAGAGTTTACTGAAGGAGAAAGTTTAATTCCTTGATGTAATGTTTGATTCCATTTTATTATTTCATTTAAGTAGATATGAAAAAGAGTTGCTGAGAGGGGACATCCCTGTCGGACCCCTTAGTTTATCTCTCGTATATGATTGCTCGTGATTTAATCTTATTTGTATTTGATTATTTTCATTTATACTTGTGATAGCTTTTAGGATATTATTTGGTATTTGTCTTTCTTTTAATGTTAAATAATGTTTCTTTTAACTTTGTCAAAGTAAATAAATGCAATGTGTTTCTAAATTGTATTCTCTTTTCTCTATTATTAATTTTAGGCAAAAGGCCGGGTCTATACATGATCGTCCTTTTCTAAATCCATTCTGTACTTCTAAAATAGTTTTCGGAATATTTCATTAGTTTGCTATTTAAGATTTTGCTATATATTTTGTAACAGGAATTTAGTATACTGATACCTCTATAGTTTTTAGGGTCATCTCTATTACCTTTTTTTTTTAAAGATAGAATCACAATTGCTTTTCCATTCTATTGGGGCGATACCAGTTGAATAAATTTTATTTAAAAATAAGTCTTCTTTGAATCTAGTTCCTGCATAGTTATATAGTTCTGAACCTAGTTTCTTCTCCAGGTGAATTTCGGTTTCTTGTTTCTTTCAGGCTGATTTCTAATTCTTTAGTTATTTCCTTTTCATTAATTGTTTGCCAGTTGTCTTTTTTAAAATATTTGTCTGTCCACAATTCTGTGTAGCAATTTAGAAATTCTAATTTCAATTCAGTGTTTAATTTTATGTTTTTTCTTTGGTATCTGCATTTAAGTGTTTCAAAATTTTATATACATTGGGTCTTATTTTATATAAGTCGTGTTCTAAATTAGAAACAAATTTGTTCCATGATTCTGTCTTTTTCTGACTTCTTTAGCTATGGCTCTTATTCTTTTATATTCTATTTCATCTTCTAATCTTTTACTGCTTAACCATTTGTGATAGGCTTTTTTCTTTTTGATTATTTCTTTGATTGTATCATCCCAGATCTTCAGTTTTTTCCTTTTATTGAATTTTTTTGGTCTTTCTTAAGCTTTCATTTGCTGCTGCATTTAGTATCGTTTTTATATTAAGCCATTCTATTTCTATTTTTTCATTTTGTTTTTATTTTGTCTAGATACTGGTTAATTCTTTGTTCATATCGCCATTGTACATTTGTGTCATTCAATAGTCTAGTTTTATAAACAAATGTTTCAATTTTTCTTTCTGTTCTTGTTACTTGTAGCGATTTAGGTGGCAATCTTAATTTTATTTTAACAAGGAAGTGGTCACTGCTTATTTCATATCATCTGTGAATTCTAACATCTAGTGAAAATTTTGATGTCTTTTCATTTAGTATAAAGTAATCTAATATTGATTTCCATCCTCTTGCTGCCCAAGTATATTTATGTACATCTTTATGTTTATAGAAGGAATTCATTATTTTTAGGTTATTATAAACTACAAGGTCAATCAATTTTTTACCATTCCTGTTTGGAGTATGTTCTTCATGTATTCCTATATTCTTAATTTTCGTGTTTCCAATTCTTGCATTTAAGTCTCCTGCTAAAATTACGTAATCATTTTTATTTATTTTATGTTTTTGTAGCTGATTATAAAAAATCAGTATTATCTTGTTCTCTGCCCTCTTCTGGGGCATTTAAACCAATTATTGTTAAATAGCCTATCTATTTTTATTCTAGCTTCTATTATTCTTTCATTCCATAATTTATGTTTTAGCTGTTTTGAAAGGGAGTCATGAATCCAAATCATGACTCCTGCTTGTGCTCTTTGGTCTCTGTCAACTCCACTGTATATCACATTAAAATTTTCAGTTCTCATGGTTCCTTTTAATTTCTTTTTTGTTTCAGTTATTACTGCTATTTTAAAATTTCTTTCATTTAATAATTGGTCTAATTCTGTTTCTTTATATGCTATTCCTCTTATATTCCAGTTTGCTATGTGTATTATATTTTGTCGTTTCCATTTTTGTTTTACCTTTTTCCATTCCAGGGTCGTTTCCTATAGATTCAATCAATTATCTTTTTCTGTCAGCTTACTAGTAGAATTATGTTCTCCATGTCAGGATGACATGGAGAACATAACTAGCCTGACGATGGAATAGTTCAGTGGTAGGGCTGCTACCTTTTTTTTTTTAAGGCTTCTGAACTAGCCTTCTTCCGAATTTAAACCCATAAGAGGAATAGGGTATATTGAAGGGGAAAAGAGTAGATTATAGAAGAATTACAGTAAGATTTATAGAAAGGGCATAGTTGTAAGGCCAGAAATGAAAAGACCCCATGGCCCTTTAGTACTCTAATAGCATAGGGGTCATAAAATAAGAAGGGTTGGCTAATAAGGCCTTATAGGAAAGATTAAAGTAAGTGGATCTTCCTCAACGTGAGAGGAGATAGATCCAGCTAGGGGTCCATGGGAGTGCCGCTTCCCTTACAATCAAGATGATTGGCCCTGTTGGTCCACGAGTCCTTATTCAGTATATTCGGACCATCCCACCATATACGCGCAGACACACGGTGGGCTCCCCTATCCGCCACCCAGGGGACCTGTTCTCTAGGGTTACAGGGTCCCCCGAGAGATTTATAAAGATAAATCTGTTATTCTAATCTTAGTTTCACTTTCTTTTACTGAACCACCTAAAATAAACTTAAGACTGTGGAAGTCTTAACTTTAACATTTTTCATTGCCAGTTTAGCCTTGAACTTGGTTACGAAGGTCGACACAATATTCTTACAATTGTCTGTCGGCTCTACACACTTGCGTTTCTCCCCTTCCCTACCTCATTAAGCTGTTGATAGAGAAACAAGAGTAACCACACGTTTCGCATTTTGGGACACTGCCGAAAGTTGAGTACATTCGTCTCCCACACAGTTTCGAATCGCGTGTGGATTTTGTCGTTGCTTTTCTTGAAACCCGTAGTTTGTCAGTAATGTCGCCCTGAAGGTCAAGCCTGAGGTATCTATGCCAAGTCTTTGAAATGACTGCGTAGAGCCAACCCTCATTTGGACTAGCGAAGATACAATTGGTTTTCTCACTCAATTCGATGCGCTCGCACAGTGTTTCAGACAATTCAGATTGGTAATTATACCATTAGTTGTTCAGAGTAGAGGTTAATGTTCGAATCGCTTAGGTAATTTTTTTCCTCGGAAATTCTGCTTTTCCATGCCACAAAGCAAAGAAAATAGATTACAAAAAAAAAAAAAAAAAAAACATACTGCCATAGTCTGGGCAGAAGCTTACTGGGGTTCAAAATGTATGCAGAAAATTCGGCAGCATTCGCATCAGTAACTTAAACGGTGTTTGTAGTTAACAGGATAACACTTCCCACGTTTTAAATGATAGTAGAGTTCAAAAACCCTCGAAATGACTAAGCACTTTTGTTGTAGAAACTAGTATCGATGGAAAGATGCGAGCTTTTCTACCCCACTAAACGTTTTTAGGAGATATTAAGACATCGGTAAAATGTTGCATCTCCTTAATTCTCGATGGTCAAATGAAATAAGAGAATACTCTCCACGCTATGCAAGTAAATATTGCATCATAGAAACCTCCTTTTGCTTGAAATTAGCCACTCGGCTCATTCAACTAATTTTATTAGCGAAATCCTGTTTTTTTTTTTTAATATTCCTATCAGTGGTCTTAACAGGCACTTAAGCGCTCACGACCTTTCCAAATATTTTTGGACTTCGCAACTGTAACTCAAGGATAAGCTGGTTGACCCTATGCCTCCCGGTGTCTGTCTGCAGATGCGCGTGTTCTGGGGGACGACAAACCTGTTTCCGGGTGAAAAAATATCCTACCTCCCGTATGAGACCGGCTAACTCACCTTTCGTCGAAAGAGACCAGAGAAAGGTTTCTCACGTTCACTGGCGAGATTCGAACCCAGGTGTTTCCGATCTAAGGGTTTCGTCTATACTGACTGAGCTACGGAGACTCATGTTTGCTTCATCTTGGCTTCTCAAACTATTCCCAGAATGAGTTTTACATGAATACAGTATCCTGTCTTAATTGACCTCGCTCTTTCTAATAAAGATCTGTGAAATAAATGCTTATTCTATTAGAGAATGATCATCTCTGAACTCTCCCATTCAATTTCGATTTCTTTTAAACAATTTATGGAATTTACAACTGTTCTCCAGTTAATCTTTCTGACGACTGGAAAATTAGTCAACTGACTATTTAGACTCCAATAGTTACAATTGCTGTAAGCTTAGAAAGATTCAAATGTTTTCAATTCCTTCTGAAATTTCATGAAACAGCCATTTTTCCCCCCTCAGATGAACATAGCTTATTTACGTAAGTACGAAATGCTTTATTTCAATCAGACTTCCAGTACTCAGTATATTACTGTCATGCTAATAATTCATCAACTGTCTGCGTTATGTTTGTAACCCAAAATTTCTTATAGCAATAAGTGAACTTTCGAAAGTCTATGGTCGATGCATCTTGGCTTGAACCCAAATGACATCCTGAGTGTACAGATGCAAACTTAGAACTTAATGTGCTGTACAAGTTTGAATCCATTTCTACTGACTTGTGTGCGTCCTTAGAAAGCTGAAGTCGGATTTACTTTAAGCCATTGATGCCTTCTAAAAATTCGATTTCAGTGCTAATGTAACTTCAGTTTCTCGAGGCTGTGAAAAATTAGGCTGATCACAAAAACGTCTTTCCATAATGTTGACTTACAGAATGTAATTAAAATCATTCACCTGATTCTTATGCTAGTGAGATGTTCGCATTACCTATATTTTGTTTCTAGAGTAGTTTCATAAACTCCAGGAAAAGTTAAAGAAGCAAAGAAAAAAAAAAGTCAAAGCACGGTTGCTTATGAATTTTTAGATTAATGAATCGGATTTTAAAACAGACTTCAGGCTTAGCTTCATCATTTTACGAAATTTAATTACCATAGCTCCTCCCTGCCCTTAAAAGTTGTTTAAGGATAGCACTTGACCTTTATCTAGCGACAAAGGCATAAAATGCAATGGGAAAGGATGTAGTTGTAAATGAGCGAAATTTAACGCATTTTGTGACTTGAAGTATTAAGCAGGCGAGACATCAAAATTTACATTAGTCATCCTAAAACTGCATAGTTGGCATAATTCCTAGAATTCTAACACCACTTATTCTACAAGCGCATTGACTGAAATTGACACTTTCATGATCAAAAGACGTTTGACTAATTAATCGCAATGTGTTCTCTAGCGTTCTCAAACTAATTTTAATCTTATTCAAAAACAATCTGACTTCGGCTAGCTGCTAAATGCAGTGCAAGATCAGCAATGCCAAAATGGATATCTATCATTTTAGATAGAATCGACTTCGAGTACCGCACTTCAGTTTTCCTATTTAGCAGTCACAAGTGATCTTTTGGAATGAGATGGCTAAAACAGACTGCAATCGTTGACGTAGTCTTCCCATCTCTGGAAGCTAACCAAGCCTACAAAAGCTAAATCTTATCTGTGTCGTTTCTATTTTAGAACGGAGTGTGTAGGAGTAAAAGGCCGAGGCGGAAATAACTAGACTTCTCAGCAGGTTGTCTGTCTCCAGACTGCGAAAGCACATCGCGGTTCTTGGTGCCAGCAACTTTTTTTTTTTTTAAAACTTCAGTGCAGCTTTCGTAATAACGCGTCACAAACTTTTTCTTAAAGTAGTGGGACTGGCGTTGTAATCCTCATCTAAAACTATAGTCATTCAAGTAATTAATACTAGGGAACAAACGTGACTTATCAGCCACCTAATTTACAAAAGAAAAACTTTCATGAGTAAACGTAAGGAACTTTTATAATGATGGCATATAGGTTGCCTATAAAGTTATTACCACGTTGCTTTAACTTCGTTGTTTCCCATAGGTCTGAGAAGCATGGACGATTAATCTTCACCTGCAATGAGAATTCACAAAATTAAAGCAACTTCCCCATTCGTAGTTGGTATATATGGCGTTGTGTAGCTGAATTAAGTAGTGGAGATGGTCAGTGTAGAGCTCCCTCCCTGGATGAGTCCTTAACCTCCTTTTGGAGATTTTTCATGCAACTTTTCCAGAAAATTTGTCTGTGTTATGCCAGGAGATGGATTAGCCTGGTTCATGCTAACCTATGAAGGTACTCATCCGTCAATAGTGCAACATAACCCTAATCCCTTTAAACTACGGCACCAGCAGTAGACTAACGTAGCGGTCTACCGCTGGCACCATACACATGCTGTTCACATCGTCCTTACCTTGCATCCCTTTTTGGTTTCCTTGCAATTTAAAATAAAATTGGTTAGGTAACACTTATTACCATGCACGAAACAATTTCAAATTACGTTTGAAGGCGCATCGATAAACAGTTTGATAAACTTCTGGTTTGAGAGGAACAGTTCCCTATACCAAGTTCTTTACTTCAGCTGAAGGCTAAGTAAACATCTTAAATATTCACTCCTGTCCATGCCTTTCTCCCAGGCAAGTTTAAATCACAGACGTCAATATGGATATAATACTTCGCTCCTTATGCGCTTCGTATCCATATTTCAGTGTAATATCAATGGTGTTGCAATTTTAATATGCACTTCATCATTGATAACTGACGTGTATACACGTAATGGTCGATTGGGTAGTTAATTTCATAAAACTTGATTCTCGATCAAATTACTTAGCGTGTGTCTTATTGCATAAATAATTAAATAAATAAAAAATAATACTTTCCACTATAGTATTATAACATTGCACTTTATTACAATAAAACTAATGCCAATAACTTCGACACAACTGAACGAACTTAGACTAATTGAATAATTTTAATTCGAATTCAGTAAATATCTCATTAGGCTTACCCGATTACATCAATTTTACGTAGCGCATAAACTTACAGAATTCCTAAAATTCACACGATAATGCAAAAAGATGAATAAATTTTTATTAACGCCACATGTAGTAACTTTCATGAAATTTATTCATCTTTCGGGTTTATCACCTGAATTTTAAGAAACTGTGACACAAATCTTTAAACAATTACAAATCGGCAGCGCCCTCTCAGCTTACTGATCTACAAACGTTATTAACATGCAGCAAAATGTAGGTTCATAATTTAATCACATTTATCAAAATAATTGATAGCATAAGCGGACTGCGAAAATAAACATTTCTGCTCATGAATTGTAATAATTCGCTACTGGATCGAATCGATCACTTCTGGTGACAAGATACATCACTAATTTTCCGATTTTAAAACAAATGGAATTTGCAGATTTTAGCAATCAAGCTACCAAATATTAATGGAATCTTTTGGTTTTTTTTGTAACTGTACTACACCTTTTATGAAACCCACCAAAAGGAAAAAGTAAAGCAAAGTCTCCACCTCTATTAAAACGAAACAAAATATTGAATTTTCAGTTAGCTTTCTGAATTCAGAAAACGTTAACTGAAATCTAAGATGAATGCTTTGAAGTAATTTCTTAAATCCTTATCATCCAGATCAATATATTCTTCAAAGATGTGTAGCTAATTTGAATGCCAGTTTTGTGAACGTTCTTTCAATTAAGATAAATTTAAGTAATCTAAGTAACTACTGAAAAAACGACGCATTATAATCGATTGTTCTCCCTCTATCAGAAATGACAGAGGGAAGCACATGACTCATTTCCATTCTATGCTTTCGTATGAATCAACGTGTAGTTGAATGTATAACGTATCATTTTTCTTACTGTTCTATTCATGTCTGAATTCTTAAACAGATATAATGCAAGAGAAATTACATCTGAATCTTGTTGCCAGCGTGGAATCATTTGACAGAGGATGCTTATCCCCTACTAAAACCATAGAGAAATCGGTGTTGCCAAAAGCTGAAGGTAATATTATCAGTGTTTACTCTTGCCGAATGGCTTGGCGCTTCTACTCAGTTTGGGCTGTTCAATGCTGGCAAGGCTTATCAGTCAGCAAGATCGGTTAGATCTTTTCAGTAGTGCAAGCTTTAGTAACACGCGCATTAATTTCAAGGGTCTAATAAAGCTTATTTCAGTAATATGGAATACAGATTCCTGGCTACCTTTTTTTTTTTTTTTGCTGAGACAAATGTATTAAAATTAACGACCTTACTAATTTTTCATTTTTTAAAATGTGTTGGGGAAAATGCAAAAAGAGTGCATCCCTATTTTGTTTTAACTCACTGGAGACTATTTTAAATTTGACGCACTTAGGCTAACATTAAGAATGACCTAACAAGGTATAATACTAAAACTGGCAAATTAAATTTATTTTGTAAGCTATAATTTATGCAAAATAACAGTTGAGTGTACGTCAGCAGCTAATACTTAATTTTAAGTCGGTTTGATTTCAATTTTGAAACTAATTTGAATTACATTCGCTTCAAAATACCTTTTGAGTTCTCACTAATGTGATTTGCTAAGTATGATGGCTAATGTGTATCGATTGATCTACTCGCTATTTTCCCAACTTAAAAGTTGATTTCTGGCTTGTTATGATTGGCGATATACGGAGTGACTTAGCTAACTAAAGTTTCTTAATTTTCAGAATATAATTATTTCATACATCCTTGCTATCAGTTTTAATTATACTGACTCGAATATATAGCGAATGATAAATTGACTTGGTTCTGTATTTCAAATGAATATCGTTCTGTCATGGATACTAAAGTCGCAAACAGTATCGTTTCTAGGTGGGTTTCCATAGTCTTGTTTACTCTTATTGATGTCATTTAGACTAGTGCTTATTGACGTGCCTTTTTTATAATGTACTAACGTTACATGCTTAAAATAGATTAGATGAAATGAGTGCACATGCTATGAAATTGCATGTATTATCAGTTTCTTTTCTATACATAAGAAATATTTCAAAATCTAGGGTATGCAACATCAGTCACTGATTTCCTATTTAATTTCAAGTAATTTCTTGACGTAAAATGGGAATAGGATGACTAATGTTGCATACTTTAATATTTTCTTAAGAGAATAATTCTTTCTCCCATCACCCAAATATCCATGAATGCAAGATTTAAAGAAATGTTTCAAATGTCTGAATTCCCTGATCGTTTGTAACAATACTTAATTTATATTCTGAAATTTTCGTATGAAACTTTGTCCCGTGAATAAACATGAACACCACATTTCGAAGTGACTTTAAAAGTAATTGCCACGTGTTTTAGCCTATTTTTTATGTCAACTATGTAATCAATATTTGGGAAGTGTACACGAGCCCTTCCATCTATTCATGTTCAATACTTGGGTGATGGAAATTTCAGCTTGAATTTAAGTTTGCACCGAATTTGTCTTATCATATATCGAGGAATTGCAAAATGATGCGAAGATAATATACAATGAATATTAAATTTACAAACATGACACATCCCAGTTTTGCCGAATGGAAATCCTTAAACTAATCTCAGAATATTGACTTATTGTGTTAATACTTTTTGGAACTAAATAATTAAATTCATAATTGAACTTCTAATCTTTTTTAAAATGCTGCAACATTCATTTATCTTATTTAAATTCAAAGCTTTAAATGTCGAGTAGGTAACAGCAAGTGTATATAAACTTGACCAAATCTTCAAATGTTTTCATTACATAAATGCTAGTTTTTACCATATTTTCATGTTTAAAATGCTTATTTTATTGCCAACTGCTAAAGCTATTTAGGATTTAAAAAGTTCAGTTGCATGAAAATATTCCTGAAACTTAAGTACTTTCAATTTGAAATATGCAATCTTACGCCATTGATCACAGATTTGAAGCAGGAAAAGCAGCATCAGCAGCTTATGGATGGAGTGACAAAGTTCCAGAGGGCTAAACTAAAACGTTCAAACACAGTGGAGAAAAATGAACTGCCCACCAAAGAAGGTTCGATAATATTTCTTGTTAATGTAACACCTGAAGCCTAACTTCCAAAGTCCATTGCAGAATGGCTGTAGTCCCCTTTCTTGAAAGGGGTGAATTGATCAAGCATTACTAATACGTGAAGAAAAGCGCTTAATAGATCATTTAATTCTGCACCTAAAAAAAAATAATTCGCATGATTGGTTTGAGCAAACGTAGTACGTGCTTCATACGTATCTGAAATAGTGTAGTTTAGGCGTCATCAATGCATACTACTTGAGTAGATTTGTTAGCATGCATTTTAGTGTTTTCACTTCAAATGGATCTTTCGCTAATGTTACTTTGAAACCAGTTCTAATAAGATAGCTTACATACAGTTTGCATTTGCTTTTAATATAGATTCTGGTGACTAACCATGTCAGTGTTGCATCTCTAACGCTATGCATTTTCCCTTTCGGATGAAGATTAGTATTGCCTATTACTTGCAACGAAAATTTTCATTGATTTAGAGAGCTTTCTTAAAAGTAAACCTGCAATGCCCTTTAAACTCCGCGCAGAGAATAAAAGCAACCTGAAGACCATGATGGAATTACTGGTTTTCAAACCTGAAGGAACAAATTTTTGTAATAGCCTTAAATGGAAAGGACTTTCAAGTTCTTAACGAGATTTTCTACCCAATAACTTAAGATATATTAGTTGACCTTCTTGAAATAGATGAAATAGGTTCATAAATCTAAACTATCCGTAGGTTATAGATTAGTAAGTCTTGCCAAGTTGCAAGTAAATAGTTCCGAAGCATTCGGAACTATTTACTTTCATTGCATTTGGTAGTGAGACAGCAAGACTACTTGCCTACTTAAACCATTAGACAACGTGAGCCTTATCCAGAAGGAACAATTAAATTGGCAGTTGTCATTGCGTTAGCTATCATGGTCATTTGTGGCCAATATGCAATGTTGTATATCTTTCGGTGGAATTCTGCAATGATGCGACTGAGCTGATAGAATTTTAGCGATCGGCATTTATGCAGTATCGCGAGTTATACCCTCCTGTAGCCCTGCAAAAACAGGACCACAGGAGATATTGCCTTTTGGTTGCTTTGGCTGTAATTTCAACTCAAGCCATCACTTTAGTGATGGTTACCATTCTTATAGAAGTTCATAACTAACAGAACGATCTGGAAGAAGTATCAGATCGTCATGAATTCTGATGATTTGACCCTTGGTCAATCCACGGCTTACTGTCATATACAGTAAAATCGTAAAATTTGAGGTAAATTCCCCTCAGTTCAACCATCCGTCTTAAAATAACTTAATGGAACGGACCAAATCACTATTTGAACTTTTGTGTAAACGTTTTTTTTTTTTTTTGTTGGTGTACCATGTTAACCGAAAGGAATTCCTTCAGTTAAGAAACCAATGTTGGTCAAGGATTTAAAACTAATGCTGAATTCGCTTTTGTAGTATAACACTTCAATTAGAATTAGTAACAAAAGTAGTCACTCTTGCATGATTATTTAGCTATATTAACACTATTATACAATGAGTAAAGTAAAACATGTTTAAAATTTGTTCACTGGATACAGAAATTGAGTCAGTGAAATTGAGAGGGCAATGACTTGCACCCATGCCGGCCAATCACAATCCAGGAAGTTGGCTATTATGGCCATGCAACACCAGAGCCTAAGATTCAATAGTACTTCCGAACAGAAAATAATCGCATACAGTAACATCTTCATTTGCTGTAATTAACTAAAGAAAATATTTGAATCTCAAGATTTATTGCCGATAAACATTGACAGTGGCAGGATGCCTTACATGGCTGTGAATGTAAGGCATCCTGAACAGAAGCGATATACTACATTTCTTGAAATCAGAAATGATATGCATTGGCATTTAGTTTATTCCTGAATTAATCTTAATAATCGAAATAGCCATATTTTTTTTTCTTCCAAAGAGTTTGGCTTACTGCTATTCGGTTATATCCCATTTGTCGAACTCGTTCAAATCTGTATCCAGCTTTAAAGTGAGAACATAATAATGTAATATTTTCTTTTGAACATTTAACTTAACGAATTAGGATTTTTATTGGATTGTAACAATATACGTTGGTCGTACTTTACGTTTCGTGCTGATAGCTGAATTGCCACAAGGTAGGTAACATTTCTGATGCTGGCCAAACACTGCCGTGTGTGTGTGTGTATGTATGTATATATATATACACACTGAATTTACTGAATACAAATTCAGTTAATCCAAATTACTAAATCAAGAGATGCAACTTGAAAGTAACATTTATGTATTCATAGTTTGAATTTTCCTTTATACCAATAAATTTTTCTCTACTGGAAATCTGATAGAAATGTCACTAAGTATTGGGACAACACAAATACTAAATCGATTTTAAAAAATTGTACATAGCAGTGTACTGAATCCAAAATAACTTAGTAGTTATACTGTCAAGATGGTAACTACTGCTCAACTTGTGTTCAAGAGTGTCAACCTCCAGCATAAACCGCAAGAAATGAGACCATTACTTTCTGTACTACCCAAGGCATGTACACCTAAAGAAACTGACCCTTTCCTTATCCAGTATCTTTCTAATTATTCCCAATCTTATTTTATCATTTTTCTTTTGGCACTAAAACCTTCTGCTTTTTCAAAACCGTTAACCAGCATCTAAAATACTCAAAGGTAATATACCTTAATCCCCCATTGTAACCCCTACTATTCAAGTAATTTAATATTCGGCGGGCCCTTCTGAAAACAGATGTTGGTTAGAAATCGATTTAGGACCAGATGAGCCTTTTTCATGCAGGCTTTTAAACAGTAGGCCCGTCTGATAAGATTCCAGCAGTTTCCTCTAGGAAAACCGTTCTACCTTGTCTTGAATAGGCAAACCTCCAAGAAACACTTCAGTTTTAAAACATCTGAAGCATAGCTAGGAAGCTGTAAGATTACATTTCCTTTGGTGAGATAAGACCAAAGTTACGGCCAGCGTATATTGGTGTTAATTGTCAAGGTAATCGCGAATTCACATAACGTTAAGTAAAAAATTGTTCAATTTTAAATCTAGCAATGTGTATAATTTTATGGAGTGTATCTGTAAGTTGCATGTTTGTAATTCAGATGTTTAACTACAACAGTGGTCAGTCAAGAAAAGTTACATCAGCAACTTTTGCAAGGGGTATCGGAATTCCAGAGGCACAAGCTGCGACCGACGAAGACTGTGGTGAAAAACAGCATCCCTACCAAAGAAGGTTTGAGTGTTGGGTGTTTTCTGCATGGTTGAAAACTTGATTTAAACTGACCCTGAACTAAGAATGGAATGGTGTTCAACTCCGGTCAGATATTGAAACAATAACTCCTCTTTATTGCATGAATAATTTTAATATTCTTTGTGCGTTGACCTCTCGTATTTATCCTTCAAATTCTATCTTAAGGAAGATCCCCTAGAGTAGAACCTTTTGAAAACGAACTTAAGATTATATAATAACTAATATTTCACAGAGGAACTTGAACGTGTGCAACTAACCCGTAACTTCATTATCTGTAATAGTGTTGCCCAGTAGCGCACTTCCTCAGGTAAAACAGCTGTAATTGTCTTGCTACGTTGTTGTATTGCTAACCATTAGTCGAGCTTTGAATTGGTTAACTAATACTTTGAATACCACACTATCCATAATGTTGAACTTACGTTTATTTCTATTTCAGCCATCGAACAAGAAAAGCAGCAGCAATTGCTTCAAGGAATTGAGTCGTTTGATCCATCTCAGCTAAAGCCTACCGAGACTAACGAGAAAAATTCCCTTCCAACGCAAGAAGGTAAGACGACCTTATCCGACATTAATGACCTTTATTGATTATAGTACATATACTGTTAAGTTGCAATAATCCCAGCAAGATTTGTATTTCTAAGCACTATAAATGTCAGTGCTTATTAAGCATGGCCTTAATGTTGCTTTGCATTTGCGTAATCGCTAAAATACAATTATTTAGGAGTAAATTGAAAAACTAATTTATCCGAAAATCGAACCCAATTAGGGTACTGAATATTAATTGTCAAGCTTCTATAACTTATCCATTGTAATGATCGGTATAATCGCAATATAACAAAGTAAATCATCTTATTCATCTCGTTTCGTATACCTTATGGTATAATTCATCTGGAATGAACCTACTTTTTAACTCAAATATAAAAATTAAAAACTAATGGGCAGAACTGATACTACATATCGTAGTTATACTTGTACTGTCCTAGGTGACCAGTTTCTACTTTACTAATTTCATATCTGAATCGATTAAAATGTTACTCGTTGAAGTATTTACACAGCAGTACTTAAAATTTAAGTTTGGTTAGCCACTTGAAGATAAACTGAGTCTGGAACGATAGCAACAGTATAGCTACTTTTTTTTCTTAAAAGTGATCTTATTAATGTAACTTCTTAATAGGGAGTCAAATTGTTTGTTCAGATGGTTTTTGGACAACCAGATTTTTTCCACTTGACCCTTGAATAACTTATGTGAACGGATTATTCCCTTTATTTTACTTCTGAGTTTTTCCACCATAATCTTAGGCAGTCTAATTCACATCGCATTCTCATTTAATCTTTTTTTTTCTCTTGCAGTTATTGACCAGGAGAAGACTTGTGCCTAGATCACACCTATCCATGTAATCAACATTTTACTCCATAATGGGAGGTTAAAGTCCTTCTTGCTCATGGGATTTCCATGTTGTACAAGGCATGGAACACGAATTTTGTTACAATTCATTTCTTGGTGGCTCTTCTAACACCTTCCTGTCGTCTGGAAGAACACGGTATCCCAACTAAGAAATGACAACTTGCTGTGTCTCTGGGCAGTTAAAGAACACCAAAGAAGTAGAGCAAAGAGACATTTCTTAGACTAAATAAAATGTATTCCGATTTGACTTGTATTTAGTTCCTGAAGCTGATTTTGAAAAGATATTTGGACTTTAGATTTTTCAAATTTATCAGAACGTGAAGTATTTTGAACTTAGTACAAAATTAATGATTGCAATGCTTCTGGCTATAAACGGCTTTACTGAATTTCGAGAGATCTTCTCTGGCATAATTTCACAGCTGTTTTCAAATTATCACTGAAATTTCGCCTTCACGTCTTCCAGGGTTTAATTGCCACACGTTAATTTCATTGTCATGTGTTAGAAAAGCCTTTAAGATGTTAAATGTTAGTGAATTGTACTGTGGTCTTGTGCTTCAGTGTTTGCTCGACAGAGAATGGAATATGAAAACATTGTGAGACTGTTAGTTGAAAATAGTTCCTTTTCTAACAAATTTTTATGCTTACTTTTGTACTGAGAACATATCTGTCCAGTTTTGTAACGAAACTATGTAAACATACTCCGTTTTTACTTGCCTTGAAGGTAAACTTTATTTTGCAGAATTGAGCTATTTTAATACAATGTTTTGTAGCAGTGTATAAAAGTTTTTCATGCTTTGATAGTTTCATATTCATCTTGACTTTCTTGCTGTTATACACCAGTCTAAAGCTGCAAGCCAGTGAAAGTGTCAGTTCTATGAACAGTTTTTTATGAAATTTGTAACCTTCTCTATTTGAAACAAATAATAAATAGCCACATTCATGAATAACTTTGTTTTTTATTTTCACATCCATGAAACATCATATATTTGATACGAATTACTTGCTACAATTGAAGATTTTATAAACTTCAGTGAAGAGGCTGTTATTGGACATATATAAGGTAGTCAAATATCAAGTTTATTATAAGCTTCAACATGCAGAATATTGGCATAAATATCTTTCCAGCTTAAGTTGGAAAGATCTAATTTATGGACGAAGGTTAGTAGTGATGCTGGTAAACTTAAAATGTTACAATTTCCAGCTTCTGTATCTTGCTTGAATAAATAAGACGCTGTGTAGCTCAGTGGAAGTGGTGCTTGGTCCTCTGTACTTGGCCGCTCGAAGTTAGACCTAGTTTCAAGTCTAGTCGCCGACTAGAACTTTTCTAAGCCCATCTTCGACCGGTTCCCAAGTTAGTCGATCTCTGGCGTGGGCAAGTGGGTTTTTCGATCCGTAAACTCGAGAAAATCGACCGTAGTACCCACATTATTTCAGACAATAACATTTTAGGGTTAGGCACCAGGAAATGGCAGCGCTTGTTTGCTGGTCTCTTCATCAGTAGCCACCTATAATTAGTGATAGACATGGGCCAGCTATCTCTGATTGGCTACTGGTGGAGATTGAACTGCCCACTCAGTCTCCAAAAGCTAGATAAGGTATAAAGGCCCTGCCTACTCTACTATACTATTAGGGATAAGAGGTGTTAGCTGATTTATTTACTTGAATAAATTTATATTCGTCAACCACAATAATACAAACGTACTTGAACATTAAGTATTCAGCCCACTTACATGGGCTGAATACTTAGCCCATGTAAGTGGCCTTTAAATCCCACAAAAGTGAAATCCCTTTTTCGAAGGGATTTCACTTTTGTGGGATTTAAAGTAGCATCACACTCTTTTTTAGCTGAAAAAAGAGTTAAACATTTTAAAACTGGTACATTCGCATAAGTTAATCGTCTAACTTTATTTGGGATAGATTAAGTCTCAGCCCATGCATATGAAGAGTTATTCATATTTCTTATGAAATATGTATTTACCACAGCTATTTTAGGAGTAGCGAGGTACTTGAGTAGTCTTCTTTAAGACGTTGCTCAAATTTACCTCAACTTTCTTACTGAATAAGCTATCAAATTTCTAGTAGAAATAGAGGACAGCATTAATAATTTTCTGAGTAGAACCAAGGAATGGTTAATTACATGTCATAGGATGGATGGCAAGTTTACGAAAGGTAATTAGAAGGGGGAATTTTTTGGGGGGGGTTGAAGCTATGAGTGTCAACCTAGAAACTTGAGTAAAGCTTTAAGATGGCTACTCCAAGCTGAATATGAGACAAAACGTAGTTAAAGTAAAAATGCGTTCCTCTACTGGAACGTAATAGAGCATTTAAGAAATCGGAATCTGACCATAGTAAATGTGGTTCAAGTAATGCAGCCTATTCTCATTGTAAATTGGATAGAACAGGACTTCATAGAATCAAAAGCTTGTCAAACTAGCAAATCGTGAAGCCAACTTCCCCATGATGTGAATGAGCTGCAAATGAAATTTGCCAAGTTGGCTGAAATGAATAAAATGCAAACGAAAAATGGAGTTGGCTAAATGTGAACATGCAGTGTCAAAAATGCTTGTTTCTGTAGTCATTTCATGACTTGAAATTGCCAATCAGAAGTAATAAAGATAGCTGCTGCTTTAATATTTAGCGAGGGGACGGCAGCTTAAGGAGTCCTCCGTTTTTAGAAAATATACTGAATAAGGTTTTAACTATTCCTATGGCACATCACCTCCAAGTCTAAATCAAATATTCCAGGAGTACTATTGGGGGACTGCAGGAACTAATCTTTCATTAGATGAAAGGAGGCTTTTGGGAGTTTGTTACTCTATTCCTGATCGTGTAACTACAATCATTTGAGACTATTGATCTCAAGAATCGTTAAGGACCAAATTCGACCCGCTGTAACTTCAGTTCTGACTGCATACTTGTGACACTTCCAACGGCGCTTGACAATCTGATTGCAAACCGAATTAGACTCCAACATTGAATCAAGTGAAAACTTAGTTTTACACATGTTGAAAAATGCGAACAGTAACTTTCTAAGTCGCCTTAAGATGGGGGCATAAAAACTAAAATGAACCGGAGGCAAATAAAATGCAGAAAGTTGAATCTTGACTATGGTATTCTTGCTTGCTCAATTTGTAATAGAGGTTGTCAGTGAGCTGACATCAGCGTGAAAATTTTCAAGTGTCAGCACAAGTAACTTCTTGCCTTCTCTCTCTCTCTCTCTCTCTCTATATATATATATATACGCACACACACACTTGGAGTAATGTTGCTTCGCATTATTATAGCGCCTAATGTGGATTTAAGACTGAATTAAACTTAATAATACTTGAATAGTCAAATGTTTTGTTCTTAATTTGTTTCAACGTGTGGGACTTTCCAACACTCAATGAAATTGTTTCATGAGCTGTTGAACTAAAGGCCGAGTTTAATTTTTGAATTAAAACCAATCGATACAGTTCTCTAAACAGCAATACTTCTATTCTACTTTTAAACAGTACGAAATATGACCAAATGAACCTCACACTTCGTTCTGTTCCTGTAAGGACACTGCATTCTTACGTTCACGTGATTCGAATTGAGGTGTAGCCACAATGACAACGGATGAGGGGTGAAATCTGCTCTTTGAACCCGTTGCTTCGTGACTTATTTGTGCCTAATAGCAACATGGTTCCACTTCTCACTCTTTAGTGTGTAGCAGAAACGGTTACGAACTCTACTTTGCATTAGCTTCAGTCAACTTGGCCCTTTTTTTTTGTACCGCTCAATGAGAACTTCTACATTTCACTGCTCCTGTGCATTCCAGTTAGTCTGTCCTGCACTTTCCGTTCTCCATGTTTAGCGATGTACAGTCGGATCTTTACCACACTGATCAACATGGCTCTAGATTGTGTGGTAAGTTTAACTAAACGGGAAATAAGTTGATTCTTGAACTTTTCGTAATGAATTAAAGGAACAAGAACGATTGCTTTTTGCTCGGAATGAACTTTTATTTGGAATTGTTCTCTTCTCTTCCCCTATTAGTTTCATTAATATCAGGGCATATAAAATCTACAGCGAGTAACTAGGCTACTGACACTGTCACAAAGTGAATGTGGCTTCAAATTTCGAAGCCTGAACAAGTTCAGCAGTCCCTACATGCATACAAAGAAAAGGTACAATTCATATGTTGACATGATTAATTAGACTGCAATTAAATAAATATATAGTGAGGACGGAATAAAACTTGTTCATTTAATATTTGCCTTTGGCAATACAGAACTATAGGTTTACTCAACTATTTTCTTTACTGTTTGTTCAGTTTACTAACATTTTCTGCTAATGTTTAAAATACTTCAGCATGTATTCATATCGCTGTAAGATTATTAACGTATATCAACTCAAGTCCGATGGTTTCATGCAAATTTGATAGCGAGAAATGAAATGCATTCCTTAAAGATTTTTAGGAATGAGAAAATTAAGTGACCCACAACCAGGTGCCATTTGGCTTGTGAAACTGGTAGAAAAATGGATTGCAAAGAATCCATAGATCAATGACTTCTCAAGAAGTACACTCGCTCACTATTCCCTAGAGAAAATTATTCCACAGGAGGAGGAATGTTCCTAATCCATTCAATTTTTTTTTTTTTTATTATCTCGGATGAAACATTTTCAGGAGCTCCTTGCAAAAGAACATGATTCCATCTGAAGGCAGACCTTGCCATTCACAAGCCAAAGTAATCAGGTGAGTTCTCCCCACCTCTTCGATTGTATCCCGGAAATTTGGAGCATCAACAGTTATTCAATCTTTTAAGGATATCAGTACTCTCTCCATCTTAGGAAGTATGCTTTTAAGAAAAAATTAGTTTATTCTGAATGTAGATCCTCTCTCGCATTTACCAGGTAGTAATATAATACAATACTTCCGAAATGAAGACAATGAGTTGTTCTAGGAGAAACGCATCTTGGTGTAGACTGTTGCTATAAAAGATTGTGATGAATCTAAGGTTAAGTAATAGTAAGTATTGCACAAATTTAGGCCGTTATCGGTATTGTGATGCGTCTTGGCAGCAGTACTGTTTGCTAAAGTGTTCAAGTCGTAACTTTAGTCACTGCTCAAAATTTTCCAAGTGTTTAATAACACTTGGAGATTAAGCATTTTCCAGTGGAAACTGAGGCCACAGCTTTGACTACAAATTCTATCGACTCAATATAACTACTAATTGATAATTTTATGCTAATGAAAGTTCATTAGCAGTTGTAACAAGTACTATCTTGCTAGTGGGGGCGCGATCATTGTTTTTGCCTTAACTTCGTTTTCTGTCATTTTTTTTTAACGTGAAATGTCGCAAGTCCTGAATTTTTCTTTCAAATGTCTTGAATATACTTAGGACTGATAGGAAATAACGGCAAAAATCTCTGTCAATAGGGAAACTTAAGTAGAACATTAGACAGTTGCGTTCATGCGTGAGTTAGCCACTGGCAAACATTTCTCCCTCGGACCCACTGCGAAATCGATGTGTTCAAAGGGCAACGTGTGAGATAACGTAAGACACCGTCACCTTGTCACGTGCTATTCAAAGATTATGGCTGTATAAACCCGGTTCTAAAACAAACGGTCACCATAGAAGAAAACTTAGTCAAATCAATTATTGATCACTTCTTTGCAGATAGGCTGATATGATATACTATAAATTAGGATTATCCAATATTTTCATGATCCAGTTTTGAAATCTTCCAAATAAATAGTGAACGCTTGATACCTCTGATAACGAAGTGTTTAGAAACTCATCTAATAGCCTATCGCATCCACCTTTGTTCATAGTGGTAAAGACTTTGCAACATTTCTCTTTTGATTGAAAGACATGGGTTCAAATCTCTTGTAAAATAAGAACTATGGGTTACTGACCTAAATGTGAGTTAGCGAGTATATAATATATAATATTGAAGTGGAAACAAAAATCTATCGTAGAATACGAGCAAATTAACGGATATTATGCACAGGCTTTGTAGTCATCGATGGTAATTCTGTTTTAGTTCAGTGCCCATTTCAGCCTCAGAAGGGATTTGCGATTGCACGACACCGAATACACGGTAAGTGGAGAGTGGGCGTTCGGAAATTTAATCAATGGAAGGATTGCCGCAGTTGATTCAAAGAGTCGTACTTGAATGGAAATAATTCACAACATCTTTGGCTTTAATGTCTGGAAGTTAAAATCTGTCTCGGGTACTTTTAATCATTCCTCACATGTAATTATGCGTGAGCAACTTTGACCATGTCCCTATTCTCAACTGCCCGTATCTAAGTAAACACAGCTCGTTCATGGAATGTGATAAATGTGTGTGTGTAGAAGTTGTATTAAGCCACGTACACAAACAAATTTTTAAAAATTTTATTTCGTGTCAATAAATAACAGTGAAAGACAGGATAGAAAATGGCGAAGATCACAACACTTCACTGGCAGAACGTCATACTTTCCAGATGGGGACAATACGACACTGACATTTTACCTGCAAAATAAAATATTTCAACTTAATGACCAACAGTGAAATTTAGTTAAACTATTATTATTCAAAATATATTTATAAGAAAAGTGTGGAGTTTTCTATGATGGGTGGATAACTTAAACGAACTAAACGCGTTTGGTTTGCAGATTAAACCTTGCTTGTGCATAATTCACACAAGGAATATTAAAATATTCCAAAGTAAATAATATATTTAAATGGATGCTTTAATGCTGTATGCCATACCTTTTTTTCTCTTGGTCGCAGTTATAACCTGCTTCTAACAAAGACATCTTACCGTGGAGTAGATGTAGTCCGTAACAATCGTGTCCGTAGTTTTTCTATGGCTACCAAGCCCTTCCATTTTGGACTAGTGTGCAAATATATGTCTCCCACAAAACCCATCTTTTAGCATTACAAGTTTGCTCTTAAACAGTCTTTTGTTCTTGTGACTTCACCGATGTCTTCCATCTACACTTATATTCGAAAACTTGCTCCGAAGCGTTAGAGGAATAAGTTAAAAATTATTCACGATCCACCCTCAAACGCCTCTCGTAAAGTTTACTCAAACTGACTGTGCTGCATACGATTCTTTTACATCAAAATTTGAAAAACGTACTTTTCTGATTCAAGCGCAGTGAAGCTAGTTTCACTTCCTCTTGATTTTAAATGAAACGCATCGGAATAGAAACTCAATTTCATCGGGATATGGAAGTTTTATAATTCAAGTGTTGGTGAATAGCATCAGCTTATTCTGCTGGAGGATTTAATGAACTAACAAAATCGGGTTCATTGTGCGAAAAATATTTTAATAGTGTTTAATTTTTAAAACCTGTCGTTTTTGGAAAGAAATAAGTTATTTTACGTACATCAGTAAATAATAGTAGCTGGATCATACCTAATTCTTTCCTTGTGTGTGTGGTGGTTGGGGGAATCATTGCATCTTGTACCTATCCAACCGATAAAAAACTATGTTTTGAGTGAAAAATATAATGCACAAAGCTGATTAAAGAAATTGGAATTTGGCTCGCCTCTCCCATCAAGTTAAGTTATCGTATGTGGGCAATCATTTTATTAATCTTAAAGAACAGTGGGGTGTCGGACTCTTGTCCATTTAGTAATACTGATGTAAAAAGCATCTATCACTATGCCTTCCTCTCACAATAAAAGGTGAGTTGCAACTCGCCTTTTATTGTGATATCTGTAACTGATTGCCTAAGTTAATTATAAACATCTTATAACAACGGGAAAAAACTAACCTTTCTGTACATTCGCGATTGTAGTCTCAATACTTGGGACCGTAGTAGCCAACCATGGCGCCGTGGGCTCCTCCATAATTTCCATAAGCTCCCTTATCGTAGCCTCCGTGTCCATAACCGTATCCTCCATAACGATCATGTGCACCATAACGATCGCGACCATAGCTTCCATGGCCACCAAGATTGTAATAAGCCTGTTGTCCTCTGGTGCCATACTGAGCTCCGTAAGCTCCCTTATCAGCAGCAATGGCGTGACTTCCGGCTTGCTTGTCGTAAGCGTAGGCCTTTTCGTATCCAGCTCCTTTATCCTGGGCGTAGGCTCCTGCATTGCGGTAACGTCCGTAATAATCGCCATGAGCGCCGTAGGCGTCGTGTTTTCGGTGGCCTCCCTGGTCGTAATGTCCATAGCCTGCGTAAGCTTTATCTCCGTAGCGGCCATGATCTCCGTATCCACCATAACCAGCAGCTCCATAACCACGACTGTGCTGACCATAAGCTCCGTAGCCTGCTCCGTGAGCGGCTCCTCCATGGACGTAAGCGGGTTGCACGTAACTTTCACTTTCTTGGAGAGTTTCCTCTTGTTCGTCAGCGGCCAAAGCGCTGACCACAAGGAAAAGAATACTCAAGACTGTCTGGAAAGAGAAACAGAACAATTAGAAGCAAAAATAGTTTTCGCATAAAAAAAATTACTTAAATTACTTAATGTAATTTTTTTTTCTTGGAAATTTCGGATCTCACTGGTAACGTCTACAATACTCCTTGCTTACGATTGGTAATTAAATATTTAATTTCTTAGTTCCTTCTGTACTGAAAAACGCATATTATTTAGTTCATCGTCAATCATTAAAAATTCTTGCCTTCTATCAATTATTTCATCCCCACCAATGATTATCCCATCTTTCTACTATTTAACAGAGGTTAGGACTATAGAACTTAATACTTCGTAGGCATTCAGATTTACTTACCACTTTCATCTTTGGCTGAGTGGTGGTAATGGTTAAGAGACTGCTGGCTTCAAACTAATGTTGAGTATCAAATCTGCACCCTTTTATATATATACCTGAACTACTCGTCCAGGTGGTGCTACTGTTGTCCTTTAGTTCTAATTTCCACATTACAAAAGGGCGTCTCCTGAAAAAAATTCCACGGAATCCACCATATAACAAATACGAATCTTCGTGTTTTTTTTTCTGTCGTTTTGTTTGATAACGTTCAGGGTTCCAGACGGATTGAGGACAATTCATATTTTCGTAATACGACCTTTCCCCTTCTGAGTGGGTCATAGATGTCGGTCAGTGTGAAGACACACCCAACCTTTGCTATCCGTTTAGATGGCACCTAACAGCCAAAATCAGTGATCTTAAAGTAGGGCTGGTCAGTAGTTGGGAGTAGCTGGTCAGACTGGTATAAGGGGGTGGAGAGCTTGTCTGCCAGGTGTGGTTTCCGATGTCAAACATGTCCACCGTCATTTTCTAAGCGGGAGGAAAGAGAAATTGCAACAATTATCCCCAAGGGGATGATCTGCTTTTGACCCAAGTTTTGTCTTAGAGCGTAAACGATCTTTGTCTTCGGTTGGAATACTTTTCATGCATGTCATGCGAATGGATATAATTGGGTTGCCCAGGGAGATTATGCACTTAGCGCGAGAAATGTTGCCTGTGGACATATAAAGCAATTTTCACAATCGCATCTATTACTAAGGGAAAGTTAACTCACGTGATATTTATTAATATCATACTGAATGGTCAAACGTTTGTTCAGAAATAATCATTCTTCAAATATGGATCTCATGGAATAACCCTTTTGTAGTCAAACCTTATCTACTTCTATAACAGATTTATAAAAAAAAAGCAATTCAGTCCTATGCTATAACGAACTGTGCTCTCTGAGAGTGATACAATACAACACACGTAGCAATAATAGTGGCATTTTTATGCTGGGATTTCATTGAGTATTGCACTTCAACATGCAGCTGGGTTGATGTTCTTGCGAACACGTAAGCATGCCAGTCATTCTAGCATTAAATAAATATAGAAACATTAAAGAACTATGAATTAATATTTTTTTTTTTCCACCCTGATGTATCTGAATTCTCTGTTTATCATTTCTAGTAGCAAAATGAATTTAATGGCTCGTTTTCTATGCCGTTTGGTTTCCTAAAGTGTACGTTGTGCTTAGTCGTTTAAGTCTCCTACTAGAATCCAAATCATCATAGTTTTATTTACTTTTCCCCGTAACTACTTACGAACTGTATGAAGCTAACGACCTAATGTCCTGGCTGATATTAAGAGGCGAGGTACGCTATTATTTAATGTAGGGATCCCCCCCCCCCACACACACACTTAAAAGCTCAGCCATTACTATTCTACCTTCCAAGCGGTGGTCAATTAGTTTTAACGTAGTTCTCATCTGCTTCTTTTCCCCTACCTCGGCGTATCAAGAATAGCATTTCAGTCAGTCTTGTTCTTTCATTGAAAGTATTATCTTAACTGAGTTCATCAGTGGAGTCTGGCATTAAAATTTATTGAAAGTAAAAGAGTTTTTACTTTAATATTCCTTTATGCAATGTTTGGTGTGATGAAGTAAATTACACAAATCACAACTGTTATTCGAATCCATCGATTAATGAAGGAGGAGGATGTAGACAAATTAAGCTGCTATGCGGATAATTACTCAGTGGAAGTACAATGCTGAAAATACAAAATCATTGTCTGTCTTAGCACTTTGCTTTATAAGTTAGTACATAAACGGCCTCCACAGCGTAGGTAGGATTGAAGACCCCTTTGAATGGTTAAAAGCCTTGTGTTCCGTCTAAGCAGAAATACACGAAATTCAGATACAAAACATGGTGCTTGACCTCTAATTAATAAATTCGGGAACACCTAATCATTTTTAGGGGCTTGATAAATTTCATCGTCCCTCTTGAGACCACCTGTTTAATGTAGACAATCAAATCAGATACCATCACAGACTGTTTAGAAGATCAAAATGAAATCATTGTGGCAAATAAAAGTAAGAATGTTCCCCCCCACCACCACACACACACACACATGAAAAAACTATAAAATAACCAGAGTATATAAAATTCTTAAGTATTTTAAAATTCAAATTTTAGTTTTTAAAAGGACTCATAATTTCACCGAGAAAAATGGAAAACTAGAACAAATTAAAAAGTGAAGATCCAAGTACAGGGTGTTTCTAAAAGAATGTCCCGATTTGAAAATTGTATATCTCTGTAACCACGAACCACAAATGAATTCGACTTGTACCGTTTGTAATTGTGGTGAGCGAAACTTTAGGCCTTACTACTTGGTAATTTATTTTGTAAATGTACCACATTTTCTTTATTCAAATAATTAAATATAATTATTTGAAATCGGGTCATTCTATTTGAAACACCGTGTATAATAATATACAAACCATATTAATAATGCAGGTACGGCTAATCATGGAACCAAAACTGTAAACAAAGGTGGAAAACGAAATAATAATAAAAATAGATGAAAACATCTAAGGATTGGGTAGCAGTAGAATCTCATGAGAAGAATGAAGATGCATTTATTGAGCTCTTGCGGGACAACTTCCTCAAGCAGCATGTGACAGAAGGAATTCGAGGTCAAAGAGTGTTAGATTTGATTATATGGTCAGAGAGTGTAACTATTCTGCCTCCGGCTGGTGACAGTGATCATGCGGTGCTCACTTGGGAAGTGACTAAGTTTATGAATGTTCCATTCAAAAAATGTTACATGCTGAACTACAAAGCAGGAAATTATGACCAACTGAGGAGTATACTGAGTTCAGTGGAATGGGATCGGTTGCTGGATGGAAAGAATATCCACATTGCATGGGAAGCATTTAAACAATACTTAAATGATGCGATATCAGAGTATGTCCCGAAAGTTCGAAGAATCAATAGAATAGGAGTCAAATGAATGTGTAATCTTATTAAGCAAGAGATTCGTAAGAAAAGGATGACGTGGAAGGGATACCGTTGGCATAAGGATGACGTCCGTTATGAAAACGTTAGAAGCAGCAGGCTAGAATTAGTCACAACTGTTGTACGTATGAAAAGAAACATGAAAATTTCTTTTCATACTCAAAGTCTGAGTATGAAAAGAAACTGGCTCTGCGTGCTAAAGACAACCCACAAGAATTCTATCGATATGCTGCAAGTAAAAGTAAAAATGAATATCAAAAGAATATCCTATCCTTCTCATTCGTCTAGGTCAGGTTGATTCCCCTCCTAATGAGAGGTTACTGGCGTATTAATGCAGCCGGTTCGCCACTTCTCTGTTGCGTCCCCTAAGGGCGATATTCATGACTGTATCCGTGTGTGTTCACGGGGCTGGTTTGCCTGCTTGCTGGATGAAAAACCCCAGATAAACTTGGGGGGGGGGGACCCTGCTGTCCACGCCCAAGACCGACTAACTTGGCTATGAAAGAATAACTCTTCTAAATCCAGATGATGTGAGGGTTACAGATGCAGAAGAGGTTCAGTTAATGAGTGCCCATTTCGTTGAAAGCTATCAACCTGGTGAACGCGACATTGAGCTCACTGATACCTCTTCACTAGATGAAGAAACGCAGGTATAAGAGGTATTAGAGCTGCTGCACAAACTGAATAAGAATTCAGCAATAGGGACTGATGGAATATCAGCATGTGTGCTAAATGAGTGTTCAGCAGAGCTGGCCATTCCTTTGAACAGGATGTTTAATATGAGTTTCAGAACAGGGACGATTCCGCCGGAATGGAAGGGATGTATGGTAATTCCATTGCACAAGAGTGGTGCAAAGACCGATGTATCCAACTATCGACCAATTAGTATCTCAGGAGTGGTGGTGAAGATTTTGGAAAAATTGGTTAGGGCCCACATTCTGAAATGGGTTGACAGTGAATCTCTACCTTTGCAATGAACAACATGGGTTTACTAAGGGAAGGTCATGTTTTAGCAACTGGCTCACATTCTATAACAATGTACCATCGAACTAGACGAAGAGAATAGATACACCATGATACTTTTGGATTTTGCTAAGGCTTTTGACAGAATACAACATGACAGACTGCTGCATAAATTGGAGAAAGTGGGTTTGGGTTATACAATATTATCATGGATAAGAGGGGTTCTGAGTTGGCAAGGTTTAAAGTAACAAGTGGTGTACCACAAGGATCAGTGCTTGGTCCACTGTTATTCAATCTGTACATTAATGATATTGGGAAGGATTTGACAAGCAACATACAGTTATTTGCTGATGATGCAAAAATAGGTAGGGTAATCAGGAATGCTGCGGATATGCAGTCTTTGCAAAATGATTTGAATAGGCTGGAATTGTGGGCATGAGAAAATGGGTGTCAGTTCAAAATCAGTAAATGTAAAGTCATTCACTTCGGCATGATTAGATATCAATGTCGTATTATATTGGTGGGCTTAGGCTAGAAGAAACTGATGAGGCTAGGGATCTTGGAGTGTTAATAGATAGGAAGTTGAAGTCTAGGAGACCATGTGGCAAAGATTGCAAATACAACTCAAAAGATAATTGCAATGCTGAAGCGAACGTTCACACCTAAATATAAGAATGTTATTTTGCCTATTTTGCGCAGGTCTGGTCTCCTGGTTTCCGTTGTGATTCTGATATTGGAGAGAGTACAAAGGAGAGTGTTAAAAATGATATCAGGATTGAGAATTTGTAGACTGCAGACACTATAACAAACACTAGAAAATGCATTAGGAATTCTACATAAAACTGTTGAAGTGTTCTTAGATTATAGGAAAGCCTTTTGATGAAGTCATAATAAACAACTATTGAACATACTGAAGAAGTTAAATCCCAAATTAGCCGTCCTAAGCAATACGTGCCATTTATCTAAGCAATCAAATAGCTATAAGAACCCATAACAGAAGTTACAGGATGAAGTTCTACAGAGGAGTGTGCTTACCATGGCCACTCCAGCGATACGTAAGATGGAAAGATAAAACAGTAACAAAGTTGAAGAATATATAGGATATATACACCCTCTGTCCAAAAAGAAACCGAACTTTTCGAAAATAGAAGAAACTAGTGGCGCCACCTGTTGTATCTTTTTGTTGTCGAAAGCGGCAACCTTCATTAGTGTTGTGTCAACTGTTTATGACATTTGTTTCATTAGAAGCCGAGTTATAGTGCCAAGAGTGACAATGTGTTTTGACGAACGGTCGGTCGTCAAGATATTCATGCCGTACGCGACGAATTCTCGCTATCAATCGCTTCAAAAGTTCGAGATAAAACTCGCCATTGACCGGTTGGCCAGGCAGAACGAATTCTTTGTGGATAATGCCCTTGGAATCCTAGAAACAAATCAGCATTATCTTTACTTTTGACTTCTCCAAGCGACTTTTTTTCGGATGCCCCTTTTTTGGTGGTCTCCACTCAGCACTCTGACGCTTTGTTTCGGGCTCGTACTCAAAACACCATTGTTTCGTCACCAGTAACGATCGTTTCAAGGAAGTTTGAGTCCTTTTGAGCGGTTTTAATGAGGTCCTTGCAGTGTTCATTTCGATACTTTTTTTTTGTCGTCGGTCAACTTGTGGGGAACAAATCGCGAATTCAATTTACGAAGGCCCAAACTCTCGGTCAAAATGTGCACAGTTGATTTTGGAATCCCGCATTCATCTTCAATCAATCTCACGAACGATTTCCAGTTTTCTTTGATGAAATCACACACTTTTTGAATGTTAACTTCGCTCAGTCCAGATTTTGGACGGCCCGGCTTTTCGTCGTCCTCAAGCGTCTCACGACCACTTCGAAATCGCTTAAGCCACTCGCAAACTTCAGTAAGGGATAAGCATTCATCACCATATGCTCTTTGAAGCATTTGATGCATTTAGGTAAAACTTTTACCAAGTTTAACACAAAAGTCAATCGTTGCTCTCTGTTTGAATTTCATTTTCCGACTGTTCATCAAGCACACTGTCACTCTTGGTACTATAACTCGGCTTCTAATGAAACAAATGTCATAAACAGTTGACAGAACACTAATGAAGGTTGCCGCTTTCGACAACAAAAATATACAACAGGTGGCGCCACTGGTTTCTTCTATTATCGAAAAGTTCGGTTTCTTTTTGGACAGAAGATGCATAGCCAGCATTTGAACTAATAGTCGTGGATTTGCATTTACAACGCATTGCTTTGTTTTTTACATCCCTAGAAGGATGATTATAACAATGGAGTGAAGTTATTATAGCATGTATAACTTGACCTTTAAAAATTAAAATATTCGGTTAGTATTTTTTGAATGTATTCCTTTCAGCGGTATGGTCAAAGTAGAATGGTTGTGTGCTTAACATTATCATGACTCAGATGACAATAATTCTAAACTAAACCCAGTTCTCATTTTTGAAGGCCAATGCGAAGACTTAATTGCACTGACGCAAAAAACATCAAACTGATATGCACTAACAGAAGTGTTTAAACCTAAAAGGACTTGAATAATTTTACGAACATTCAGCTCCGAATCATATTTTTCAAGGCTTTTTAAGCATTTTAATGAATATAACTCAAAAATCGGAAAAATCTCGACCTCACCCCTCCCGTTTGCGTGTCACTGTAACCTTCTTAGTTCTTAAGATTACCTCATCGGCTATTCATTCATTATCACGCGACACGGTGTGTCCTTGCACTGCACAATAAACCAGTTGACCTCCTAATTCACTACCTTTTGCTCTCAATCCACCGCATTGATTAGAAGACAATTACTGCGAAATCGTGTACTTCCCTGCTGGTTGGGGGAACTGTCCAAACACTCCATAACAATGGCAGCAGTGATTGATGCGAGGACACCCTCCAGGTAATGATGGCAGCGCGTTTACTGACAAATCGGGAAGCAGATTTAGGTCAAGTCTGGGTGTTTCATCAGCCTCGAGAAATTATGTAAGCGCTAATTGGAGGACAGCGTCTCTTGACATAAGGGGGAAATCAGATCATTCCTCCCACTTATAGTTTATCTAAGCTTTATAAGTAAAAAGGAAACACACGCAAGTTCTACTGTGCGCCTCCTCTGGGATCCATAGAGTCCTTCAAAGCCCAATGAATGTGCTATTTCATGCTCTGAATGAACAGTTATAAGTGTGCTGTATCTCAGCCATTAAAATTAATGCTGAAATGACAGGAAGAGCCTTACTACGTATTAATTAGCTCATTTTGATTTATTTATAAAGACTTTCTTGTTGACAGCCGGGATTTTCTTTCATTAACGCTAGTATTTCATAAACATTTAGTTATTCAGTTTTTCCTTTGCCAAGAGTGGCTCCACTTTCTTTCCATCTAGATCCTTTTTAAGTCACCAACAGTCAGTTTTCCGATCTGACACCCTCCTCTCAACTCTGCTAAATTCCTAATCTTCAAGCATAACCTACTTCTCTCTGCTAAGAAAGAAACTACAGTTCTTGTTGGTGACGTGTTTGAAGACAGACATTCAGTATGTGTGCCAAAAAAATTACTGTATTCCCATTTATTAAGTCACATCTGTAAGGACACTACCTTTAAACAGGATCGAGAAATTTCCATAAAAAATAAATCACAAGGATTTTATTTTAATAAATGGTTTGATACGAAGTTATTGATATTATAACTGCATCAAGAGCGACTGACAGTTTTCATCTTTGACGCAGGAATATATAAACTTTTTAATCATATATTAATACTACTAAACTCTTTCTCTTATCGTTAATTCGTAGTTGTAAGAATTGGTTTAGATATTTCGATCATTGTGATCCTAAACAGAAGTTATCGAAAATATCCATGATGATATTCTAGTTTTATCGTCTTCTTTACGAGTATTGTGGAATCAGCTTCATTTTCTTAGAACAGAACAAGTCAAGTTCATGAGAGTTTTCTTCCTAAAACCTTCAACATATTTCAATACCATCTTATACGCTGTTTTGTACCGTATAATTTTAATACCATGACACTATTTGGAGACATTCGCGTATCTGATGACTAAACTGTTAATCTCAAAGAATAGAGGAACATTTCTTTGGGTGCGTGCAGCACAAACGAAGGGCACATCCTAGAGAACTGACGGAGTAAATACGGCCAAGGCATAACGTTTACAATGCGTGCCTATCGTTACTAAATATGTTTCAGCAACAAGCACATACTCGTAGCTTTAGGGAAGTAAATTTACACAGGGAGGGATGCCTCCATCTCTGTCGGAAAACAACATGTACTATTTGGTTTGGAAGGACCTGTTCAAACCAAACTGTAATCCAAGCTAGACGTATATCTTATTGTCAACTTTGACCTTGCATATTTTTTTATTAAAAAAATTATGTTCACTTACCGAATTTTAGGTTTACATTCTTCTTCAAAATAATAATTTAACCCATGTCCATCAGGAGATACACACAGAATTTGAAATCACCCATCGACTGTGATCAGTTCAGTACAGGAGGAGCACGTGGCAAAGTATAATTTATATCGATAAAAAGGCTTTAAACTTCAATTCACAAATCAATCGGATCTCATCTTTTATATGCAGTGTCTATTTTTTCTATATTTTCCAGCGAGTATATCTTCCCAATGTCGCTTAACATGACATTTAAGTTTTAATAAGCGCAACTATTTGTCAAAATCAACCAGGAACTTTAAACATCACCTCTCCCCTCCCCCCACATACACACTCACATTTCAGTGTAGAATTATAAATCATTCTCAGAATGATTTGGTGGACAACCTGGCACATACGTAGTTAGCAAATAATAAGTAATATCGCAATTTTGAGATTAATATCCTGTAACGTGTGTTTTAAAAAGGATGGGCAAATAAATTTACAATTTTCCAGCTAACAAATGATGAAATAAAATCTCATCTCATCAGTGGTTGCGATTTCCTTTTAAGGTAGTTTTTTTTTTTTTTTAAGTATTTCATTATAAACACTAATGAAATTCACGAAACAAAGCAAAACAAGAAGAAACTCGCCCGGATCACATACATCGTTTTTTTTTTTTTTTTTTTTTTCTCGCTGACTAACCACATTCAAGAAATCTTTCTGTTATTTATGATTTAAATTTGATTTAGCAATTGTTGAATATTATACAATAAATTCACATAAAAGAATAAAAATATGAATATTCGCTACTAATAAGTTTCAGACCTACTTTGAAATTACTGAAATTAAATATAAATAAACCTATCAAAAGAGAAGAAAAAACGTAATGTATATATATATATATATATATATATATATATATATATATATATATATATATATATATATATGAGGGTTGTCTGAAAGGTTCTCTGCCTAGACCATAGATGGCAACACTATCGGCAAGATTTTTTTTTCTAAGTTGATACATCTGTCATAAGCATCCATGTGAAATTGCAAGTCCTTCTATCGAGTAGTTTGTTTTATACAGCTGTCTGAAGCAAAAGTGTTGTCTGTATCCCTTGAAATGGATAACATTGAATATCGTGCGGTTTCCAAATTCTTTGTAAAAGAAGGTTTAACGCCAAAAGAAATTCATTCGAAGTTCATAAAAGTTTATGGGTACTCTTTTCCTTCGTTTTTGACAATTAAGAAATGGGCTGCCGTGTTTGAACTTGGCCGTACCAGCCTTGAAGATGATCCACGTGAAGGACGTCCAAAAAGTATAACACCACCAGAAATCATTCATCAAGTGCACAATATTTATTACTATGGATAAGACTTGGATTCACCATTACACACCAGAATCCAAACAGCAGTCAAAATAGTGGGCAGAAGCCGGTTGTTCAGCGCCAAAGAAGACCAAGTCGGTTCCATCAGCAGGAAAGGTCATGGCATCAGTGTTTTGGAATGCTAAAGGCATTTTGTTTATTAATTATCTTGAAAAGGGTAAAACAATAACCGGGGAATGTTATTCTGATCTTTTAACCAGACTAGACGAACAAATTCGTGAGAAAAGACCCGGTTTGCAGAAGAAAAAAATCATCTTTCATCAGGGCAATGCATCATCCACATATGTGTTTTGGCAATGGGAAAATTACGGGATCCAGACTATGAATTGTTGGAACATCCACCCTATTCCCCAGTTTTAGCTCCCTCTGACTTCTATCTCTTCCCAAAACAAACTCTTCCTCGCTGGTCAGCGTTTTTCTTCGAATCAAGAGGTGATTGAAACTGTAGAGACGGGTATTTTGCAGATCTTACTGAGAACCACTACAGGGAGGGGATAATGACGCTGGAGCATCGCTGGACTAGATGTATTAGTTCTTAAGGGAGATTATGTTGAAAAATAAAGATAATTTTGAAATTATAAATTCGTTTTTTCCTTGTTAGGCCGAGAACTTTTCAGACCACCCTCATATATAAAAATACAACCAAGAGCCTGATGTCTCATCATCGGAAGGCTAACTGCGACTGACGTGACAGGGCAAGTCAAATTTCACCGAAGCAGCAAAGCGATGTATTAATATAATTTCACTATACTCTAAATTTGCAATAGTTGGGATCGTGTCCGGACAATTAATCGGGGAGAAAATTAATCGCAAGAAAATTCTTCGCGGATATATGTGAAAAAAATAAAAAAAATTCCCATATAAGAAATATTTTATATATTATTTAATATTTCGATTATATTTAGTTTTCTTAAAATTTTTATTCCGTATAAAGTTGGTTAGGGAGAAACAGCACCATAGTTAAGAATATTTAGGGATAACATTTATATCCAAGTAATCTTTATAGTTAACTATTTACATAATTCTATTCTATTAATAGTTAGAATAGTTATTAGGGAGAATAAAATATTCAAGAATAGTTAAGGAGAAAGGACACAATATTTAAGAACATTTATTCTTCTAACCGTTCACTATTTTTCTGTTCTGCGCATTTAAACATCCATCCCGGTGTGATACATTTTTTTATCTGAACTAACTCAGGTGACGTGTTTCAGTTATTGACACTTATCATTTTGAAAATGTCCACTTTTCCTGCATTACGCTGCTATCTAAACGATAACAGAGTACAATAGAGCTAGTTTAAGATCACTGGTTCACTTTTGCGTAATTATATTAAAGAAAATGATAATAAAATTACATAAATCCTAGCATCATTATGTAAAGTAGCATAAGGCTAAATTGCCATCTGTGGGTGCAATACTAGTATTTTATAAGACTAAGAAATTTTAAATTTTATATTTAGTCTTCTTTACTGAAAAAAAAATGTGTGTATGTGTGTGCACTCAAAGTGAAATAGGTAATTAATTACTTCTCTTGTGAAACGTTCAAAAATAAACTGTAATCAGCAATATCATGTTGTTAACAACTGACCAGATGGCGTATCCTCTCCCACCAATGAGCTTTGGATTCGAAACTCGCAATTTGCACGGATGTTTATAATTGTTTTTAGGTAAGAGGTGAATTTCGTCGTCTGAAGTGAGCCCACAGCACTGCTTATTGGAGGCCTGAAGTGGCTTGAGCGGTTTCCATGTTTTGGTCATGGAATTTGAGCAGGATTTCCGAACCAGGTTAAAATGAATAATAATTACAACGAAACTGAAATTAGGAAACTCACCGATCAATAATATATTACTTTCGTTGTATAAGAATAAAAATATGAAAATCTAAACAAATAATATATTCATAAATACATAAAAACTATATTTTGTGAAATTTATCTTGCACTTTTTATATATTGGTATCAATGCAATATCATTTGAATTTTCTAGCGAATAGCGTTTTCAGCGAATTTTTTCTGTGGTGAATAGTTCCCGCAATGAATTTTCCCCGGGATTAATTGTCCGTGAACCAATTGGAATAAAAAATAAATCTGTTACAAGTAAAATGTACTAGAAAAAACTTCCTTCAGTTAACTCAAATTCAGAGCGTAGTAAAACTATAGTAATACACCATTTTGCTTCTGTTCTTGACACTGACGAATCTTCAGCATATGTCTGTATACTAGATTGAAGATATACATGCTTTGATATGTATCCTTTACGCTGTGGCAGCTGACCTGTTACGAGTACAATGTACTTGTACGTTTTATGGCTGATTTTGATGAGGTGAATGATTAAACTGAAATGAGAGAAAAAGAGAATTAAATATCGATGGAGAAAACACTTAAACAAATATACGATTCGATAATATCATTCTAATCGCAAATTCACTTGATCTAGTTCTTTTGGACTCCGACTGGAGTCCAAAAGAACTAGATCAAGTGAATTAAATTAAGTGTGTCTGGAAACAGAACCCTATAAATAAATATGGATAAATCAAAAATAACGTATAGTGAAAATACTTCAGAACGAAAGCAAATGGAATTAAATCAAAGACAGATTGAAATAGTGAATTCTTACAAATATCTAGGACAGATCGTTACAAACAACCATAAACTTGATAATAAAATTTCAGCTAGAATTAACAGTAGGATTGAAAGTTTTTAATCAATCTATATTTAAAAGCATTTTACCAGACAGACTGCCTAAAAAGAAAGATCTACGAGCAGTGTTACTTCCAACAATGACGTATGGTAGTGACACCTGGAGTACAAAAAAAAAAAAAAAAAACTCAAAACAAAACAAAGAAACATGGAAAGAGTCATTTTGGGAATAACTTTGTTGGCTTCCTTATTCAAGTATTATTCTTCTTATCTAACGTTGCATATAGTTGCCCCCCCCCCCCATTTCTGCTTCACAATACACAGTACATTTTACTCCTCAATGATCGCAGCCCCACGAACAACATCCTAGTATAATTGTGTATCCTTTTTCTGCAAATGAGAGTAATCAGAGTAAATGTAATTCAGTTGTCTATCGTCTATAAATGATTGTAAGAGTCAAACCTAAGCTATCTATAAAATTTGTCTGTTGCGATTTTTTTTAACCTGTATTTCTGCGAGTGGCCGAAGAGGGGCGCTCCACTCTACAAGTCTTGAACTGCAGACATTACTGCTCGTCGAACTTTTCAAGAAACTGATGGCATACAGTTTCATCTGCAATAATTAAAGGATACTCGACTTTGTGGATTTCACATTTACTGTCAAAGTCGTAGAGGCCGTCAAAATAAGATTTAAGATTAAAAAAAAAAAAAAAGTGATAAATAATTTCCTTTATTTTATTCTTGGCTGATTTTTTTTTTTTCAGTACAGCATTGGCGAAAGTGACACTAGTAATAACTCCGTATGATTCTCGCTTCCACCCCCCATGCATACGTGCTTTAAATTTAAACGCACGTTTAATCTCTGCCTGCTAAATGACCACGTGATCATTTCTTTCCCTTTCCTGGAATGTGGTTTATATAAGTGGAGTTCAGAAGCAAACAAACAAAAAAAAAGTTGTTTTTTGGTGAATCTGATCCGATTCTGTATGTCGTAATTTCAGGTCACTAGGCTAGGTTAGGTTAGAAATCAAAAGTAGAGAAAACGCCCCAATAGCGTGCTGAGCAACCCCTCCCTAGTGTGTCACGGGTGGGGCATCGATACCCACAATCATATCAAACGGACAGTCAAGTGCTTCGCACAAATATGCTGGACGAAAGCTAACTCGCCAGCACCATTGAGGTAACTCACATACCTTGAGGCTCAGTTACTCATTCGTGGGCTCCCACTCAGCACACGACGCAATAGAGAACATTCTCTTAACTTTTTGCCTCCGGTGAACTGTCACAATTCTCCCGACATCACCTACCACAAAAATGTGTGCATCTTGTTTTCATGTACATTCAATTTCACGTACAATATTTCTCTCTTCGTTTGTTCCTTTAGGTTTTTCCCCCTAATGCTATTAATATATATTTCTATGGGCCCATCATCATCCACAAAGCTTAGTCGCAAGCGTGTAATACGATTATACAGTTGATATTAGATAGCGCTTCACGAGCTGCATAATTAGAATAAATGCTGATTTATGCTCCCACAATTCTTCGCCGATTTCTGTCCATAGTTTTCTTTATTACAACCGCACACTTCAATTGCGAACGAGGCTAGTGTTTATCTAGATAGGCTTAGTGCTTTAATGTCTGCAGATGAATAAAAGATTTTAGTTTCAGCTAAATTCTTCATATCATATCACACATGTATAGTTGTTAAATAAAGCAATGAAAAGTTTAAAGGAACAAAATTCACAAAGAGAAAACAAATGCATCGTATTATTCTTGAAAATATTAATCTTTCTATCCGTTTATAATGATTCATTTGTTAGAATTATTACGTTAACCTTCCACCAAGAAACAAGTCCACCAAGGGTGGCAACAACATGAATACGTGTTATGCAATTCCTACTTTTTTTTTCCACTGTTTAGGTGTAACAGTGATATCAAGACGTATATCAGGTCGGTTCTTTATGTCCGTGGTGACTCATAACCAGTATGGCCAAACCAATACGCATAATACAAGGTTCCTCCCTTCCATGTACAGGTGGGCCCAGTATATTTCACTCAATTAAATTATTTTTTAATTTATGTAATAAAAGTTTCCTTTGTTAGAAGGATGTTAATTTTATTCTTCCATATCTCCATGACAACATGAATCACTTGCGTATATAATTACCTATTTTTTCTTAAAGCTAACCTGTCGGCGAAGACCATATATTCTTTATCCTCATAGTAAAAAATTAAGCCACTATATTTGTTCGGATTCGCTTCTACTTTTATGATCGCTTGGTTCAGCTACACACTTCTACCATATAAACTAAATGATCTACTTTTAAACTATGCACCCCGCTTACTATTGAAGGGGGATATATATTTTGCTGACAACCTTATAACTGACAAACAATTTAAAATATCAACACTTTCCTCTCCTGCGTTATTTGCATCAATTGATACAGCTTCTCCATCCTCCTCATCCCGAAGTACTATTTTTCGTACAATAGCTGCAAAAAGACTCAAAGAAATGCATTACACATTAACCAAACCTTTTGGAACAGTTTGAGTCATTTACGTGTATATATGATGGTAGTGAATGTACCTGCATACTTTTCAATCCATTTCAGAAATTTGTATGATTAATTTTGGTTTATCCTGACTTCTTTTTAAATCTTCAAAAAATACTTTTGGATTTGAAATTAGCGTTCCCGACTATCGACACTTCAAAATTTGCTTCATAATCTTTCAATAGAAATTGAAACACCGAATAAAAGTTAATATTGCATTATTTTATTATGAAAAATCTATTTTATGATAACTCTATAAAATACGTTGAATTCATTGGGAAAGTATTTGTGTCATGAATGCAGACAGCTCTGATGCATCGGCCCTTTTAAGTTATACTAGGAAGTATTCAGATTCACGAAATATCAAAAAAGAAAAAAAAATGGTCCTGCCACTTGAAATTTATGATGTAACCTCAGGCAGGTTACACCATCTGAACTAATCATAAAGGTGATTATTTCGAGTACTTCGGAACTTTATGTACCCTAAAAGCAAAGTAAACGCAGTATGAAGTGCCACTTTATTAAATGTAAAAACTTCGCCCATGGAATCCACTGCTTCGTTAGAGACAGCATCAAAAGTTTGTTCCATATAAAGGGAATAGCAAGATAGCGAGCGATGATGTGCTCATGTGCGCACGCGCATCTGCTCTGTTCAGCATAGCGGAGCTCACTTAACTGAGGTAAGGTAGCCAACATCATAAAACGCTAGTACAAATATTACGAGACCTGCCAGTCCAGGATGTTATTGAAGAATAGCGTATAAGGTGACGAGAATGGTCCATCGACAAGAAAGCATCCAACTGAGGGTAGTCCTGCGTAGCAGAAATAGATCCCCACAGGAGGATATAGGAATGACAGAGTCGAACTCCATCACGAATGAGATAGCAGCAAACGACCTTTTCAAGATATTTCAAAATACAAAAAGAACTGCAGTGCAATTTTCACAAGGACATTCCAGCTGGACATCGGTAGCAGGTGACTTTGACAAGGTCAAAAAACAAAAGTAGCAGAACATCTACCTCTGGACAGTTGCTAGCAACAGCTATTCCGTGGCGACAGCAACATGAATCGATGGACATATGGAACCAGCTAGCAAAGCTACAGGGTAGTCATGTGATAGTGTTTGTCAGACGTAATTTTGCTGATCACTGTGAAATGTCTGAATGCCACAGTCTACTCCGTGTCATAATATACATAGGTGGAACAATTCCAGGAGAGTGAGCTGATTTTCCTACTTCATCTAAACTCAAGCAAGTCGTTAAAAACATGAACAGAACTACAAGATGCAATCGCGTCTGTACGGACCAGCATTTCTGTGGAACGCTTTTGACACTTTATGCAGTGCATATCTCGAAGAGTGGAGGTAGAATGCGGGTTGTGCTCTTTGTCAGTGGTTGCCTTCAACCTGTCCACTCACTGTAATAAGGAAGCTAAGCTGTTCAAGTCTATAAAGCCTTTATCAGGGAAGGGCTCGAGTTAGAACTGAGAGTTTCTCCATTTAACCATTAAGTTCTTTTCACTCACACAAACTTTCGCCCACAGTGCTGGGTATCCTAAGATGGAGGTAATATAAAAGCATCGAGCATCCAACAACCTCTAATGACAGTTTTTTTTTTTGGCCTTCACTCCTTCTCGCTCATCTCACTGTAACCCTTTCTTGATAGTGGACAAGAACAGATTAATTCAGGAAAGTTGGAATGTAAATCCCTGCTACAGTTAATTCACTTTTTAGTTGAAATGCTCGTATGTTTCTTCGCGTCCTAGACAAGATTCAAACTCAGGTATTTCCAGACGATGAGCCAATGTGCGAGGAGCGAAGTAAATCATCTCGATGGCGACAGCGTCACTGAGATGGTTTAGCTGAAAACGCATTTAGTTGACCATTCTAAGATTAATAAGATAATTAGCTAGCTAATAAATGACAGCTCTAAAGTGCTCACGTAACATCCTTTGTGAATGGTACGGAGGTTCAGAATATCAATTAATTCTTTCTCTCTTAATTCCTACCCACAAATCACTAGTGTTATAAAAAATTTATTTTACATCCTCATGTGTGTGGGACATAAAAAAGACGGAAGCTGTGATTTGCCATCCCGCCCTAAAGGTTTTAGACGGGAGTACCCGTCTAAAACCTTTTAGACGGGTACTCCCGAGTGTACCCGTCTAAAAGCCTTTTCTCATATGGTTCAATTTTGATCATAGGATGGTCTTGAAACGACAATTTAAATGTTTTTAACTTTATGTCTCCATAAATCTCCTATTCCAAACACACACTTCAAATTTCTCTTTTGATTTTTTCCAAGGGAAGGAAGATTGATATTGTGGATTCCAAAAAGTGTCTTCTGCTCCTGTTGACAGTTCTCGGATTGTGCACCAAATGTTTGTTTTATTCTTTTCAATTTTTATTTTACTTGTCAGTCTAACGTGTAGAAATGAGTCTATATCTCACCTATTCATGAGAACAAGAAATCTTCAATCAAATTACCGTTCTTTCTCTCGTTTCATCCCTTTCTAAAAGGTAATGGACGGCTCCGTTAATAGTCATCGTCTACTTATCTGGAAACTTCTCAATAAAAATTAATCGCGCGTGTGGATTCATTTACTATTTAATCAGAGAACATCCTTGCTTAAATCTATAACTATAACAACAGCAATCGTTATTATCTCTCTCTTTCTCTCTCTCTCTCTCACACACACACACACACACACGATTTTATTCTACTAACCTAAAGATAGAGTATATTCATGGGGGAGGGCCAAACACTTTCCAAATCTTTCTATTTTAATATCACATCGGAATGGAAGGACAGATGAAAACCACTGTTCAGATGACTTCCTTTAATAATAGGAAACGACCATTAAGTCTTTCTCACGACAAAATGGCGCTTCTCTCAAAATCAGTAATCGAATATTCATAAGAATACGTTAAGAGGATGCAAACAACTTCAAATCGCTTGTTATCCACTTGTGTGCATATGAATTAAGCAGAAAATTGTTTACAGAGTCATCGTTTCCATGAACTGAGAATATTAATCCATCCTTAAAATATCACGCGTGCGTTGTAACCTCCTAATTTACATTTGCCGAAGAAGTTCACGTTCACCCGTTAGTTCTGTTGAATGTGGGAGTTTAATTCAGACTTTAATATCCTTGATAAAGAATAATTTATGTAATTTATTGACTAAGTCATATTTTATTCAACGCATTTTTATCCTCTTTTGAGTAATTTAAAATTAGTTTTTTTTTTTTCAGTAAATATCAGAAAGAAAAAAAAAAAACGAACACCTTTGAGCTTATTTAGAAAACAGGTCCCAACTTTCAGACACAGGCACGCACGTGTGGTATGCTAACCGAACATACGGTAAAGTGACACCGAATTAACTAGTATAGCAGATTTTTTAAGACTGGTATATATATATATATATATATATATATATATATGCTTTCTCCGTATTCGTTTATAGCAGAAGACGAATATCATGTGAAATAATTTTCATCTTACTCCCATTCACATATAGAGGGCGTGGTTTACTGTATATTTTTCATTGTAACTACGTTGGAGGAATTATGCATTGAGTATATTTCATGTTTTTATAGTAGACTATTTTAGATTCTACTATCTAGTATTCTGTTATACAGTAGAATATTGTAGATTTTACAGTAGAATATTTTAAAGCTTTGCTTTTAAAAAAATCAAAAAGGTCGGCTGAAATTCACTCAACTATTTTAGATTCTACTATCTAGTATTCTGTTATACAGTAGAATATTGTAGATTTTACAGTAGAATATTTTAAAGCTTTGCTTTTAAAAAAATCAAAAAGGTCGGCTGAAATTCACTCAACGATGTCAAGATTCTCTCCTCAACAGTGAGTTAATCGAAATAAAGTAGCAACACATTCTTTAGATGGAGTTTTCACAGACAACTCGTTCGTGCGACTCGGAGAGATGCACCAACGTTGGAGCTTGATGTAGTTTCTCATAAGCTTCTAGTGAACTAATGAATCTCAACGGCTAGTGAGTCACTCTTTAGCAGTTCATAGCAAATCGATAAGAATCTTGTGTTAAAGCAACATGGAACGTGAATAAATGAATAAAGGTGAGTTTATGAAAAAAATTAAGTTCTTCTCACTCAGTGTAAATCCAAATAAAATGACCCGAGTTTTTCCAGGAATGCGTTTCTGCTTTGTCAGCACACGCAATCGGCGACATTGTGTACAGGCACAGTTTTCCACACTCATGAATAAAAAGTTCGATGTAGGGCAGACACTTTATGTAGAACAAATAGTGGGAAACAACTATTAGGCATTTGCTGTACAGGTCATGATGGAAACGCGCAGGATTCAGGTTACCACGAAGAACATTTAAGTCTGAATGATCCTCAAAAAATGCCAGCAGTACAAGTCGGTTGGAAAACAAAGATAATTTCTTAAAACACGATTTTTTTTTTTTTTTATAAACGTCAGAATGTTTGTGCCTGAAAAGATGTGCTTTTCGATCCTGCCCCGTAAAATAACATCGAAATATAAATTAAATAATATAAATTTCAGCAAAAGAACAGTGCTGAAAAGAGAAGTTTATGACTTAACTTTAGGTGGAAAATCAACTTCACTTCCGGATTATGTAAAAAATAAATACAAAAATTAATAATAGAAAAAAAAAATCTTAACCTATCCACTGTACTAATGTACTATAGGTTTACGAAAACCTTTGTTGGGTGGAAGCCACAAAAGTGACAAAATCATCATATCAATGCTTTTTACCGGAATAAACTACCAAACAAAATGCCGTACTTTATTCACTAGCTTTACCTAAGCACATTGTCGTAAGACAACCTCTTCAGATGAAGACTAATTACAAGAGAACGTAATATCGATGCTTCACCATTGATGCGATTTTCTAAAGTGTGTTCGTTGTATATATGACTGATACTGTCACATTCCTAATAAATCAAGAAAAAAAAACAGACGTATTAGTGTACAGCATTCCTAGTTTTAAATGGCTTATTTCGGGGAATACTTTGCTTGAGTACTTCAAACAACTACGAATCATGAAGCCTTATTCTCTTCAACTGACGGAAGATCCTGTTGCTGACCTCTGACTGAAAATAAGTATCTTGGTTTCCAAACTTCGCATTAAGTGTCATGTATTAATTTGGTGGAATTCTATTTCCATAAAGTTTGCATGTCAAAAAATGAAGTAAACTTCATGAACTCATCTGGTCAAAGAGTAGCATTTTCATTACGGATCAATTTCCAAACACTTTTAAAATTTACGTATTTTTAACTCCATATTTATTAGTGCAATGTAATTTGGAACTATTCTTATGACGGACCTCATGTCATAAGTATGTAAATATGAACCTTCACCTTTCCAACATTTTTTAGTGCAAATCCTATCCGCGATCGGTTGAATCCAATGGTGCATGTGAATCGTGGATGGGTTAAACTCAGCTGATCTGAAAAACCTGCTAGTGCCACATGAGTTCTTCAAGGCACTTCAGGCATTCAGTAAGCAGTGTTTCACACGAATGATGAAGAATTACTGATCACAGAGTTGGTTTACGGTTTCCGTTTTAAATTAGATACATAAAACAACCAAGAGAAGTCCTGAATTAATTCAAATATAATATAATAACACGGATAATCTGTATTTGTGGATTTTGAAACATGCCATACTGCAGCTCAGGCGTTTTTCCTTCTAAGGCTTTCACAAACCGATTTGAACAATGCCGGCCTGGCCAGTCGAGTGTATAACGTATCTGCTTTCCGGACAGAATGTGGATTCAAATCCCACTATGTTCAATTGTAGTTGAATTTTATGCAGCTCATGACCACTGCCCTTATTACAGACTGGAGAGCTATGTGTTTCTAGAGCAACATCGTTAAATGTACGATAGGTTTGAACCTTCTGTAGATAGAAGCAAAGAACGATTTGGTGTATTATTATTATTATTTCTTTGTACCGTCCAGTTATTTCATTATATTTTGTAGAATAACTCGCCATTCTGTTCTGCGATTCATTTCCCCGACATGAGGTGGTAGGTTGGAAGAGAACAAGGCGACGCCCAATCTGACTTCCACATTAACAAAATGCTATTTGCTCAGGAAGTGTGCCTTTTCGCTCAGCACAAGGCAGTTGATGCTGGATTTTTTAGGCTCAACCTTCAGCTGCTTGGTTTTTCTTCTGTTTGAACTGTCGTCTCTTGATAGTCATGTCGAAATTCACGCTTTCGATTGATCAGAGGCTCTACCACAGAACAGCATACGCTCGTTTCGTTGAGATAGAGATTAAAAATTGATGGTTCACCTTTTTGGAAAGAGAATTAGTCGTTTGAAGTTCCACGACATAATGACTGCTTCAGTACCAACCTCATTCTGAAACCGTATGTATTTTGTGACCAGTACTGATCCATTGATTGTGCGTGTTCGTTGTCGATACCTTTCATCGGAGGTACCAGTTTGACGAATGCTATTATCCAGAGGATTGGAGAGCAATTCTCACTAGAAGCCGCTCAACAATCTCAGCTTCTAATGCCTGTTCAAACAAAAATATTGAGTTTCTATTAACCTTGTTAAAAAGATATTGCAACGTTCTCTTGAGATACCGAGTACCAGCAATATACAAGGATTTGTGGAAAAAAGTCTGCTTTTACAACGTGGAACAGAATTGCATTCCACCTTCTATTTTGTGTATATTTACAGGCGAACATTATGTAATTATTTGTCACAAAAACAAAACACTTAGTAGACTAAATAACCACCGTACTGTGCAGTTTAATGTACCGAAAATCATAACTATAGGATAAGGGAAGTACATCTACTAGCATTTCCATGAGGGTTAATAATTACTGCTTTAAGGTTATTTGAGCTCTCGAAGAAATTCGTTGTAATCGATCATTAAGACGTTCTACTCCGAGTCTAACCTGCCAGGCTTCCAAAAATTGGAATTTGCAGACTACACACGTAAGTTGTTCATTGAGTAAAAAAAAAGATGAAACAGCTGAAGTTAAAACAGTTCAACGCTAAACAGATATTAAAACAAATATCTCTGGAATATGTTATCTTAAAACCGTTATGCACAAGAGGAAGGCCCGTTAAAAAAAGCATAACAAAAGTTTTAATGATGTTATTTGAGATGACCGATAGAATGAAAGCTAATTTGCATTCGAGTTAAATTATGCAACATCTTAGGTGATAAATTCAGATGCGAGCTGTATCGCATTGTCCTTTAATTATATGTCGTTTACACCAACACACAAAACGAGACAGAATACATTGAAAATATTACAGTGTTTTATTATAGTATTTCTACAATATGAATAAATAAATAAATAGATACAGTAATGACTAACAGACAACGGGCGAGTTCTGAAGCATCTCGATATGGTCGTGTGATTCTCGATGATGGCTGAACACGACGAGCTTGTGATTCTACTTTAGAGAAGTAGCCATATAAAGATCTCGTGCCTAGAGAATTCTTCGGAATTCAAAACAGTCTTTTTAGCGAAACTGTCGATCTTTACACTAAGTTAGTAGTGGGGCAGGCCGAAACCGAGACCACTAACGAAGTCATTGAATTGTCCTTTCGAATCTTTCATAGAACCCATGATGTTCTTCATGGCCTGTTCGGCTTCGTGAGGATTCATCTGACGATCCATCTGGACGTGCGTCTCCGTTATCTTCATTTTACCTGGACTGCTGGGACTGCCGACGGTATATTCCATCTGACGGCCATAGCTGTTACCAGTACTACTACCATAAGACTGTGGACCACCATATCGGCTTCCATAGCTGCCACCTCCATGTCCGCCTCCATAGCCAGCTCCACGTCCTGCGCCATGTCCAGCACCGTAGCCAGCTCCACGTCCTGCGCCATATCCAGCTCCTTGTCCAGCACCGTAGCCAGCTCCACGTCCTGCGCCATATCCAGCTCCTTGTCCAGCACCATAGCCAGCTCCATGTCCTCCTGCACCATAGCCAGCTCCGTATCCAGCTCCTTGTCCAGCACCATATCCAGCTCCACGTCCTGCACCATATCCAGCTCCTTTTCCTGCCCCATAGCTTCCACCATAGCTAGCTCCACCATGATAGCTTCTACTCAAATGTTGGCTACCACCATAAGAGCCGCCTACACCTGCACCACCATAAGATCTGCCATAACCGCCTGCGCCATAAGGTTTACCGTACTGGTTCTGCTGTGCTCTTCCAGAATGTCCCAAGGGATACTGAACGCCACCAGTTGGTCCGCTGTGAAGATAGAACACTAAGGCGACACACAGGAGTGTAAAGAGCTGAAAGAGAATAGAAATAAGTATTTGAAGCACATTTAACATGAAAAATCTACTTTCTTTCCAACCTTTCATCCATATTTATGTAAGCGAATACTATAGATTGTTCCACTTTTCATGTTTAGGATTATGAAAGCACACAAACGGCTGAAGATACGTTAAAGTAGCGTTTAGATTTAAATAAAAAATGGGTTAAAGTATTACGAATACCAAATTTGGTATCTCTAAACGGTTTGTGGCTGTAAGTGAAACATCCCATAAACCTCAGCGCTGAAGTTTTCCATTCTAGTTCAAATTATAGATACAATAACTTATTTCCTTATCAAAAAATTTTTTCTACAACTATCGCACCTCTAGATTATGACTGATGAGATATTCCAACGAGTTTATCTCGCATCATAACACTGAGTTGCCCTAAAAAGAACTTCGCTGTCTTAAATAATTGTGAACTATTATTCATCTTCGTACCTTAAGCATGTGTCACGATGTCTTTCTAATTTAAAAAATGCTTTTAATTCCAAAATTTTTAAATAACTTTACATGCTGCGTGTATCTCAGTTCTCATTAAAATCAAAAACCATACAGGGTGTTCGGGATAAATTTGACAGTTTCGTAAGGAAAAAGAAAATCTTCTTTGTATCTATTAAATTTAATGAATTGACAAAAAAACATTACAGGCAGAGTTAATTACAATACTATCAACAAGATTTACTCAAAATAACCACCATTAGCATCGATCACAGCTTCAATTCTGCTTCGGAACCTCGAACAAGCTGATGCTAGTCTCCCTGGGAAGGGCCGCAAAAACTGTTTTAATTTTATCCATTAACTGGGCTTTTGTATTACTGGAAGTGCGATTGGTGTCTTTTTCAACTGCGCCCCATACAAAATAATCCATGGGGTTAAGGTCTGGGGAGTTTGGAGGCCAAACATTTGGACTGGTGAAGTCGTAGAAATTTTCAGACAACCATTTTTGACTTTTCCCAGAGGTGTGGCAAGGGGCCGAATCCTGCTGCCATACATACGGCCTACCATTGGCTACCCTTGTTATCCAGGGCTTGACTACAGTTAGCAACTCCACGAACAAAGCCCGAATTCCAATGCCAGGGTTCTTCAACACCTGTTCCTGCAGATTTGCGAGGAATTCTGCTGTACGAACGCAATCAGATCGTCTGCTAGGGATCTTTCTTCTTGCTACATCCTCGTAGTCACCATTGCAAGTCTCTAGTTCATGCCTGATTGTTTTTACTGTATTCAGAGAGCATTGGGCAGCAGTCGTAATATCCTTATTTTGATGGCGGGCACGAATCATCATGATACAAGTTATTCTCTTCCATGATTCAGGTGGGTTCCAGCTATCCATCCTTTCTGACATCTTGTATATGAATGAAGAAGGGTCCAAACTTTTAAATGAAGAGAAGTGTGTGTTAATACATGTAACTTACGGAAAAATATAATTAATTATAAATATGTCAAATTTATCCCGAACACCCTGTATAAATTGCGAATCAAAAAATCCAGTTCATTGTATCAGCTTACCATAAATATGAGCATCTCATGCTTACGTTGTACCGAAAAACACAAAAGTGTTTTTCGGTACAATTTTTGAACTGAAAAACACAAAAGTGTTTTTCAGTTCAAAAATTTTAAATACCAGAACACGGAAAGATCAAGCTTTACATATTGACAAAACATTCAAACTTTGTTTATTTCATTAAATACAAATATTAATCTGACCTAAATGTTTTCCAACACACGCTAATAATGTTCTGAAACTATTTTCACCTTCACTTGGGAAACACTATTTTCAGAGAAGAGTCACAACCATTGAAGAGATTGTACAATATATAGACCGTTAAACTGCTACTGTCGACTGCCATTTTCTCTGTATAAAACGAAGTTATCGGCAAAATGTTCCCATTTCAATGACCAATTTTTAGGCGTTTCGCGAAGTGCTGTTCTGTTGGAATTATGGTTCGAAGCATCTGACGCTGAAGCCAATGTATTATGTCATAATTGTTCTGGTCGGTTTGCTTGTTTTTTTACGTGACAAAGATCCGGAGTTTCATAAGAAAAAGTTGCGTCATCTCCGTATGAAACTCGCTAACTTTCCTAAAGTACACAAGAATTTATTGAACTTAAAAGATACCCACTGAAAGTTGTCCATTCAGTAAATTTTAGGTTACAAATATAATTTTATTGGTACAATTATACTAAACGATAGCCACATTCACCCTAGCGGGATGAAAGGAAGTGGTATTATTTGGGATTTACAGTAATTTGTCCATTCACCTCACTTTTGCTTTAATAACCATTTTTATTGATAAATTACATGTTAAGAGTTAAAAACGTCTCTGGGATTCAGTCGTTGTGTTCAATAGCATTCTGTGTGCACTTCGGAAACGATCTTTATGAGTCAACATTGCATCAAGTAGAACTTTGAATTGACTCCGTTCCAAATACGTTCGTCTTAATCTTGGTCTTCCTTTGCGCCCAAAAGACAATGCGTGTTGCCAACATGCTTCAATTTGAGAAAATGATTCCATTAACAAGACTCAGGAAATTATTGTGAAAGGGTACATGTCAATAAAATTGTTTTTGCAGTGCATTCAACCAATCGAAGTCAATTCCATCATCTGAAATATTTTCTTATATATAAAAAATGGTTTTGGAAAACACCAAACATTGCCGATGTTCTAATACTGTACACTACCGATGTACAGTATTAGACTGTACACTACCGATGTACAGTATTAGAAATGATGAATGATTGGAGAAAAATGTACATTTGGAAGTGAAATGTTTACGTTACAGTGGAGCAGCTGCATATGAACTAGGTTAAAACGTCTTCGAGCCTAAATAATAATAATAAAACTATAATTCCTTTATAAAACATTTCTTACGCTTACAATAAACTTCAAACGACTGCAAAGTGTAGACTGAAGCAGTACTAAAACACCAAGAAATCATTTGCTAATCAGCTGATGAGAAGCAGTATGGATTTACAAATACCAGAATAAAAAAGCTAAATATTATATAAAAATGATATAACGAAGGCAAGTCAGATATATATAAAAGAACATACTAGCATAAGTTGAATAAAAAAAGGAAGTTACAAATGCGAATAGAAATGCAGCCAGAAAGAGCATGCAACAAAAATGATGAAGTACTAGAGTTGCAGGGAAGAGTAAATCAACGGATAAAGCACTTAACAAAGAGGAAGTAAATGCATTTTGGAGATTTGTTCAGTAAATATGGAACGAGGAAATGTTGCTGCTTTGTATATTCGAAAGGTGACCTCTTGAAGAATGTGGAAAGTAAACAAAAATGACATACTGCACACTATTTGTTCAGAGTGAGTAAAGAAATCTCAAATATAAGATTTTGAATGTCTTTAATCTGTCTGAATAAAAACAGGTTTTTTTATTCAGACAGTTGGCATACCGCTGAACGAAGGATTTCAACTTGGCTTTTGTGAAGAAAATGTGAAAATAATAGGCAAGAAATGGAAACACGTAAGAAGGTCATAGAAAATATGATTGCGTCCCTGTATATTTTGAAGGATTGTACCACGTGATCATATTTTGTGATGACAATATTAACGAATAACTAAGGAAAGTACGCAGATTAAAATGAACAAATATTAACATATACTGACATACGAAATATGTTAGATTTCTGACAAGAAAGATCGTCCGTGAAGATGAGTCAAAAGAGATCGAAATGGCAAAGAAAGAATTTATGACAAATCCACGTAACAAAAGCTTGCGAGGAACGGAAATTACGAACAAACATAAGCGGCCCTGAAAGGAAGTTTACCTGAAAATACAGCGATTTTTAGTCAACATTGACACCCAAATTATCTATTCTTTATTGCAGTCGGATGTATTGAAACGTTTTTTGAAAACGATTCAGCTTATGAGTACGAACTTAGTCATTGAAGTTGCTTATGTTTATCACTGTTCGCGATTTTAAGTATTTGAAGGGAGTACTTAAACTAAAAAGTGATATCTTCATTTAGGAAATAAACAAAAAACTAAAACGGGATGAAAAAAAATATTACTGGGAAGCACGAAAAGGTCAATAAGATGTATACGACAAGGAGAAAACTAATCAGATTAATCATTTCCCAGAGAAAAGGAAAAGAGCCAGATGGGAGTTTTAATTTCCGTAAGTGATGTTTTCGAAAGGAACGTTATTAAAAAAAAAACCTAAGTAAACAAGCAATCTGGAGTTCGCTGAATAAACTATTTTCAATCGAAAGCTGAACTTAAGCTTTAACTGCAATTTTTACGATGTCTTTATTCAGGAATGTTAACTGAGGTTTGCAAGTAATCAGGAAATTCTGATTACTACGATGAATTATAAATTACGTTTTAAGCACTTTCACCTCTTCTGTGTGCCGATTGATTTTTTGCGTCTCTAATTCCGTGAAGATAATATCTGCACCTAGCAACGGGGTGTAAGTAATTCAGTGTGAATTTTCTTTACTGAATGAACGGGGTAAAGAAAACCTCGTTAGGCTTAGAAGTGCTATTTCGATTTCAAACTTCGCAATGTTCAGAATTCACTTCCCACTGTATTACCTAATAATGTATTTTAATTAAACAGGCAAATCGGGAAGAAACACACGCAAATAAAGTGACACAATACATTGGCCTCACACGCTTAGTTAGGTTGGCTTGTAGTTCGAAGCAACCAACGATCTCTTTGTCATACTGCTTTAGACAAAAACTACGGTGCAGAAAGTAATTTCAAAACTCTGGAAGAATCAGTTAACTATCCATGGCCTTTAGTTATCGAATTACAACTCTGTCAAATGTAACAGAAGTCAGTGAGAATTAAGATTAGAAACGCTATCCTAACTAGACCTTAGTCTTGGTTGAAAATAAGAACACGTAAATCAGTTCCAGTTAAATGTGTTACTTTAACTGTAACACCCATTTGAGGCTATTTTTTCGACCTCAGTTTCTTTTGACTTCAGGCTACTCAATGACACTATGATATTAAGGGCAATTATCAGTTTACGAAATACAAAGTTCAAGTTATCCATACGGCAGGTTTCAAAAAATATGCTTCTGACATTTTCAGAATAAAATAATAAAAATGAAAACATATCAAGATAAAAATCTTGTGAACATGTCTACTTCTTGTATTTCGAAAAACTGAAATAACTGTCCCTGTTAATTATTACATCATACCTACCATAAAAATTATATCTATGAAGTAATGGATATTTAGCCATGTACAAGCAGTAATTAACTCGTTATCGTGAACTTAATGTCAAAATTAAGTTTTTTTAATATAAAATCTCGTTAACGAACGTATTTCGTATGAAAATCCGTAGTAATTATACACTTTCGTAAATTCACGATGCTATATCACTTAGCTCTTTCAGATCAAGTAAAAAAATATATATATAAGAAGCCATACTTTCTCATGCAACACTAATTTGTGAATTCAAAATAAACTTATTCAGGCTGATATTATTAATTAAATTTCGAAACATTTAGATAACTCTTCACATTATATTCAACCGGCACCTGTGGATTATATGTTCCCTTAACTCGAACAGAAATGAGCAGAGAAACAGCAATTAAAAAAGACTTGTGGAGGAAATGGATGCTATACGTTGTACAGCAAATCCAGTTAACAGATCATTGGTACAACCACACTAAGATAAGCGTTATTTTATGATTTCTGGAATTAATGTTAAAGAATTAGGCAAATTTTGGGAAAAGCTGGGTATTTTAAACTATAGGAATATTTTTCTTGTTTCACTTCAACTTATTTTACCGATAACTAATGATGACAAGTTAATTCTAACCTAAGACCACATTAGCTATGATTAGCGACATGAAAGAAAAAAAAAACTGCAGTTTAAGGGATGTGAACAGTGGTTCTAATGCTGAAAAAGATTTAGAATCACTGCCTCATCTCCTTTGCCGGCTTGAAAACGACCTTACTAAAGTTGAAATTATTTCGGAGCTGGTTAAAGTAACTTGGGAAGTCATCGCTATTAAAAATCTCTGTCTACGAACCTCAACTCCTGCTGTTCAGCAGTAAACGTTCTATGATAGCTTGGCCATAATTGCAGTGACGCGTATTCTAGTGTCTAACTACTCACCGGTTTCATTTTAGTGTTTTCTCAGTCCTGTATCTGGTACTCCACCTCGATCAGCCGCAAGGATCCACTAACCTAAATTGGTGTACGTGTGACCACCTATATATATCGCATTGTTCCGTGACACGTGCCTGCTGATTACACTGGTCCAACGGGTGGGGTCGTTAAGGCAACACAGCAAACCAGTTGGGAAACCACTTTGTAATTTCTCCCCCCCCCCAAGAGTTCCACGACTTTTCCTTTTAATGTTGCTAGGTGGCGCCTTAATCTTACAATTCCATTAAGTCCTCAAAACGAATGCAGGACAGGCAAGGCGGATGTCAAAAACGCAATAGGCATTTGCTAAGATGACGTCTAGAATTTCGGACTCTTTGGTCTACGAAGGGAGTTGTTGGTGAAAGTTATTCTTGTTTACGCGGTTGTCATTGGCTATACTGACAGGAACTAGGTCATCTCAGCCAACTTTCAGACCTGGTTACATAAAGACTTGGCGAGTGTCTTGTGTTCGATTATGTACCTTTCAATTAGATGTAGCCCCATGAAGTAAACATAGCTAACTTGAGATTGATCCGTTAGACGCGGAAACAAGACATGATTCTCCAAACGGTGGTGTCTATAGGGTGAGCGAGGTCAAGATGTTTTTAACGATCAGTTACATTTTAAAAAATGGATCAACTGGTTCAGTTTGGGAAAACAAACTCGAACAACTTCGGTTTTATACTTACCGGTTCAAGAAAAAAAACATACAGAGAACGAATACCAGAAAATATTTAGCAAGTCAAATAATAAAATCTTTTGGTTATTGGAAGCTAAATATCTCCAGAAATGAGTAATCCAGTCGATGATAAAAGGAATTCTAAAATAGTAAGGAAAAGCAAATGATATTCACAAGAATTATTATTTTTAATTACAGAGGCACGTATCAATGAGCTCCTTCCATGTACTTTTTGAGAAACAAGTACTTTATTTGTCCTGTCAGATTGAAAGCAACTTAGTCATAATCCTTTAATAAAAAAGTAAATTTTTATGAATTAACCACGCTTTAAAATTGCACAGACATATTGGACTAAAGTCGGGACAGTTTGTAACACACACATGCATGTTTTTTTTTTACCTACCCCCCCCCCCCAAGAAACCAATGTAGCTCATGTATAAAAGGGGATTTGAGAGTTTCACTGCAACTAGTAAGACTATGCGGAGAAACTACCTCTACTTATTCACCTGCTTTAATGATTTCAACTGTGCTATTACAAAAAATTGAGTTGGTTCAGAAGATCCCACTCTTATTAGTTTTTCTTGGTGTCAGAGTACAGTATGCCTAAAGACGTGCTGAAAATATCCAGGCTGAAACTTAAATAATCTAATGCAACAGAGAACATTAAATTTTAAATCACTAGGTCATTAAGTAAAAATTTTAAAGAATCAAATAATTTTTTTTCATGTTCTGTTTTGAGCTATTTTGTTATCAAACTCTTTCTGACATGTTCCTCTTTTTAAAATTAGGCTGATCGTTTTAAGTGGACCTGACCTCGTTCAACCCCTCTCGTGCGCGCACATACCAAAGTTCACTTTAAAATTTCAGAAATTTAAACATAGGCTCTCTCATAATTTGAATACTTTCAATGATTTCGGATTAATACAGCTTTTAGTGTAGTCTAAAGAAGATAAATTATTCTTACATTAACCTCAATTTATCGCACGTGTCGAACTCAAGGCAAAGTATCGTGCAAGGATAATACATCACTTAAATGCTAGGCCAGGGATAAACATAAAATTCACTGAAGTCCTTTAGCAAGGTAACAATCGCTCCTTGAGATAACTGAATCTCTTATACTTGACCTAGCATTACATGAAAGTATTTTTAAATTCTGTATTGAAAAGCTGAGACGTTTTAAAACACAAATGAATCAGGGAAAATACGTTATGACTTTTTATAGCACTTCAAACCTCCAGTAGCGAAACGATACTGGAAAAAAAAAAAATCTGTTCACACAAGATGAAATCCTCTACCATGTAAATCCTTTCAAAAGGGTACGCCAAAGTGAAAAAAAAACTTGCACGTTTATTCAATTTATTTTTGCCTGAGCAAAGTGATCAGGTAATTCATCTTCAGCTTGTCTTAAATTGCCCAATCAAGAACAAGATGAATAAAATTAGTTACAAGTCAATTAGAAATTCCATCTATTGAATTAAAAAGATACCAAATTCCTCTATTTATATCAGTGAAGCTCAGTTACTAATATGTAAAAATCAAAACGGATTCCGAATGCCAAAATAATAAATTTAAAAGCTTCGTATCCGATGGTAGTTGTGTCAAATGGTGATCGGCAATTATTGCAATATCTAGTTGATAGTATTAAAACGTCACCTGAGATCAAACCCAACTTAATAGGATAGGCACGTCATCCCCTACCAAACCTAAAATACGGTTTGGTAGGGGATGTTTTGCAACAAGAATAGAAGCACCTCTTGCTCAAGCTGAATACGCAATTTTCTAATTCTGATATTTCTGCTCGGCATTAGCCTTTCTGTTTAATTTATGAAATTATTCCCGCTTGTAATCCACTATCTTAAAAAAAAATATGCAATTCTTCATTCAGTACAGGGAATACAGGGAACTCAAAGTTTTTATTGCATATCTAGAAATCCTCAATCGGTTACACTTTAAAATATACTATTCGCAATGTACAGACAAAATACTATTGGTGGTGTTGGCAGTAGATGGCGCTATGTGGTAATGGAAGTAGTATGTAGTCGGACGATTATGTAGAGTAGTGTTTCTCAAACTTCAGATATCCGTGTACCCTTCCTAAATTGTCATTATTACCAAGTACCCTCTTATCAAAATAATGATAAAAATAATAATAAATAAAAATGTATATTTCGTTGTAAATGTCTATTTTATTTGAATTTAGATGTAAATCGCGTTGTTGCAGGCTCGCAGTGTACGTTCATATACGAGGCTGAACGAAGATTCACGATTGATCGGCCGCTAATTTGCAAACCATTCAAATAAAGCAGTTATCCTACTTTGAGTAGGAGAATTCATACATAATATAATTTATTGAGAAATATATACATTTAAAATAAAATTCTTTTTTTTTTCTTAATAATGATCCCATGCGTTAATGATATATAGACAAAAATTGCCACGTACCCCTGGGGGTACGCGTACCACACTTTTAGAAACACTGATGTAGAGGATAGTGAGTTTCGCATTGGAGTAGTGTGCCTTCCCAAGATGAGTCCAAGGACTCCATGGGGATGCCACGCAATAATGATAAACATTACTAAATTTTTCTTCACAATGTCAAAACACATTTCCTATTAATTAAGTGAAGGTGCCAACATTTGAAAAACTTCACCTGTGCCAATGAAGAAAGGCTAATGCGATTGGAACCAACCTTTTTTAGTACAATTCTTTACAAGAAATTATATCTTTTAATCCTTACCTAAGTGTAAGCAAAAAACGAAATGAATAATAAAAATGAATAATAAAAAAAAACCTTCCTGTAACCTTTGAGCTCTTATTCGCTCCCCCCCCCCCGATGCCAAAATATGCGTTTGCATATTTTGGCATTGGGGGGGGGATGTTTATTCATTTCTGATTGCAAATAAACAATTTGTAATCAGAAAAAAAAAATCCATGGCTTGGAAGGGATCTAAAAGGACTTAATAGTGTCCAAGTAGATCACTGTGTGTGTTCCACAAACCGGTAAAAATTCAGGTAAACAATCCGGCACACTTTAGAATGAAATAATGTTTCATGAAGCTATAAACTGACTCTTTGAATATTCCTTTTGCGTTTAAATTGTGAGGCACGCATTCAAAAAGTACCGACAAATGCAAGATTTGCTGGATCAAGCTGTAGGCTGGGGGCCAATGCTGTAGACAGCGAAGCCACTAGATCTATAGAACGAAGTGATGACCCAGGGCTCGTGTCATTCAAGTGGAAACGAACCATACATTACACGAAGCATATAAAATTATAGATTATTTTTGCTGTCTGAAATGGCTCAATGGAGTGAACAGAGGTCATCGACCTTAAAGGTTCAGGTTTTGCTGACCTTAATTTTGAACTACTAAGCTATTTCAACTCCCCAAGGAGGGCAGTCAGTTTGTGTCATTCATCGATTTTTAGATTGGTTTACTCTTTGCAGAACAAACAGTAGGGTTACTTCTACCCCTCTCCCAACAGCACTCGACTCATGCAAGCGCAGGTCGTGGTATTGCAGCGCACTGGACTTAAGGGAAAAAGTTCATCAGTATACTCAGCATTTACAATAACATTTTTATACCGGATACTTCTTATATAGTCATAGAATAAACTCCAAACTATACAGCTTAAACTGTTTTATTGCCATTTATATTGAGCATGAGCTAATGTACTCCAAAAATACAGGAAAATCTATAATTGGATGAAAAAAATTAATTACTGCACTATTTTTCTTATTCAATAATCTTTAAAGGAAATAGAAATATTAGGAAACCTAATTTGAGACTTGATCGCCAAACAAATCCTATGGATAATACCGATCTTCTGAAGAGGATGGTAGATTATCTACGATCTTTCTACGCCGACTCTAGGATCGGCGAGTCGGTCTACTGAACGATGTTTCCGTAGACCGAATTAAAAGTCGGGCTATAGAAAAATTCTATGGCGGAAAAAATAAATTGAAATGTTTATTTGAAAAATGTTTTAAATTGGATTTAGCTGGGTTTTTGTCTTTTGTGAATTACAAGCGGATGTAAACATCCTCTCGTAACGGAGATGTGTATAATGGGAGGGTGGAGAATAATGTAGAAATGATAGGATTCATTATGTTCCATCACATTTTTGATTTTTTTGCTTTATCTCTGTATAAAGAGATTGATAATGTTGTGGGTTTACTGTAAGAGATGTGAAAGTTGCCGAATTATCCCAACTAGGAAACTTTGGTACGATGTCATTAATAACTGACATACTTTGACAGAACATTACTTTCACGGAATAATTACCGGAGTGAACTTTATATGGAGCAGAGTACCAAATACTTGGTCTTATGCTCTGGAGAAATCTGATTACTTTTTGGTAATAAGATTACTCCAAGTAATTCGGTTAGTATAATTTTAGGTATGAAAAAACTTCAGAATTGTTCAAATACTGACCCCTCTTTGCATATTACAAAAATACTAAGAGATAACCAGTCATAAATGCAGCTAATTATCTTTTTTTTCTCCAACCACCCACCAACAGGTACGAGAAACATTTCCATATAGAAGATATCGGGAATTAATGTAGTAGACATAACTGCAAAGTAAGATGTTTCATGTGCTAACTACTTCATTTAGTTCAGAGCGAAAAATCATTTTTAATTATCCACCTGTATGCTGACCATCTAAAACTTTTCCGTGACTTAGTATAATGACATGCAGTTTCTTTTGGAAGACTTGAGGTTTCGGTCCTGTCAGTGATGCGTAACATTGAATGCATTCTCTATATTTCCACAAAAACCTTTGTACAATACGCATCTGCATCCCTTTCGGTGGAAGCCCAATTAGAAGGGATTTTTTTCCTTGCCTCTCGCAAAAACAGACAAAAATCGGCCGAGGAATGCGCGCAAATGACAAGACAGTTTTCAAATAGCCTTGAGTGCCTCGTGTTACTTCCAGACAACCGTAACTCTGAATTTTAACTAATCGGTTATGATGAAATCTTGTTGCATCCATCTTCATGTTAACGAAGATGTTTTCAAGTGCCCTTTCGCTCACTCCCCCATGTCCTCGAGTCAAAAAAGCATGAAACGTACACAAACGGTCCATGGGCCGATAGGGTTTTTCTGGATGAAAATTCTTTCGACCTCTAGTCTTTCGGAAACTCAATGTAGGTTTTTAAGTCGGCGTGTATAGTTGTAGAAGGAAAAAAAAAACTCGAGTTATTGAAGAGAGAAAAACTTTGCCTCCATATGCAACCGGCAAACCTCGGCTTCGATCGAAAAAAATCCCAGCGAGAATTTAATCACAACTTCCGATCAAAAGACGAACGTTATTGTAGTGCATCCACCTACCAACAAATACCATGACTACTCCTTCCAAATGTACCTCACAGCGAGATTAATGGCTAACTGAGCTGTAAATCTCGTAAAAACAGAAGAAATATCCAACTCATGCTCCTTGTCATAACTCAGAAACTAACACTCGTGAAATAGAGAGAGTCTCACGTCTTGATTCCCTCCTATAATCATATGCAGTCTTCCTTTAACCTGATGGCTAATAATACCTGTAGATTTTCCCCAAGAGAATTTTTTTTATCCATTTTATTTGTGAGCTATATATATTATGTTGGTATTACAAGCAATCTAATGAAGGATAAGATCGTGTTTATAAATTTTGTAGTTATAAACTAGTAGAAAATTTACGTTAAGTTTACGCAAGATATACTTGTAAGTCATTTTCCTTATTTAGGATTCAATGGTTAAAATATCATTTTTATTACAACTATCACGGAATTTCCTTGGTGTGCTATATAGAATTTTGAATGCACTCTATATTTTCAAGAATATTTTTTGTATAATATTCATCTGCATTGTCGGACCAAGACTGCATACCCAGCTTCCTAGTCGGGTGGACTGTCAGAGATGGTTACATAGGGTCCACACCCCGGACCCAAAATATCCCGATGTCATATCACTGGATTTCCCCCCCCCTTCTTTCTTATGTTAAACGCGACGTACCGTATCCCTGTCTAAGTTGTCAACTTGATAAGGATTAAAGTAACTGTAATCCATGACGTTAATATTTTTTAATAAAAGCATGGGGAGAGAACCATCTTGTATTATGTGTGAAAAGAAGCGTGCATACTGAGATTGACTTCCTACTTATTCTATCAGGCGTAGCGCAATATTTTACGGTATGTTTGACAGCTGATCAAATATGTAAATATCTCCAGGATGTACTTTACTGCTGATATCTTAGGCTTATTAGACAAACCTATACGAATTAACTAAAGAAAATTAAAGTGACGACTGGTAACAATGCTAATTTGGATAACTTAGCCTAGTCTTATTTATCGCTTGTATTCAGCAGGATCTAAATGACTAAACAACATGTGTTTTCTCCTTTGGAATATTAGCTCAGTCTCAATAAGCATAAACACGTACAAGCCATTTCAACACCTGAAGTAGTCCTTCAAGCTACCAACTCTGTTCAAGAAAAAAAAAAATTAAACTGATAATCCAACCACAGAGCTGTGTTTTCTTATTGGGGAAAGATGATATCCTAAGAATCCCGAGGGATTATTCACTCCAAGGTAAGGCAGAACAACTAGTGGATTAATGACCAGACCTTCTACCATCTTATCTCAGTCCCACGCACGTTTCCTTTCTGTTTGTATCGTTTTCTCCCGGTCCATCCGTAGGACATTACTGTAAAAAATTAAAAACAAGTTTAGGGCAATTTTCTCTCCGAATTTATTTCCCATAAATATAAATCTCAAAGCATCCAAATCCAATCTGTCTCCAGCCTTCCGCGAAAGTAATGTATTACAAGTTTAACAACTTTTCGTGCTTGCGATAAAAACAAACAGTAATCTTCTAAATCATCTTGGGAATTCGATTTATGCGATTTTCGCTGTGGGAAAATTTTCTTTCTATAAAGTCCTCTTTATCTGAAGGAATACCGAATAGTTCGAGGGCTGCATGGATTATTCCAAAACAGGAAGGAGTAAAATGTAGAAATGAAATGACGGTGAATAATGTATTGAGTTGAGACCATCACCTTGATATGCCATTACGCTAAAGTGACACTTAAAAACTGCATTTAAAATTTCCTCAACTTTCTTGGTTTATCAGTAAAAAAAAAAAGCAGTGTCGAAATATCTTGTGGAAGCAAGATATTTTTTAAATCTCATAAAAATAAGCATCAACTGGTTGCAGCCAAGTGGAAACTGAGATGGCATGTTTATGTTCATTTATATTCGCTCAACCGGAAATTTTAATACCATGACTGTTTCTCTTTGGATTTTCCCCTCTTTCCCTTAGGCTTTATAATGGTTTCATCCTAAATCACTCACACGAACACAATGCTTATAGTAAATTCTGTTACTAGATGGCGTTGCCTTACAATCCTGAAGTTATCAATAGGTATACACTGTCATTGACACCACTCGACAACTCTTTTGCATGAGCAACTGATTGATATTTATCTAAAAAAATTTTTTTTTGCCTTTATGAAAGCAAAAAAGAATCATATTTTGTTCTAACAATACCAATAGCTTGCGTTATATGCAAGTTATGAATATTCCACTTCAATGCAACGAGATACAACCTACGACCTCCTATTTATCAAGTTCATCAACAGTTGATTCAATACCATATTATAATCTGTGACTTCGGTTGAGACAAGCATTGAACAGTTCTTATCTAATCAACGAACTTGCGAATACCATTAAAATTTGAATGCTCATGAAAGTTCAGCCGTAGAATCAATTTCATGGGTTGGAACCATACTGTTAAAGTAGAATTGGCTGTTATTTGAGTAGTCAATAGCCAGACAAACCGGTTTGTCACTAGGTTTGGTCAAGGTTCGCGGTCTTTGGAGGAAGTTGGAAGGTGAATGATCACAGAACTATATTCGGTACGAATCAGATCCTCGACTTCCAAACTTTCTATTTTCGATTTTATAGTTGACGTGTTTGAATAGACCTTCTAAAATTTCTCACTTTAAATTACTTGATTCAGTAAACAATTTGAAGAGTATTACTGAACACTTATGAAGCATTCTTTGATAATGAAGTCAAGAAAATTTCTGTTAAATAAAGTTAGTAACAGAATTAGTTGTCATTCGAATCAGCTATAATTAGCGAATATAATGTAAAGGCTTTTAGATACAGTGCACTACAGCTTAATAACATCATGCTCTGAAAGTTAAAAAAAATCGTGTGATTTAAAGTTGCGTAACTTTTTTTTTTTTTTTAAATAAATGAAAAGAAAAAAAATGGAGGTTTCATGTATAAGAAGTTCAACATTAAAAATAATGAAGCATGCTTCTATATTTTAACAGGTTTCAAATAAATATGCTTACTAATTCGATTAAGATACAATGAAATATTTGTAGAAAATCATGAAATATTTGGATATTTTCATGACAATAAATGGGTCAATTACAGAGGGATAGATTAATTTCGCTGATCTGAGAAGACCAGAGGATTTAAGGAGGTTTTGGGGTGCTGTTCAAGAAGAGTAACGTGCTAAAGAACGGCCTGAAAATCTTAGAATATTATTTCTCGATTTAAATATTCAATTATTCAAATATACTACTTAGCTGTTAGATACACTAATCAATAACGAATAGCAGAACCTCCTGTACGAGTAGTTCAGAACCAACCTGATTTGTGTTAACATACATCGAGTGCATTCTGCAAAAAGTAATAGTAGTCCACTAACGCTTAAAAGACCACAGTTTTGGATCGAAGAAGTGAATCACGTATCTCTTTATATTCTAAAATGTCAAAATAGCTCAGATTAGGCGGCAGGCCTAAAAGCTATCTGTGTAAGAGAAGTTTGCTCCTGGAACAACTTTAATATGAGACGTATTATATGGCCAGTCATTATGTGAAGATAATCAAATATAGTCAACATAAGGGCATCTACTAGTCTGCACTCATAGGATATTGATCAGTCGCTGTTACCTAGTGTCAAAAGAGTGTTCCTAATAATAAATATGCCCTGGACATTTCCAGCGGGTTTATGGACCTCTCGTTTTCTGTATTGTACTGAGGCCTTTTAGCAGGCTGACTGAAATCCGGCTTCATGGAACCAGGTGTGCTTCAGTAATATGTCCCTTTCCAAGAAGAATCCATTATTTTGTTATGTATTGTACCAAGATATTTGTCATTACTGGCCTTATAGCCTTAGTTGATTCGACATTTAAATTAAAACCAACATATTGAACGTGTTCTGGCATGAGGAAAAGCACTGCTACCTCAGAAGATGGCACGATGGGAAGTTGTCACATGAATACTGTTCTCTGAAATAAAAGCACTTTTTTTAACTGAAGGCTAGTTAGTTCGATCATCCAGAGGTGGTAGGGAATGTTTCTTCCTTCCTTCCTAACTATAAATCTTCCCCGAGAAGATGAACATAGCGAAATCAGCCAAGAACATTAGGTCTCTGGGTGGCAAAGTAGTTGGAGTGACCAAATTTCTTACGTCAAGCGTGATATAAGAGATAGGGCCTTGCTTCCAGTGAGGTATCAAAATAAGGCTTCGAATTAGAGTTTTAAAATATCGGGAAACTTGAAATGGAATCATATCTGGAAGTAGGATGTATCCTTGGACATGGGGATAAGATGGATATTGGGTTAAATTATATTAGTGACCATAAGAAAACTATAAAGATAGTGAATTTACTTAGAAATTCTGTATGTATAGAATTCAAAAACTTTTCAGAACAGTAAAACTAATAAAAGATTGACATATTTGTAATACAAGTGAACTTACTTGCATTTCTAGAAAAATTTTACACACGACAGTGTAAAAAATTAGTAACTCGATCAATGCTGTTCCGATGATAGAGTATAAGAAAACGTTCAGTGATAATGCACTGGAACTATTACCATGTTTATGTATAAACAACATGCCCAACTGTCTAAGATGCCAAATTATAGAAATTCCAAACATGTGTCCATTTACTTGCCTGATTAAAATAATTGTATAAAGGAAGACCATGATAACTTCATGACAATAAATTGGACCTTAGATTTACTTTCAGTCAAGAATTAAAGGAACTTTCACTAAGATTTTCTTCTCCTCCAGCTAGGTAGAGTTTCTCTCCAAAAGAAAACACGGGTTTCTGAACCCCATGATATTCACACTATTAGCTAGGCGTAGGAACATGAGATGGTGTCAAGTTATCGTATTGCTAGATCGCTTTCGTCTACACACGCTTGCTGAAGATCAGCGGTATAAATTTATTTCTGTGAGGTCAAAATTTTGAGCCTAGCTGACGACTGATTTCAGAGTTAGGTGCAAGACAGGAATTATTTTACTATGGCCCTAAAATAATAAATTTTATTTTAGTATTTAAATAAATACTAAATTAGAGAAAAGGTGCACCAGAAAAGTTGTACCCAAATCTTTAATCGCGACCTCACTGAAGCTAGTACTGTGAAACCAAAAGAACTGTTCTACAATACCAAAACAATTGTTTATTATTATTATGTATTGATCCTTTTTTGAAATGTTGTACAGGAGATCAATGCAAAAGTGGCGATTATCTAGAGAAGACTTTAGCTAAATTATGTCAGTAATTCTCACTATTCAGGCAAGTTAGTAGGTTTATCGCGTGTTATGGTAGCTAAGTGATCAGTTTGATTTATAGGAAGCATTTCTGTTAGGTCTCTCTCTGCAGCAGTTTATTTGAATGCGAATATTTTTTTTTTAAAAAAAAGAACCAAGGACTTGGATATTGTTTAAAGGTTCTTCGGATACTAATTCTACTCCGTGCAGGTAAACTTGCTTCATGTTCTTCAATTCAGATAAATATTGAACGAGATAGCCACTTCGTGAAAATTAGGACAAAGCGTTTATGATGAAGAAAATGCATAATCAAACTTCCAAAAAAGGTCATTTAAACAGCGGATCACCACATACGAATGTACTATTACAACTAGATTTGCTTCATTAAACGTGAATTCCAAATAATATTTCAGTGTTGATATGTTTAATTGTGAATGAATCTCGACAATCCCTTTGGTTACGCTTGTACATAGTGATAGCGAGAACTCAAAGTGAACAGTGTGGTGGCCTTAAAGTGTTCAGGCCCCCACACTGTTCATCACTGAAGTTTGCAGGGTACATTTTGTAGTTTTAGTATTGAAATGGATGTTTTAAATTCGTTGCATCTACAACTTTTTTCTCTTTTTACATTATTCACTATTGAAGTCATTTATAAAAATTCAAAATCGCTTTTCAGTGTGTGAAGATAAAAAAAAAATCGAAAAATAACAGATTTGAATAGAACACCAAAAAATATTCAAATGAATGAAAAAGGTACATCGCTTGACCTTCAAAACAGAATTAAAGATTTTTTTTTTCTTATTACCGAAAAATCGATCATATTTTTTTCTAAGAAAATTAATACAAGTTCTATCACTTAAAATGTACAATTAAATGGTGATATGAAAATGAAGATTACTATATAAGTTTACTAATTAGCAGTTATTAGTAGAGATGGGGTACGGGATATCGCCAGCCAACATCAACAACCAGAAATTACATCGCTGTTATATAAATAAACAGTAGCCCACCGTGGTCAGTCTGAAAAAAATCTGAAGAAATATTCCATCTGCTGTAATGGCGCTAATGTTAACGTTAAGGTGACATGGCCACTAGGTCATTTCTCTATATTGGCACTCCTACCCTTCCAACTAATTGACACACTTTTACTCCACAAACACAGAGGTCACCATGTCATACGTCACCTGTAGTTCAATAGGACACCCAACTTCCCCTTCCCTCCCCTACCATCTCCTCGATATTTTTTAATGTTCACAATGACCGTGGACTGTCTCTCTCCTTCACCCTCGCATATTTGCTTATTATGTCTATAATATTAAGGCAGACACACCCAGTAATGGCACTAGATGTTTAATTACTGCAAACACCTCCAGGCCACAGTGGTGACTTCATCGCAATGTTCCCGTTTACAGAGGAATATATGTACCACGTCTAAATGGGAATGTAGGGAAGGTGATACTGGAATTACTGGATTGGTGAACTAATCCAACTACACCCTCCTGGAATGAAGGCACACCGAGTATTATTCAAGTTACTTAGATGAATATGGGACCCACAGTTCCGACCCGCTTATAACAGATCTCTTGATCCCAGCTAAAAATCACCAGCTCGTCCATTATATCAAGAAATACGCTGGCCATATCTAGGAAATAAGAAAAAACAGGAACTTCTTAAGTAATTATGGCTGGTTATGAATTAAAGCCATGAGGATTTGGGCTATCGTTCACATGTTCTCAAGATTTGCTTGTTGCAGAGACACAAAAAGCAATTTATTAATCAATTGTTCCGATTGATTCCTTGTAACCGGCTAAATCATTGTATTTACAGTCAATAACACTAATATGATAGTTAAAGATGTTGGAGAGATCGAATTCGGTTATGGATATGGCTGTCTTTAGGTGATAAGTTAACTGATCACCCTCTAATGGACTATCGCCCTGCTTATTTGGGGTCTGAAGTGGCTTGATGGAACTATTTGGCTCCTATCCTGTCTTTTCTAACCTCGGCCTACCTGCGTACTAATATTAGGTCTAAACCATAATTTTAACAGTTCTTAAAAAATGTCTTCAGTTTCTTTGACTGTTTGCAAAATATTACCTCTATCTTCATCTCGTAAATCCCAATGATTACTAGCTTCATTTCATAGAACTGGTACTTAGCGATTTCTGAAGATAACAAAAAGGATAGTTCAGGGTTTTAAAGGTAACAAAGTTGTTTCAACTATTCGTACGTTTTTGCTTTTCTGCCATCGTTTTTTATTTGAAATGCTCATAAATTGTTCAATAATCAGATGAAGTTTTGATGTTTGAACTAGAAAATCACAGAAAACGAAGTCTCACAACTGACATCTCAGCAGTCATTAGATTAAGAAAGAAATGTTTTTTCGGAATTAAGTCAAGAATTACCAAGCATTTTTAGCAATTATATCGCTTGGAGAAAAACTTCTGCATTTTATGCCAAAAATATTCATGATTAGTAGTTTTAATTTGAAACCTATATTCGGTCTTCAGTTAAATTCGCAATGAATCTTCTAGTTTACTATTAGGATGGACAAAATACGAAATAAACGCTCTGCTGATGAAAACGAAGCAGAACTGTTTCAAGCCTATTAAGACGAAGTATGGCACGAAGAAATAAAATTAGCTGTCATTTCTGGATTGCATTCAGCGTGTAACTATTTTGCGATGCTTACTCCACCTACAGAAAGTTTGGAAACTTAGTATATTAGCAACATGAATTAGCATTAATGTTTATAAAAATATTATTTGAGTCTTCAATCTAAACAAAGTTCTAGACAATGGAAGGCGTTCATCATAGTCAAGTTGATGCACCAAAATTTCAATTCCAGTGTAACCCCCCACCCAATTACTGAGTTGTCCCCATCTTACAGCCTTGACATTTCCTACCGCTGAGGGTGCATGGAATCATAGCACACTGTATGACTAAACTAACGGACAATCGATGCCCTAGTGCCTTAGGGAAGGGTGGAAGCTGGTACTCTACAAAAGCTAATTTGGGCTACATAACCTCTCTTTCAATTTAAAAATTCTCAGACAACCTTTGTTAAATGAGGGCAGGCCACACGCTAACTAGTTGGTAACCGGTAAAAAGAAAGTATTCAATTAGAAGCCTTTGCAACAGAAGATATTACGAAAGATATTCCAGGATGAACAACGAATGATATTCGCCCTTTTTATTTTTTTTAAATAAAGGCTTAAACAAACAGTATAATAATGAACAGATAAATTGCCAAATTTCTTTATATTATACTGGCAATGTTTCAAAGTTATTAATTGCACAACGGATTTAATAAATCAATGCTACAAATAATGCTCACACTCATATGGGAGGATGAGTAGGTAATCAATGATACCTTTTGGTCGGCTGACATTCAAATTCCATTTATAGGTGACGTGGGAAGAATTTTTGCAAGATTTTCATCTGAAGGAGAGTTAGCGGGTGCAAATGAATGGCGATTTCCCCCATCCCCTCAGAAAGTGATTTTTCAACAAAGCAGACTAACCGGCCAGAACATACGCAATGACAGACAATATACTGGGCTCATAGCCTTAGTGGCTTTAAGATTATTTTTTAATTTTTTTAATTCACTTAAGTTAATATTCACAGATGGTTTCTATTTAACTTAAATGTCATTAGAAGTTCGTTTTTCCAAGAATTTTTGCTGTAGAAAATTATATTACAGAAATACTTTTGTTTACCACTGAATGCTAAAAGTGTTACATTTCGTTAATTTTTAAAATTATTCAAGCAAAATATTTGCATTTATTATTTTTGTTTATTATTTATTTATTAATATAAAATACATTAATTGAAAGGGTTATCTGAATCGCACATCTCCATCAGTCTTTAAAACTCGCTGTAGTTCGAACATGTACATATAAGACTTTCTATTAAATGCTCTCGGGTGAAAACTATTAACAAAATTATCAGTGGCGACTTTGGAATAATAAAAAAATATATATAAATCAGAAAGTAAGAACTAACGAATGCATAAAAGTAAAGTTCTAAAACTATCCCATAATAAAATAAATACTTTTCTCATCTCAGTAGGAATTTTTTTCCCGATGTTCACCTGAAGAAAAACTTAGCGACAACATGTTATTGCTGTCCTGCCTTATTGATGTAGTTTTTCTTACGTTTACTAAAGTAAACGTCTCAAGTGTCCTCTGGAGATTAAGCTTTTAATGAGAATTTTGTACTAATGACATTTTTTTTTAAGTCAGTCAAGTTTTAAGGTTATTTTTGTGGGGGAGGGGGAATATAGACATTAAAATAGAGGCGCAAAAAGTAACGCCTAAATCTCCAATGTTCAAACCATATTTTTTTTTTTTTTTTGTTGAGTATCCTCTGAAGCTGATGAGTAAAGTGTTGTAAGAAAAGTATATTCTCATTGGATTAACTACAATCAGTTAAAATCCAGTAGACTAACCGTACAAGTTACTTCATTGTGAACACTTATGACACGAAACTTAGAGATGCGTGCTGTTAGGGATAGCAGAATAAAGCGTATACGATACACAGAATGCTTGTCAGGTGGAATAACTTATCAGTTAGCATTTATTGAGATAAAGAATCACAGGAAATCAAGAGTTCTTGGCTAACCAATCAAACGTCTGGCATTTTCAAGCGCTCGTTTATATAAGCATGGAAGTCAAAACGTGCCTAATTCAATAGGCGAATGAATGGTTGGTTAGACTGAATGTTACTGTAGCTTGAACAACTTATGCCAATCCTTTTTACAAAGGCTAATTTGCGAAGGTGTTAAAGACAGTGAGAACACGGTAGTAATACGATCATGCTTGCAAGCATCTCACTCTCCAAACCTATTTGATTAATTTTGCCAAATAGTATTATTGTTTACATTGTACCCACGAGAAGGAACCAGTTTATTAATTACTTTCTAAAAAGTTTAGTTAATACTTTAAAACAGCACTAGAATGATATAAAGAAAATAATATTAAAAACCGGGGAGCGATATTCTTCTTAACTTCGCAAATCATGTGTCACTTCAGAAATATTCAGTGGAGTAAGAATGTCATAAAATAGAAGTATTTGCGCATTGATTAAACTGTACCAAAGTTCCAATATGTTATTTATATTAGCAAGTAAATAACGGGACACTGGCAGCATCTTGTGCACAGCAAGTTAAAATGCAAGGCATCAGAATGTTAGAATGATTCCAAATTATGCCAAGCTTATAAATATAAAATAGGTAACGATTATTGCCAAACTGTATATTAACTATTCTAGTATTACGAATAATTTGTTGATGAATTAGCCATCTCATAATGGAATAACAGGGGCTTTTTGATCCAAAATCGGGTTTTTTTTTTTATCCCTCAAAACATGAAGACAGGCTAGAAGAATCCACACAATTAATGGACGTACACTGACTTCACGGCCTTAGCTTAGTTACTTCGTCAGTAATTCAGAACAATCCCCTCACCCCCTTGCAGTGGGGGGAATGACTGCTCGAATCGATTTTGCTTTGCATCACATCAGCTCATAGCTCTGCGTCATCATTTGTGTGCTATCCCTTTATCTTCTTTACGATATATAGAAGAGATTTCTAATGGACAGTCCTGGTTTTGTGAATGTTATTTCAAGTAGATTTTTTCGTTGAGCTTTTCCTTTAATTTTGAAGTATTTTTTTTAATCAAGAAAGCCAAAATCCTAGATGAAGCATTTCCAGCATCAGTCGTATCTTAAATATACACCGCATTTGAGATGTGAACACGTATATGGAGTAAAACGTGAAATTAAAAAAAAAAAAAATGAGAGAGTGAATACAGATTCTCAGGGGGCGCAAATAGACAATTCCATTTATGGACATAGAAAGTAAATATTTGCTACCGTCAAAACTAATATAAAGCACGAAAAAATCCTGATAATTTCATATTATAGATTTCACTCTGGTTACTTTCTTGTTATTTCGTTGTTATTTGCAAATATACGAAATATATATATTTAATCGAAATGCGTAATTAAGGCGGCAATTTAATGTTGCGTCGTAAAGCTTTCAAATTCGTTTGGTAATAAGCTTCGTCGAAATATTTTTCATTTATTTATTGGCGCTTTATTGACAATTTCTTGACGTTGTCACTAGATGGCGAAAGCGACAAGTATGGCACTATTAGCGTTGTAATTAAAACAGGGGCGTTACCTTTCTCATGTGCATTAAAGAGACCTAGTGATCTCTTTACGTGTGCTACTGTTCAAGGTAAGATATATATTTCTCTTGAAATAAGGGGTTATATTTACCAACATGACCAAAAGTCCGACCTTATATCTTTGGCCTTGCTCCTATTTCGACATTGACAACCAGGAGAAAGTGATTTCGAGTAAAAAATATTCAAGGTGTCATGCGATAAACCTATTAAATCGCATCTAATTGGGCTTATGACAGTTTTAATCTTCTTGTTTAATCTGGCATTGAACTGTGATCTCATGGAACCAGGTGAAGGCAATGGTGCGGTCGGAAATGACAAACTTAATGAAAAATAAAATCACATGATTACAGCGATTTAGAAATTCTTATAACAATAACCAGTAAAGACAACTTTAAGTGAAGGATGACCGTTAGTTGGAGTAGCGATCGCCTAATTTGGATTTCGAAAAAAACAATACTGTACTAATAAAAACAAGAATAATAGGTATTCGTGAGAATTTCTACAATCTAGTTATTAGCTCCGAGTATATGATAATTAGAAGTTATCACATGCCCTTTATTCGTTATTTTTTAAAAACAAAATAGTCTTCTGTAATACGTTTTTATTTTGTGTTCTCTACAATTGAAACAAATTGGACCTTAATATATAATATTTCTGTTGTGTAATTTATCTGGTATATGGATCATGACTTGGTTATTGTTTTACATTAACAAATGGCGTTTATTAATCGTATTTTATATTATTATTATTATTATTATTATTATTATTATTCCTGATACCTCCAAGGAGTCCGAAGACTCATCGTGGGAGGACATCTACAATTCTCTCTACACCTTACACATACTCATTGGTAATACATATAAGCAGTGAGTAACTTAAACACGCTAAAAAGGAGGCAATTTTAGAAATCTTGAAATTTCTCTAATTTGATAGGGGGGGGGCTCTGGTATAGTTTTTGATAAACTCGATATTTTAATAAAAAGGCTAGTAGTAGTATGTTTCTACGACTAAATGAAGACGGATGTGTTTTCGGGAGGGAAAAAATAAATGTTAAAATTCGAATAAGTCAGGTATCATATTACAAAGGAACTTAAAGTCCATGCAACACACAGTGCACGAAATAGAAGCGTATTTTTCTTTTTACTTCAATTGAACATAATACAAAAGTCTTATTCGATGTCCAAAAATATATATTTTTTAGAAACCGTCTGATTATGTTCTCAAAAATATTATCCAGATCTTGTACTCGCATGTTATGTGTTATTGAACATCGTGTTGATATTAGGTGTATTAAGGAACTTGTTTCATATTTGAAATACTTATATTTCGTTGTGGCTCTGTTCAAACAAGATAGAGAACCCGCACACCCCATCACTCAAGTTGAGCTTTCGAATCTTTCTCCTCTTCCTGGGCTATAATATAATTCTCTACGTATTATCTGCTTTTATTAAAGCATGCTAAAATAAAGTTTATTTTGATACCTCATTCTTCCAACAGAGAGAAAAAAAACTGATATGTCTGCCCCGATTCTTTAAATCTTAAGATGTTCTCTAATGCTTTGGATTTAAAAAAATCCAATTTGAATCTTTTTCTAGCTTACTTTAACTGTTTACCTACTTGGAGAAAATTAAAAAAATTCAGTTTTCCTAACAGTGAAATCTTATTTCGACTTGACAGATGAAGACAAGTTATTTTCTTTAATGGACGATTTTACAAATAGTTTCTTGATTGACAAAAATAACGAATAATCCGATCCAGTGAAAAATTTAAAAATGTTCAATCCAATTAATAAATCCAATTCTTCTCGTTCAACCATTTACGGCCAAGGTATCCTGAACACTTTCAGATTCATCAGATTGAAATGAAGGTGTTGCAGTTGCTGTCTCGTATTTGTTCAGCCATTTCGACAAAGTCTGGAATAAGTTGTTTAAAGATATCTTCATGACTTCTACATAATTGGACTTAACAGAAGGTGGAGGTTGTAAAGAAAGGAAAATGCCTCGGACATCGCATCATTTAACCAGAGAAGTGAAGTAAGCACTATGGAAGAAAGCGTTTGGCTAACTTATTTCTCTCTATGAAATTCGAACCAGCAATCAAGTCGATAATAAAAACACTAATAGTCGTAGTTTCAGCGAACATCAGTTATCGCAAACAAATTTAATTATAAATACATTGACGATAAGTAGATGAACTGAGTACCCTGACAAAAAAGTAAACCTTGCTTCCACTGGGAAGTTTAAAATATACAAATACCTTTCTCCATATTCCTTGATGCCATTAAAAGATTTGTTTTATCATTGTCTCTGGTGTTGTAAAACCAATACGTTCCTCCACAAGTAGCCTTCCTTCATATGAAGGTTTATATCATTATTGTTGTTCATCCTATAGCTTAAAATCCTCACAGAGAAAGAAATTCAGGCTTTTGTCACAACTTTCATTTCAGACTCTTTTTGAAGTATTTGAGAACCGCATGCATACACAACCAACTTCCCCAAAATCTAAAAACTCTAGCCGACCGTAACGAATTTTGTATTAGTCAACATCGATTCACAGAAATCTTGCTTTGCATTCCCAAGCGCAGTGATCAATTCGTTAAAATGTTTCTTTGGACGTTTCGAAAAAAGGTATTTTCGATCGAGTTAGACTTTAGTTTCCTCGTTTTCAACAATATCGACCTCAAGCGCTCGATTTCTTCTCTGACCTTTGCGACAGTGAATAGTTGAGCTCCGAGAGTAGGAAAACTATGTATACAACAAAATTTCACACACACACACACACAAAAAGTTTAAATAAGTATAATAATGAAAAGCCGAAACCATGAGTGGCTTCGATTTATCAGCAGAGGAGCAAGCTCTTTGATCTTGAGAACAGTCACCACAATTATTACATCTTATGAGTGGTGTTGAGTATTACGCGAGGCAACAGACAGATGTATTATAACTTGAATGGGTATGTGAATGGTGATTTCAGGTTACTGCACTAAACGCACGTAAAGAAAATAAAAACCCACGACAATTTTCGTACATAAATGTATAATATATAGCATCTAAATGAATTCTCGTTCTAAACAGGAAAAAGCTTAGTATTTAGTAAATAGGACATTCATTGCAGCAGCAGCGATGAAGTAATTAAGCATTAAAAAGCGTTTTTCATTCTGTTTCCCCTCTTGCTTGCATTAAATATAGATTAATTAATGTCGCATCACTACACCGTTTCTTTTTATCCCAGATTTCAAAAGGTAAAGATTGGAAACCGTTATTTTGCAAGATTTCGTGAGATGTTCGCATAGGTTAGTCCCCTTATGGAAATGGATGTCTGATGGAATTTGAAATTTATAATTACAGTTTGGAAAAAAACCTTAATGTCAGTCGATAATTTTTATTTTAAAACAATTTAAGAATAAATTCTGCAAATTTCACATTCTTCATGAATAATTGGGAATATGCGGACATCACGAAAACTGACAGCTTTCTTTGACATGTGTAAATGAACCAGATTTCCGAAAAATCTATCCTCCCTGAATGCTGATCAGTTGAGATCTAGTTGTGCTCGGGTGATCCTATTTCATGTAATTATGTTGCTGTAATTTTTTTTTGTTTAATATTAAGAAATCTAGTTTCTCTTACTTGAGATGATTTTTTATTCCAAACAGCTAACTCGTTACAAATCCATCACTTTAGTTTCCCTAAATCTACTTAATGCCCACCCTATTTCCCTCTAAGAAATCTTCCGACGAAAAACTGTAATTCTATCGTACATTAGTACCGTTGAGTGGAGGGTAAAGATTAGATGATTGGGAAAGCTAATGTTGAGACGAGACTATAGACTGGACTAAACATGGGGGAGGCTTTTTCCAGGATCTTCGAACTCCTATGTTCACGGGTTTCGTTCAAAATTAGTTCTGGTCACTGGGGACGTTATCTACGCTACCATTTATTCTCGGGTTAATCATTCTTCTAATTAAGTTCAATTCATGGAGAAACTCAATTTCTACGATATTTCAATGAATAGAGTTCGCTCGAATTGGCATCTTCTTCAACCCAACCCTCCTTCACGACAGATGGCATCCCTGATTAGGGGCCATGGTGAATTGTGAATTTATGAAGCCAGCTTCTCTGCTGCATCCCCTGAGGGGAAATATTTAAACCTGTAAGTCGGTGTTCACGGGACCTGTTTAGAGTAACCAAAAAAAACCCTCCACACGAGACTGGCTAACTCACTATTTGATTTGGAAAGACCTGATAAAAGGTTCCTCATGTCATAGATGGAATTCGAGGCTCTGTTCTGCTAACTAAAGGGCTTGTCTATACCAACTGAACTAGAAAGACACGTCGAATTTGCATCTAATTCGCAATTTTTCTTAAGACAACATAAGATCTCGCTTTGCAACTCAAAGGAACATTTTTTCTATAAACAATTGGTGAAAATGGAAAACAAAAAAGGTAAGGGCTAAGACTGAAATTTGAATTTGGCTGGCGAACAGCAAAATTCTTGCAATATGACCTATTAGTCGTAAAAATACTGTTTTATTGCGACCGCTATCGTGGACGCAATTCTGCTGTGAACTTAACGGTTATTTATTTATTTTATATTTTTTTTTTATTTAGATGGATTTCGACTATGAAGTTTCAGGATTGCTCAAGTTGTTCATAAGCATAAAAATCAGTTATCACTGATAACTTTTAAACCTCCCTCTCCATAAGATGGTTATTACAGGATTATTTCTCTAAATTCAGTTATCTATATTAGTTCTATGAAGACCATAAAAACACAACTTCTCGATGACTAAAATTGAAAAATCTAACTGCGAAAAAAAAATTGTTTCAACTTTATAGTAGGTGAAGGGGGGGGGTCTGTTTTTTGAGAGAAATCAGTTTTTCGAATGTTGTTACAAACGCTCAGGTTATATTAATGCAGCTGTGACTTTGAGAATTAGCTATTCACTGAATCCAAAAGGTTTCTGTTTTTTTTTATGGGGGAAAATCTCTGAAAAAACACTTCATCTGTTTAACTATTTATTTAAAACCCGGTATATATATATATATAAAAAAAAGGAACTCTGCAAAAAATTCCTCCAGTCATCGCATGAGATTAAACCGACTTTAAAAAGTTACCTTCTTTTGAGCAAATAATATAAATGAAAATTTAATTTCGGCTGAGATCTCAGAGGACATTCCCCATTCCTTTCATCTCTTGCAATGCTACCCTTTCATGTATTTCTCATTGCGAATGCTAACCTCCCCCTCCACCAGAACGCATGGAACACATATTTCAGACATTAAAAACATTTGACTAGCAAATATTCAAAAGAATGTAGCAAATAGAAGAGGCAAACCAGACAGACAGGTTTATTTGAAATTGTAAAAACAGTATGAATCGTATGTTGCATACATATTAATTAGGACAACAGGCTTAGATTATCTGTTGTCATCTATTATAAAAACATCTCGACTTAATGTTTTACAGCCAACATGAATAATCTAAAAGCATCTCAATTTCCCAGTTCTGGATGGGTTTTCCACGTGGCTTATGTTCATTATTTGTTTTTGGCCCTACAGGTATGTTACTTCGATTGAACACCAACTACACCCACATTAGTGAAATTGGTAGAGTTGCCCTTGGTAGAATCACTTTATCTAATGCAGAAATATATTACAAAGGATATTCGACCACATAATGCCCTACTTTCGTGCCAAGGCTCTCTTCACGGTAAGCAGTGTGAGTATATGGAGATGCGGAAAGTGGTTCAGGGAGCAACGCGTGAGTGGAGGTCACTGGAGAGGTCGACAATCTTGGAAGTACAGAGATTCTGCTTAGCTACATCGGCATTCTTTCTTCTTTCCTTTCGTAATATGAACTGATCAATGAGTATATAAAAGGTTCTGCACCAAGTTAGATTAGCCATAAGTCTCCACCTTCAGCAATGAAGACTTTGGTGAGTCCCAATAGGCTACTAACATTAGCTGATATCTTAGGAATAATACTGATGTACGATTTAGATTTTATTTAATGGCTTTCTCTCGATTTGATTTGTTTTATTGACTAAAACTACCAATTTCAAAAATGCATTCATAGGAGATTTTCATCTTTGCTTTTTAAACACCATTACGTTAATTTTTTCAGCATCCTGGAATAAGCATAAAACGATTTTAATTAATCTAATCAAAATACTATTTTTGTCATCGGTAATTTACTGCCTGTTTTGTGAAAACAGCAGGAACAAACGCCCAAATAGAAATCTTTCATTCAATACCTAACTGATGTTCTTGTATTTTTTTCTCCTACGTTCATTTGAAAGGGGAATATATTAAAAATGCGATTTAACCTATTTCAAGTGCTTGTGCCGGCTTGGTTGACCGATTGATTATCGTATCCTCTCTCCAGACATAAGGCTGCGGATTCGAATCCTGCCATGGGTGTTTCTGACTATCCCAAAAACTGTGGAAAGGACATCTGTGACCCTACCATTTCTTCTAGCAGAAGGCCTCACTCCCAAAACCCAATGAGGTAATGGGCTTATTTTTATTTTTTTTTACACAATCTGCAGGTATCTGTAGCCTTGTGGAAATGGAGTTTGCTTCCATAGGGCTGACTTCCTATTTTCAAAAGATAGTCAGCAATAGGCTCAAAGACCTGGGTTCGAATCCCATCTAGAGGGAAGAGTCTTTTTTATAACGGATTTTTCAACAGACGGTGAGTCAGCTAGTCTCTTAGGGAGGTGGAAAGTTTTTTCCTCCTGGAAATGCGGATGTTTTCATCCCACGAAAACAGGCATGAAAACACACACACACACACACACACACGTGTGTGTGTGTGTGTGTGTGTGTGTGTTTTCATAATATAACCTATAATCCGTTATAGGTGGATTCTAGTCGCTGATTAATTTTTCTAGGCCTTTCTTTGGCAGGCTCCCAAGTTAGTCGATCTCTGGCATGGGCAAATAAAATTTTTTTATTTCTCCAGATGAATTCTGGAATTAAAAACTTAAGCATTTAACCCCAATTTCAAAAATCGACCTTAGAACTCACTATTACAGACAATACGAGTGTTAAGGCTTGGGACCACGAGATGGTGGCAGTTGTCTATTGTAGTTCTCAAAAGCGTTGGTTCACTGATACTTTGGTCTATCAGTGAAGGATAGAAAATAGATTCTACCTGGTCTTGGAAAAAGACAAGGGTTAAAGGTGCTCTGCATAATATAGAAGGGAGTTAGACCATTTTAAGTTTTTCTCCTGAAGAGACCAAATATGGAACTGCAAACGACTTTGAAGCCTCCAATAAGCAGTGAATTGGGCTCAAATAGGATAAAATTCGAGGATAAAATACTCGAATTTCCTTTATAAAATCAAACTTTTTTTTTTTCAATAGTTTCTGGCTATATAATTCGAAACATTTGTTAAATTTCCAAATTAAAAACTTGAACTCAATGACAAATATTTGGAGTATCCATGGCTACGATGTCTTATCCTTTCCATTCCCCCCCCCCATTCCCGGTTATGTACCCACGCATATATTCTTCTCCAGTTGAAAATCAAAGCCACGATCTGAAGAACAGTTGTTCTTCCAAAACATATTTGCCGAGTTATACATACAAGAAATGCAAAGTCTGGCACTGCTTTAAACCTCCCTAAAAATAAAGTACTATTTGTTTGTATTTTGTGAGCAATATCGTTTAAGGCTTAGGTTATTCAATCATGTTATTCAAGTCCACATTTCTTAGAACTTATTTTTAAATATCATGCTTCATGTATTGTATTTTTTTTTTTTTTTTTTTTTTCAAACAGTTGATCAGCGCCTTGTGTTTCCTAGTCGCTCACTCTCAGGAGAATGACCTCCAAGTGGCGGAGTCTCAACCAGTTGTTGTGGTAGCAGACCATGACGTAGGAGAATATGGCGAGCATGGCAACCGTGAGAGCGGTCACAAAGACTATGGTTACGGTTCGTATGGCCAGCAGGGACAGTACGGAGACCAGGCTTATTCAGCTGGTGCTCAGCACAATCTAGGAGGTCACAGAGTTCACAACGCTTATGGCGATCAGGGCGGTCATCAAGGGTTATATCGTAACCGCGGCTCTTATTCTCGTGATCGAGGTTACGGCTATGAGAAATCGTACGCTTACGACAGGGAAACAAAAGAACACGATATCTCCGATCAAAGAGACGCCCATGGAAGTCGATATGGTGTTCACGACAGCTCCGGTCACCACAACGTCGGCAGCTATGGAAAGCACGGCCGAAACCGCTACGGTGCACATGACAAATATGGCAAGTATGGCTACGGTAGAAGAGGTCATGAGAGTTCATCCTATGGAAAACAAGGTGGCCAGAAAGTAGAAAAGGTGGCTTACGTTCCCGTATACAGCTATTCTCCCGTGTATGGATACAGCTATGCCCCAGTGCATGATTATGTTCATCACTAAACTATCAGGTAAGGCCCACAATTCTCTACAAATATTCTTTATTCGCTGTTTAGGAATGTATACCTAATATTAAGTTGGATAGAAATATGCCAATAGTTACTCAAAATAAAACTCTTTATCAGTTCTTTTATCTTTGCACTGACTGGCGATACTAGGTCGCTTTACTACTAATGTCCAAGTTTTTCATTCTTAAATCTGTTGGCTTAATTGTTAGACCCCCAAACTGCTGTTATTTACAGCAACTACTTGACTTTGTACCCGTTCGTGTAGAAGGTCAAGTTTTGTATTAGATAAGGCTTCAAGGCTAAAGAAGTTGCACAACTAGAGAAAAGCACGTGGCATGGATAATAGTTTGGTATGATGAGAGAAGATGCAACACTTTGACTGACTGTAAGTGCAGTTGAGTCAGGTTAATTGAATAGTCGCAAACAAGATGAATGGTTCTGGATGTCGTGGAAACATGCCACGTTCATATCCATTTTTACGCCACTTTGAGATAAAATGATTCAGGATTCAGTGTATTTCGTGGAGTATCAAAATATTCCCATTGTGTGATAAATTTAGTTTTTTATGTAAAATTGCTCTACGCTTAAGAGACCCAGTCTCATTTTTATCAAATGCTGCGATAAGTCATGAATAAGATGAAGCAGTAAAACTGAGTTTCAAGTGCTGATATCACTTGCTAGAAAGAAGTTCGAATCAACTCCAAAACAGAATTTGTTCCGTTTAAGTTCGTTTCCTATTCCAAAAATTACCGATGACAATAGTGGACTTTTCAAAATTAGTTTTAAGACAACTCCGATTACACGAAGTATCTGAATTAGCACTCACATTACTTTAATGGCAAGTATAGCAGAAGTCAAAATGCATGTTATTCACTACTTAGTTATATCAGGTTTAAGCTGTGATAATTTTCTCTTTATTTTTTTCAGGTATATTCCCCACCTATCGTCTACGGACTTATCTGCGAAGATCAACTCAGGGTACGACCATCCAAGATGTAGCATTGAAATACTTTGGAAGTATTGTTTATGTAATTTATATTTATTCTTTTCCGACTTGTGTAAATGGGCAATAAAAATATTTGCTTTGTATTCCTTTTCTTCTCTCAACATGTTACATGACCTCGATAACTCCCCAGAACACCGGAATTGAGTTATTTTGCATTTCTGATAGTCATTAGAGAAGTGGGACGACTTCAGTTTAAAAATAATAATAATAAATAAATAAATAAAACTGGATTTGACCACTGAAATCTGAGCTTTAAGTAAACCGGATTTAAATGGGTTAACACATACATGGTATGAAAAATTAAAACGCAGCACTACGAGACATAACCATTCATTTTTTCAAAACTACGTGTTAGCTGTTTCCATATGAATCCCACCCACTAAAAGGTGTATCATGGGTATATGAAAGACGCGGTATCATATACCCATGCCATCTCTGATATATATATATCTCTGATATATATATATATATATATATATATATATATATATATATATATATTCGCACGTCCTTATTCCTTTATAAGGAATAAATATTTACAATTTTTTTGTGGGGGGGGGGATAAAATTCAGAGTGAACTTCTACATTAAACTCCACACACTAGAATATTGCAAAATCTATAACACAGTGAATGGTTAGGAAGGAACCCTAGTAATGTCTTTTGACTAGCTGAGAAGTTGTATTCGCTGGGATGAAAAAGAAGATATTAGTTTAGTATGACACTGGATTGTAAATGGATAATGACCATCGGCTGTTCGCATTTTAAGACTTGGAGGAAAGTAAAGAAATTACATTAATTACACCAGGAATGATACCCGTGTAAATACCCATAAAGGAGGCATTGCAGAAATAACAAATCTATAAGAAAGTGATAGTGATGAGTGTGCGAGAGAAGTTCAAGTGTTTTTCAAGTGCTTCATGCCAAGGGTGAGAACAATATAAAATTTGCCAGATCTGGGAATTTATGTCAATCGTAGTGCCTTGAGCGGAAAAGGCAATTGTTTAAGAAGTAACAGATGATGTTTTTAAGCAGGAAAAGGCATAACCTAGTCCAAGAAGCGAAATCTGATCTTGGTTGGAAGTCTGAGTACCATAAACGCAAGTGAAGCGAGTTTTTTTTAAGAGCATTAGCAGTACTGTGATTTGGTTGCATTCAAGTTGAACGAGTGTTGTTACCCCACTGGAGAATGACTTGCTTGAATATTTAGAATTACTGCGGAAGCAATTAAGGCTTTGAGATGCATTATGTCTGTTAACCACTTTGTGTTATTCTAACCGGTTTGTCTATTTTTAGGGATTAAAATATGACACCTCCTAATGAGACCATTTTATTTCATTTCACAGCTGAATAGTTCTTATAAAACGGCTGTTTGTGTCTTACTCGGATTCTAAACATGCCTTTCCAACGAAAGGCATCACTGTTACCAACTGATGCTCGGAGGCCTTCACAAGAAAAGAACAAACACTGGTTTATGTAATGCCTGTTCATTAATCTATTATTAATAGATTAATCTCAATATATATTAATCAAATATATTAATCTCAAAACTTAGCTCTACGGCTAAGTTTTGAGATTAATGAGAGGAAAGGTCATTATTTTATAGGAGGAAGGGCACAGCGAACTATCATAGAGAATGCTGGTCATCCAATTACCAAGGTTCTAGGAGATTCGCTGTCGAAAGTTGTGGTCCATACTAGAGATCACTAACTTGTGGTTCTCCAGGTGAACATTGTTTTCGCAAGAACTGATGTGAGACAATAAGACGATATTCAGATGGTTGATTTTCGTTTCCTTTTTAGGATGGACTCCATGGCAATTTCTTTCCATGCGGTAGGCAAGATAAATATGAAAGATTATAAAGATGATACAGAACGAATAATTCTGAAGGATAATTAGAAGATACCATCAGGACTAGAAAATTGTGAAAGCCAAAGTTAGTCAAGACTTCAGAAATCTTTGTAGCCTTAGATCAGCCGATGCAATATAGTGATTGTTCTTGATAGATTGGGAGGCGATTTTCTTTGGCCACCTAAACAGGGTTCGGGAAAGAATGATACCAGGATATCAGTCTTTGGTGACGTTATGTTTGGAGTAATTGAACAAGAAAGAGTACGCCAAGCGATTTTTTCCCTATTTTTGTGCTGGGTAAAAGACCTTCCAGAAATAACGAAGTGTTTATTATTATCATGCGACTCTTACCCATGAAAAGTTTAACAGCTTATTAATTAAGGTATATTAATATATATATATATATATATATATATAAGACCATCCACAGTATATTAATATTGTGGATGGTCTAAAATTTTTTTTCTATCTATTAATGTCATTTTTATTGTTTAGAAATCTTGCTCTAGACCAAATATGGAACTCTCATGCCATTTCAGCCTTCCAGTAAGATGGATGTGAGACTACCGAGTCTCCTACCGAGAAGTGAAATTCATCTCCCCCACCTAAACAATCACAAACATCCGTGATCACGATGGATTCAAACCTGCAGCCTGTTGGGTGGAAAGCAGCTGCCTTAACAACTCTGCCAAGCTGGCATGCAGCTTCCTGTAAAGCTTCTTATTCCTTAAAAATGAAGTAAGTGAAAAGTATAGTTGCCGCCAGTTGAAATTCTGTTAGATATCGAATCCTTTCCGCCATTCCAACGTGGTGAGACATCTTATGTTTGTAGTAATATGAGTCGTGAAGAATCTTTCGTTTGAAGTGTTTCTTCTTTCATTCGTTGTTATATTTTATGATTTTTGTGTAATTTTTGGCTCACAAGGATATTGTATTTAACAGCAGCACGTAGTGGTAAATGACTCACAAACACGTCTCTCTTTCACGCACACGCACACACGCGTTTGCTGATTACTGCATATCTTCGACAGCGTTACATTATCCAGCATACCACTATGCCGACTTCGTCCGATCATTTTCGAACTGGTCAAGCAGTCTGAATGACAGCCAAATTCGGCCCCATGCAATATTTAGCGGCCGGCTCGAGGAATGCTTTAATATTTTACTTCGGATGGATCACAGTGTTTGCATGCTCTCGTCACCAGTAATCAAAGGCGTGAAATGAGACCGAAGATCCTGCTATGGAGATCAAATGTGATAATAGCAGCTTCAAACTTCTAATAAGATGGGAATGAAAGCAGAGTCCTCCTCCTTTGAAAACGGACAATTTTCGATAAGTTATTCGTAATTGGAAATAGTTTGTGTGCGTAATTTTAACGCTTTCCTAAGAGCGCCTAAAATCCCGTAAGAAATAAACATGAGAAACACGACTTTAAGCATTATCCTATTTTCGCAAATTATTGTTATATGTGTACCAATGTACGAGATCGGTAATTTTTTTTAAAGCAAAAATCTCACCCACGAAAGGCTACTAGCCTTATATTACAATACCGTCGGTGAGATATTAGCTAATCCAGGTTTAAAGACTAAAATATGGTACTTGTTCAATCTACTTCACGCCTCCAATGGTGATCCCACATGGACAAACGAAAATGGTCTTCCACTTATAAACTCATTAACATGAATTCCACCACGGGATTCGATCAAAAACACACTCGCATGAAAATCTCTGAACAGTGCATGGAGCGTTTTAACAAGAATAAAACTGATTTTGTGCATCGATTTATTACTATGGATGAGACTTGGAATTCACCATTACACACCAGAATCCAAACAGTAGTCAAAACAGTGGAGAGAAGTAGGTTGTTCAGTGCCAAAGAAGCCAAAGTCGGTTCCATCAGCAAGAAAGGTCATGGCATCGGTGTTTTATGCTAAACATGATGCTAAAGGCATTTTGTTTATTAATTATCTTGAAAAGGTAGAGAGCAGGTACCCCTCCCCGACTCATCCGCCAAGTAAGCTAGCAAAGTGGACAAGATTTGAAACATTGATAGCGATTGTCATTCGCTAAGAAGTGTACTTAAAACATGCGTGCAAATATCAATATATCTTACTTTTCCCAATGAAAAACGACAATTACGTGTTGTCATTATAACGATTGACTCATATCCATTAACGAACTGATTTGAGAATTTCGTTTTCTCTTGGGGAAATTCCAAACGTATTATTATGGGTTTTGTTTTCATGAACAACGTTATTGATTTAAGATTAAGATTTTTCACCTCTGAATAAACTTTTCGCCGTACCTCAGCTTTTGATGGGATCTTTTATATCCAGTTAGTCATCGACTTTGGGAGTTCTGTTTCAGTAAGTCAAATTCACTACATGACCAACCTGAAGGATATGTTAATAATTAACATGCCTGAATACTAAAAACAGGCCCACACAATCAGTAGGTAATTTTCGCCCACACGCAGAATAGCAATATCAAAACATCAAACCTTGGGTTTATTCAGAAACACATCGCTTATTTGTTAAAAATGACTTCTGGTAATTTTCGTGCACCTTCCCAAGCTTTCAATTAGTATCCAGCCACTAAACCACGGCCAACGCATTTGGAGTTGGTGTTTTGGGGACTTCAACGTATCCGATAAAAGATAGCAGTGGGATTGGACATCCTATTTTAGTTATTCAGTATTCTCATCATTTGTGGAGTGAAATATTAATATTTGTGGCTTCACTTATTCCTCACTTGGTGCCACTGTCTCTCCTCATAATCTTGAAGTTTTGTTCTTTTATATAAATCGATGCTTTAATAAAGACTACCTTTAGGTTCGCTGGTCAAGTTAAACTTATAACGGCGAAATGGCTAAACAGGTAGAAATTACATCTTCATGTCGAATTTTATGTACTTTTTTAAATAGGAAAACTTAACACGGTGGCTCATACGTCATGATGTTTAAATATCTAATAACTATTAATTATTTTTATTATAATGAAATGCAGTACCTGAATTTTTTTTATTAGTTATTCATTTTAAACCCCCTTCGCGACTTATAGACCACACCACCCGGAATTTTATGCTTGTCACCTCAGGAGCAGGTTTATATGAACAGCTGCCTAATCGTATAAACTTCTTGACTGATTATCCACTCGAGTGGTGGAAGACATTAGGAGAAATCACGGTCCTTTCTTTTTTTTTTTTAATGGACTCGCTGAATACTTCGTTTTCACAGAAATACGATAGTTCCCCAGAAAATGATAACAATCTCGATAAAATGTCAACAATCGTTTAACAGGGAACAGTTTCAGATAGTATTCTTTGTAAAACAATTGCAAGAGGTTGTTGCTAGTTGGGACTGAGACAATAAAAATAAAAAAGAAAAAAGTTTACTGAAGAAAAATCTATTTCCGTATGAGACTGACTAACTCACATTCAGAACGAAAAGCTCTTAAAGTTATTCGCGTCCTAAACGAGATTCGAACCCAGGCCAGGTTCCCCCAAGTTATAATGGACAACCGGCACGATATCTGCTGAACGATTTGATTAATTTTTTCCCCCCTAAGTGAATTATTTTTTATATTAGCAAAGCAATTGAAAATAATTCCTGGATGAACTTTTAAATTCTGAATTTCTGTCAAGATTTCGTTTTAATATGAGCCCCCCCCCCCCCCCGGAAAACCAATTTATCTACCGTACAACTGTTGCGATAATTCAGTCTCATACTCATAACACAAGTACGTAATTATGAAATTACATTTTATGATTGTGTGCAAATGCTTTTATTAATTTTTTTCTGTTTATATATGGATAACATTCAACTGATACAGACCTGCCCGAGTATAATTCATCCCCCCCCCCGCAAGCAGTGAGTTTACTGCACCAAGCATGTAAAGTGATTACTTGCTTGATGCAGCAAGCATTTCATTTGGATGAAAAGACCCGGATTCAAATCCCGGCTCTCATGCGAAGAACCTTTTTGTATTTTCCTCTCTAATTCAAAGAATACTTTTTAAAGCATATAAAAATAATAATAGGAGGGCTATGTAAATTCGTAACTTAACTAATCTTCAAATAGGAACAGTTACTTGATCATCAGAATTCAGGACTCTCACACTTAACCCGGAGATCCCGTTTTGACAAAAAGTATCACTTAAAAGTTAAGAAAACACCAAGATTAAAATATCTTTATAAACTTATGAAGTTGCAAACTGGAAAACTTAATAGAAATACTGAGTATCTGCATTCCTGGGGTGGGGGGGGGGCATTCATTTAAAAAAAAAAGCACGTTTAAAATCCGATTTTTTTTTTTTTTTTTTTTTTTACTTTAAGTATTTTAATTTAAGTATGAATGATTGGGTTATCAGCTGAAAAGGCGAAAGACTATTTGCAACATCATTTAAATTCAAGTGATACAACTCTTTCTGCAATAAACATTAAGACAGGAGGCATCGAAACTCACTGAATTACAATAAACATACCTGGTCTGTTTTTTCAGCGAAATTTTCCAGGCATATCGTTGAGCATTCCTTCGAAAGTGCCCAAGAAGAAAGCTTATGGCAAAAGAGAACTTTTATGCTACATTTGTTATATTTACTTATACATAAGGAAGCATGAAAATATTTTACAATGAAATGTCGTTCTTATGCTAACTATTAATAACGCTTGCCATGCTTATCTCCTTGGCCTTATTATAACGAAAAAACTTGTCGTTTTTATTATATCTGTAAAAAAATTAGAACTTCTGTATCAACGTTTGTATTGGAATCATTAGCTTAATTAAACAAAGGGCTTTGGTCGGAAGAACACCGAGGATATCTGTTGTAATTTACGTCAGGGTCGTCCGGTAGTGGTCCACACAAGTGCTACGCACCTGACAGCTTACCTTTTAATAAGCATGCCAGAAAACTCCTAACCCTGAATGGTCGCAATTCAATGTCGCTAAAAATACATACGCAAAACAAATAAAATATATTAGCGCTAAGGTATTCAAAAACCTACAGGCGTTAGGAAGAATTCAACGCAACCTCACTGTAAATTAATATTAGGATTGATTCTAAAAACGAAATTTCCTTAAGACGGAAACAAAATAAAAATATAAAATAGGCAAATATACCATCGGAATTTATGGTCTCAGTATGGAAATCAGTATGAGTATTCTCAATATTTGTTTGGCAACTTTTTTAAATCAAAAGTTCGTTTCAAAAATGCTCCTTTCTTTTGTTCGATTTAAAAATCCTCAAGTTCTAACTTCGGCTTCAATAGCAAATTAACTTTTATCTTTGCTAATTTCTGCAGTTTAGCTTACTCGTGTTGTTTCATGCAGCAGTTACTGTCTTGGAGATCAAAACTCTCCGGATAGTACAGAAACTGAGCATCTCTATTAATATTAAAAGTTATATTAATTATAAACTATTGAATATTAATAGACAATATAAATTATTTATTAATTACTATTAATAAATAACTATTAATATTCCTCTACTAGAAACCTCCGTAGCTCAGCTGGTTTTGAAGGAGCCAAACACGCAAACGCGCCCTGTGAACACACATATCGACCGACAAACATTTTTTTATCAAAAGGAAATAGTAAAATATTTAGGAATACAATCTAAATAACTAATCATGGCATCCTACAAAAATTAACTCCCAAAAACAAAAAATTGAAATCCCACCCGACACTTCCTTATTAGTGATATCATTTGATGTTGGCGAAGAATTTTAAGTGACAACAGTTAGACATTTATACGTGATATTAAATTAGATGTTACTCTAGTTATGCATTTGTACGTCATATATTATGAAGTTCCTTCAAAATCTGTTGCATTAAATCATTTGTTTCGTCTTCCTCATTAAAATTTCCTCCATCATTTGCTTTTCCCCATCTCATTAAGTAGCCGCTCTCTGTCTATTGACTCAGAGTCCCGCATGAACTAAACATGATGGAGTAGTACCATCACGTTTAGTTCAATATTAAGAAATGTCATCGTTAAGTCCCGATTAAGAAATCCCCATAATAAGCTATAAAAGCGTTTTTAATATTCGAGCATTGAGTATAAGAATGTTGTAATATTCTTATGTATTACTAATACCCGAATGTAGTGACATGAATATGTTATGATTAAGTTCATCTTGTATCCATCGGAACATCACTTATTAGTTCAACTATCTTTCACTCTCTTCCCACTTAAGTCCAGCCATTCATCTTAAATATGCGCTTTCTAAACTCTAAAAGCTTTAAGTAATACGACTTTACTCAGTTCTTTGGATCCATCAGTATTTTTATGGATACTATAGGTGCATCCTAATTTTATTGTTCTCATAATGCATAATATCTGTGCGCTTGTCATTATGGGAGACAAAGTCAACTAAGTTGTAGATACGTCATCAGTCATTCTCAGTCCAAGGCTGGGAGAATGTCTTTCCAAGATTTTTCCACTTGGTCTGATTCTGGGCCGTTTGTTGTCATGCTACTCCTAAGTATTTCTTAATTTCATCCCCCCCCCAACTAAATAGTCGTCTTCAAGGTCACTGTAGAGTCTCTTGGGATCCAGTTTATTATTTCTGTACTCCATCGTTAGCTTGATCGTCGAGCAATGTGGCCTTCCCATTTCAGGGTTTTCACACGGATAAAGATGTATTCCACTCTTCTCTTTGATCTTATTCATTCCGTTTGTTGTTTGTAATTCCCATTATACTTCTAAGTGGTCTTCGGCCTTTGGATGTCTTTCCGGATAAGAGTCCAAGTCTCCGATCCAAGAATTGGTACGATGCACTGGTTAAACTCCTTTCTCTTTAGACATAAAGGTAGCATGCTCCAAAAAGATATGTTTTTTTCCAAATGCACTCCATTCCAGTTTCACACGTCTATTTCTCCTTGAATTCTGCCATCATTTATAATCTTTTGACCCGGGGTTGATGTAGTTATTCACATTTTCCGCATTACATCCTCAAAAAATATCTGGTTTATCTGTGAAGTAATTGTACATTACTTTAGTCCCAATTCTTTACCTTTTGTAATTCATTTGGAGTATTGGTAAAAAATAACGGTGTCATTAACAAATCGTAGATGGATAAGCCGGTCTCCATTAAGTCCAATTCCTTTTCCTTCCCAATTCATTGCTAGAAAAACAAAGGCTCTGTAGTGTTGCATTAAAAAACTTCAGTGATATGGTGTCACCTTGGCGTACTCCTTTCCCAATTTTTATAGGGTTTATGTCTTCAGGAAACCGTTGGCGATAATTCTAATGTATTTATCATCTATGGAGCAAGACTTCAGAGCTGAGTGGGAGTCTGTATTCGTTGGACCTCCATACTCGTATGTGATCTATGGCGCTGAAGACACTTCTGCAACCTGCTTGTTCAAGTGGCTGAGAAAGATACCGCTTTCTACAGGCGGTGTGACAGCACTTCTGTGAACCCCTTATAAATATATCTATAGTTTTTTTTTTTTTTTTTTAGGTCTTTTGTTCCCATTTTTATGTAAAAACGGCACTTTAGCATTATCCCATTCCATGGGAATTGGGCCTTCAAGGCATTTAATATAATAAATAGTCGGACAAGTAGTCTCCACCTCTGAACAAGCAACTTTTAAGATGTTTGCAGAAATACCGATTTCTCCTGGGGTTTTTCTTCTGCTCATGTTTTTGATAGGATGTTTCCTATCGCAGAACTGGTGGTGGTGCTCACCCAGACTATTAGGTATGATTTTTGCTGCATAATTATCTTTAATACATTTTTTCCATAGAATTCTACAAGCTTCAAAACGTTCTTTTTGCCTTCAGTAACTACACCATCAATTTTAAGCGCACTTATTTGCTTCCTTCCATTTCCCGGCTGATATGCGATATAAGATATGTAACGTGTATAATTTTATTTTTTGGCGCACGCTTGAGTAAATAAAAAGGGTATCAAATAAAATTTGTCAAATACAATTTAATGACCTAAATAACTTAAATGTTTCTAGTTTCATTCCAAATCTGATATTTAAATCCAGTACAGTTAGAAGTGGATCAGCATATCACGAGCTAACCGTACATAAACGTAGTTTATTATTTCAGAATTCTTTTTTTCATCAAAGTGCCGTTTCCTAGCCTCGGACGACCACATTACGAAGGCTTCTGACCGTAACCTAACTGTAAAAATTTTAATTTCCAATGAACATGGCTGGTCAATGCCACACACACACACTCAATTATAATATATCATTGAAAACAATTATTAAAATTGGCGTTTCATGTATTGGCTCTAACCGCATTTGTTCTGTTCTTACAGAATTACAAAAATTACGAAATGTGTATGGAAGATTTCATTCTTACAAATCTGGCATGCTCAACTCCTCTGTACCAGTGTTTCTCTCACTTTTCTGGTCGCGTCCCACGTGGACAAAGCACAGAACTCATTGGCTGACTAGCCCCAATACGATAGATCACATTCTCCCATCCTTCATATGCCGCCCGAGTGTAAAATTGCGAGTAGTTGGCATAACATGCAATCGAAAAATTTTACGTGGAAAATTAAGTGGGGAAAATGAAGTGTTGTCAGCGCACCATATTTTTATGTATACTATATTTTATGTATACTATACATTCGCATTGACGTATACAATGCATGTTACAAAACATTATGCATATTATATTGAGATCAAACAAATTTGTAATAACTTAATAGGATTTTAATACATCGTAGGGTACACCCTATCTGAAAATTCACAAATTAAGTTAAAAGAAATTTATTTACTAATAAAATTCTCTCGCGGTTCACTCGTTGAGAAACTTTTCCTGCACTACACCATGCAATCTCGAAATTCTCGTAAAAACATGCAATTTTATTGAATCTTTGAAATAATTCGAAATTTACACCAGGCAATGAAATTCGCTTCCCATCTGAAGACACACATCCATACCCACGGCCTGTTGGTTGGAGAGAGGATATGGCAATAGCTCAGCAAACCTGGTTGGCAACTGACAGGACGTCCGCAGAGGGGGGGGGGGGAGGAACTCCCCCCGGATCTACTTGGGGAAAAAAATTAAATAAAAATTTATCGATGTAATTATTTGTCTCCAAGCTTTGCCTCCCCTCCCCCCCGGAAAATTTTCTGCGGATGCTCATGACAACAGACTTATCCTCAGTGGAAATGAGAATACTTCAGGAGTGCTCATTAAGTCTAAAAGCGAACATAAATTAACCAACTCGCATCTAAATGCATTTGTGGTTTCTACTTACCCCTCTAATACCGTATAGAGCCCAGCGGTATACGACCACTTGCTAATAATAATAATAATCGTATAATGAAACAAGGCAGTGAGTCCCCTTTACGGGGAGGTGCGGCACCATCTCTGTCCCCCCCAAATTTTATCTGGGCTCCGGAACAGGCATAGGTCAGTATTCCTGCCCCACCTGTTCCATGTGTGTTCACTGGAACGGTTTGCCTACTTGCGGGATGAAAAACCGCAGATAAACTGGTGGAAAAAACCCCGCTGTCCACGCCCAAAACCGGCTAACTTGGCTATGGCTGAGGAACATCCTTAAACTCCTCGCGTCGTCGACGGGAATCGAACCTAGGACACTCCACCCCCAGGTCATATGGTTGCGAAGCGCATAGCCACTAGGCTAACCGCGCGGACGACCAACTTGCTGCTTTTTCTTATTCCAGTACACAAGCTGATGTTAATAAGCAATGTTGTGTATTAGAAACTCAATTCGTTTAATATTTCTTCTAATTTAGGGTGCCATCTGGTATATTAAAAAAAAGGCATTCATCGTATTTAGAATAACACGTCCGGTGTGAGACCAGTCCTGCTTACTGGGAACACCAAGTGGTTCGAAAAAAAGTCATGTCTGGTCTCTAGAGACCACTCAATTATTTCCCAAATCTCAAACTGAAATCATTTTGCGATCATCAATGCAGTTAAGAGGGGGATGATTTTTGTGTGTAAAGAACCTGTCTCCTTGATTATCCCAAAAGACATCATCCATTAAGTTGCGAAGACAAACTAATGGCCGATGTACAGTACCAAGCCTAGTTGTATGGAAATGGAAATTTTCCGTGCAGTCGATTTTTTTATTATTATTAGTTGGCAAGATGAATCCACATTTCTCCTCCGGTGACAGTCAATAAAGGAGACCATTTTCCTCAGCAAATATTTTTCATAATCGCCTTTCCGGACGTGAGCAAACTTGAAAATATTTCACCTCGTTGTGGGCACTGCTCCAGAGAGCAACGCCCTGCTCATTGGACAACTGATGCAAATTCAGTTCTGTTACATCCAACTATCTCATGAACTTGACTGCGTTGCTTTCTGTTAGACGTCCTCAGCCACCCACTCAGAAAGTCATCGACTAAGATGCGCGTTATGTTCATAACTGAACGAGCTAAACTTCCATTTGTTCAAATGATTATACGTTTTGAAACTCCAACTTATCTGTGGTGACAATATGCAATGCATGTGCAACTCCTCTCTCCCTTTTGAAATTTCAATTGTCGTAAACAGGACGGCTGTTTCTTGCAAATCAAGTTTCGTGAAAGTTAGATTATCCTTACAATAATGTCATCATACTATTGGCGGAGGTGAGGTAGCAATGGAAATTGTGATGGGGTGGAGGTGTTTACTGAGAACGATGTCTTATCGTGTAGGGTTTTTTTTTTTCTTAAAAAAAAAAGTAAAATTTTCATATTTGAAATACAAATTAACAGCATCTTACATGTTTATAAAATTTAAAATATCCCATAATACAAAGAAATTCCATTTATTATGACTAGTATATTAGCATATGCAATTAACTTGGATAGTTCTTTATTATGGCCAAGCAGAAAATGATTTACGAGTGACCCTCAGAATTCAGAGTAAACGAATGAGAAATATTTAACCTGTGAACAGTCGCTATCAAAAATACACGAATGGTAAAAATGAAATCAATTGCAGACCTCATTGGTGAAGTTACCATGACAACATGAATTATCAGTGCAGGAACGGATGTACTAGAACTTGGATTTCATGACCAAAAATAATTAATTTCGATATTTGCTCCTAGAAATTAAAATTTAAAGACCTTAATGATTATTCCTCCTATTTTAGCTAAAACAAGAAATTTACACAAGAGTCTGCGTATTTACTATAAACGGAACATTTCAAGATGAATCAAGTCGTTTTCGCTGCAGTTAAAGAATATTTTCCACTACTTCAAATGTTCGCTTTTACTCTAAAAGTACATTCTTGAGGTAAATGTAATTAAGCTTATTATGTTACCGAATAAGCCTAGTTACTTCTTACCACTGACTTACTCTGTCAGAATGATAAGTTTATTATGTTAATCTGTAGGTACGTTGTAATTATTTCTAATTGGTTAATTATTCTTTTATTATCGTCTTGAACGGAATTAAGTATTAACGTCTTCAGCATTTGGGTAATTATAACATGCGAGATTTTATGGACGGCTGCTTGTAACTATCTTCGGCCATTTTATTCTAAGTATTTCGCCATTGTGATGCGAAAACACGACAATGGCTGAAGTCTATTTTAATCATTACCGAAGTTTTTATTGAAAACATAGCGAAGATAATATTTCTAAGAACTCATTATTAGTGGAACGAACAACATTTGATTAATTTATATCCATTGCAGCACAAGGAACTCTAATTTATTGATTGACAAATACCTAGTAAGGCCATCCACGATCGTATGTCACTTGATCAATGCCCATTTGGAGTTAACCACGCCTGTCTAACCTACTCTCTGTTTACTGTGTCGAAAGTCAGCAAGTACGCCCTTCAACATATATCCTTGGTACCAAGACTAATTTTGCGGTTAACTAATTTAAAATAAACTAAAAAACCTTCGGAAGGTGACACTATTCAGTGTGCGCCTATTTCAGGAAAAATGTCAGACACTAAGTACTTCGATATCAGTGACTGTCAGAATTAAAACAGTACGGCTACTTTATGCCAATTATAATCTTGTACTGACTGTTCTCTCTTTCTCTCTCTCTGGGTAATTGATGTAGAAAGCTCCTGTTAGGCATGTGCAACAGTGAGTGGGGGAGGTTGGGAAGCTGCTAGATAGAAATACCATTCGCAGAGCGAACTGAAAAACTGGCTGCAAAACTAGAGATGACGATAAAATGGAAATTTTATAGCTCAAACACTGAACTATGCTAATATTGTTAGACGCGATAGAACCAAAATCGAAAATCGTCGGCTGTGATCAGTATTGTTATTAAACAAAAGGCTGAAATATAATATTAAAGAAAAGACTTTTCATATTTTGTTGGAACCGGCCATTAGATTTAATACTTTCATTCAATACTTTGAATGAACATAAATATGAGATGCGGTATGATTCAGTCCTCTTGTACAGGCTCTTTTATCCCCATTTTTACGGATTCAGTACAATTTAACATTTTCATTTTGTTCCAATAATTTAATATTTCAATCAGAATAACGGATACGTTTAAAAGTATTACAGAAACAGTGGATACAAGAAAACAAAGGGAAAAAAATACGATAAGTTAATTACGGCAGTTGAAAATGATGAATAACACAATTATCATGCCTTGTTGAACGTCATTGTAAAGGACTATAAGAAGCTTACTGTTAGTCTAAAGGATGTATTCAATCACTTAAAAGTGGCAAACAGAATTGAAGAATTTTCAGTGTTGTGCACGTCTTTGAATGATGCAACACTTAGCATCGCAATTTTGATGTTGCACACCCTAACTGAAGTGCATGCACGTTGCTGAAAATTTTTCAAATCCATTCTCGAATTCATCTGTCCTTTAGGACACGTAGAATCTTTGATTATAAGGGTCAGGACGAATTAATACAGTGTGCACGTCACACATCTAATGCATGCCCTAGGGACAAGTATTCTTAGCTTTAGGTCTGGGTGTTCACGAAATTTGTTTGTCAGTTCTGAGGGACAAAAAACTCTCTACTACTGTACGAGACCGGCTAACTCACCATTTGATTGAAAAAAAAAAAAAAAATCTGATAAAAGTTCCTCCCGTAATCGACACGATTCGAAGCCGGGTCTTTACAATCGAGGGTCTCGTCTATGCCAACTGAGCTACAAAGGTTCTCGAAAGCCATAGTAGCACTTAACTTCATACCAGTAAAGTTAAGGTACTAGACAGTTAACATTTTTTGTTAAAATATACGCGTTGTGTTGAGAGGCGATGCATATTTCATATAATAATACTTATCTAACGGAATGACAAAATAGAATTATTGTCTATTATTTATTTATTTTTTTTTTTACCAAGAGCATAATTAGAAGAGTATTAAGAGATTTTGCAAACGTGTCATAAAAACTTTGACTAACTCCTCTTTTTAAGAATGCCACATCAGTAGAAACCATTGTTCCACAATGAAGGGCACTGATGGTTCAGAGGAATCGACAAAGTTCTTACGTCGCTTGAACTTATAATAAGAAGAAGTAGTGATTGCTGATCATCCTGTGTTTCGAAAAAGGATTTGGTAATCGTAAATCATAAAATAAGGATACATTACTTTAAGAACGTATCCTTACTGGATGGAAGAATCATGCTATTACATTATTTTAAATTAATAACGATGGGGGGGGGGAAGGTGTGTATATGAGTTCTTGAGAGTTGGAGATTAAAGAGCCAACCAAATTCTTACCATACAATCACATTGCTTCAAGTTATGAGAGTCCACAGTCCACAATCCCAGACATCACTGTACAAGTCATTAACAGAGGGTTTTTTTTTTTTTTTTTAAGAAAATTAAAAGAAACTGTTTTCGTTCTTCAGCGATTTTTTTTTTCGGGAGAAAAAACAGTTGAAGTCTGCATTCATAAAGAATTAAAATAATCAGGGGCGGCTCGTGCACAGACACTACGGAACTGCAGCACCCTCAATTTTTCTCGATATATAAAAACATTTATTAATTAATTTATATTTGCTTGTAATATTTAATTTTATCATCAACAATCCTATACAATTCTCTCATTTTGTAAAATAAAAAAATAATAAAAATCCATCTTGTAGCACTTAGGAGGGCGAAAGATGCTGGCGGTACTGTGTTTTCCACAGTGTCATATTGCTACGCGCGTAAACATATGCACGTCATAGTGAGATGCGAGCTGTTAGCGTAATGCGGCACTGTCCGTCACGCAGTTCCACTGTTGTTTACGTGCAATTTGCGCCAGTAGTGTTATCGTGTTTACTCCGTCTCTTTAAATATTTGGACATTACAATTAAAGACATAACATTTGTTATAGTTTTTATTTTAGAACATTATTGGTCTTATGATAATGAATTTTATTTTAAAGTAATTTTGAATTATACCAAACTGTATAATTTTATCGATAATAAACAATATTTTTTCATGTTTAATTTTAATTTTTATAATAATTTTGATATTTTATCCAAACACGTATACACTGTACTTACAGTGTGTATGTATATTTCGAAAGTTGCAGCATCCCCCCACGATTTCAAGCCACGAGCCGCCATTGAAAATAATGCAAACATTAAACGGAGCTTGTTGGTAAAGAAACTTTACAATTTTTCCCTGGAACATTTTTTTTTTTTAATTTCACACTCTGAATGTAACAACTTACTGTAACAAGACCAATTGTCTAACGTGATATCCGCAAAAATGTAGACTCAGCACTTTGTTTATTGCTATTGCAAAAGCAATCCGTCAATGCAAACAAACACGTTTACTCAGATAACCTCTCGATAGCACGGCTGGATAACGATAAGCCGAAATCCTTATTTAATCTGTCTGTGACGTACTATTTCGGAATATACAAACGCCTTTATTAAACTATGCAGTGTGGGATATCCCTACCCCGTCAGAACTCCATGATTCGTGCCTCTTACTGTTCAGAAGTTATTGATCAAAAAAGACAAACTGGCAAATATACAATAGATAATTATATCTGTAAAAATGGACCTAATAGGGAAACGTTGCTCGTGAAACAAAAGGAAGGAGAAAAAATCATAATGTACCTGCCAACATTGGCCTAAATCCAAAACGGCGATGCTAGTCCACGGCTGTGCTTCAAGGTAAGGACACTAGATCACTAACCTCACTTTTATCTTAGAAAGGGAGAAAAAATCCGGTAGTTAACTCGGTAGCACCGCAGTACGTGAGGTCAACTTTCTTGAATTTGACGGAAGAGAATGGAATAGAGGAGGAGGAAGTAGTTTTTCCTTTTCCTATGGCATTGAAACAAGAATATATATAAGATCTGAAAATTGAACATTGGCGAAGTGAACTGCACACCAGACAACCGACAACATGCGTCTTCTGGTAAGTTGTGTACCATAGTGTAATGTTATTTAATTAGTAGAGCTAATTTTACAGAGTATATACTTTTCAGGATATTTCTGTTATGTATACAATGAATAGGAAACCAGAGTTGACGAAACTTACCAGGAACAAATCTTTCCTAGATGGCGATTGTAGTTGTTCATACCTGAAGAACATATATGCTGCATGATAAATGGCCTGGTAATCAAATAGTAAGGGAGAATTTTGCAGTTCCTAACTTCGAATTATACACTAAATGGAATCGATTGGCTTTTACTAATGTAATACTACCAGCGGTAAATGTGAACCTCGTATTCGCCATGCTTGCTCAGACGTATCGTAGCACAGATAACACTACGAAACAGCCAGAAATAACTATCTCATGCAGGAATTAATCACTATTGAAACATAAAATATTAATTACCATTATTTGATATAATTGCACTAGATCACAATGTATCAAACATTGCCCTGTTTTGTTACAAATCTCACTTATAAGCACGTGATTTATTTCTCTAATAATAACTTTCCATAAGTTAATATTACATATAATAGAAATAACCTGATTCTGTAAGCAATTTTTATATCGTGAGCAACATTTTAATTTAGTAGAAAATTCTTTTAAGATGTTTGTGAAGCAGCAGACGATCAGATTTAACCTACAGCATGTAATGATTTGTTCTATTTACTTTATTAGCAAGGCGTATGAATATTGTTGCAAAGAAATAGTGCCTTTTGAAAGAATGCTTCTGCACGTTAGTTAAGTTTTAGGATCATGAGTAATAGTAGTAGCTAGAATAACATGCTAATAACATGCTAATAATGAATAGCAGATTCTCTCAATCGTTTTGTATGCTCTGCTACGTATAACAAAGAATGATACGCTCTGGTCTTATACATTATATATATATATATATATATATTTCTTCAGAATTTTAGAACCTCTTTTCTCGTCAACAATTATTAATTCGCATTTCACACGTTTTTCCTTCTGATTTTTAAGATTTTTAAAATATGCTCAGGTGTTGTGTTTCTGATCTGAAAATTCCAAGTTTTCGGATATATGCTTTGAGCGATGTCACTTCCTTTTGAAGTGACATTGTATTGTATTGGCTAAATACATCACTTGCTAATTATTGAGCATTTCACAGTATAAAATAACTGCTGTTTTCTTTGATGTCTTTACAGTTGATTACCTCCTTTCTACTGTACGTCGTCCTCAGCACTGCAGTAGAGAATGTGGAAGAAAGTGGATTGATTGATTTAGACACAGAGGGTAGTGCTCCCATCGCTGTTTTAGCTCCCCATGGTGTGCAGGGCTATGGGATAAATGGTTACGATGCTCAGCAGTACAATAACTACGGTGACACAGCAAAATATGGCAATCAAGCGTATAAAGAAGCCGACGGTCATGATGTAGGAGGGTATAAACATCACGAAGCTCACGGAGGTCATGGTGGACACGAGAGTGGCTACGTTAATAAAGGGGCTCAGTCTAGAGAACGTGGATACGGCTACGAAAAAGCTTATGCATACGACAGGGAGACCGTAGCTCACGATGAGTCAGCTAAGAAGGCAGGTTACAGCGAACAGCACGGAGTTAACGAAAAAGCAGCTCATCGAAATGCTGGAGGTTATGAGAAGTACGGCAATAGCAATTATGGTGTTCAAGACAAGTACGGCAATAGCAAGTATGTTCAAGATAAGTACGGCAGTAGCAATTATGGTGTACAGGACAAATACGGGGATTATGGCTATGGCGGATTAGGTGGTCATACGATATCCAACTATGGAGGCTACGGTCAGGGATACGCCTCTGTCCAACCAGAGTACACATATTCTCATTCTCCTGTCTATGGCTACGGCTACACACCTGTACTTGTGTACGAATATCGCCATCACTAAAGTTAAAGCGGGAAAAAAGGTAAGACTTATATACTTTTTTTTAGGTAAGATTTATATACTGAAATAAAATTATTTTAATTTAAATATTAAAAACAACATCACTTTCTAAATCAATATGAATGAGGAAATCTTTAATTAATTTAAAATGATATTTTTAAATAAGAAAATCAGACTATTGGAAGTGGAATCACTAGATATACGTATGAGTTACTAATTTTTACTTTCATTATTAACAGTCTCGATTCAATAAGGAACAACACATACACTGCATATACCTTGATCGTTAATGTAATGAACGAATTACCCACTGTATGATGGGAAGTGCTGTATCTACAGGGTCCGAAAGCTGTTTTTCAGCTTACAGCATGCAGAACCAGAGCTTTAGTACCATTTGTGCAACGAATCATAGGTTCTCGTAAACTCATTTAGGAGAGCCAAAATTACTTCCAGAGTGCTCATTATAGATAAGTTGAAGGAACCTGTTTACAGTAAGTAGACTGGAGCCATCCCTTCCACTGGCATCATTTCTTAATGAATGCAATCGATTGATAATGCCTTACTCCACTGAAACGATGCTCGACGACCATCAAATGATATCATTCGTAACCGCGCCCTGCCTACAGACGTGATGAATCACACTAGTTATATCTCTTTGAAGTGTCTGAATGACTGGAAAACATTACCAAGATCTATACCACACTTTTCGACTATGAAGTGTGGTATAGAAGCGTCCGCATGGCTATGATTTCGTGTTTGGGACTGTTCGTTTTTATTGAGCTTTGCAATGACTGAACATCACATGGGGGTGGGGGGGGGATTATGAATAACTCAGCAACTGCGATGATTCATATCAACGGAAAAGATTTTACATTCCAAGAGGATACTCCCAAGATCTCCATGTGTAAGAACTTGGCTTGCAGCCAACAAAATGATGCGATGGAGTTGCCAGTTTAGAAATCCGAGCTCAGCCGAAGTGAATATTTATGGGTTCGGGTTAGAAGGACATTTGAGAAATCACTCATAAGCCATCCTTACTAGCGGTATTAAAATAAGTCATGAATGGGAAATAATAGATTATTTCAGATCAGACAGTTTCCTTCATTGTTCCATATTGGTATCGGACTACGATGTATTTGACATGCTTAAAATATGAACCTGAAATGGAATATTTCTGAAATAGAAACAGTTTAAAAAAATCACTCAACCTAGGGAGCTCGACACGTTTTATTTACCATAAGCATGCATTCGTATTACAATTCTGTAATTGTTTTTTTCTTTTTTTTTAAAATTCTTTTCTCTTTTTCAGATTATGGCGACGATCTTGCATACCCGCTGTTCGATGTTAGAAGATGTTAATTCTTCAATCGTATCCTGACGCTGATGTCGGTCTGTTTGTGCTACGACACCTATTTATTTAGTCAAGATAAATTCCCAGATTATTAAGAAGACGTTTCACAACTGCTTCCCTTTTCTTTCATTTGTAAAGAAGGAGATTAAATAAACTGGTTTGCTACGTGCTTTTTGCTAGACTGACTCAATATTAAATATTACAATAATTAAAAGGAATGGTTTTCAATAGTAAACGAAAACACACGACTTTAGGAACGATGGAGTGGAATAAATAGGAAGTAGTAATAATTCTGTATTGATTATCGTATTTTTATGAGTGTCCATCTCTTAACAAAATAAGCACAAAATGTCTGCTGATAGACCTGCCTGCAACTCATCTCGTATCTAAAGGGAAAATAAAAATATTTTCAACTATCCCTCCAACTTGAGAAATCTCTCCCAATCCTTTATGAAGGGGAGTCATTTTTGTATAATGTTTGTTCCAGTAAATTAAAATCAACAAATGCAAGCTAATTTGCAAGTTTGCATCTTGTTTATAGATTAGTATCTCTAAGGGGTATAATTCCTCGTTAATTCCAACATAAGATAATAAATCCCCCTAAAGCGAGACTGTTTAGCCGTTTTGGAAGAGTGATGCAGCCGATCTTCACCCTTAACTGTCACAAAAAGCTGGCTATCAATGATCTTCAAAGGCATCTGGGAAGGAGAGTATTGCATATACTTGCTGTCATCTCGTAGCAAACCTAACACTATATACTATTAACTGAAATAGTGTGAGATATATGATCGATTTTTTCATGATTTGTATAGTTTTTAACCTTACAAATCATTCGTCACACACTGGTTATTAACTTCATTCCTACTAATGATTTCTGGACTTACTGGTAACGAGAGTAAGGTATACAACTGCTGCCATCTTATGCAAAACAGACAAACCAGCCACAAAAACACATGCTATTAACAGTCTTTGAAGCCTTCAGTCCTAACCAGCAGGTGGCCGAACGGATAGCTTTCGATCTCACCCGTGGACATGAATATTTGTGAGCATCTTGTGGTGGTAGATGAATTCTATTGCTCAATATGAGACCACTACTTCACTTATTGGAGACTTCAAGTGGCTTAAAAATTTCCATGATTATTTAATAAAAATCACAGAAAAAGTTCCTCTAGTCAATGACTACAAAAAAGCCAATTGACTACAATAAACCAATAAAAGTTTTTATTCTTGCGATCTAGGTTCATAAATATTACCACGAGGTGGCAGATATACTTATATACAGAAGCAACATCATTGATACAATTATAAGAAGTTTTCAAATCATTGTTGGTTAATATGCTTAAAGTTCATAATTTATATTGATAAGTTTAAATTAAATATTCAAGTGTATATACAAGCTGTAAATTAACAATAATTATTAATAATCGTAATAAATTTGATCTGGTTTATGTTTTTCTTTGAATTGTGTGGCAACTTTAGCTATAATACAAGATTTGTTTCCGTGACAGATATGCATCTTTCGCTCAGTTCTTTATGTAGAGATTATCTATTTTCAGTTGTCATTTTAGTGAAGTGAGTGAGTGAATTAATAAAGGTCACGTTAATATCCTCAAAACGGTGTGCGTTTTCATATGGTTGAACGTGACTTGACATGACAGTTATCTGTTCAGTGGCGAAATGAATGATAATAAGGTGAATAATGTGACTGTAATGGAGTCTAAGAATTTGAGTGCCTAGAGAAATAAAATGCCGAGCAGTGACTTCGTGAAAAAAATAAATAAAAATATTAAAAAAATCTGGAATTCGAATTTGGAACCTTCTGAATCATCATTATTATAACTATTATTAGCTTCTTTGCTAAGCAATATCTTGATCAGAACATAGAAAATCATACAAAAAGCAAATGTCTTCGATGGATGGATGGTCTCTACTTCAACTAAGCAAAATAAAGCATTTATTTTATATAATAGAAGCTGGATAGTGTGAAGTACTAAAACTTACAATGAATTAAATCTTCCAGAGTATCTTCGAATGTCCATCTCCAAGAAATGGAGAGACAACAACAACAAAAATTCTCTCATAGAGCTAGATTCATCTATCCAACTTCATTTTAACAGCTAACGCATTGTTATACGAGTGAGTTAATTCAGTTGTATTTTCCCCAGTGGTTTCTACACTCTGAATCAAAAAGTTAAAATAATCAAAGAATGTGTTGACTGATTTGCAATTCTAATTTATTGTAGAAAATAATTATTACCAATTATGAATTAGCATCATCTACGAGTAAATCTGAGTGCTCTGTAGATTATATATAACCATGTAAACACATAAAAAAATGCAATATGAATTATAAGAAAACTTTTATTTGAAATGTTCACAAAATTAGAATAATTTTTAATGGTTCAAATTATTAGAATATTCCAATTTTTCCGATTGGTTTTGAGGAGAGCATAGAAATAGCACATATTTCAGTAGCTGTGGCACTAAGTCGTGTATGAGGAATCGTTTGCACGTGGATTTCGGTTAATCGTTTGCTAAACATTGGTCCAATGGGTCCAACGAGTGACATATCGGAAGTTAAGAAGTTTCGTATGGTGTCTCTACACAAAGAAGGCCAAACTCAACATTTTATAGCTAAGGAATTGAAATGCTCTCAAGCAAGCGTGATCGCTACAATGGCGGTTGAAAGGTAATAACTACATCAGGAGAGGAGATGAGACTGAAGAATATCGTGAAGAAAAACCGCTTCCGAAGCGTAATATTTTCACAGGAGATGAAGAGAACTAGGTGTGAATGTGTCTAAATCTATGTGTCGACGTTGAGATGACTTCACAATTTGGGTTTTAAATCACGTGTGCCTAAGACGAAGCCACTTTTGACTTCCAAGCAAAATGGAGTCCGAGTGCGATGGTATAAGCAAAGACTGTTGTGTGGTCAAGTAGAGGACCGGAAAAGATACTTTTAGCGATGAAAGGATGTTTTGTATATCATCGAGGGATACGTGTTTGGCGTCTTAAGCAAGAAGCATTTGATAAAGAATGCATGAAACGTTTGGTGAAATTTGCAACATGTCATCTTATGGGTTGTATGACCGCAGAGAGTCAAGGTAAGCTGTGCGTTGAGTAGGAGAAAGTCAAATGCAAAATGTATCAAGAAATTCCTGAGCACTTTATATTACCGGCATCTGAAGATTTGTGTGATGGTGATTTCCTTTCTAAGCAAGATTCAGCTTCTTGCCTTTCATTGTGCCATCACTACTAGATGGCACAATGAAAGGCAAATCAATTGATCGGCAAACTCACCAGATTTACCACTGAGAATTTGTGGGAATTATGAAGAATCGTCTTCAAGAAGTTGCCCCAAGAGACAAAAATGAACTTGTTTCTAGTCTGCAGACCATAGGGCATGTTTTGATAAAAAGGGCTGTGAACCCTTTGACTAATTTCTGTGTATTTATTTTCGCATTATTCTAATATTTTGAACCACGTTAAAAATTATTCTAATTTTATGAATGTTTTCAAATAGCAGTTTGCTTATAATTTCTATTCTATTTATGTGTTTACATTATTATATAATCTACATAGTACGTAGCTTTAGGTGATGCTAATTCATATTTGGTAATAATTATTTTCTATGCAATAAATTAGAATTGTAAATCATCAACGCATTTTCTTTGATTATTCTAATTTTTTTGATTCGGAGGTGTAGAAGGCTATGTCCGTCATACTCCGATGATACCAGTTGATATTAAATTACTAGTGAGATATAAGGAAAATAATTAAATGTTACTTTTATGTTTAATTCATATTTTCATCCGCCAAAGAAATGTCTCCTCCAAAATTGCGTAAACCTACGCTTTCTATAAGAATTGTTAAAATAGTGCAGAGAATGATACGTGGCGTAAAATTCTGATGCCTTATCGAGCCATCTTACTTGTGTATTGCTGCATTTACGAGTCGAGTTGCGTATTATCTTAATAATTGTTGAAATAATTGTTTTGAAAACCTTCACCCATATTCTGACCCACATATGTGTTTGCTCTCAAATTCACATTTCAACAGGTTTGTTTCCGCTAAAACTTTCATCACTGCATCCAACTTTTAAGAAAATCATTACAGAAAATAATTATTACATTTCCGGTCCTGTTGACAACGAAGGTCACGTGTCATAATAAGCCATACTAATGAGTCTCAAAATCAAACTATGCTTGCTTTAAGAAATTTTAATAAAAACGGAATTATAAAATGACAAAAAAACAAGAACTTAGTCCACGACAGATTTGGAAGAGGTAGCACTGATTTGCTCATTAAGTATTGTTTTTAACATTAAGTGACAATCATCAGGTGCGGAAATCAAGGACACTGGTGATGACTTTCACGTTCATTGTGGAGTATTTATGATATCGTCTATAATTAGTAGCACTACACATAAAAAAAACCTTTACGGAGGACAAATTACTTTGAGGACAGCAAAAGAATCAGTATGGCCGATTTTCTGCCAAAGAGAAACGTGTACAGTTGCTAAAATCTGGCGTGTTCTCGCTTCATGACAACACCAAATCACAGAAAATCTTGTTTGATATTTCGAATACTCAAAGTGATGGGGTGGTCTCAGAGACCCCCCCCATCTCTCTGGTCTGTTGAAGACGTGGTTATGAATCACGGAGGAGAGAAGAAAGGCCATCAGGTCGATGTATTATGTTAATTGAGTGTGTTCGTTTGGCTGGCTTGCTTGTTCGTGTGAGATGAAAAATATGCGTTTTAGGGTTTTTCTCTCCCATAAATCCGTGAATGTCGTTGCAAATACGCGCCAGAGGCGCTCCTGTTGAAGTACTTTGCCCTTTCACAAGCGATAACGTGATAACATAAATTGTCTACAGATGGCTTTATGGACAGGTAATCAGATTCTACGATGAAAGAATGAAAATTATTGAAACAGCATGGCAAAATGTCTCAACTAGTGCCTCAACAGTTGAAGGATTCCTCCCTCATTTATATATTCCGAAATTTTCATAACGTTGCTTTATATGAAACAAAAATCTTGAGAAGCGCTTTTCGATTTACCTTAATGACTGGTTGGATTAATTCTTAGTGATCTATATTAATTTTTTTTGCATCTTCACACCTTCTCAAGAACTTGTATGATAAGGATCCTCCACTTGCTTGCTATTATGATATGCTTGTTCTGATTTGTGTTTCACTTTGTATTCCAAATTCTTCTATAATTACCGCTTTGTTTAGTTTATAGGATCGACTAGCCTACCTTTGAGTTTATCCCTCTTAATTTTGAGATCAGTTATGCTTTTTTCCAAGGCTAATACTAATTCTTTCGATTCTCAAAAAAGACTAGGCTGTACCACGAGTCATCAGCAACCACAATTCCAGGAGGTAATTATTCTCCTACTTTCTCATACGTTTGCTATTCATGAGAGAGAGAGAGAGAAAATGCAATACTAACAATAGTCCCCCCCCCCAGCATTTCCATACATGAAAACGGAAAAGATGAGTTAAGTAACTTGAAAATAGAATAACGCGTGAGCTGTATACATATCACTAGTGGCGTACTATCGTCACTGGACAGTTTTTTTTTTTTTTTTTGATGGATCATATATCCTTTAGTTTTTATTGGACACTTTGAGATGTCAGAGTTTGTGGTATTTTAAGCAATTGCACACTAATGAAAAATCTGTTACCTTTATTGTGATTGCGTTATTCTGTTTTCTAGTTGCTTAGGTCATATTTTCCGTTTTCAAAAATATATCCCATCTGCTGGGATAACATCAAGATGTTCAGTGCAACAGGAAAAGCACACATAGAACAGAATGGGTGATACTGCAAAATCACACAAAGTAGAATAGTACAGTTCAGCAAGCGATCAGAATTTGTCATAACAGATTCTAGAAAAGATTTAAAGAAAAGAAAAAGTGGTGGCAATCCTAAAACTGTAATGAATATAATAAATTTCGACCCTACACATCATCAGAGACTGTATCAATAGATCTGGTAATAGGTATATGGATTATCACCAATGAAGCTTTACTCCCCAAATGCTATCCAACCAGCTTCTACAATTGCTTGCTTATTTACGTATGTATAAACAATGGTTTTTTTTTTCCCAAAATTTTTAAATGTGCCCTTGGGAAACCTGAACAAAAAAGCCATTGGGAGTAAGTAGTTTACCTCAGAAAATAAATAAAATAACAATAAAAAATACCTGAAGGTAACTGAACTTCATTAGGAACCAGCATTGTTCAAATCAAAATTCAGACCACAAAAAAATTAAGCCTTTGCAAACAACATCAAATTATTAACAAAAAATTAGCAATGTAAGATGTGTCATAAACTGACAATATTTCAGTAGTCACGTGATGCAGTAGAGAGATGAGGTGAAGGGTGATTTTAGAGACGACCTTCATATTTCTGATCAAGCCGCGCCCTATTTTGTAAGTTAGGGCGTAAGTAGTTCACGGCTGAGGATGAAATCATAGCATACTTACCTGTTTAACTGCAAAATATTCTCTGTAAGAAAGCACAAACGTAAAATCACGTGATTATGCTCCTTTCACAACGCAGTTAATATATAAACGTATCTCTTAGAAGCGAACATGAACAGAACTCTTTCAAACAGACCAAAATGAAGTTTCAGGTGAGTTTACTGAAGTAATGAATTACTTTGTAACTATAAGACTTCCCAAAATTAATTCGCTATCTGTTGACAGCGAAACCATAATGGTGTAATTATTAACTCTTTAAATACTGCTTGGAAGAATGATTTTTTGATGAGGGAGGGAGAAGTGAGGCTGGATCTAATATCTTTGTTGTTGTTTTTTTGTCAAATTGATATTTTAAATTGCCTGCTGTTATAGCACCGAATAATAAATTTTTTTACATTTTAAAAGAGGAAGTCATAGCATCCAAACAATCCCTTATAACGTGCTAGTCTGTTTTCTTAAAGTACATTTTAAAGACAAACCGAAGCAGATAAGAAAATATCCAATTAACAGTAGAAATTTTTTAAACGGATGGAAAATCGCTTAAAACATTTCAGTGTGTGTGTGTGTGTATGTCATAATTATATAAATGAAAGACTATAAAATTTCTAGTCTAATAATTCTCGAGTATAAAATTTTCAGCTTCAATATATTTAACAATGCTATTGACTTCCTTTTGGTTGATAGGTATAGAGATTAACTATTAAGATCAGTTAATTTTGGGTGTTATTCTGGCCGGTTTGTTCGTTTTTTGTGGGATGAACAAAATTCAAGTTTCCAAGATGATTATATATATTTGGAAGCTTGGATAACATTTGTAATATGTGTAAATATATGTGTTTAAAATAGAAAAAAAAACGCCTAACAGCATCTATTAAACATATCTTTTGCTATTGCAGTTGGTCGCCCTATTTTTGTTGGTGAGCATTGTCTTCGCTTCTGAAACAAAACTAGAGTCTGTTCCTGTCGTGGCTGTAGCTAAGGTTGATCCTGTCGCTATTTCTTCGGCTCTGAGCCATGAAGACCAAGGACATCATACCAGTGCACACAGTGGTCATGCTGCCTCTTCTCATGGAGATAAAAGCCATCATGTAGATAAGGCTTTCAGTGCTGGAGGAAAACATCAAGTCGGAGGTCACAAAAAGACCGATGCATATGGAAGTCAAGGAGGATACCAAGGTCATTATGCAAACCGTGGGGCTTACTCACATGATAAAGGTCAAGGTTTCGAAAAATCCTATTCTTACGACAAAGCGACCAAATTTCAGGAAGAAGATGCGAAAAAAGCTGGGTTTGGAAGCCAGTTTGGAAAACAAGGTTCCACCTCTCACTTTAACTTGGGAGGATTTGGAAGAGGAGGTCATGCTCACTTCGGAACGCAAAGTAAATATGGAGATCAGGGTTATGGCAAACACGGATTTCTAACTGACGGTTACGGAATTTATGGCCAAGGATATGACACACGGTCTCAAAGCTATACCCCACACCATTATGGATACGGTCCCCAGCAGGGCGGATATGGCCCCGTTTTTGATTATGGATATGGCTATCACTGAATTCAAAGTGGTAAGTGTTGTCTTTATACTTAAAAACTCAAAATTTTATTGCGTTATTTTATTATATTCGCGATTTTATTTCCAAGATAAGCACAAAGATATCTTTCTTACAGTACCTGTAATTTTTTTTTAAAATTTATTAGTTATGTGTATTAAATCATTATTTGAATATTAAAATATATATGTCAAAATGACATTCTGTTTTACTTTATCTTTACCTTATTCTTATTTAAAATGTTTTCCGTTACAGAACTGTCACATTCGCTCCCCAAGATGAGCGTTCAATTCACTCTACAGAATCTCAGGAAGAAGAATTTAGACATTCGTGCATGTTTTTATATAACTAAATAAATTATTTATCAATAATTAAAATTGGAGTTGTGTGTTCTTTGTGTGTTCACATTATTAAAGTTAAAAATAATCTGTTTTAAAAATTATATCACTGTAAATTGAAGATCATACTTCGTAGGGAAACTCGTATGAAATATATCACACAAGCCAGTGAAAATAACAATATATAACTTTTTATACACATTTGTGACAAATTTATTACCTGCTATAACAACTGCACAGCTTCCGTTAACTTCAAGCATGTGAGAGCACCTGAAATTTTGACTTCTTTCCAACATTATACAGAAAGCTTTGAATTTACTTATGGAAAATAATGTATCAGTTTAACTAAAAGGCAGCTTCAGTTCACTCATGTACAGGACAATGAAGAATAGGAAAAATATATTGTAACGGATCACAAACATCTTTCAGGAATTTTTAATTTGAGATAAAAATATACAGGGTGTTTTAAAACGAATGTCCCGATTTGAAAATTGTATATCTCTGCAACCACGAACTACAAATGAATGCGACTTATACCATGTGAACGGCCATGGCCCAGAGTTTGATATGACGACCGTTAGATGCCACTACTAGCGCCCAAATAGCCACTACGCTTGGTTAATGAGAAAATTGCGTCTAGTCAACAGAAGGCGTTTTGTGTTCTCGAATTTAGCAAGACTGAGTCCGTGATTACGGTGCAGCGTGCGTTTAGACGACGTTACGGAATTGATCCGCCACTGGATAAAAACATTCGTCGTTGGTATCGAGAATTTCAAGAAACAGGATGTTTATATAAGGGAAAGAGTCCTGGACGACCACGCACCTCAGAGGGGAATGTGCAACGAATTCAAGAGGCTTTTCAGCGAAGCCCGCGCAAGTCCACTCGTCGTGCTAGCCGAGAACTTACCATCCCTCATGTTGGCGTGTGTTACAACTTGGAACCTTCAAGTTCGTCGGTTTCTAAACGAAACATTGCCTTAGCGTTGGATTGGACGCATGGGACCCCACGACTTAGCACTACACACTTGGCCTCCAAGATCTCCAGACATCATACCTTGTGACTTCTTTTTATGGGGATACGTCAAAGACTGTGTTTATGTTTCTCCATTACCCGCTGACTTGGATGAGCTCAGAACCAGAATCACGGCTGCAGTAAATTCTGCAATAGAAGACTCTCTCAGACGCGTTTGTGATGAATGCACCTATCGGCTTGATGTTGTCCGTGCAGCAGGTGGAGGGCACATTGAGCATTTGTAATTGTGGTGAGTGAAACTTTAGGCCTTACTTCATACTTGGTAATTTATTTTGTAACTGTAGCGCATTTTTATTATTAAATATAATTATTTGAAATCGGGTCATTCTTTTTGAAACACCATGTATATCTCTCTATGAGGGGGGGAAAAAAAGGACAAGAACAAAACCGACGAAAAATTAATAAAATGCAATTCTATATATTCTTTTTGCCACTGTATTGAGTAAAATGTAATAAACTTCAAAACTAATCACTCTAAAGCTGTTTAATTTTATTTTAGCATACAAGTTCACTTATCTCAGATATAAAGAACTTCCCTTATAACGAATTTCTGATGGACAATAGTAAAATGCCGAGATTGAATGTATTGTGAGTGAATATGGAAGCAAGAATAAAATGCATAATTTTAGTAAAATAACTGTGTGACTTTTGAAAGCTATTCAAGGCTATCCTCTCTTTAGCACTTATAAAATAATCTTCGCCAATGTTCCTTAAAGAATAAGATAACTGTAATAAACAGCATTTCTTGCTTTAGCCTGGATTATTAATTAAAATAAAACTGAGTTTGGCATCGAAACAAATTATGAGTTTCTTACCTTCTGTGTCAATAAATATCACGACTATCATTCCAGTTAAATATAAACAAATAAGTAGAGAGATAACAGCAAGAATGGAATCCAGTATTGCAAAATGGTGCATGGACTGTGAATGACAAAAATCAAGCACTTTGTGACGAACGCAAAAAATAATAGGTTGTAAAGGCTTCCAGGAACGTTTAAACAAAAATGCAATGCCTGTTATGGCTATAAAATATTTTGCTGCATCGAAAGATTTCATTCAAACTTTGTCGTTTATACTGGGAAATTTAATTCACCTTGAAACTTAAGTATTCAATTCCAAATATAAATTAAATTTCCTACTAGCTCGCGTTAACGACCGTTTAAATCAACTTTCTGTCTCTCATAGATAGATGAAATAAAATATTCAAATTTGAGAAAAAAAAAGTTGATGCACTGGATTATAATGCTCTTGTAGGAATATTTTTTGTAATAATACGAGTGAGTTAAAATATGGGATTGTGACGCCTGAAGATCACTGATTCCACCATCATGTTCTCCAAACCCAGATAAGAGTTTCTAATACGATACCTTACTTTTTTTTTTATATATTGACTCCACACATGAAAGGTCTATAATATTACAGTGAGCACACGCTGTTAGAATTATGTTCGAAGCAATAAAGGCTATGCAATTAGCATGTATGTTGGCTAAATGTCAAGCCGGTTTATCTGTTGTGGGGATGAAAAATCAGAGTCATGGACAGGTGGAAAAATCTGTAACCTTTGTAAGACTGGCTAACTCATTTTCAACTAAAAAGAATGAGCGTCCTAGATTGAGGCGACTGACAGACTCGGGAGATATGATTAGTCGTCCACTCGTCGGAAGGAAAAATTAGGTTAAGAAAGTTAAAGTTACCTTGATCGTAACATTCTATTCAGCTTAAGAATGTATGAAAGATATTTAGAACTATAAGGCGAGCGCAATTTACAAGTATGAAATTCTTAACTGATATGAAGTGGACTTCATTGCAAGGTTTCCTTCTTTTTTTACACTGGTTTGTTACTTAACAAACTGTTGCTGAATAGAATCTTGAAACGCTGCATTCATTTATCTTTTTGTTATTAAGAAAAATATAGAAAAGGAGTACCATCTAAGTAATCATAGATGCTGTCGTTTCTCGTACTACACCACGCAGCTGTTGTTTTACCAACAGTTTTATCAATAAATACTCTGCTCTCTTTCTGCTATAACTATTTTGAATGGGTGGTCTATAGTATACCTTCTCCGCAAGCCAGTACTGTTAAGTAGAGGAAGTGCTTTACAGGCGTACTTCAAGAATCGGGAACTGTCTGCTTATTGTAAAAGTTGTTTGGTTCTGGTGGGATCCAGATAATAAGGAAAAGAAACAGGGATTTGAAAGTGCACCAACATGATGCACTTTTTAATTCCTTCAAGATTTTTCATACCCACCAAAATAAATAATTAGTCGGCCACAGCCTAAAGAAATTCACATTGTGATTGGACATTGACCTGTCTCCAATCCTGTGGAGACCAAAGGCAAGACACTCTCTTTCACCAACTTGGCCGGCAAGATTAACATCGAATTAATGGAAACTTGCATGTGAGAAACGAAAAACGAATATCATAATTATTACTAAATGAGGAGAACAAGAAATCAATGCTTCTGAGGGGAAAAAAAAAAGAGAAAAAAACCCAGATTCTCTAGAGTTATTTTATTTACTCAATTGACTATTACAAAGGGTTATAATATGTGTTTTTATGTGAATCTCGTCCATGAAAGATTATAAACTATTATCGTGGATATATAATTTGATAACCCTAATCTTGAGATTACACGTGGAACTTTTTCAAGGTCTGTTGGAGGTATACACAGCCGAAAAATTATCGACCTTCTAAGGCTTTTAAATATTTCTTCCACTGTGCGATTCGAGCCCACAGATTTTGTTTTGTTTTTGTTGAAGAGGGATGCTTTCCATCCGGTCAACGAAGCCGACGACAGTATAGCAATGCATAACTTATTCGACTTGTGAACATTCGATTTAAATTAATAACGTCCTTTGTTGATGAATGTGTGTAGGTTGAATATAAATAGAATTCTTCTTTTTATGTTTAACGCAAGAACACATTCAAATTCGTGGTTCGTTCGCTTTTTGAGACGAGTTTACAAGAAGAGAGCTAAAGCTGGGAAGAGATTGAGACATGAGTGCATATCACGTTTTAATTTCAAGTCATGATCATGCATTACATGACCTTCTGACTGGATAAATTTCCATTCACTGTTAACAGTAAGTGTAAACATTTACTAAAATCATTTAAATGTGTAATCATCAAATAGCTCCTGTCGTAGTCACGATTCCCTTTGGTTGCATCCAATCCTAACTAGAATCCGACATGGAAATGTCACAAATTTTACTCCCAGAAACTCAAAATTGGCCAGAAATCTACACATACATTCACGGGTATGTTAGCTTATAGATGTGGGATCAACCACTTTTTCTTGATCCACATTGCATATGTAATAAGCAAAACTACTCAGCAGGAACAGGCACCTGCGCCTAATTAAGGAAAATTGAAAATATGATGTTATATGGGACGGGATGGAATTGACACCGAGCTTATTTAGTGTAGTACATGCAGAATGTAATACAGCAAAGAAATAAATAACTAAATATTGGTAAAGGTACCAAATTACTTTTGTATCTGACTTCGGGAATAATCATTTTAACTATTAAGATATACAGACATAGAGAAATTGGTAGACAAACATGCTATACTCTGCAGGGAACAGCATGGGTTTACTAAAGGAAGGTCATGTTTTAGCAATTTGCTCATGTTTTATAACAATGTTACGACCGAATTGGATCAAGAGAATGGATACACTATGATAATGTTGGATTTTTCTAAGGCATTTGCTAGGATACCACACGACAGGTTGTTGCTTAAACTGGAAAATATGGGATTGGAATATAATCTATTTACTTATCAGGGGGATGGTTGACAGACAGATATCAAAAAGTGGTATACAGTGGGTGTGAATCTGCCAGATTTAAGGTGACCAGTGGTGTACCTCAGGGTTCAGTCCTTGGGCCATTATTGTTCAATCTATACATTAATGACATCAAGCTGGGTCTATCATCAGATGTGCAATTGTTTGCTTCCTAGTCTGCCGTGAAGTTATTTTTGAATCATTGTAGACAACTTCACCACATTCCTCCGTGGCTGAATCAATGTTTCATTCATAATTTGCCAAATTGTCTCTAAGATTTGATTCTTGTCTTCAATCATTATAATTTTTTTTCTGAAATAATATTTCTATTATTCACCTCGAAATATGCTTCAGCTTTAGGTTGACTTGCTTTCGAATGATTCCAGCTGCCATCTTTTTTTGACAGATTATTATCAATTGACGTAACGAAATATGTATATTATTATTTCCACTTAAATACTTTTCAGCAGTTTACCTAATAAAATTCTCAATTATATAAATCAAGCGGATATTAAATCTAGCATTATTTCAACGCCGAATGCAGAAACTATGAAAGTTTCGTACGAAATTTGACCAGAGAGCTTACGGGAATACACTCGCCTGCATTTATGAGTTGCCCTAGTGCGGACCTTATAGAAAACATGATCGCTTACCCACGCCTCTATGTATTCGCCTTCTATTGGTTCATCAAAACGGACCAATAGAAAAAATACACCTCTCCGACACTTCGAGTTCCTTAGTATTGAACGAGAGTTTTTGCTCTCTTAAGGTTTTTGCCAGGTCTCTGAGGAGAACTAACCAGCGATCATGTTTTCTATAAGGTCCGGGCTTGGACAACTCGTAAATGCCGGCGAGTATATTCTCTTAAACTCTTTGGTCAAATTTCGTACGAAACTTTCATATTCGACTTTGAAATAATGCTGGATTTAATATCCACTTGATTTATATAATTTTGCATCGCAGAAATGAAGCCTTTTGGCTCTTTATTTTAGTAAATAAAGTTTTGTTACTAATATTTTGGATAACGTTGAGAGGATAAAAAAAAAACATTCACTCTTATTACAAATAACTTGCATATTTGCAGTATAACACTAGCATCCTCAGAGTATCAAAAACAACTAAAAGTAAACAACGTAACAGTGTGAATCAATAAAAAACTACACTTAACGTGATAGGGACATATGTTTATTAAATTAAATATAATTATTCTAGTTTGTTAAATGTTCGTTTTTTTATAAATTTCCCAAATGTCAGCGATTCGTATTGAAATGAGCTTTTATTAAATTTAATTGATGTAAAAAATCATCAGCCCCGTATCCTGTCAATTATTATTTTTTATGCGACTATTTATGAAGTGTTGTAAACCTATGGTGGCTAAGGAATTTTTTTATCATTTTTATTTTATTTATTTTCCACGAATCCAGAAACTCTGTTCTAGAAACTGAAGATGGAACTTTGCTTCATGTGGTGACAGCCTAATGATTTTTATTGATTCTAAATGTTTAATGAAACATAAGAGAGGGAGAGGATGGGGGGGGGGGTATACTGTCTTTAAAACAATATACAGTGAATCACTGTTGCATTTATGAGTTGGCCTCAGACTTAGCTGCTTCAGTCGTAATGCCAATCAAGTAACTTCCTCGCCCTACTGCGTCAAATATCCTACTTTTTTTCAAGACTTAGCATATCATTAAAATGTTTTAATACCACATAAAAATTTGTTACAGAAACGATAATCATAATGAATTCTGTTATATATTATGCTTCACTGAATACATCTGCAAATCAGAAAGAATGTTGTATATGGATATCAGAAATTTTTAATCGATCTTGAACAGACAACGGCCTACGTTGGCATACTTCTAACAATTTAGTGCATGTTGTACAGGAAATATTTCATCTTTCCTTGCGCTGAACACCCTTTAATACACCAAATGAAACTGCCTCTGTAGCTAAATAAGCGTAGCCTTTCAAACTCATCTTCCAAGTATTCACTTGGATTTAGTTCAGGGTTATTATCCAATTAATACTAAATAGTATCCATACATTTTTGAATCTTTCTCTTCGTGACTTTAGCTTCCTTCCCTATAATTCCAACCATTCCCAGTACTATGAGCTTGTAAGTGGAGCTTGCAAAGCCCCTTGCCATCTGGAGTATGTCAGAATATGATACTCTGATCTACATTCAATCAGCAAAACTTCAGTACCAAACATCAAACGCATCCTCATATATAACTTCCATGACCATGTTTTTTCCACTCTTGGTAGAATTGCCAGACTGTTATCAAATCGATGCTGCTTCGTCAATTGAAAATAGCAAGTAGGAAGTCATCATTCCAGTCATTTGCACGCATCCAGCCTTTAGCCACCACTTATTCTTGAAATCACTGCATATGTAGTACTTGCCTTGTATTATGTACTGGCCTTTGTTCAATTACACTCAGAAACTAGTACTGGATTCCCTTAAGAGCGTTAGTTTTTGTTTGACAATATGATTAGTATTAGGCTTTTGGTATTAGGATTAGTTGAAATTCTAATTGAACTCTCTGACACGAGATGTCTTTCTGCTGATTTGTCTATTTTTTTATGGGGGAAATCCGGATTTTTTTGAGGGAGCCTTGCAACTTCTATATGAGACTAGTTGACTCTAACAAATCATTTGTTCAACATTGGTTTGGATTTTTTTTTTTTTTTTTTTTGCATAATTTAATTTTAAAATTTATTATTTTGTTGGCGAATACTTTTCTATGCCAAAAGTGTTGCTCAGTTAAGGAGGACCTTAGTACTAATAAGATCAGCATACCTAAGCTTTCAGTTGAAGATGCTGCTAAGATCCTATATTATTATTATTATTATTATTATTATTATTATTATTATTATTATTATTATTATTATTATTATCTGAGACCTCCAGGGAGTCAAGGACTCATTACCCCATTTGAAATGCTATAACACCATTCAAAAGTTTATATATCTCTATCACATCACCCCTCTTTCTCCTGTTAACCAGATTCTGCAATCCACATACTCGCAATCTGTCCTCATAATCTAAATCCCATAATCCGGATATAATCTTTGTAACTCTTCTTTGCACCCTTTCCACAGCTTCTTTATCCCCTTGGAACCCCGGAGACCAAATCTGCGCACAGTAATCCAGGTGTGGTCTTATCAAAGCCTTATAAAGAGGTAAAATTACTTCCTTATCCTTACATGTCAAGGTTCGTTTCAACATAGCAATTATCCTCTGGTCACGTAGCAAAAGTTGCAATTGTATTTGCAACTTTTGCTACTTTAGGAAGGTGTCATGGAAAAGAAGAAAGCATATCGAGTTTCGAACAAGTAAATCAGTATAAACAAAAGTCATGGGAAGACTTTCGTAAGAACATACAAGGCAAGCATTTGCTACAGAAAGTAGCAAAATGCGTCGAATGCTAATGAAAAAAATCTCAGAAATGGAAGAAAGAGTACTGTTAAAGGAATCAGACATGATGAAGGTGACATAAAAGCTGAAGATAAAGATATCCTAAATGTCTGGAGGAATTACTTCGGAAAATTGGTAAATGAAAGGAGTGTATAGAATAGTGGTAGAAAATAGTCAAGGAATGCAGTCAGGAGTGCATATCATTACTTGAGGTAGAAAAATAATCAAAATCCTGAAATGTGAAAAGGAGGTAGCTGGAGTAGGTGAGATTCCAACCAGAAATGCTCACATATGGAAGTAGGAAAAGTTGTACATTAGTAACGCTGAATAAGGCTTGGTCGTATCCCAGATGAATAGAGTAGAGCTTTCGTAGTTTCACTATAAAAAAGAGAATTAAGTTGATTGTGAAAATTACAGAAGAATTTTCTACTGTGTTCCAGCTAAGATTTATGCAATCAATCATACTTGGGAAGAGGCTAAGAAAAATTGTGCAAGATAAACTTAGAAAACAAACTGGGTTCAAGTCAATCGAAGTTATTGGGATCAGATTTTCACTTTACGACAAATAGTTGAGAAAATATGTGAATATCACAAGGATCTGCACAAGTTTTGTAGATCGGAAAAAGGCATGACAAAGTGCCAGGGAAAAGCTTTTCAAAACATTAAAATTATATGGGGTAAAGGGAACATTATATCGAGAAATGCATGGGTCTATATTTGAATTATAGGTCAGTAGTTACAACTGAAGAAGGTATACGATAGTGTGATGTTAAATCAGGTGTGAGGCAAGGGTGCATATTATCTCACTGTTATTCTTCGTTTATATGGATTGCATTATTATTACCTGATCTCAAAATTGTAGATGTTTATCTTAGCTCTTTATGGATATGTTAAACTCCCTAAGTTTAATGGCTCTACATGATTCTAACTAAACTGAATAACAACTGTAACAAATTCAGTATGAAAATCAGCAATACAAAAACAGACTATGAAAAATAGCCAGGAACATTGAAAGCATCAACTACATCTTCAATGGAGACATATGGAATAAGAAAAACTCAGCTGCGCATGCCATATGTCTCCATTGAAGATGGAGCCATATGGCATGCGCAGCCACCACCACCAAATTAGAAACATTTATTTAATACCGTCTTGGACATCCTTTAACCCAAATTACAGCACATATGCGGTTTGGCATAGATTCCAGATGTGTTGGATTGCATCTACAATATGCCAGGCAGTCCTGTAATTGGCTCATATTTCACCGAAGAAGAATCTCCTGGATCTGTTTTTCTAACATGTCCCATACATTCTCAATGGGATTCAGATCCGGGCTTTATGATGGCGATAAGATAAAAGTCGATGTCATGCACGCTGAACCATTCTTCCGCGATGGACAGTAGCATTGTCTTCCACGAAATAACCGTCACCTTCTGGCTAAAAAGTCAATGTTGCATGATGTACTTGATTGGCAATAATGTTGAGTCTTGCCAAATAATAATATTCCTCAGAGGACACCCAACCTTCAGCAATATCAGGGGACCCATTCCGTACCAATAGAACTGCCCCACACCATGATACCACATCCAAAACCTCGAGTTTTGTGTACAAGGCAACCTGGATTCATTACTTCGATGTGACTCGCCAAACTCTCTTCCTACCTTTGGTACTGAACAAGGTGTACCGTGACTCATCGTACCACGTGACGTTTATTACAGTCTTCAGTATCCAGTCACGATGTTTTGGACACCCCTGTAGATGAAGTTTCCTGTTCTCCACAGAAATAAGCGATTTCAGTATAGGAATCCGACTGACAATACCGATCCTCTTCAATTCCCTGCACATACTTCTATGAGATATGAGTCGATTAAGTGCTTCAGTCAATTGCTGCACACAGGAAGTTTATTCGTACAAACCTTTTCAGACGACGGCGATCTCATTCCTGAGTCTTAGGACCACAGCTACATCTCTTAGACATGCAATGTAGGTTATTTTTCCACTGATTAAACACCTGGAATATCTCACTTTTGAGAAACCAGTCAGCTCTGCTATTTTTCAAATTGTGGCTCCAGGCAGACCACATCCACAATAAGCTCTTTATCGAACTTCGAAAGATCCTTTGTTTTTCCCATTGTGATCAACACTATTGACGATTACTGATCGGCATTCTTAGTTGCCTAGAACACGTGGTGACGCGCGTGACCAGATTTTGCATATACGATGCGTAAGTGACGTTTACATATATCTACATAAAGGTTTCTTATTCAGCGGTCGTTTTTGTAACAATTTTTTTTTAGTAAATATTTTATAAAATATAATATTAAATAAAATATTTTTATTTTTAGTAAATATGGCAAATTAAATACGGAAATAAAATGAGCAAAACCATTAAGGTAGAAGTGAAGTAAATGAATAGATTTATGTAGAATTGAATAAGAGAAATTTGTCAAATTAATCAGTGTTCAAACCAGTTTTAACTTAAAAATCCAAGAGCTGCATTAGAAATAAAAGAGAAGAGCCCAGAAACTGAGAGTTTAGAGAAAATTTAAGGGGATAAACGAATGGCATTAATGAGATTATTCATATTAAAATCACACTAATCATTAAAAATGAGAATATTAGGAAGTTTACGTCGTTAGCATTCGGGAATGTGTGAGCAGAGTTAATGTAAGGTGGAACTTACTCTTAATTATTTTTCTGGCAAATAAATTTTTGACAGGATGTCAAGAAAAAGAGGGAGGGAAAGATAGTCTATGTGGATTGATATTGTGAGAAGCGACTTAGAAGACAAATATAAAATTTGATGACTGCTTCCCTGAAATATAAGTAATCTGGTGAAAAATTAAGGATAAGTAATGATATAAACTTTCCAATACAGTACTATCATAATATTGTGCACACCAGAAGTATGTCAGGAATTTGAATTATAAGTTATATAGAGTCATAATCAAGCAATTGGATCCATATGATACTAATATTTTGCAGCAAAAATCCCAATCCAATATGAATGCATATATACATGTATGGCAGCCAGCTCTTTTCAGCTGGAACAAACACCCATGCCCAATGTGGGGTTTGAACTTGTGGTTTATTGTTGGAGACTGGCAATGTAATAACTTGGCCACCACTTAGGATGTGCCACTGAGTTAAGATTACTTGTCAAGAAAAACAACCAATAAAAGAGGATGGGGAAAACTTTGGACAAAGAGCGTAAATCACTTGGTTTTACATAAAGGAGCAATGTACGAATATAAAAACAAATTGTCGCAACAAATATGTAGTAAATATTTGTTGCAACAATATAAAGACCAGACATACCACCAAAATAACTAAGACATTCCTTGGCTGATTTGCCTGGTCATGAAAGAAACCGTCACCTCTTAAATATATATAAACATAAATAAAAATCCACTAACGATTTTATTATCCAAAGGAAGTAGGTTTTGGAGACTTAATCTCCAGCTTTAGCTAATCAGAGAGAAGTGGCACCAACTATTAAGCGGCATCTATAGCAGACAAACTCAACTGAATAAATTGTCTGAAATAGTGCGAATTCCACGCTCAGTTTTCTTGAGTTGGGGGATTAAAAATCCGATGTTCGGGAGGAAAAATCCTACTTGTCCCTGCCAGAGATCGACAAACTCGGAAACTAGTCAACTTAAGGCTTATAAAAAGTTCTAGTCGGTGAATAGAACTTGTTTTCTTGGGTAGTTAGGCTCTATGGAGACAAAAATTTGAAAAATAAAATCCATTCCTTTAATTGTAATTAAAAGGAATGGATTTACAATTTTTGGACATTACAATTAAATCCTTTAATTGTAATGTCGAAATATTTAAAGAGACGGAGTAAACACGATAAGTACTACGAACACTGCTGCTGGCGCAAATTGCATATAAACAGTGGAACTGCGCGACGGACAGTGCTGCATTACGCTAATAGCTCGCATCTCACTATGACCTGCATATACTTGCGCGTGTAGCAATATGACTGTGGTAAACACAAAATGCTAAAAGATGGATTTTTATTTTTTATACAAGATAAGAAAATTGTATAAGATTGTTGATGATAAAAAATATTACAAGCAAATATAAATATATAAATTAATAAATATATTTATATATCGAGAAAAATTGGAGGTGCTGCAGTGCCTATGCACGAGCCGCCATTGATCCACTTTTAACCAGAAGCCACCGTAGACTTACTTTTTTCCCCATTTTATTTCTAATGATATATACATACATACATAGAAAGTAGTATAGTTAGATTGGCCATCTGTATATATATATATATATATACACACATATATATGTATATATATATATATATATATACACACACACATACAGTAAACCCTCGATTTAACGGACTAAGAGGTGTCCGTTAAATCGCGAATTTTTTAAAATAAAATAAAAATATCTGTAAAACATTATACTGCAATTTTATCAATATTAGCACTGTAATAACAAAAAAATTGTTTTACACACTTTTAGATAAGTCAATGTTCGATGTTGAGGCGCTTGGTTTAGGTAATCCTGGTTTAAAAAACTATGAAGTTTTTTTTTTGAACTTTTGAATTCTGTTTTTTTTTTTTTTATAATTAACTCCCTAAAATTATGAAAATGTGTGTAATAAATCAGTCGCAGAAAGTCACGCCACGCGACAAAAGAACCAATTACAGTGCGATTGATGTGATCACGTACTAATCATTAGCCGAACATGTTTTATGAACGGTGACTGATGTCGGCTAAATTACTAGTGTTTTTCCAACATATGATGGCCTACTCGCCAAACTTTGTTAAAAATAACAAGAAATTAATAACAAAAATAACCTGTTAATTTAATAATAAGCAAATCTTGATTAAAAGCATTTTAAAGTTAACAAGGTGTTAATTTTCACATGACATCGGACCGGAAATTTTGTCCATTAAATCAAGGGTTAACTGTATGTGTGTGTATATGTATACACACACACGAGGGTTGCTTGAAAAGTTTGATAAAAAAAAAAATTGCCAAAGTTTCAAGTATAGGAACAAGAAGTAGTCACACGGGACCAAGTCCGGGGAATGTGGAGCCATTTGAACCTCAATTCGTGCAATTTTGCCATTGCGACGGCCGGGCCTGATGAAAGAGCACTTTTTTGTGCGACAATCTTGACCGTTTTTAATTCAGTTCTTTTAAACGGTCCAATAATGATGCACAACAGACTCCTGTTATTGTCTTACCTTTTTCCAAATAGTATATCATGATAATTCCTTGGGAATCCCCAAAAAAAGTGGCCATCACCGTCCCAGCTGACAAAACTGTCTTCGCTTTTTTTTCGGTGCTCTTTCACCGGGCATTGTCCACTGTTTTGATTGCTGCTTGGACTCAGGTGTGTGGTGGTAGATTCGCTAGTCACGAATCGACGCAAAAAACCCTGCGACTTGCAATTAAACATCGCCAAACACTGCGTTGAAATGCCTATTCAGATGCGTTTTTGATTGAGTCAACAATCACGGCACCCATTGCGTACACAGCTTTCTCATGTGCAATTTTTCGTGCAGGATATACATATATATACCCGTTCAGTTGAAATGCCTACAATCTCCACACTTTCACTCGGCGGTCTTCCATGACGATACCATGGATTTGGTCAATCATTTCCTTAGTAGTGACCTCAGTCGGAGCGCGCTTCATCTTCGATGGACTTACGACTACGTTTAAACTCATTTATTCCAAAATAAAGTTTTTAATTATGGTGCAGAGTCCCCATGAACTACATCTAACTCGGATTTGATCTGCGCGGCCATCCACCTCTACAAATAAGTATTTTATCACTGCATGAAACTCGTTTTTCTCCATTTTTATGAAAATTGCGAATACGATCATTTTAAATGTTTGCCAAAAGAGAACTACGCGGGGCACCTGACTAAAATTTTGCCACGGGTCATGAAAAAGATGTGCCGATACTGGTATGAACGAATTGTGTCGCCATCTATTGGAAATTTACCAAACTTTTCAAATCCTCGTGTATACACGGACATTTGGGCAGCACTGGTGGTATAGCTTCTACCATATATTCGGCGTTGAAATAATATTGGATCTGTAATGTCCACTATTTCAATATAATTTAGGTCGCAGAAACGCTCTTTCTTTGATTATATTTTTGTGACCTTTCAGGACTGGGGGGGGGGGGGAAGCTTCCACTCATAAAAGGTTCTTGTATGGTCGGTGGGTTAAGGAATTGTTTAAAAATAAGTTTGTATTTTTAATATTTACTTCATATGCCAGAAACCCAGCTTAGACAAACACAATCTTTTTAAAGCCACTTCAGGCCTCACACCCAGAGATGAGTCATATCACAAACATCCATACCCAAGGCAGGATTCAACATGGAGAGTGAAACACTAACCACTCGGATAACCAGTCTGGCACGTAGATTCTTTAAAACAAAGTCGCATGCTTTCTGCTCATACAAATGAATTTCCCACAGACTGCGTGTTTCATAGAGCGACTGCACTGTTACATGGAGAAAAGCTTAAAAAGCACATTTGATTTGACTTGGGGGAGGGGAGGATCAAAAGTGGATAGAGTTAATGTACCATCCAACTATCGGTGTTTGGTTTTAGGTCGTAAAATGAATTTCATCGTCATATGTGACATCACTGCACTGCTTATTGGAAGCCTGAAATTATTGTCCAGTCTTTGGAGAAGGGAAATGAGATCATCTAACTTAATCAAGGTACTAAATAAATATAAATATGCGGTAAGTTTACCTTTCATGAATTTATATTGACAAAAAATCTTACATTAGTGGGACCAAAATATTCTTTAAAATTTAATTTATTAATATTGTCAGGACAGGCCAAAGAGCTCGAAAGCAATCTGAAATCCTAAATTTTTTATTCTTCTTGATAATCTCAAATACTTGTGTAGCTCAGTCAAGTAATATCGTAGCAAAAAGGGCAAGTTTGTGGTTTGTCTTGTTCACACAAGACAAACCACAGCCTGAGTTTTTCTGCAGTACACTAATACCTTGAGTTGACAAATACAAGAGAAAGGAGATACTACTTAGTATTGGATATCAATATAACCTGATGGACAATTATTTTTTAGAGAACATAAAGTTCCAAGTAACACAGAGGAAAATGAACAAAAAAAAAAAATAAATAAATAAATAATTGCAATCGCCGATGAAGAGATAGTGGCCAACCGTCACAATTGCAATATGACCTAATTCTGGCATGATGAAAAGCAATGAGCGATGGTATACCCTAATTTTTAGTACTTATAGTCCAAACTAAAATCAATCCCATTGTATTGTCTTCACAATCTTTCTTACTCACCTGACATTTACATAATCATAGAAAGATTAGTCAGCCATAAAACTGTCATACAGCACTCACCTCAGTTCTATTGAAAATAATGAGCACCATTATTAATCAACAACGGGAAATATGCATTCTGCCATTCTCAGCCCAGAGCAGTTCCCATTACCAATATCTATGACCGAACAAGTTTTAGTGAGGCGTTGTTGCCCAAGATATTTACACTCTGGCACAAAGGCCTACTTGCAAAATTACCATTCATAGTTTCCTCAAGGTTTTTCCCACCATTGCAGAATCACAGAACTGCACTTTCCTCATTCATTCTCCTATTTACAAATCAACTTTCATGACTTCAAATTACTATCTTCCTGCAATTCCACCTATAGATTGCAAGTGTCAGTTCAAAAACATAACCATTTATCAACCATACAACTGATGTCTTACAGATTTTGCTACCTCTTGTATGGAATGGATACATACATACAAAAAAATATCATCAAAAATTTGATGCAGGTACATTTCAGGGATGATATACTGTATTATCAAAATGTCTCCAATATTGTGAATTCTTATGTTTTGCTTTATTGTAGCAAAGCCAACTGTACCATTTTCTAATCCCTGTTCCTCTAGGTCTTTTTCTTGCAATCTAATTGGCTGAGTGGAAAGCATACCCTCCAACAGCAAGTAGTGGGTTCTAGAAACAGGATATTCATCCTGTGAGGAAATATCTGAAAGTCTACTGCTCTTTCACTTCTAAAATCCAATGAGGTTTGGATGCAACTGCAGCCTCTATTGATTGAAGCATCAAATGAAAAAAAGGCAGCTGTGGTTGTGTACGTTTATTTAAAATCTGAGGAACAAATATAAGCGAAGGTGGCATGAAGAAAATGAAGTTAAGTTCAAATTTCAGAAAAACAAATTTAGCCTAAGATCAGCATGACCAATATCCAGATTAAACATTTCAGAACAAACCCATTTATAATCCCACCCGAGTAAAAATAATCAAATCTTTAGCATAAGAGTGGTTTAGAAGATGGAGATTGAATTAAGGCACATAACTACCTCCATTTGGTTTGCAATCTTCAGCAAGTGAAGATAACATAAAAAGCTGGGCTATTCTGTAGTCAAAACAATATCTTTTCATTCTCTGGACAATTTTGGTATAGGTTTTGTATGATGAGGGCAATTTGTTAATTGTTTTATGAAGATTACAATATCAGTATTTTCAATTCTAATAATTTGATTCTAAACTTCTCACTTTGCATATAAGGATGGATACTGATTCCAATATAAAGTTCACTAATCAACTGTTTAAACTATACTCACTTTGTGCAAGTGTAGTTGCAAAAAAATTTGCCATGGAGTATAGGACTGTCAAGGCAATGCTGACAAATGAAAGATTTCAATTAGAGGAAGAGCAAATATTGAAATGCAGCCTGAGGACTAAATCATAATTAGTAGGCTAGTTGTTTAGCAAGAAGTCAGTTGATGGCATTGTAACTAGACGTTATATTACAAATACTGCCAGTAAAATTAGCATTCTGCAGCATACAAGCAGAGTGCTAATTTCTCACTGAAATGTATATGCTTTAAGTACAGAAGTTCTCCAACTATTTTGCATAGCACTGCACTCACAGAAGTCATTTTTGCATTTGTCTATCTAGTCAGAGTGCATTACACAATTTTTAAAAAAAAATCTATAATTTTGAAACTTGACTGCTGAGTCAGTCCTCCAATCCAGTAGCATCCCATAAAGAAAAAAACTTTTCACTGGCTAACTCATCTTTTATAAATGGTTCTGTTCAGCCTAGACAGGTTTCAAGGTGGTCACATTTCAAGGAAAGAGCAAAAGTAGTCCATCAAATGTGCCATGGATTTGAAATGCATATCTATACCCCCCCCCTTTTTTTTTTTATATATATAAAGTTTGATTCTCAAGAAAGCAATGAAAGTAAAAACTATTGAATTACAACTTGATACAATTTGTTTTCAACTATGAAATTTAATTTTATAAAAATTTAATATTTACATATATATGTAAATATTAAAAACAACTTTTATTTGAATGATAATTATAAAAATTATGGACACCTTTTACAAATTTAAAAGCTACGGCTAATTTTGAGCAAGGCAGATGACCATGGCTGCAGCACAAAAAGGAAAGTGTACTGTGCTGTGCAATTAGCCAATATAAAATCACCTATCTTTCCTGTTAGCTGCAAGCATGCATAGTCACGTAGTGGCTGACATACATCCATGCATACAGTCTCCTGCTCACTGTCAAATGACATTGCCAAGTGTCTTTTTTTTATCTTGGTATTGATACAGCAGATCAGTAATGTGGGATTTTCGAGTTGGATCCCACCAAGATGTCACAGCATACACTACAGAAAATGGTGCAAGGCAATCACATATAAGAAACTTTAAGCTACAAGGTTCTAAGTTCATCATCATGCGTATCAAGGATTTAGGCCTAGCATGACCTGTTCAGGCCTTAGAAGTCATCGTTGAATCGTTTAAGAGGAAGGACATCCTGGTTCTTTTTCCTAATGGCTTGTACTTTAAGGCTTTTGGTAATCTTTCTGTTTTCATTCTTTGAACATGTTCCATCCATTTACGTTTTTAATTTTTTCTATTACTGGTTCTCGGTTTAATTCTTTCATAATTTCATTTCTTTTGTGATCAAATAGAGTATACTTCGCAGTTTTTCTCATGAACTTCATTTCTGCTGTTATTAATGTCTTTTTGTCCAGATATTGCTTCCATACATTAAGACTGGTAGGGCTAATGTATTGTATATATACTTTTAGTCTGGATTGTTTTTGAACTAGGTTTGGTTTAAATATAGTTAATTACACCTGTTATTTTTAAATATTTTGCAATTTTTACATTTATATCTTTTTCATGTGATCATGCATCCTAGGTAGTTAAATGTACATGATATAGATCCCCTACTCTAGGTAGGATCTATACATGATAGTCCTTTTCTAAATCTATTCTGTACTTCTAAAATAAAGCTTTTGGGATATTTCATTAGTTTGCTATTTAAGATTCTGCTATATATTTTGTACTGATACCTCTATAGTTTTTAGGGTCATCTGTATTACCTTTTTTAAAGATAGGAATCACAATTGCTTTTTTTCCATTCTATTGGGGAGATTTAAGATCTTATCTATTACTATTTTAGTTCTTGCTGGATCTTGTCCTTTAAAGGCCATAGTTTTTGATTTTTCTGTTGATATTATCATACCATAATCTTTGGTTATCTCATTTAGATCTAAAATAGCTTTCTGTAAGTTATCTTCAGAATTTGTAATTATTTGGTTGTCAGCAATAAGGAGTCACTGTAGAAGAAAGTTTAATTCCTTGATGTAAATTTTTATTCCATTTAAGTAAATATTAAAGAGTTGCTGAGGACATCCTGTCAAACCACCTGTTTTATCTCTCGTATATGTATGATAGCTCATGATTTAATCTTTTGTATTTGATCATTGTCATATATACTTGTGATAGCTTTTAGGATATTATTTGGTATTTGTCTTTCTTTTAATATGTTAAATGTTTCTTTTAACTTTGTCACATGCTTTTTCAAAGTCAATAAATAAATGCAATGTGTTTCTAAATTGTATTCTTTTCTCTATTAGTTTTAGACAAAAGGCTGGGTCTATACATGATCGTCCTTTTCTAAATCCATTCTGTACTTCTAAAATAAAGTTTTTGGAATATTTCATTAGTTTGCTATTTAAGATTCTGCTATATATTTTGTAGTGATAACTATAGTTTTTAGTCATTTCTATTACTTTTTTTTTAAAGATAGGAATCACAATTGTTTTTTTCCATTCTATTGGGGGAATACCAGTTGAATAAATTTTATTTAAAAATAATAAGTCTTTCTTTCAAGTGTTTCAAAATCTTCTATACATTAGGTCTTATTTTATATAAATGTTCTAAATTAGAAATCTTATTCTTTTATTCATTTTATTAAAGAATATTAAATTATTCTTCTTTTATATTCTATTTCATCTTCTAATCTTTTACTGCTTAACCATTTGTGATAAGCTTCTTTTTTCTTTAATTGTATCATTCCAGATCTTCAGATTTTTCCTTTTATTAAATTTTTTGGTATTTGTCTAAGCTTTCATTTGCTGCTGCATTTAGTATCGTTTTTATCAAGCCATTCTATTTCTTAATTTTGTTTTATCTAGATATTGGTTAATTCTTTGTTCATATAGCCATTGTATATTTGTGTCATTCAAGTCATAAACAAATGTTTCAAATTTTCTTTCTGTTCTTGTTACTTGTAGCCATTTAGGTGGTAACTCTTAATTTTATTTTAAGAAGGAAATGGTCATTGCTTATTTCATATCCTCTGTGAACATCTAGTGAAATTTTGATGTCTTTTTATTTAATATAAAATAATCTAATATTGATTTCCATCCTCTTGCTACCCAAGTATATTTATGTCTTATGTTTATAGAAGGAATTCATTATTTTTTTTTAGGTTAATATAAACTATAAACTACAAAGTCAATCAATTTTTTTACCATTCCTGTTTGGAGTATGTTCTACATGTATTCCTATATTATTAATTTTTGTTTCCAATTCTTGCATTTAAGTCTCCTGCTAAAATTTAAGTAATCATTTTATGTTTTGTAGCTGATTATAAAAATCAATATTATCCTGTTCTCTTCCTTCTTCTGGGGCATATAAACTAATTATTGTTAAATAGCCTCTATTATTCTTTCATTCCATAATTTATGTTTTAACTGTTTTGAATCCAAATCATGACTCCTGCTTGTGCTCTTTGGTCTCTGAACTCCACTATATATATCACATTAAAATTTTCCTCATAGGTCCTTTCTTTTTTTGTTTCAGTGATTACTGCTATTTAAATTTTTTTTTTCATTTAATAGTTGGTCTAATTCTATTTCTTTATATGCTATTCCTCTTACATTCCAGTTTGCTATGTGTATTAGATTTTGTCGTTTCCATTTTTGTTTTACCTTTTCCATAGACTCAATCCAATTATCTTTTTCTGTCAATTTACAAGTAGAATTAAAATTCTAAGTTATTAGGACTAAATGAACTGCCTAAAACTGAGATATATCTTTTATAGTTATAAATTTTCACAATTGAATAAAAAATGAATTTTCTCCTTTACCCCACCCCCCACAAACTAGGGTTTATAAAAGTACAGTATGCACTATTTTTAACAAAAAAATTACTGCCTCCCCAGCCAAGAGTTGCCAAAGCTAGCCTAATTTTTTCTCAGAAGAAAAGGCTTGTTCATTTGCTTCCCTGACTTTGAAGGAATATCAATCACTACCATAAAATTTAGAACAGTACATATGAAGTCTGAAACCTGTCTGTGGCAAGAGCAAAATTAACTATTTTCATCCTTATGACTACACACATGACCATAAATGAGAGAATAATCTTATTTAATATATAAAGCTTACGTCTTATGCTGAATGGAGAGGATAATGCCTCTCCATCCAGCAAGAGGCACGTGTAGTGCACATGCCTCTCGCTGGATGGCAAGAATTTCTAGATACACTAATACTTAATAGTAAAATAAACAATTAAAAGTGAATTATAAAATTGAGCCAACTCTCAATCATTCTTAGGAATAGCTTGTTATAGTGGAAGACAATTTTTAGGAAGCATTTATATTAATGTGTATAATCAAGTAGTCCAAGAGGCATACCCCAAATGATTGTATGAGTCAAGAACTCTTCAACCACTTTCACATATAATTCTGTAACAGGATATTTCAGAATAATGATAGTATATTATAAATATAAGTTGGAATAAACAATATTTGATAAATTTCAAGCATCAGTGACTTGTGCTTGAAAAATAAATTAAGCTGGGATTTGTTGGCATGTATTGGTGAAAATACTAAAGGAGCCTAAAGAAATAGGTGTTAAATGTTTATTTCAATTCTGAAAAATACAAAAGTTATGATAGAGCACACCTTAAAACAACACTGTTTTTACTAAACAGCTTTTAAAACTTTACAGTAATGGAAATAAAAATTAACACAGGACCTACTGTCTGAAATCTCAATGAAGAAAATGAGCTACAATTAGTATTCTTATACCCAGTTCTATAATGTAAAAGTCTTGGCAGACAATTTTACCTGGAGTGGACAGACAAATCACAGTATCAGGAAACAATGCATAAGTGCAGCAAGTATACAGTCTCTTATCGATTACATGTCCTAGGTAGAATACCTGTACATGTAATAATACTACCAAATACCATTTGATGGTTGCACAGCAGTATCAAACAAGGTATTTAACTCTCCATCCCCCCACCCCCCTTAATAGCATAGAAGCTTTACACAAGTGCAGACACCAGGATGAAGACATGAATTACAGCTCCAACTACAAAGGCAATGAACAAAATGAGCAAGATGATTTTATGCAAGCTTTATAAAGTTCTCTTCTCTGAAACATACAGTGATCTATGTCCATAAAAGGCTGTACACCTTGTTATGTAATACAATACACACAATATTCAACAGACTGTACATCTTCCCTGAATAACATACATCACCTTCTCTAATGGCACATTACCCTAATTTTTGTAGAATATTGTACAATTAACTTTAAGCATAACATCAACATTACTGAAATACCTTTAGCCCACTTCTGATTAAATATAAAGTGTAATCAAAATAATAAGTGAACACAAAATCGTAAAATCCCCCAGAACAAAGTGCCACTAGCAAGGAGGTGATGATTTAAAAAGTGACATGTCTAAGTCTTTGAAGACCTAAAACACAAAGAGGCAACAATACTGACACCACTGCATGTTGCAGAAAAGTTGATACTGTCAAATATCGCACGTGACTAACACGTGTATTGCTACAATGCACATATGTCTAAGTACAAATAAACAGTATGTGATGAAAACCAATGAATGGATGAATTAATGAATGGATGGATGAGTGATTGAATGAACAATGACATGATGCACAGATAACATCCTACTCCAATAACCCCTACATGAAGAACTATAAACAGGGTTCTAAGACAGCAGGTAATTTAGAACGATTCCCTGTGTTTACAAACAGGTGAGCTGTTAACCATTACTCATCATCATCTTCTTCTTCCTCTTCCTCTTCATTATCCTCATTTTCCTCAACTTCTTCCTCCTCCTCCTCCTCTCCAGATTCTTCGTCTTCGGATTCATCCTTTTTCTTGGCTCCTCCAGCTTTAGATGGTGATGGTCCCTTAGCCTTTTTACCTTTATATGCCTTTACTTCCTATAACAAAATTTAATAGAAATATCGGTATAGTTTTACCATGTATAATACATAAACCTAAATATTTCAACATCCACTAACATACAATCAAACTGAAAAAGTCTCACAGCAGACATTTTTATAAAGGTAATATTTTACAGAAATCACATCATGACACGAAATTAAATTTCTGGTTTCTTTCCCATTTTAGTTCCAACAAGCATCTTCAAATTGCACTCAATTATTATAATCAGCATTTCCCAAACTTTTAGTCGCAAAACACTTACTCTTGTTGCTATTTGGAAGAAAAATTTAAAATTTAAGCCAAACTGAAATAAATGGGATTGGTGTTTGTGTCTTTGAATCACAAGTTCATTTAATATTATGCATGATGGAAAGCTTATAAAAATCATGACATGTTCCATCTCACAGAACACAGATTGGGAAATATTGTTGCATATAATGGTCATTTGTTTCCATGACTTGCAAGGTCTTATTAAAACTCATGCACTGATAAATCCAAACTAAAAACAATATACTACCACCCAGAAGCAGTCAAAGTTTTTAACTGCTCAATATTTTGTTATTTATTGCATAATATTTAACTATGCTCTGTGCAGAATTCAAGGGATGAAAAACCATATACTTAAAAAAAAAAAAAAAATACATGGAGAATTCTAAAAACAAAGATTAGCCACAGTACAGCCAAATGCAGTGAAATTACCCATGCCATAGGTCACAAAAGGAGAACAAGGACATGAAACTGAAGTGCAACTCCTATTGGGGTTTCACTTTACTGAAACAAGGGGCTAAATTAAATACAATGTTGTTTCCATCTGGCCTTTCAGTATATTCTATATTGGTCTCTCTGCACAATTCTTCTGAAAACAATGAAGTGGTCATAGTCCATCCAGGGTGACTGGAAAAGAGCTTGATTGCACCGATTTACACACACAAAAATTCTTATGTTGCTCCCACCCATAAGTTATTTGCAAACCTATAGTATATTTGGTATCATGGATGAGATATGGGTCATTTTTCTATTTTTTATCAATTATATATATTTGCATTTTAATCTATTTTTACATAACTCTGCTCTAGAGACCAAACATGGAACTTTTCATGACACTTCAGGTCTCCAATAAGCAGGGCAGTGGTCTTCACCGAGTCACGAAATCTGCTGTGGGCATGAATGTTTGTGATTGTCTTTAGGTGGAAGGTGTATTTTGTGACTTGGTGAAGACCACTGCCCTGCTTATTGGAGACCTGAAGTGTCATGAAAAGTTCCACACAGCCTATTTGGAGAGCAGATATGCTAACCACTTGCCCAACCAGACTGGCAAGTGAGCAAGCATTTGAAAAATGATTTAGATTAAAAAAATCTAGATGCTATTGGCAATGATTTAAATGCTAATTACCCATACAGAATAAGGTATTATATAATCAATAGTAAGAGGAATGCCCATTGACAGCCTCATAAGAAATAGTATTTTGTCACCTGAAGGAAGGCACTGTTGGACAATTTTTTTTTTTAGCCAGAGTAACAGTGCAAACTTACTATGGAAAATATCCAAACAGGAAGCTCTTAAGAGATTAACTAATCACTGGTTTATAAAACAAACAAATTTTGAAAAGGTATATGATAATATTAAGAAAAAAATACGACACGGATGGATGCATTTATAGAACAGTTGATTATATATACAATAATGTAAGCCCTCCAACAACTTAACAGTAATTTTATTTTTGTTCATGTTAGATCTCCGATTGCATTTTAAATGCAATGTTGTATAAAATCTGGAAAACAGATATACAAGTTAACCCAGAACAACACAATAAAGTAATATCTGCCAGAATGGCTAGGCTGGTGATTAACTATTATGAAAGTTTTAAGAGAAACAAAAGAAATCCTTATCTCTGCCCCCTTTCCATACTTTGTCATATTCCACTGCATTTCAAAATAAACACTATCAACTGTCCTGTTTAAAAAAAAAATAGGACAGTTTTAGACAACCTACCTAAAAATGTTATTTATTAAAACTTATTAACTGAACGATTCAAAAGAGAAAGCCATAAGTTTTCTTCTTAAGAGTAATTGAAAGAATTATATAAAAATCAAACAATTTGTCTGAGACTAATAAGTTTTATGCTCAGCTAGTCCTCCCCCGCACACAATACTCTTTCCATAAATCTGTCTAGAGTGAGTTCATGAATTGTACATTACACAGAGCAAGTTTGGCTAACAGACTGTTCAATCATCTTCCAACAGCAAATGATGTTGGCAGAGTTATTCACGAACAAGAAATACACTTAAACGGCTACCATTATTTCTAAAGCCACTTGCTTTAAACTGGATGGAGGACACGTAGACTTTTCAGGAAAGTGTTGTCTTGTTGGTGGCCTCATAAGTCTTGGAATACAGAGAATGTAAATAATCAGAAAACAGTATCCAAGCTTGACATGCGACAGGAAACTGATGACCAATGCAAGAAGCAATGAAGGATTGTAATTTCAACAGGTATCACTGTATAGCATATCTGAATGGACTGTTGTACCTGTACCAAATGAAACAACAGTAGAGAACTCTGTGTATACGACACATGTCAAACATGCCAGGTGTCATTCATGAACAAACGACTGTTTTATGGAGGTATCTAGAGTACTTTTTGTTAGTAATTCACTATGTAAAATAAAAACTGGAAATTGAGTCATTCATATTAATTAATAGGTGGTAGGGTTTATCCTGCTAGAAACTTAAGCATAACAAAGTACGCAAGTCAGCAAGACCACTAGCACTATGTGGATAGCATTAACCACATTTAGAGCATTAATTAGGTTTCAAAGAATCAGAGTTCCTTGATTATGAAAGGCAACTGAGCCTAACATGCAATCCAAAAATGGGAATGAACTGAATAGGCATTGATTACATCAATGGCAGATCAACTTCATGCAAAATTCAGAGAAAAAATCATGGACATCTTATGGTGTAGCTTTCTTTTTGAATGCTACCTCAAATACAATTCAAAGTATTGAGGAATCAAAATCACACCAAGAGTTCACTCAAAACATTAGCCAGTCATCCTCTTGGATTCCTCATATCACATTTATAAACTTAACATTCACAACCTGAACTTTCTGATAATATATTTCTGTATTGAACATTTTTATAATTCAACCAAGGTTTCAGCTTATGAGGTTAATATATATATAAGTAGCCAAAATGCATACTAATATAATCAATAAGAAAAATAGCTAAAAATTTACCTTTTCATATCGTGCTTTATCCTTAGCAGCCAATGCTTCATATTTTTGCTTTACATCATCTGATACTTCATTCCATCTTCTACCTAATTCTTTTGCAACATCTCCTACAGTAGCATCCTGCATTGTTTCTTTTACTTTAGGTCTCTCATCATTGCAAAACCAAAAGAAAGCAGATCTAGAATGAAAGCAAAATTAATATTTCACATACAAAACATTCAATGAAATCAACAGTGATAAGTGCCAAAGATTTATCAACAAATAAATACTACTGGAATATCATTAACTAACAGAAGAACAAGGCATTGGGTTTATCTAACCCAAATCGAGAGCAAAAAGTCAGAAAACCTACAATAAGAGGATTTACTCACGATGTACTGTAAAAATTGTACAGTCCGTGTCATGATCACGACACCTTAAAACATGAATCAGAACGTCTCACAGTTGTGCAATCTACTAAACCTCCATTATGTCGACAACCATCCAAAAATGAACTTCTTTTGCAATATGCCAAATGATGCTCCTCATTAATTTACATTATGAATTAAAAACAAAGTTGATATTTTTTAAAATAAATTATAAGTAAATCCTGTAACTGTAGCTGCTAAGATCCCCCACAAAACTATAATTTCATCAATCCCATTAATTGTAATTTACATTAAGGCAAGATAACTGGTAATGATTGAGTAAGTAATCAGCTTCACATAAAATTAATTTTGTGTGACATAATTTACCATATCCATACAGTCTGTCAAATGCATTTCCCAGCCAGTCTTCCTGTATTGCAGGATGAAAAATGGTGCCACTTGCATATGCAACTAATGCACCTCAGCTGTAAAGCTCTTGCAATGTATGATGGAGATGCAAAGTTCTCAGCAACACTTCATATTAGTGACAATTGTCAAAAAAACATTTTTATACAAAATAATTGAATTTGTTCAAAAACTATTTTTCAGCTCAATTTTAGCTTAGGACAAACCTTAACATTTACATTACAGTAGTTGAAGACCCACACACCTTTTACATATGATAATGCAATAAACTGTTCAGCATAAGTTATGCCATCAACTCCCACTACAGCAGCCCTATGGGGACTAGAGAGAATGTTTATAAGGGTGTTGATACCATACAGACTACAGTCCAAGTCATGGGAAAAAGAAACTGAGAGCTAAAAATACTAGTACAGAGTGGTCCATAAGAGGTTTAATTTAAAAACATTTAATAAAATACAGAACCTGGAGATTTTTTTTTTAATTTGTCATGAAAAACCACTTTTACCCCACCCCCTTGTGACTTATGGGTCACTCTGCATTTGCTATAGAGTACTGTAATAAAATAAAATATTTCCACATCACTTCAAGAATCAACTTACAATGCTCTCTTTGGTGCATTAGGATCCTTGCTGCGCTTTCGCTTCTTACCCTTTTCACCCTTGGCAGGTTTGTAGTTTGCCATTTCAGACTCGTACCTTTTTTTGTCCTTTTCTGCCATCTGATGAAAGCGTTGCTTTTCCTTGTCAGACATAGTCTATAAGAAATGAAATGTGGAAATCAAATGAGATGCAAGTTGGTGAAAGGTTAATTATAATATATTAAGCTTAATAATAAACAATCCATTATTCATAACTTCCAAGTCCGTTTTGCTCAATACTACTTCTCACTCCTGATACTATATAAATTTCAAATCCATCCAAGCTTAAGATAGTGTTTATAGATTTGGAGCTGTGAACCAAAATGCTACCCAGATGCTATTTGGGTTACTGTCAAGAGTAGGAGGTATGGCCGAAAAAAAGTGATCGTGAAGGACATTTCTAGTGTGAAATGTCATGGATTTTATATCTTGAATTTCTCTACGTTAAAATCACTACTGGCATATAACAAACTAAGAATCTGAAACCTCTGGTCTGTGATTTAATGACAATGAATCCCAATCATCTAATCAATGAAGTGGTTGCCAAGAGGCCCACCAGTTTGCATGGATAACATCAAGTAAGATAAATCATGATTGTCCTAAACCAAAGTTTTTTTTGAAGAGATTCTATGCCAGCTTAATAGAGATATGCTTACTTTCATGACTGATTCAATTACACTTTTTTTTATGGGAGTTCTGCAATTTTGTGAAGGTCCCTTGATACCATTACACAAAACTTAATTGAAGCAGAAAGAGAATGAAAATTCTAATGCTTAAGCATGCTCTAGAATTAATGCATAGCAGACAATTCTCTGTCAAAATATATTGGTAATTGACATGAAAGATGACATGTTGCTTAATCTTCCACCAAGTTTTGTAAAAGAAAATTATTTTTAAAGCATTTTTGAAGGTGATAAGTAGTTTCACAAAATGAGGAAAGTGACCCAAGGTTGTCAATATTTTTTTTCTCACGAAATTTGTTTCAAAGTAGATTTCTAAATGCATGCTTTGAAGAAGCAAATAAGGGCAAACTGTGTAGCTCCTCCAAAAATTCTCTTCCACACCTTGCCCACCCAAGGTTTTACAAATTTCATTGTACCTGTAACCTACTTACATAGGGGAAACAGGATGCACCACCCCAATTAGAAAAGATGAACACAAATACCTCCACTATGGTAAAACAGGCCTATCAGACCACGCACTCCAAACATGCCACAGAACTGACTGGAAAGGCACTAAGTTCCTACACCACACTCAAGCCTGGTTTGAAAGAAAATTCATGTTGAGAAAAAGGAAGTGATTACCATTTAGTTTTGAGCAAGAAATTCTGAAACATCATCCAAATCTGAACAAAAATGATGGATTAATTATTCCAAGAATGTGGAGGACTCTTCAACCCATATAACAACCAAAGCAACCAGACAGAAGAAAATCTCAATATGAAAGGACTTAAATTGTTTAATTAGTTCTGTTCCCTCCCTCTCCTCACCAGAGGTCAGACTAGAATAAATAATCAACAAACAAACATTTAGATTCAGTTTACTTTTGTATAGTGCAGCATCATGTTGTAGCTTGTATCTTGTATATATGTACAAGATAACCTCAATATAGAGATCGAAACATTAATTGTTATTTGCTTAATGTTAAGTAATTATTCTAACACTTGTGTTGTTTCCATAAATTCTTCACTATGGCTACGCAATATGAATTATGTCCTCTCCATCTGACTAAATACCACATTTCAGCACTGAAAAAGAAAACTTTGCCGTTCTTTGACACAGTGGTCATCCTAACCACTGAACAGATCCTTATCACTTCACATCCCAGGAGTATGGTGTTATCAAAACCTTCAGCAAATCTTGTAGAAACAGTTGTGCAAATATAAATCAGAGGCTATTTCTAAAATCTGTCACAGGATTATATTTGTGAAATCTGAATAAATTTGGCTTCACTTCAATAATCTGGGAGATGTTGAGAAAAAGTGATTACCATTTAGTTTTGAGCAAGATAAAACTGAATACTGTTTTGTGTACAAAAAAATCAAATTGTAGGTTCAAATACATGAATATTATTCAAGAAGAAAAATGAGTTTCAAAACAAGAACCAAACCTTGGAGACTCAGTGGCAGACGCTGAAGATTGAATCAGCCAGAAAAGTAGTGGCGAAAGGATTTGTCAAGATAGAAAAATTAGAAATCCATTGCAGCCAAAAACAACAAAGCACATCAAAAGTTCCTGGCAAGTCAGTCAGCATATGCTATGAAAGAATAAAAAAAAAAGTAAGAAAGCAAAGCAGTCTATAAAACTAGCTGAACAAAATTCATGGAAGACTTTGATAAGAACATAGAAAATATCAGGAAGGTGGCAAAATATTCTGGCAGTTATTGAAAAAGCTTAGAAATGGATATAAGTATACTGTAAAAAGGAATCTAAGAGGATAAAGGTAACACGAAGACTAAAAGATATTTTAGATGACTGAAATAATTACTTTGAATGACTGCTAAATGAAATGAGTAAATCAGGAGTACATAAATACTTAAGGTACTTATGTACTCCTGAAAAAAGCCATAAAAAATCTGAAATACAGAAAGGAGATTACATTTGACCAGAAATGCTCAAATGTGGTGGTATAGTTTGAGAGTGTCTGCATTGCATGATTCAGAAGGCTAGTCAGAGGATTGAATTCTAGAACAGTGGAAAATATCGCAAGTACTCATTTGTTAAAAAATAAATAAATAAAAACTGAATGTGAGAATTATAGAGTAATTTTCCTTGCATAAAATTCTTGGTAAGATTTTATGCAAGGATACTTGAGAAAAGGCCAAAAAAAAATTGTGAAAGGGAACCTTGAAGAACAAGCAGAGTTCTGGCCAATCATAGTTGGAAATCATGCAAGTTTTGTAAATCTAGAAAAGACAATCAATCTAAAGGCTACAATTATATGGTATAAATGGGACATTGTATTGAGTAATAAATAATCTATTAGAATTAGAACTGCTGGAGGTATACAGGAAGATGGTTTGATGTTAAATTGGGCCTTAGAAAATCTACAACATGAGATTACATCTAGACATAGATGCTAATCTTAAATGATATACGCTGCAATCCTTCTCTAAATTGAACAAGCGGCTTAACAGTAATCAGTGGTGTGTGTAAAGAGAAGAGATTTGTGGGATCCATAAACTTTACTGTAGCATTAAACTTGATATTAGAATCAGAGATATGAAATTTGGATCTGCAGATGATATACTCCAAAACAAAAATCCAGTAGTGTCAGATTCTTTAACTGGTGGTTGTGACAAATTTGGTATGAAAACCATCAGCAAAAAGACCAAACTATTAAAAATTGGTAGAGAGAAAATGAAGAACCTATAAAACGAAGAAAACATTTCATCTACCTAAATGCAAATTTTAATGAAGATTGCAAGCTCATTAGCTGAGTGGACCAGTCTTGTGGTCTGAGAAATCCCGTTATCAGTTGTACCAAGCTGACAGGAGTGTGGAGGTGAGCCGTTAACAGCATAAGCCGATGCCCCGTCATCTCAGTTAAAGGTGGTAGCAGCTCTGATGGTTTGGGGGCGGGGGGGGGGGGGGCTTCTCATGTGATAAATAGCGTCTGGAGGTGTCCTTAAATGGTAAAAGCTACCAGAATGTGTGCTGGTTGATCACTTTAATGGCCTTTGCACATCCTGAAGCCAATGGTCTGTTTCAGCAGGACACTGCTTGTCACCAGGGCCACCACCCAGTCATGCACCAGGAAACACTCATCTGAGTTTGAGACTATCCAGTAGCCCCCATCTTGAAGTACAAAACCTTTCTACTAAAAAAAAAACATGATATATCAACATATTGAATGCCATTTTGACAGCTGCAATCGCAGTCAGCCATCGAAATTCTCACAGTAGCTCAGTCTTGCCTTGTTTTCCTCTTTCATATCTACTAATATACTATACTCATTTCCTTTCATGATATTTCTTCCCAACCAATAAATCATGTCTTCCTGTATTCTGCCTACTTGCATATCTAAGGCTACTCAAGTATCTTTGTTTATGGAAATGCTTTTGCTCGTTACAGCATTTTTCATTCCATGTGGAATTTTCAGAAGCAGTAGTAATAATAGCTTTGCAGTCATTTGGTGTGTGAAGCACAAACATGATTAGGAATTTTAGATATTTAGTGGGATACAGGCTAGAAATACATAAGACAGATGAATCCAAAATGGTCAGTGTGAATTACTATGTGAATTTAGGGTCGCAATCCTTGGTGCAATTAAATGTACACATGTACTTGACAATGCACAGTGAGCATGTGTTATTCCTGTATTAGATCTTGGGGGCGGTTGATTTCCTGGGAGGTACCCCAATGGGTGTACAAAGCAATATGACAATAATAAGATTGAAATAAAATTAATCTGACAAAATGCACTATATACTTTATTTAATGTCCTTTAAGCAATGTATATTGTTAATATCAGTTCTGCCACTCCAAAAAAAAAAAAAAAAACTAGTTAGAAATACAGTCCAACAATACCTTATAAAAAGGTTCTCTGAAAATGCTAGATTTTATTATTCTTGAAATATATACATTGCAAGAATAATGCAAGCCAAATTGCTGGTTGAAAATATTTTGTATCTGTAATGCCACAATTTTGCATCATGCTTTCCTTTGAAAAGGTTAAACACAGGATGAAATAATACCTTTAGTAAAATCATTTGCATCATGAAATTATTATTATGAGACCTACAGGGAGTCAGGGATTCATTGAGGGAGGTCACATACTTGTTCTTGAATTCATTTACACTTCTTGTACACACAACACCATGCACCACTATCAGAGAAAAATCTGAATCTCACCCCATTCCTAGTGGCATTCATTCTCAGCTTCCAAGGATGCCCTCTGGTCCTTTCCCCACCCTCCATAAATTGAAAAATTCCATCAACTGAAATCCTGTATGACCCTTTCAGAAGTTTGTAAGTCTCAATCATATCACACCTCTTTCTCCTGTTTGCAGTCTACAAATTCTCAATTTGTCTTCATAATCAGTATTCCACAATTCTGATATCATTTTAACACTCTCCTTTGCACTCTCTCCAATACACCAGAATCACAACAGAAACCAGGATCTCAGATCTGCACATTAAGTGAAGTCTTATCAAGGCCTTGTAAAGAGGTGAAATGACATCCTTATCTTTACGAGTGAATCTTTGTTTCAGCATTGCAATTACTTTTGAATTGCATCTGCAATCCTTGCTACATGGGTGCTGAACTTCAACTTGCTATCTACTAACACTCCAAGATCCCTAGCATGACCAGTTTCTTCTAGCATAATCCCACCAATATAATACAACATTGGATATCTAATCATGCCAAAGTGAATGACTTTACTGACATTTTCCCATGCCCACAATTCCAGCCTATTCAAATCATTCTGCAAGTACTGCATATTAGCAGCATTCCTGATTACCTTATCTTTCCATCAGCAAATAGCTATAATATCAATATCATTTATGTACAGACTGAATAACAGCAGACCAAGGACTGATCATTGTTGTACACCACTGGTTACCTTAAATCTTGCATACCCATATACCACTTCTTGATGTCAGTCAGCATTCCTCTTATCCATGCAATATTTTATAATCCAAACCCATATTCTCCAATTTATGTAACAGTCTTCTATGCTGCATTCTGTCAAAAGCCTTAGCAAAATCCAAAAGTATTGTGTATCCATTCCTCTTGTCTAGTTTAATGATAATATTATAGAATGTTAGCAAGTTGCTAAAATATGACCTTCCCTTAATAAACCCATGTTGTTCATTACAAAGTAGATTCACTGTCAACCCATTTCTGAATGCAAGCGCAAAAATCTTAACCACCATTCCTGAGATACTGATTGGTCAATAGTTGGATACATCAGTCTTCACACTACCCTTGTGCAATGGGATTAGCATACATTCTTTCCATTCCTAGGACTGATCCTTGTGGTACACCACTAGTTACTGGAAATCTTGAAGACTCAAATCCCCCGTATACCACTTTTTAATATCTGTCAGTCAGCCATCCTCTTATCTACAAGGGGTGGGGGGGGGATATGATAAACAGATAGTTGGATACATCAGTCTTTGCACAACACTTTGTGCAATGGAATTATCATATTATTCTTTCCATTCCTGTGGAATCTTTCCTGTTCTGAGACTCATTAAACAGCCTAGTCAAAGGCTGTCAGTTCAGCTAAACACTTTGAGCACACGTGCTGATATCCCATCAGTTCCTATCGCTGAATTCTTATTCAGTTCGTGCAACAGCTCTACTACCTCGTACTCATACACCTGAGTTTCTTCATCCAGCGAAGAGGTAGCAGTGAGCTCAATGTCGCTTACACAAGGTTTATAGCTTTTAACAAAATGGGCACTCATTAGTTGAACCTCTTCTGCACCTGTAACCCTCATGTCACCTGCATTTAGAAGTTATTCTTTCATATTCATTCTTTCACTTGTAGTATATCGATAGAATTCTTGTGGGTTGTCTTTAGCATGCAAGGCCAGTTTCTTTTCATACTGTTGTTTGAAAAGAAACTGGCTTTGCTTTCACTACAACAGTGGACTATTCTAGACTGCTGCTTATAATTTTCATAACGGACATCATCTTTATGCACACAGTATTCCTTCCACATCATCTTTTTTTCGGAATCTCTTGCTTAATAGAGATTCCGAAAAAAGTATTTTTTTTTTTTTTGGAATCTTTGTTTTTTTCGGAATGGATGTTTGCGATGGTCTGTGGAAACACTAGTGGTAGTGGTCGGCAGTAGATGCCATTGGTGGATTGAGTGGCAGAGAGAGAGAGAGAGAGAGTTGTAGAGTAGGTGCCCTCCCTCGATTAGACTTGACTCCCTGGAGGTGTCGAATAATACCTTGGTTTATAGTTCAATATGCAATTTTTTTTTGAATGGAACATTCATAAACTCAGTCACTTCCCAAGTGAGTACCGCATGATCACTGTCACCAACCAGAGGCGTAAAAACAGTTACGTTTTTAACCGAAACACCCTCTGACACTATAATCAAATCTAACGTTTGGATCTCGAGTTCCTTCTGTCACATGCTGCTTGAGGAAGTTGTCCTGCAGCAGCTCAATAAATTCATTTTCATTACTCTCATGAGATTCTACTGCTACCTAACCAATATTTGGATAATTAAAGTCTCCCATTATGATTACTCTTTTTAAGCTCATCTTTTCTATTTGGTGGTGCATTTCTTCATCACTCCGAAATGATCCAAGAGGTCTCTAACAACATCCCACTATGTATTTGATCTTGTTAGGATTCCACTTCACACCAGATGGCTTCAAACTCACTTCCGCATGAAATACCGTTAGTAGTACTACAACCATAGGTCTCAACTCTAACTGGATTTGTCATCCGATATCATTAGCAGCACACCCTCTCCTCTCTTCTCTATCCTTCTTAAAAATAGTGTACCCATTACACTTTATACCAGTTAGTACGTCTGATTGTGTTAGCCAGGTCTCACTAATACCTACAATCTGAGATCCCAACATATAACTAAGGCAAGAAACTCTACCTCTATGTTTCTGATACTCCTAGCATTCATGTACAGACAATAATCTACATGCATGTTCTTTTCTATACTGTTGTCTGCATGACACAGTTGGACAACTTGCAGATTGTTCTCTAGTGCCTTATACATGTAGATATCTTTGCAACGACTCAAAGGACATGTCAAAAAGCTATCATACACCAAGGACAATGGCAGTTGTGCCTTCTGGTTACATGCACCTCTTGAGAAAATTTTGTCCACCTATGCTTGCTCACCCACATGGCAGTAATGCAACATCACCCAAAGATATAAAGTTGGCCTCCTGGCATCATTTTTCTCATTCAAATCCTGCATAAATGATTAAAGAAAATCATTTCCAATTTTTACTTTCACACAAAACAAACATCCAGCCAGAAAGCTGGCCAATCCAATTTCAGAAATCAGGGGACATACCAAGTGGGAGTTTACTTAACAGGCTTTTGTGCTAGGCCCAGTCAAAAGCCTTGGAGATACTCACCAAAATTAGCAGTGCAAGAATACAGGAGATTGTATCATTGCCCACAGAAAAAGCCTATCAGGATGTAATAATAGTAGAAGCATTTTACATAAAAAAAAATTATAGAAAAACTAAAATTAGTATTTTATATAAAGCAACATTAAGTAGAATCTAGGCCTGAAATTTGTAAGTGCCCATTTGGCAGCAGTGGTTTCAGATGAAATTTTAGTGATACATTTTCATTCACAACAAAATGCAATAAGCCCTACATTGTTTTTCTACTTTCTCAGTGAAGTCTCATTTTTGTATAAAAACAGGCTATTTACAGATTTGTTTAAACAGAATGAAATGAACATAATTCTGAAGAGGTGGGGGGGGGGGGGGGATCTAGCAAAGGTTCTAAATTTTCAATTTTTCCCTTTTCATGCACGCACACACAGCATCTTTAATCAGGAAACACTGCTTTGGATATATAACACATTTTAAGTATTTCAAAATTATTCATACCTTCCACCTTTCTGCACACTTCTTTGAAAATTCAGCAAATACCACATTCTGATTCGGATGTTTGTTCTTATGTTCCTCACGACATGTCTGGACAAAAAATGCATAAGCGGACATCCGTCCACGGGGTTTATTATCTCCTTTACCCATAATTCTCTACTTCTTGAGATCTTTTTATTCAAAATTTGTTCTATAAAAAAAGAAAATTTTGGTTAGTTATACCCTTTATAAGATACTTAGTAACTAGAATAGCCAATTACTTCTAAAATCATACAGGGGACATTTGACCCTATTCTCTCTCTCACACACACAAAAATGTAATCAATGCAGGTAAAGTTTAAAAACAGCAATGTAATTCTATTCTGAACAAGCAAAAAAAAAAAAAAAAAAAAAAGCACATATCACAAATTGAAGTAATAAAGTATTTATTAACGTAACAAAATTTTTAATCAAATGGCATAAATAAAATCGCTATTTGCATAGAAGTCAAATTTTCCTTTTTTTACTTAAAGTGATTGTGCAGAGAATTCCATATCCTTCAGCTAAAGAAAATTAATCCAAGTTTTTAAGATCAGTGGTGAACAGTAATAAGGACAAAAAAGTTGCATTCCGTAATAACATTTCTTGTATATTAACGCCATTTTCGATACAATTTAACCTAGATGTTTGAAGCATATGTAGTTATTTACGCTATTAAAATAATTTAAAATGAAATTAACAAATTTCATTAAATGCCATTAATTTAAAGTTCAAACCATTTTTGAAACTTAAAATTATAGAATGGTAATACTCAACCAATTTATCCATATAATCAATTATACGGATATCAATGATATCTTTCCAGATGCAGTATTTGAAAGTGTTCAGAGCTGATTTTCTGCAGTTCCTGAGAATTATCATATAGCCAACTTAAGTTACTGAGTTGGCTGAGTGGCAATAGTTCAGTAAAAATCCAACAAATGATCAAAATGACATTAGTGCACTAACATTTCAATAAGAAAACACTTGCTTCAACGTTAGACAAGTACATTATATTTCCTTCCTCCAAGTATTAATTGTGTAATACATCCAATTCACAGAATACAAACTCCCTTTTTACCTGTGGGCATAACATTAAGTCAGACTTAGAGGCACATATTACCTGCACCAGCCTTTGTACCTGAATTTTTGAAAAAATTCATTCACACTACTTGCACATGCAGACAGCAATGCATTCCAGTTACACACCACTATGAGAGAAAAATCTACATCTCACCTCTTCTTGATAGCATTCCATTCTCAACTTCAATGGATGCCCTCTCATCCTTTTCCCACCCTCCATATACTGAAAAATTCTATCTATTGGCATCTGGTATAAGTGTTTCAGAAGTCTCAATCATATCCCCTCTTTATCCAGTTTGATAGTGTTGCAGGATACAAATTTTCAATGTCTTCCACAATCCTGATGTCATTGTTAATGCTCCTTTGTATTCTCTCCACTTTATCAGAAGCACAGAAACCAGTAGACTAGACCTGCACACAGAAGTCCAAGCAAAGTCTTAAGAGATAAAATCACTTCCTTATCTTTAAAAGATGCATACGCTGCTTGCAAGAAACCAAAAGTCACTTGGTTTAAGTGTCTTGGTTCTTTAGTTAACCGTGGAAGGTTAACTAAAGAATTCTCTAATCAATATTAGAATTTCCTCTATATATTATCAGGTTAACCACAGTTGTAAAAGATGATTCGTAAAAAAAAAAATGTATCCAAGTAGGAGGTTCAATGTATACAAAAGGCAGTGAGAGAAGTAACATTTCCAACCTATTCACAATGCATGCATTGCTTTTAGAAATGGCCAGGTTGTTTTTTGAAGCATTATGAAGTCTCAAGGATTTTAACAGTTCATCATTGCAGTCTTCTTACTTTGCTGAAATGTGAGTTAAGCTAGTCTTATGAATAACCATACGGAACTGCCATAGACATTTGATTTTATCACCCGAAAGAATACTTGTATAGCATTATACACAATGGCTTCTTTTGTACTAAGGAATAAAGGTTCAATGGTACGTGGATAACTATGTCCATTATTATATAATAAAAAATTACTTATATGAAACTTTTAGCCTTGTATTACCAACATCTTCATATGAAAATAAAGGTGCAAGCATATGATAGGAATTAACAACGTACAAGGAAATCTTAAAGATGTAGTAATAGAAGTATTCAACAATGAACTGGCAACAAGCATTAAGCTACGCACATTCGAAGAATCTATCCACTTCCCCTTTTCAATGATAACTCATCACCATAGTAACATGATCAATGCAGTTTAATCAGTCTGGCTTTCCTTCATAACATAGCAATGAGCCATCACTGTCTGTGCCCCCACCCCCCAAATAACTTATGTACTGAACGTTCTATACCTCTATGGTAGTATTACTGAAAAATTTAAACATTAGTCAAAAAAGCTCAATTAAGTAGTAGTTCTGTAAAAATCCAATACAGAACTAGCAAAGTCTATTAATTTTTAGCTATTCGTTTGAAACAAGAATGAGACCAACATTTGAAATATTTAGAGATAAGAATGCAATGCAAATCCTACACATAAAAAACCTTAAGTTTGCAGCAGCTCTCAGCACCCCACTCTACTCCATACAACAAATCAGTTTATACTTACAAAAAAATCTGAACAAAACTTTGTATGCAAATCTTCAATCCATATTTTGGATATATTAAAAAAAAAAAAAAATTCACCTCATTTTACCAGTAAGAGTAGCATGCACTGTTGTATCTAGACATCAGTTTGATATGGATGCTTCGACAGCACCATTCACAGGAAAGTGTAAGGATAATAATCTGGATACAATATACAAATTAAGAAAATTTATCAATTATAGAGAAATTCAATCTATCTACATATATGACAGAACACAAGCTGTATTAAGACCTGGAATTGCAAAGAAGTGTAAATGCCATCCTACTTCAGTAGAATTAAGGACAACTTTCTTTAATGAAAAATCTGCATTAAATCACAATTGCTTTCACTATCACACTATGAATTCTGTGCTAACTCCTCAAAATCAGAAGACATATCTAACCAGATTGGAAGACCATTTTACTTAACAGTGAGACAATTTAAATTTTCATTATTTTAAGCTTTTATACACAACTAGTTGCAGTTCCTGAAATTAAGCATCTTTCATGTCAGCAAGTTTCCAAGTGTGGTGAATTAAAAGGAGCACAAGTCTGTTAACCCTGTAAAGTGAATGCAATATATCATGTTTTTTTTGGTAATGTGATGCAGAGAAATTCAAATCTGAAGAATGTTGTGTCAACATGTTCATATAATGGCCTATCAGACCATTTTGAGATCTTTAGTAATATTCCATCAATGCACCAATTAGGACAATAGAAGCCTACCTTTAACAACCAATGTTTGCTTTTTTTGCTGATGTGCATGTATATTTCTTTGTGCCCAATGTTAGTAACTTAAGTTTCTAGTTTCAGAATTATAGACAAAATGGCCTGAGAAACAAGTGTTCCTAAATAGAGAAATAGCTAATGAGGTTGCCAAATTTGAGTACCTGGGCTCTGTCAAGAATGTTAATTGCTGTTCAGAAAAACATCAAAACTAAGAATGGCTAGGACAAAGACTTTGTCAAAGTCTGGAAAGATACATCTATCATTACAAAGTTAAGCAACTGTAGATGCAGCTATTTTTTAGTTGCAACTTACGGATGTGATACTTGGAACATAAAGAAATTTCATAGAAAAAGGATAACAGCTTCTGAATGCAGTGTTAAAAGAGACATCTCTTACTAAAAAGGCAGAAAAAAATGGCTGCTAGAAAGAATGGAAGGACTCTTCCACCTTAAGAGCAACAGTGAGCTGAAATACTCTGAACATAAAGAACAAAAGAAAGGAGAGGAGAGTGCTATAGAGGGTAGAATATATTAAAAAAGGGTAAGTGGCAGACCCTGAATGAAATGTGAAGAGTGGCAAATCTTCAAAGCCCAGTGCAGTTTCACTTGTTGAAAAATTTGTATGGCATATAGCTGCAAATTCTGTTCAATCATCTGTAAATTTTTTCAAGTTTTTTCCCAAAAAGTGTCCATTTGTTTTGTAGCCATCAATTTTAAGTCTGAACTTACTGCAATTATTTGCTTACTCAAAAAAGGATGATTGTGCATTGACCCAGTTTTTACATTAAAAATCTTACAAATACAACATAAAAACATAGCATCTATAGATGACAAGAAATCCTTTGACAAATCCTTAAGGAACAAACTGTAGACTGTACTCCAGAATCTAAACATTACAAAATCAGTTGCTTGCTGCAATAACTAACATGTATCAGAACAACCATACAGATGTAAGAATCTATGAAAGTTACAGAATGGAAATCAATAAACAGGAGTCCGTCAAGATGTTCAATATCAACTCATTTTATATCTATGTAGATAAAATGTAAAGAAATGGAAGAAAAATATAAAACCAGTATTTAAACTGGATTGTGGAACTATACTTAATTATCCTTTTGTTTGCAGATGACAAGATAATCATAGTAAGAAGTGAAGATGAATTCCAACAATCAATATACACTGTAAAAATAAGTGGAAAAAAATTCAGAATGCAATCAAGACAAGACAAAATTCATGAATTTTTAAGGACCATCTCCAGTCAGAAGTAAAATCATGATTGAAATTAAATTTCAGAAGAAATTAACTGCTTAAAATATCTTGGATGTGTTGTATCATATACAAAAGAAGCTGACACTGATATCAAAATTTCAAAAGATAACAGAAATGATTAATAATATTTTTGAACTTAACAAAATTCAAAAACATATGCCAATAAGAGTTTGCAAAGTTTTAGCAAGACCTCTACTGTATGGCAATGAATTATAGACTATCAAGACTAGAAGGAAAAAAAAAAACTGGAGAAATGAAATTTCTGCAGACAGCAGGCTTATACTCTGGGGCAGAAAAAAAAAGCACAGAAATATGTAAAGAACTAAAAATAGACTCAGTATTGGACATACGTATATGAATACTGAAAGAATGGACAGTTCAAGAAACTGACTAAGCAATTTTTCAACTTTTCTTGGTCACCATCCATACTGGTTTGTTTTAATGTATAGTTATATAAGTAAAAAAATTTGTGTGAACATGTTGCTCTCTAGCTTAATTTAATTTTTTTACCTAATAGATAATAACATAACAGGACTCTAGCTTTGATGTAGTCAGGTTTCCCACCAGGTCAGGCCACTAATTTTTAACAGTTGACTAAATCAATGCAACTTCAGCATGCAATGTACATTGTAGTGCAGCTTGTTTCTTTATGTGTATACAATAGATGACCATAATGCGAAGATCAAAATGTTGCGTGATTAGTTTGGTTTTTATTAAACTGAAGTTTTACTCTAACACGGTAGTGGTTTCCATAAGTTTTGAAGATGTAGAATCATGATACTTCGTCTAGTAAAGCAGAAGTGCCCATTAAAAATACCCACATTAATTATACAATTAATTGCAAAAGTGGCTAAATCAGCTCATCAAATCACTTGGTTGCTGAAAAATACTTGAACAAGCAGAGACAAACAAGTTATTGTTTCTCTATATCGAGCCTTGATAAGATCCCATCTAGATTACTGTGCCCAGATATGGGTGCCAGGGTTTCTTCTTGATGGGGAGGAGTGGAGAGGATCCAGAGACGAGTGACCAAGATGATAGCAGGTCTGTAGAATGAACTTTATGAGAACAGGTTGAAGATTTGTGGGTTGCAAAAATTGGTTGATAGGTGGAAAAGGGGTGATATGATTGAGACATTCAAATTACTGAAGGGTTTCTATAGGATTAATCCAGAAGATAAATTTGAGAATAGGACTGGTGGTGGGAGGACTAGGTGCCATACATGGAAGCAGGGCAAAAATGTGGTTAGCAGGGGTGTTAGAGCTAGGTTTTTCATTTGGAGAGTGATGAATGAGTGGAATAAGCTGCCAGAGTCTGTTGTGGGTACTATGACCGTGAATGAGTTCAAGGCAAGGTATGATAGATACTGTGTGAATGTCGAATAATTGTTCTTGACATGTTAGGCCTCCCTCAATGAGTCTGTTGACTCCTTGGAGTTGCCCAAGATAATAATAATAATACATATAATCAAAGTTGCTTTGAGTCATGAGTGCTATTGTTAGGTCTTGCAACTAGATTCTCTGTAATAAATTTTGTAACTAAGTTTCCAAATTATTACTATACAGTCATACCCCGACTTATGCAAATCCAGAGTTACATGGTTTCATATATGTACGTATTTCTGTCCCACTTCACACCTCACCATTAGTCATATCTTTCCAGCGCCGGCTGCATTCGCCAGTGTCGCACATAATGTGAACAAGCACTGACGTGTTTCGTGCAGTCTCCATTCATACACGATTTTTATAGTTTACAAACCTTGCGATTGTTTAATGTTATGTTCTTGATAAAAAAATTTATCACATAAAAAATAATGTCATCCAAAGGAAGCAAGTCCAATTCTTCTACAGCTAGCAAGAAAAGAAAAACTGACTTTGGAAACAAAACTCAACATTATTAAGGATTTTAAAGGCAGAATGAAAATATGTGAGCTAGCAAAAAAGTTTGATCCACAGATTTTGGAAGACAGATTCTAACGAGGAATGAATTGTAGCCACAAGGTAAGGAATAAAAAATCATTAGCTTGCTATGAAGAAATTTTGCATGACAAGAAAAACACATTATGCCATCAGACGAATGTATTAGATTTTATGAAACCATTGACATCGAAATTAAAAAAAAAAAAAAAAAGTTATGTATGAAAAACTACAATTATGATTATATTTCTTAAAAAATATAGGCGTTTTTGTAAACCTTTGGTCCCAATTAATGTTTGTATGCAAAATTATACCCAAATTACGGGAATTCGACTAACACGCTTTTTTGTTGGTCCCACCTACCACACAACTTCGGGGTATGACTGTATTTCAAATGCAAACTCAACATCAATGGACTTCAAGAATGGCACCATCAACTTAACAAGCATCCATAGAAAGAAATGCAACTATCAGAAGAATTGTATATAACAGGCTGCCAAATTACACCAACGGGTAAACAACAAGATGTTATTTTCTCAAGGGCATATTTTGAGAACAACGATGCATATAATGCCAATATTGACTAGGAAACAATTACATCCAGTCCGATGCAGTCTTTTAGCTATGGCAGCCAGCTGTTATAGTGGAAAGTGAATTTTCATACACCAGTTGCAATAGAAGTATGATGTTAAGAATGATACTAGCATGAAAGGAAGCATGAAGGGCACAAGAAGTGCCAATAGCCTCAGGAGTCAAGAAGAAATGATACAATTATTTGAGTTTAGCTATTTTAAAATCTTGACTAATTAATCCAATATTAAGAGATGTGGGCTATACTCTGATTTGACTACAAAAGTGAGGTCTCTGACTAGAGACCTTTAAGAAATGGTGAAATTTTATCTTGAATTGCTTTGGCATATGGAGAACCATAACTTAGACTGTAGTTGGAAAATGAAGGTTTCCACAAAGGATTATTTCAGTTATTTGTTTAGAGCAAGTGTATGGATAAACATGAATAACATTGTGGCCCGAGGAAGATAACATTTATAGTATTATTTCGAAGAATATCTATCTAGTATACTAGTAGATGACAGGAATGAATTTTGGTAGTAACATCTTGCTAGTTAGGTTCACGTTGTCCTAGTCCTGTTGGAGTATAGCAAATTTCGATATTTATAATATCATTTACAGAAGAACTTTAAGCATGTCATTTAAGCCAGTGGTCGCCAATCCTTTCGACCTCACAGACCACTTAACTCACAATTTTGAATCCCAGGAACCACTAACATGAATTTTTTTAAAAAAAAAAAGGTACAAACATGTATAAAATAATGATCATAAAAGTTGCATTTTATTAATATGAAATGGACTTTTAATTTTAATTTTTAAGTTTAATTATAACAAAATTATTAGTTGATATATGTTGCTCCTCGTTTGAAACAGCCAGATGAAAGATGTCACTGCAACGCAGAGAGCCGTTTCTATTTCAAGCCAAATGGCAGTACTTGTTTTTAATTGCCATAACAGATGAGAATGTCTTTTCACACAAATAGGTTGTTGCAAATGGAATCAAAATTTTGATGGCTTTTTTCTGCTCAACACTGGGTATTCACTTTTTATGGAGAGCTAAAAATGTCTTGATGAAGACGGGTGGAATTTAGCTTTGAGACTGTCATCGGATGATAGATCGATTAGGCTTTCTTTTTCTTTCATGCTCAAATTGCTATATTAAATTTTCACTGAAAATGGATCCATTAATCCATATATTGCCATTTCTGGGGCCCTCTTCCTTTGGGTAATAATGGCCCAAAAAGATTCTGTGAGCAACTGTAAGTGCTGTCGAACAATGGTCATTACCTGTCAGTTGACATTCTCTTCTTTCATATACCCATCAAGATTCAGGAACATTTACAGATCTTCAGCCAACCACGTTTGCCAAAGTGATATTTTCTTTTGGAATGCATCCATTTTACCTCGCAGTGTGAACACGTCAATAAGCTGTCCTTGCAAGGATGTGTTTAGCTTGTTTAACAGTGAAAAAATATCTATCAGGTATGCAAGCTTGGCTAGCCAATCTTCGCCAGACAAGAGATCCAGGAATCTATTTTGTTGCTGGAATAAATGACTTGACTTCTTGGTGTAAGTCAAACAATCAGGTTGGTATTTTGCCTCTCGACAGCCAATTCACCTCAGCGTGAAGGAGATGAGTATATTGAGAGCCCATTTCTTAAAGTGCCACAAATATTCAAGAATTGAGTGCTTTGTGCAGTCAATTTTTACAATTTTAATTAGAATACTTCGTGCAGTTCTGAAAACATTCTTTTCGTTGCAAGTTGCTCACAATATAAAATACAATGAGTAAACAAGATGTCCAACATATTTCACTTTTGTAACAACTCCTAAAAGATGCCAGGTCATGCTTGCGGCACCATCTGTGGATATCCCATCACATTTCTTCCATTCAATACCGTGTCTCAGTAAATAACCATTAAGTGCATCGAAAATCTCAGAGTCGATTGTTCTACGTGGCAAGTTGAGCAAACAGAGGAGTTCTTCCTTTAGCTCTCCATGACACTCAAACCTTACAAAACAAAAGAAGAACTACTTTTTAGTTATGCCTGTTGATTCATTGAGTTGAATAAAACATTGAATTTTTCACATTTTCTATTGCTTGATTTTCAATATCTTCAGTTCTGCACTTAACAGTATTAGCGGACATAGGAATTACTTTCAGTCTCTGGACAGCCTGTTTCCCCAAAACCTCTTAGACTTAATTCTTCGAATCATATACGGCTTTTTACTTTTCGTGATTTGAAGTGCTATCAAATAAGAAGCTTTTCCTAGGGACTTATCTTCAGTCATTTTTGCTAATGAACTTATTTGCTTTTGCATACTCTCAAGCATCCTTTGAAAATATTCAACTGGCTTCTTAGCTAAATCTGAGTGTTTTGACTAAGTTTTGAAGGTTTCATGGCATCATTGCATAAACTCAGAACACACACACAACACAAAGCGGTTCCTTGAATAAACCCAAACTTCAAGTCCCATCATATTCTCTTAAAAGCTTGAACTTTTTCATCTCTCCACCTCTAGTTGTAATGTCCTTCCTGATAGTGCCTGGCAGGGGCTGTGGAGGATCGGATTCATTGATCAACTAATTGGTTACGTATTACCAAAGAAATGCGAAATGCTTGGTTGCTTTTCACTCATTGTGGGTTGATTTTATTCGAATCTTAAACCAAACAAGAAATGACAGTTATCAAACACTTCGATGCCATTAAATATTCACTGTGCACAGTTAAAATAAAAACATCTTCTGGTCGCTTACCTAAGAAGAGTATCCTGAGGAATAAACACCAATATAGAGACGACAATTCGCTTCATAATTCAACAACAAAATTAAACAATTGGACGAGAATCGATATTCCTAGAGGGGGTTCTTCTACAGATGTTTTAGGAATGTGAGAAGGCATTGATTATTTAATTTACTATATCTAACAACTAATTTACTTATTTCCAATATTTTGAAAAAAAATTAACTTAGCATATTCATGGGATTAATACAATTGTATCAACACATGCATGCAGGCAGACTTCAGGTAGAAGTTAATGAACAGAGAAATACAGGGAGTCCTGAAGTGCTAAAACTATGCCACATACTGCATTGGATGATTGTTCTTGGCAGTTGGGCTGATTTCCCCAATAAAAGGCAATTTTGGGCAAACCACATTTGTTCAAGTTGGGACAGTTTGTGAGGACAAAGATTTGAGGAAATGTTTCAAATTTTGCTTTGATGTGTAAGGTGGCTTTTTCCCCCGCATTATATTTTGCGATGTGCATCCAGACATTGTCTGCCAAACATGAATGACTACAGTGGTGGTAAAAAATACTCTTGGTGTTGATATTCTAATGTTAGCTGTAGTATGAATGGTTTCAACCGGTCTTCAGGAGATCATATAAGGGATGCTAACTTTCTATATAGTTTGTAAGTACTCATGAAATTGCGATTTTAATTATATTGGTACTTAATATTAGCATTTCATTAATCATGTCTAAGCAGATATCTACTATTAGTCCTACAATTTTCTACAAATGTTCCCAAAACATTTCATGTAGGCAATCTAAATCTTGAAATAAGCAGATTTTCCTTTATGCCAGTCAGCTTACTCTGCTAATAATTTAAAAACCATAGAACACATTGCGAAGCGTTGTGTAAGACCCATTTCTTATCAGAAGCCTGAGATGATAAAGAACTATGTAGAATAACTAAATCTGTCAAGCCCAATATTAACATGACATTTAATTTTTCACAAACTCATTAAAAATAAAATTGAGAATGACTATGCCAATTAAGATCAACCTCTTACAAGAATTCAACACTGAATAATATGCATAAACTCTAAACTGCATATGTTCCTGTCTGTTGGTTTGCTCATTTTATAGAATAAAATCCACTGATACCAGCTAAGCAAGCATACTTGAAAAGAGATTGAGGAAAATTGTGTTCAGACCAAATAAAGGATATCAAGATCACATTATGAACAAATAGCTGAGAAATCATGGGAATATGACGAAGTGCCCAAAGAGAAAAAGTTTTGAAGAGATTAAGTTATATTGGATAAATGAAACACAGTATACATAACAATACACAGACTATATGTATTGTTATGTTCAGTCAGCATTTAGAACTGTAGGAAATACAAGATGGTTTGATAAAATCAGGGGTACTTATCTCCACTCTTATTCATCATTTACATTGATAATATTATGAATGCAAGTGATATTAAGCAAGATATGAAAATCTGAGATCAAACTTGTTAGCTCTTAAATGCATCTACTACAAATCTCCAGGATTCTCTAATTAAATTGCATAACAGCTGAAACAAATTTGGTATGAAAATCAATAAAAATAGGCAGGAACATAGAAAACAATAGCTGTTAATGGAGAACCTATTCTATTATATTCATGTGTCATCGCCTATCTAGGAGGTGGACTGCCATGAAGTGACCCATGGCTGACTACAGGCATAACAACATGTGGTTAGGACCCTATCTCTTCAACATATTGTCGTAAGTTTATGGAAATTTTCCACTTGGCTATGTTACTAATTATATATTGGGTATTATCCTTTATCCAAGTGTTAGCAAACAAAGTTTGCACCTGAAGTACTTTCAGGACTGGAGCAACTCGTGGTAAAGGTGGTATAAGTCTCATCGCATGCCTTAGTATCTCCCATAATACAACGCATTAAAGGAAGGGCCACTACCCAGAGGTGGTGATACTAAGGTGGAAGTAATGGAGAAGTCATATTTACCTATACGAGTTGCCAAAGGGTGTGACTTTGTGACTACAAAAAACAAACTTTGTTTGCTAACACCTGGATAAAACCTATATAATTAGTTAACATAGCCAAGTTAAAAAACTTCCATAAACTTATCTCTAATCCAGAGAATTTTATAATAGGGTGTGACACCCTTTGGCAACTTGTATAGGTAAATGATTTCTCCATTACTTCCACTTTAGTATCACCACCTCTGGGTCTGGCTCCCACTGATGAGTCCTCAATAAAGGTTGAAACCAGTCTGGGTAATGGCCCTTCCTTTAAGGCATAGCATTATACATGTCTGCAAGATGTGCTTTGCATTATGGGAGATACTAAGCCAAGTGATGAGAACTCATACCACCTTTACCACAAGTTAACCCTATCCTGAAGTAATCCAGGAGCAAACTTTGCTAACACTTGGATAAAGGATAAAACTCAATATATAATTGTCATAAGTATTCATGGCTGTAAATCTGTGCATGTTCATGGGGCTAGTTTGTCTGTTCTGAGAGACAAAACCAGTCTCCAGTTGAAAAAACCCTCTATCTCCATATGACATCATCTAACTCATGTAATGAAATGAGTTCCCAAAATTAGGATAAACAAGGCTTTCTCCAATAAATCTTATGTGTGATGAACAGAAAGAGCATGTGGTGGATCATGGTGTAAGGTGATATTCATCTGCAAAATTAATACACTTTTCTTTGAGATCAATCCAATAAATTATTTATGAAGCTAATTTCACTATGAAATATGTAGCAAATGCAATGCCAGGTGGTGTCATCATGAAGCACTAAAGAATATAGTACTATTCTTTCATCTTATACTATAGCTTTATCCTTGTCAACTTAAAAAAAAATTACTTATAGAAGATAAGACAAGTTCAAAAGGTATAAGGAGCACTGGCGCACCCAGAGGGGGGGGGGGCCAAAGGGCCCAGGCACCCCCCAAAGAAAGGGAAAAAACATTAGAAAAATTTCCAAAAATCTTTTCCTAATTAAAATAATTTTTTTTTATTTATGTTGTGTGCTACTTATGAATTAGCGATTACTGCAGATGCTCAGTTATAGGTCATATGCGATGTGTAGTGTGTATTCGCAAAACGTCTACTCAACTCGCCACCCCCCAAAGGTTAAATCCTGAGCGCTCGGCCCCCTCCAAGATTAAATCCTGAGTGCACCACTGATAAGGAGCAAGCATAGATTTTGAATACAAGACACCTGAATCTTGTTAGCAGTATCTGCTAGTAATCAGCAATCCTTTACCATAAATGGAAATATTTTGGGAAAACAGCAGTCATGACATACCAGAACACTGCAACACAAGGCTGATGTCTTGGCTTCAATCCTATCTTCAGTACCGTCATCAGGGTGTAGCATAGAGGCAACCTGACTCGGCACGGCTTAATAAGGGCACTTGTTCAGCCATATTGCTGTATGCGGCGTCACTGTGCTAACAATTCCTGTTAGCAGAAGTTTTTCCAAGCTTAAACTTTTTTAAAATTATTTGCAAACAGCAATTATTACGGGCAACTCCAGGGAGTCAGACTCATCAGCAATGACCCAAGAAAGATTGGTTGGTCTAGCAACTATATCGATAGAGGCAGACATAGCTTATAAAATGTTTTATTGTGCAATATCCCCATAGAGCAAACCTTTAATTATTATGTAATTGTTTTGCATTAGTTTCTCTTGTGATAAAAGCAAAATAGTAATTGGAGATTCTTATATTTTTGTCGTATAACTCATCATGGGCGATTAATTGTTTACCTCAAAGTGACATCTAATCTGCAAATGGCCCTGCCTATCTTTGACAGATGACTGTGACAAATTACCTCCTTTATCTCAAACATTACATCTCATGCATCCTGTGACCTGTCAGAAAGACAATCAGAAGAAAATGGCACCACATAGACAGCCAGTTCTGATGGAATCTTGTTATTGATCTCTAAAGATATGCTCCTGAAAAAGTGATAAGTGTCTACCATTCAGGTTATCTCAACCTATTACCATCACCAATTTTGCCCAAGGGCAAAATTGGCAATGGTAATAGGTTGAGATAACCTTGGCTGCAATGCTTCTAAGGCATTGAAGCTTGGCTGCCATCTAATTAGTGACCATGACTACCAATATGGATTTCTCCAGTCTAGATCCAAAGCGGATCGGGCCTACATCACATAATCAATGGAAAGGTTCGAAGAACCCCATGCTTTTGCACTTGACGCCTGCAAGGCTTTTGACAGGGTGTCATTAACAGCTCCTAAAGAAATTACCATCATACATATTGCCAGTTTTCTCTCCAATTGATCTTAATGTTGATGGTGTTTTCTCTCCTCAGATTTTCCTGTTAATGTAGGACTATAATCTCATCTACCCTCTTCGTGATTTATATAAATTACCTGCTCTCATTGACAGCAAATCCTATTCATAGTTTGCTATGAAATAAGTCATTCAATACTCAAACATCAAGATCACTGGCATAATTACTAGCAACTATATCGATAGAGGCAGACATAGCTTATAAACTGTTTTATTGTGCAATATCCCCGTAGAACAAACATTTAATTACTTCTATAGCATGATCAGCTTTCAAAAAAAACTTGACATCCTTTTCCAGTGAATACAGCATATATCCAACAACCTTGGAATACTGCCCTCATTTGTGGTGCACCTTAAAAATTCTTGAGACAGTTCAGTTTATTAACAACATCGTACTCTTCGGACACTTTCTCACAGAAGGCCAGTTTCTGCATTGTGCTTCTACAGATATTTCCATGGTTGTTCACCAGAACAAATATCCATTATGCTTCCCATTTCTGTGAGAGCTACAGGAATTCAAGCATCAGCTGCTCAACATCCCTTCCTGCTACACCCATCTTTCAGTAGTTTTAGAAGGATAACAGATAGATTATCCTGCTCCTGACCCCAGTCCACACATGGCATTTATTTGCTTTAGGCCATGCTGCCTCCTGTGTGGGAGTATTATATAAATTCCTACATCTGAGATGATGTTCCTAAGAGCTACCTAAACATTCTTAACACAGAGAAATTACAGTGAACAACAGTTGATCACTAGTTCATTAACTTGCTATTGTTGTTACTTACATTTCTAGATATTTCCATGAGAAATGGTATCAGTAAATTTCTCCACTCTCCTCTATATACATTAAAGCATACTGCACTTACATCTCTTCACAGCTCATCTGTCCTTATAAAAAGGTATGAAATAAATATAAATAATGGACCAACTTCTCTTGCATATTTCCTGAATAATACTGCAAGTTTCTGAATCCAATGTTAAGTTTTTTCCCTCTTAATTTTCAGCCCAAATATACATTTATGTACTGCAAGTCAAGTAATTTCAACTATAATATTACAAAAAATTGTCTGCAATTCAATACAGTGTAATGCAGAAAGCCATTTTATCCTTTCCAATATTCTTAACTATAATCTGAACTAACTATCCAGCACACAAACATGTGTTATTTAATTCTATTACACATTAACTGTACTAGTCAATTAAACTGCTTGAGAACTAAATAATAAACAATGATTCAGTTTTGTATCATCACTTTGTTAGCATTTTCAGTATATCAGAAGCACTATGAAAATACATTCAATTAAAATAAACCTGTTAATGCCTTTTATTCCCTATATATATAAATAATGACCCATCATTTTATTCCCTAATAGCCTTGCCTACTCTAGGGAGCAGGCAAGACTATTTTAGTACTAACTTTAGGAGACTGATGGTGTAGTTGAACATCCACCAGTAGCCAATCAGAGATAGCTGGCTCAAAACTCACTATTTATGTTATCCGATGAAGAGAAGCAGACAAGTGCTGCCATCTTGTTGTCTCTAATCCTGACAAAGTAATAATAAAACAATTAGTTTATTTTTTTTTACAACAGAATCAATCAGATATATCATTTCCAGTTCATGTATGAGATTCAATCAACTGTTAAATGAATTTTGCTAAGATAGTGTAATCCTTTACTCAGTTTGTCATGTTCGTTTGGGGGGGGGGGAATTATTCAAATAAGCATAACTTAAGTAGCTGCACTGTAAAAGATGGCATTTCATTCAGATACCTTCAAACTACACTTCAAAATAGCTGTTTGAAAATGTTCAAGCATGTTTGACATTAGCCTGAAATGTTAGTCTGAATTCCTTCTTAAAATTCCAGAAGTATATACAGGCCAATTTAATGAAAAGTAAAGAATTAAGAAAAGTTAGAACCAAAAGTATGGTTAAGATTTTCACATCTGCAATTCCCATATGAAACTAAATTCAATGTAAAATAAGGGCAACTTATGGAACAGTGCTAATGAGTTTCTCCATTAGGAATATGCTTTATCTCATCTTCCTCTTTTGACTTGCAGTGTCGAAGGTTTACTAATCATTGGACCTCAAACCATTCATAGGATAAGGCGGTCAAGCCTATGCCTTGTAGTGGTGAATTCTCAAGGCTGGTGTTTGCCTGCTTTGTGGGATGAAAAACCCTACTGTCCATGCCCAAGATCAGCTAACTTGGCTATGACTGGAGATCCTTCAGCTTCTCACGTCACCGATGGGAACTGAACCTAACACTCCCTTCCCCAGGAATACGGTTGCGACGAGCACAGCCACTAGGCTAAATGAGCAGCCGAATATGCTTTATTAATAAAATAAAATATGATCAAAAAAGGAATAGGCTTTTATCTCAAATCAAAGTTAAAGATGAAAACTGACAAAATGAGGAAACTACATAAAATTGATCTAAAGTAATAAGATGCTTATATTTCCCTTAGTTTTATTTGTAATGTTTTGGTTGTGACGTTTTATTATACAATGTTGCATATACCATAAAACAGTATGTTGCATGAAACATGCAGGAGTACATTTCAGTAACACATCCCCCCCCCCCCAAAAAAAAGAGAAAGGAGATAAAGATAAACACTAGAAAATTTTCCAAAAATCTTTTCCTAATTAAAATTCTTTTTTTTTAAATATTTATGTTGTCTTCTATTTCTATACTACTTGTTATAGTATTGGCAATCACCTGCAGATGCTCAGTCATTGCGTAGTGTGTATTCGTAAATAGTCTACTCAACTAGGTCCCCACCCCAAGATTAAATCCTGCGTGCACCACCAGTCAGATTAACTTAGTTTATCTGGATGGAATGAAAGACAATGAAACTATTGTTTCATTAAAACTATGGATCATAAAATCTAGCAAAAACAATTTTAAAATAGCAGAAAAGCAACCAGACAAACAGGATCTTAGGCCTGAAACCCAACAACCACTGTTCTCCTCAGATACCAGAGTACGCAAAAGCTTGAATTCCCCACCTCCATCCACATTTTCATCTATTTTATCTTAAAATTTCATTACCAAACAAATTCATCTGCTGTCTCCATTGCTTTCCAAATTGAAAGGACTGCTAACCTCTGATTATGTATCCCTATTCCTACAGTCAAAATACCCGGCAATGGGGGCAATCTCTTTTGGGGTTTTCCACAATCAGAACTCTCTAGCATACCAGTAGCACAGGCAATTACATGCTGCAAGGGGGTGAGAATGCCATTTACAGAAGTGTGGAACATATCCTGGATTGATGTAATCTGGGTTTGAAAGATGCAAATAGCATCTTTCAAATTTGCTAAGGAAGACTGGCTGCTCAGGTATACTCAGGACTTTAAATAGCCTCACAACCAAAAATCTATTGGTGTTAAGTCCAGTGACCAAAGAAGCCACGTGGAGTTGCAATTCCAGATGAGATGTTCTTGACCAAACTGCTTCATGGGAGATATGATATGAGGTGGTGTTCTGTCCAACACGAAGAACAATTTTTCCCACAAGCATGGTACCACATTTTCATGTAGCAGTTGCAAGTTATTCTATTCCCTCAGCCAAACAGCTGTTAGGGATAGCTATGCTGCCATACTAGGGAAATAGCTATGAGCAAGTTGGTTTTCGATTACCTTCCTTGTCATACTATATCCTATGGCTGTATTCTATAACTTGGCTATGGCTGAGAAGCTCTGCATTTACTGAGTAAGTCTTCCAGTGCCTTGTTGCACATGACTCTTCAAAGAAAAAGGGATCCACAATGATGGATCACATGAAGCTGTACCAAACAGCGAGTTATGGTGAATACAATTGCCCCAGTGTAGGAATGTGGATTTTCCTGCACCCAAATTCAACAGTTATATGAACTGTCCCATGCAATGGAAAATGCGCTTCATCTGTCCAAAACATACTGTCCAGCCACTGTGACTTCTGTAAAAGTGAATATTTCGAATTCATCCCACATAGCGGTATCACTTGATAACAGCTGGTGAAGAGATTGCAGTTTGTATGGATACAAGTTTTATACAACATGAAGAATGCAGAATATGAATGTTTTCACTATGCCACTGATTCTTGCAGCTTCCCATGCACTGCATATGCTTGTTTATTCTGCCACTAGGGCATTCATTTGCAATACCACAGCACTAACACCTGCCAGTGTGAGGGCAATCTGACAAACTTTCAGTTTCCTCAAAAAACATTGTATTAGAGACTGTAGTCCAGCACAAGCGATAGGACCTTGAAACTGTCTTAAGGCTTCAGCTGACGATTTCCCACTTACGTAAAACAACTTCACTAACAATACGTTGTCCACCAATGCCAGCATCACAGCAACAAACCTTCCTGTTCACACCAAAGACTGGGAGTTGCGAATGGCACGGTACACCCTGCATTTTATAAGACTCGTTTGCAGGTATTTCACAAACAAGGCATGTCATACAACCCCCTCCATCGCTGAAAATTTCAAATAAAATTTTTTTTCCTGCCAAAAAAATCCCTCCCTATCTTACTATTCAATTTAATGCAACTGCACTCTAATATACCATTTTTATGATTTTTAGGAATTATTGAAATATATACCAATTTACAGGACACCCTGAATAAAAATTCACGCTTCAATACTGCTAAAAACTGTCCCGTCTAATTTCTTGCAAAAAAAAACATTTGAATTCAATCCCCTTTCATCAGCTAAATCAGGGTTTCCCAAACTGTGTTCCACGAGAAGCATAATATTTGTGAATGTCGAAAAGCTCAGACCTAGAACACGCCTAATAACATCTGTGTAGTTAATGTTAGTGACCAAGCCATGTATTTTTAAACGTGGAAGTATTCACGAATTATCGTTAATTTTCACACATCGAAACATTTCACCATTTCGGAAAGGGTTTATGACCGATCATAAAAATTGCCTGCAAGCCAATTACAGCAATGGGCAGCGTATCATCTGTTCTCAAAACCATAAGAAATAACATGTGTTGCAAATGTTAGTGACCAATCAGCAAGGAAGTATATAAAGAAAATTTTTCAACTAAAATTGAAGATCAAGGTAGTCTGTATCTGGTTCTCAAATCTAGTAATACTAAATATTTTCTTCGCAAGTTCGTATTGTAGGGTGAAAGTTTCGAAAGCGTAGTGCCGTGATTTTTTAAAAGTAATAGGCCTGTAAATTCAAATTTTAATATGAATAAGAGACAATGGACTGTTTAATTTTGGTATTAAGAAATCTCTTATTGAAGATGTTTGTGATGGAACAGATAGAGGGTCATCCACCAGCTCACAGGAGAAAGTCTGCATCGACTCTTAAGTACTTATAAATTTTTGATCAGAATGGGATGTCAAATGAAAATCAGCACACATTAATTTAATGATGTTGATGTTTAATTAATAAAAATCAGCTAAATTAACAATTAATACATTACTAAATAACCAAAATATTCTGTGAAAATTTCAGGATTTGTGAAGTGCTCCATCGTCGGAAAAGTTTGGGAAAGGCTGAGTTAAACTATACCTCCAAGTGTTTACAGACACAAACAGCTCAGTTATAAGTTCTGCAGTTGCCAAAAAAAAACTAATTTTCTGATCAAGTTTCTTACATGTACATTGGGGTTGTGCACCAAATCCCTCTCCAAGATTGCATGATACTATTCAGAAGAATAATGTGGCTAAATGATGATTCTCTCATTTGTGCAGTTTCTACACTATGCCCACTCCACATGTACTTTCATAATCATTGCTCTGCTAAACTGGTCAATATCATCCTTCCAATACTGGGGAAAAAAAAAAAAAGCAGCAGCAAGTCAGCACCCATTTACAGAAACCACTTCTTTCTCTTTCATTGCACCACTTTTTGTTCTCTGGACCAGCATCTCACTGTCTTAGCACTGATGTGCTGTCTTGCAATGTTTCATTTGTGGTCAGATATCTGATTTCTAAATTTAAAATATTGCAGTTGCCACCCCAACAAAAAAAAATAAATTTACAAATCCAGACATCCAAAGACTACTTGGAAAGAAAAACAGTTACTGTTGTGATTTTATGCTGAAAATTATGAACCAAGAAGTACAATGACAAATGATATGTAATTCAAAGTATGATGTGTTAATAGAAGTCCAAGAATCATATCTTTTCTAGTCAAGCAATTCACTGAAAAATCACGAGGATTAAATGCAGACATCTCCAGCATACTGTAAATTCATAATTTCCAGCAAATTAGTCGATTGGTAGAGCCTCTGCTATTAATGGCTCACAAAAAGTTAAGCAAGTTTGAGCACGGTTAGTAGTTGGAAGGGATTCAATCGTTTGATGTTGTTGGCACCCTCAATGAGTCTTTGGACTCCCTGGAAGTACCAAATAATAATAAAAAAATAGCAAGTATCGTAGATGTTTTAGATTTCCTTTATGTAAGAAATAAAATAAAAAAAATGTAACAATCAATGTCACAAAACACCACGAAAAACTACACAAGTAGATATGCTCATCACCATGTGACTAAGTCATTATTTCATGTTTTGCACGTTTTTATTTATTTTTGCTATATTTTCATTCCATTACAACTCTTGAGTACCATAACTCTTATATGCAAACATTGATATCTCTCAAACTCATCTCTACGGTAATTTGTTTGCAAGATTCAGTCATACTTAACAGACTTCTACGTATGTTGTAAGTAGATGGTATAAAAGTCTTACAGATGCTGCACTGCATAGTTCAGAATGCCTGGAGAGAGGGACGAATTCCCAATCATTGGAGTAGAGCTCTCATAGTACCCATATATAAAAAGGGAAATAAAACTGAATGTGAGAATTACAGAGGTATATCCCTACCGAGTGTTCCTGGTAAGATATATGCAAGTATACTTGAGGAAAGGTTGAGAATTGTGAAAGAAAAGCTAGGTGAAGAACAAGCTGGATTCAGGTCAAATAGAGGCTGTGAGGATCAGATCTTCACTTGACAACAAATAGTGAAGAAATCATGGGAATATAACAGATCTGTATTTAAGTTTTGTTGATTTGGAAAAGGGACAAGGTGCCAAGAGAGAAGCTATTCAATATGCTACAGTTATATGACATCAATGGGACATTATATCAAGTAATACTTATTTGAGTTGTAAGTCAGCAGTCAGAATTGAAGTGCAGCAAGATGGTTTAATATTGAATCTGATGTAAGACAAGGATGTACGTTATCCCCTCTATTATTCATTATCTATATGGATCACATTATGAATGAAAATGGTATTAAACATTATATCAGAATTGGAGATGTTAGTGTCAGCTCTTTGCTTTATGCAGATGTTATACTTCTAAATAAATCTGCTACAAGTTTGCAAGATTTCCTGACTAAATTGAATAACTGTTGTAATAGATATGGTATGAAGGTCAGCAATAAAAAGACAAAGACAATGAAAATAGGCAGAATCACTGAAAATGTCAACTGTGTTGTGAATGGGGAACCACCTGTGGAACAAGTAAAACATTTCAGCTACTTAGACACGATTTTTACTGAAGATGGTAAATTAAATATAGAAATAGACAACAGAATCAACAAAACTGGTATGGTAGGAAGTCAATTGAATAAATTCATAGGAATAAGAGAAATTAGTTGTATACAAGACAGTGTTTAAACCAGTTTTAACTTATGGATCAGAGTCAGAAATAAAACACGTTACCAAAGACTAGAGACCGCAGATATGAGATTCTGAGAAAGATTATAGGTGTGAACAGATGGCATCACTAGCAATATCACATTAAAAATGAGATATTAGGAAAGAACTTGAATTGTCAGCATCCAGGAATGCATTAATAGAGCTAATCTCAGGTGGTATAGTCAACAGAATGGGCAAGGAAAGATGAGCAAAACAAGTGTTCTCTGTCAGGTTGGCAGGAAAACGACCCAGAGGAAGACCAATATTTATAGGTGGATTGATATAGTACAAAGTGCTTTTGGAGTCTTGACAAGTAACAGACTGATTTGGAGGAAAATTGTAGATAGGAAGTTAGTAATAATGTAAATTTTTCATGTAGTACTATCATATCCTGTACACCCCTTGAGGGTATATGGCAGGAATTTGATGAGAACAATGAACAAGTGGCGGGGGGGAAAGGTTATCCGAGGTAATATAAAGCAATAGAAAAATTAACATGTGATCAGGGTGTAATGCACTTATATAAGTTGTTAAACTGTAAATCAAAAAACTTCCCATAAAAACCAATTAATCAAAAAATTAAAGTAACAAAACCCAACAAAAAAGTTAATACTTGTTAAAAAAAAAAACTTCCTTATCGACTTGAACATACATGACCTTAACATATAAACCATGTGCATGTCACAATCATTCAAACCAGGCATAATATTCCTAATAGTACCTCAGCTGACAGCCTCAAGTAACCTCTTGCATGATTCCTTCAGTCACATTAGGACATGTGCATTCATAACCAACATTCCATCCCATAACGAACCTTGGATCCCTCCTAAGTGATCTATCTGGATCAGAATTTCCTTACCAAACTTTTGTTGCAATTTGCAATGTATGAACTTTAAGTCCATCAGTAATGGGCAATATGTAGGTTCATGTCTAACCAATGTTCCTACTTGCCTCTCCCCCCATAATGCAACTGAACCATTACCCAAAGACAACATTCATCTCCCACTCCTGCACTGATGACCAAGGCAAAGAAACTCCCTTTATCAAAAAATGCTCAGATATCTCCCCATCTTTTTATCAAAAAGAAATCAATAGAATTCTGACAACTTAGAACACCCATAAGTCATTTGGTCTACTCAGAATCTCTCCTACTGTGCTGCTCCAGAATTAACACCTATACCAATTTTCTTCACAACAAATCCAATAAGTCTGGATTGGTGCAAAATGGGATAGAGATGAGATGTCACTATAAATTCGAACGCCTAAGGAGTGCTGGGGCCTTACTTCAACGCCTTAACTTGAATCAAAATGATTGCTTATCCTTGTCAAAATATGGGAAAGTTTAATCTGGATAACACTTTTTTTTTCATTTGAGACCTAATTCTTACATTAGTCTAATGTTATCTTTAATTGAATTTATAAAAAATATAGATTGTTGTATGAGATTGTGAATTGATACCTATAATTTATTCATCACTCTGAAATTTACCATTCAGCTCATTCTACTTTTGAATGATCAATTGTTTGTATTCCACCTTGCCATTTGAGTAGCATCGACCCCTATAGCATGGAAATAAGCCTATATTCAGCCTATTTCAAGCAAAGATGTCAAGTCAGCTTCACTTCACTACTCAGTTCGTAAGATCATAAGGTAATCTTATTCTTGAGACACTTTGTGACATGAAATTAAGAATTATCAACATGTCAGCACAAGAATATTTTAATCTGAAATTAACAGACTATCATCAGTGGCTTGATAGGAACAGTTTTGCAAGGTGGAATACAAACAATTGATCATTCAAAAGTAGAATGAGCTGAATGGTAAATTTCAGAGTGATGAATAAATTATAGGTATCAATTCACAATTTCATACAACAATCTTAATTTATAAATTCAATTAAAGATAACATTAGACTAATGTAAGAATTAGGTCTCAAATGAAAAAAAAAAGTGTTATCCAGATTAAACTTTCCCATATTTTGACAAGGATAGGCAATCATTGATTCAAGTTAAGGCGTTGAAGTAAGGCCTCAGCACTCTTTAAATAGGCGTTCAAATTTATAGTGACATCTCGTCTCTATCCCATTTTGCACCAATCCAGACTTATTGGATTTGTTGTGAAGAATGTATGATGTTCTTGTATTCTTTTTTCTATAGAACATCTGGTTTATCCAAAGTACAACAGATTGCAGTCACAAGAACTTGAAATGCACCAGGCAGCAATATAGTTTATCTTGAGAAGAGGGGAAATAGGTGGATATTTTATTAATAGGAATATAAGTGACTGTTAAATAATTTCTTTAGAATCCTTGAAATTGGTTCTGAAAATCCAGAATTGGAACTTGATTCCTTGTTGTTCTGCACTGGAATGTAGGAATTGAACAGATGTGTAGTCTTTTCGGAGAAGCCATTTAATTTCATGTAATGTTCTTTCTGCAATTCGTGGGGAGTTGAGCAATTAGTTCTAGCTCATCGAATTAAACATTTTACGATTCCTGTTTTTTGATAAGGATGATGAGCCGATTGTTTGAGAATGTAATGTCCAATAAAAGTGGGTTCTCTGTAAACTGTTGTTTTCAGAATACCTGAAGGTGAGCAGATGTCTACATCTTCCCACAAGATGTCATAAAATTATTTGATTTCGTGACGCATTCTGGATATTTCTTGTGTCAAAACAAATTCTACAACCAAGTAAAAGGAATAGCCATAGCAAGTCCACTTTAATTATTTGCTCTAGCCAACTTTTATTTGGAGCATCTAGATGACGTCCTTTTTTCATTATACACACACACACACACCCTTGACCTTCCTTTTGGGTTAGATATATAGAAGACATTTTGTTCAGTGTGGCCTTGCAACAGATCCCTTGCCATTCTTTTTAGCCAAAATCAAATTCTTTACACCCTCATATCAAGTTTGCAATGGAGATTGAAAAAGACAAGTTATCCTTTTTAGACATCCTTCTCATCCACTCACCTTCAGGTATTCTGACAAGTTTACAGAAAGCCCACTTTTGCTGGACATTACATTCTCAAACAATGCTCATCATCCTTATCAAAAAAACAGGAATCATAAAATGTTTAATTAAAACTAGAACTAATTGCTCAACTCCCCATGATCAAACATTACATGAAATTAAACGGCTTCTCTGAAAAGACTACACATCTGTTCGATTCATACAATCTCCATCCAGAACAACAAAGAATCAATATGTAGAGTTTCAATTCCACATATTTCCAGAATTCTGAAGAAATACGATTTCTTCAGAATTCTGAAGAAATATTTGGCAAATATTAAAATATTCTTGTGTTAACGTGTTGATAATTCTTAATGAGGTAATCTGCTAGCTTTTTCACCACCTGGAGGCCCACATAAGTGGCCAGCAATTCAGATGCTACCACTCTGATGTAGAGTCAATCTCCTGGCCATTGTCACCACCTATAATAAGAAACATGCCATGGGAAATGTTGGGAGAAAACCACGTGATCAGTTGCTCAACATTTCCAATGCAATTTGATCATGTTTGGCAAAGACAGCTGGTGAGGAAACTATCTTATGGTAGCCTTATATCTTTGCATGTAGATCACTAGCTTCTTGTCTGGTCATTTGCTGTGTGTGTGTGGTGGTTGATGGTTTTCTCTCACCAATTTCCCTACCAGCAAAGCTTCTGGGATTTGAATTATTTCGGTCTTCTTTCTGTACAGAAATAAACTTTCTTATTATACTTTTGAGTACAAAATGTCCATGCATAAGATGACACTACATCCCAATTCCACCTTGCCAAACACGGTACACAATCAGAAACTTCAAAATCATCCACAATCAATGCCTTAAATTCAGAACTTGTTATCCTCCAGTGGGGAAAGGATGTTTCATGTTTCTTATAAAGGAACACTTCACTTCCTTTACTAGTGACAATATCCCATTTCCAAACAGGAAATCTCTTCTTGGGGCAACTTACACTTCTAGCTTCTCCTGACATTTGACTTCATCCTGACTTCTCCCATATAAGCCTGTAAGTCACCCTGCACCACCTTCATTTACCATTGCTCGTCACCATCAAACAGCTGAATATTTCTTATCAAATCATGTCCTATATCATTGATATACAAAGTGAACAAGAATTAAGTATCAAGTCTTGTGGTACCCACACTGATCATGTTCCTTCTCCTGAACTCAACTTCTCCATAAACCATTCTTTGATATCTGTCCATTAGCCACCCTCTAATGCAAATCACCAGATTCATATCCATCCCAATTTGTAACAATTTAGCAATAGTTCTATTTTGAATCTTGTCAAATGTTTTTGCAAAGTCTAGTAATATCATCGAGTAGCCATTTCCATTATCCAATTCCACTGTCAATTATAAAAAGTAAGCAAATTACTAAAGGCAAGACCTACTCTTCACAAAACCATGTTATTCTTATAGTTTCATTCCTATCAACCCAATCCTGAGTACTGTCTTTCACCAATTTCTACAATACCTTAACTACTAATCCTGAATGGTTTATAATTTGTAGCTTGTCTTAGAGCCTCCATTGTGGAATGAGACTATTTTGCATCTTTCTACTCCACTGGCACCATCCCACTACTGAGACTTAAACTGAACAGCGTGGTCAGTTGATAATTCCCTTGCACATTCTCATAATATACAGGCCAATATGCCATCTAATCTCATGGCTGTTTTCATATTGAGGTTCTGAAATATTTAAGCATCTCCATTTCTTCAAAATCTCCTATTGGTTAATGTCACCACCTAGATGGTACATCCCTGCAAAATGCTCACTCAGTAATTAAACTATTTGGTTTAGTTGTTACTTCACTGCCATCAGCACTTTTCATTTAAAATCATCCTCCTTTTATTTGCCACATAGCAAAAGAACTCTTTAGCGTTTCTTGATCTCACCAGCTAGCTTTTAATTAGTTTTAGCCTTCCTTAACATACTGGTCAACTTCTTGCCTGCACCTTGTACTGCTCTTAGGCATGTTGATACCTTTTCTTTATAATCCCTCCACAACCATTTCTTTGTGAGCAACTCCTGATTAAAAAAGCTATTTGTTCATCTAACTCCTACGTGATTTATCCTTCTGACTAGGTATACATTCAGATACCACTTACTTCAAATACCGTTTGACCACCTTACATACATCAACACCATCGCCCTGCCCCTCCAAATTCTTATGCTATGGCTCTGCTGAAAGTTGACCCCTCTGCAGCTTATTATAACCACCTGTATTGCAATTCCACATATAACCCTTCTTAATAGAAAATTATGAATATCTGACAATCTCCAAGGTCAAGACTACACACAATCACCTTCTCCAAGCAGTTGATACCCTTTGAGGATACACGAGTCTCCAAACCTGTCACTAATGAATGGAAAGGCTTCCCAGTCAACGGGCACAATCCCACTGCTACATACTTTGACATGGCAGGTTGTGTCGAGAGAGAGAAGTGTCATATGGGAGATACTCAAGGTTACTTTATGGTAAAAAGACTGGTTTGCTGTGTGTGTCATGTCAAAGAATATCTTCCATCACTGCAGTGTCCACTATCTTCATACATATCCATGCTAATTCCCACAAAATAAAATAAAACTCAATTTCAAATACACTTTACTAATATCCATGACAAACACAAACAAAATGACATTCACAATCACCTTCAGTCATCCAGACCACACAACCTACTCACAAACTGAAAATAAAGCCAGAACTGCTGTCCACCTTCAATATGCAAATTCCATATTTCATGATTCCTCTTGCCTCTAGGGTGGCACATGTACCTTTTTTAATGTCTGAAATTGCATGCCACAGAATGGCTAATTTAGGATTCCTATTTTGATTTTCTTGTTGTTGTGTCTTGACGTTGGAGTCTTGACAAGTAACAGACTGATTTGGAGGAAAATTGTAGATAGGAAGTTAGTAATGATGTAATTTTTTCATGTAGTACTGTCATATCCTGTACACCCCTTGAGGGTACATGGCAGGAATTTGATGATGATTAAACCAGTGACATCATCTCCCTCTTCAAGAAGCTAGACCATCTGCAATCCAACTATATAGTAAGTTTATCTTCCTAGGTGACCCTCTCCTTATATGCCTCCTGTGCCCCCCCCTCCCCCAAGCAAGAAGACATGAGAATACTAAATAACTCAGCTACCAGTCCTGTGGTCCTGGTGTACACAAACGTTTTGGTCCAGAGTTAACACCTGCCCTGTATTGTCTCTACAATCTTCTATACTTTGTTTCAAGCTAGCTATCATACATTCAGGATATAGAAGGTCTATAGTCAAATTACTGACCAGCTGTCATCATTACAATCCTATCCAAAATAAGAGAAAGTCATCAATAGTTAATTTCACCACTACCTAGAGACTCGGTAATTAAGTAACCATCATGACAGTATGGATTCTCACATAAAACCCAGAGCTGGTCTCTTGGCTAGCATCACCTACCCACTGGACACATGCCATGGAAAACTTTAGAGAAACATGCTTTCACTCTTGATAATTCTAGAGCTTTTTGTCTCACCTAGCATCAACTACTACTTGAAATCATAGTTTCTATTAAGCTTTGCCACCAATGCAAGAATACCTTAGGGCTGTTCTATCACATACTCACTTTCTCCTATGCATGAATGACCTACTCTCAAATCCACTAACCCTATTCACAACTTCTCTGATAAGTGCTCTATTCATCCTACTAATTTCATAAACCATGTGGTGCTCAAGCATCCCAAAACTTCAAAATCATTAACCATTGCCAAACATTTGAAGATGGTATCTCCATACCATCCAAGCACCAAATGAAACCAGAAAACAAACTGCTTTCCTCCTTTTGGAACAGCCTCCAATATTACACTACTGAAAGAACATCTTTCTAAATTAGATTCTTGTTAATCTCAAGCCCACATACACAGCATTAATGTATTATAGGTTTTGTAACCTTTCATGGGTAGATTTGATTAAAAAAATATATATATACATATATCAGAATATGCAAAAGCTGACCTAGTTATTTTTAATCTGCATTAGAAAACCTAGAAACTATGCTCTAATAAACCAAACAATGAACCTCAGTCACTTCATGCCTGCATTAAATAGGATGGTGGCTTGACACCTGACAATGAAATGTCTATCACAAGATGCTTACAATTATATTCCAATTGCAGGCCTGGTTGGCTAAGTAGTTAGCATATCTGTTCTCCAGCCAAAAGATTGCAGTTTCAAATCCTGCAATGGGCATGGATGTTTGTGATTGTCTGTGGAAATACTAGTGGAGGTAGTGATGGGCAGTAGTTGCTGGGAGAGAGTTGTAGAGTAGTGCCCTTCCTCAAAGAGTCTTTCGACTCCCTGGAGGTGTCACGTAATAATTTTAATAATAAATCAATGGTTGCAATATCAGTAGTTGTTGTCAAAGTATTAAAAAGACTGGTTGGGACCGAATTCATACATGGTAATATGCTTGGACTTCGTATGTGAAAAATTGCAGCACAGCAAGTTAACAGACAAGATGGAGGAAATTAACTGATGAATGGCTGCCAATAATATCAGCAATTTGGAAAGAATGGACAGTGATCCAGAAAAGAAAGGCAACCAGTGATATGCTACAGGGTTTGTTATCGAGTTTTATTTTCATTTTATTCATTAATGTTATTTCAGGAACTGAAAAAAGGCATATATATTCAATTCACAATGAAAAATATGGATAAAGAGGCAGTGGCATCACTGTTAGGAAAGGAAGACATTCACACACACAGTTCAGAACCAAGCAACTGACTGGGCCTGAACTATGCAGAGAGCAGCCCAAGACAGAAATAGGCAGATCCATATAGCCAACCTCCTGATTGGAGACAACATTTAATAAGACATGCAGCAATGTACAAGGCCTTGATCAGACCACACATGCAATATTGTTATCTCCACTATGATGAGGATTCTGGAGAGAGTCCAGAGATAAAATAACTATGGCAAACATCAAGACTCTAGAATGTAGATTATGGGGAAAAGTTGAAGAAATATAAATAATGAAGTTCAAAAGATAGAAAAGAAATATAACAGCCATTTAATATCTTCAGTGAATAGATTTTATAGGAATAATATAGAAATGATTACTAGAACATCCCTGGAAGTTCAGTAAAGTGTGGTGAATTAGTGAGTACTTTCTCTATAATAAACATTCTGATAAATAAGCAAGACCACTTGCAATGAGTGACTCCATAATAATGAAGCATTCTGTACAGAATTAATATACAGGATAATCTTTTGCAAACAAACATCAAAATATTTATCAGAAAATGAAAAGATACAGATCAATTTTTAAGCAGCTACATGCACCATATACAGAGGGTCGAGTATGCATAGTAACTATATTCATGAACATTTATATTGGACAGACTTCTAGAAGTCTTGAAATAAGACAGGAAGAACACGTGGGGGATGTCAATCACAACAGAATCATTACATCAGGTTTAGCGCATCATTTTTCAACTTCCAACCATGTTACAGACTGGAAAAACAGCTCTATGCCTTACATTGAAGATGACTATAGACACCGAACTTTCAAAGAAGCAGCAGTAGTACTATGCACAGGCAATAATTTAAATAGAAATCAGGGTATTATCCTTAAAGATATATGGAAAAACTTCATCTCTTCTCTCAGCTCAACAGAACTACAATTAACGAATAAACATGCGACACGTAGTCATGTACTTGATACTGACTGAAGCATCCGAACGCATGCATGCTACACATGAAATATCAAATGGAGCTGCTTGATGGTTACTAATGTTTCTGTATTCATTCAATTTTTTGCATTTGTATTAGCACAATTACAGCCTTGAGAAAGCTAGTCAAAAACTAGTTGGCTATTGTATGATCTTTATTAAAAAACTTATGGTCTCGTTAAAATAAAGTTATTAGTGATAATATATTTAGACCAAATATGAACAATTTATATTCATGAAGTTAAAAACAAAACCCATGAAAAACTGGATGCTATAGCAATTGAAAAGCAGAAAAAAGTTATTCAGGAACTCTGATCAAGATTACAATGCACAGATCTTGTTACCTGATTTTTTGCCATCAAGAGAAAAAAAATATTGGGTTGACATACTCCCTATCGCAAATAACATTAAGGGAAAGCAGAGAGAAGAAAGGATATAATAAGCTCGTAAGATATTGATTTCATTTACATTTTTGTTTAAATATATAATGAAGAAATATATTAACTGTTCACATTTTATAGTGACAAATTCATTTAGATAAAATGTGAACATTTAATATATTTCAGATAAAGTTGACAAAGTCCAAAGATAATTGAAAATGTTGGGCCCACACTATGTACATAATGCCTTCAAGTTACATATCGGCATATTGCATAACTGCTTTTTTTTAATTTACTCATTAATTATGAAACACAAAAAACTGCAATGATACTGCAAATAAAAACTCCCACAAAACACATCATTCATATTAATATTCATGGCCTAAATACAAATAGTATGTGTACCATTATTTACAGACATCAAGACCAGACTTAGTATTTCTAACCAAACCAACTGATAACAGCCACTGTATGTATTACCTAAACTGATCATCACTGCATAATTTTGATGGATCATTCTTCAATCCCTGAGAGAAAATGCTTATCACCTAACACCCAAACCAGGAAGAGTTTGATACATGCTTCCTTTTGTTCCTCAAAGGCAAATCTTGTATACCAACAAGTCTTTAAGGTTCTGAAAAATCCCTAATTATATTCAATTCTGGTGATCCAGAAGATGGCTCGTGGATAAAGCTAGTAAGCGGATCACAGATCAGAAACCTGCTCTCACCAAATCATTTAAATTTTTGCTGAAATGAATATCTTAATTCCTCGTACCATACACAGCTGAAGAAATGTGTTGAGACAGTTCAATCTACTAGCCAACATTCTCCACAAGCCATGAAAAGGTTTGGAGAAAATTCATGTAGCCATTCCAAGGCATTTGATGAAGTATGGCAGTTACCCATGTTTTATATCTTTAACCCTTCTAGGTAAGTAGCCACTGTTTCCTCCAATTATGTCATATTGGATAGTTTCCTCTGTTCAGATTTCAGATGAGAGTACACTCTGTTACTCTTTTATTTAAGAATTTTGTAGTTCTCACATTCCCAAGCATCAAGTTCATCCATAACTAATGCAATATATCTGACTGCTATTCTCCACTCATGGTGACAATCTTAACTTCAAATGCTACTAAAATACAGTCATATCATTATAACCAGTCTCGGGTATTGTTTTTGGCTTTTCTAGACATTTTAATAGGCATTCCACTGACCTGGCACCCATTATCTTCACTTTTCTTAATGCATTTTTAAAACATTTGCATTTGTTAGCAGTAGCTATCATCCATAAAATAAAACATACCAACTTCTTATCCTCTTTCATTCCATCTGTATCGATTTTCCGGAACAGCCTTCCTTGCATAATGTTTACCAAAGACTAAAACTTTTTGAATTCAAGAAGAGTGGATTCCTACTTCTGAACCACTTGCTCACATATAGCATCAAGCATACAGTACAGTAAAACTGTTTTGCAGTCTTTCACATGTGGGGTTATTATAAAATAAAAACCATTAATGTTTCAAACCCAAATAGGAGTCCCCTTGTAATTTCATAACTGTTTTCTAAATGAAAATGTCAAAAATATTGTAGTTCATTTGGTTGCTAGGTAACACTTTCTATAACTATCTCTGATCAAGAATATCTTAATAATAATGGGACATCTTTTTACCACATATATGGAAAATATGACTTTTGCATTAACTCGACATTATTACTGAATCTGGCAACCACTTGATAGGATCTCAATTAAAGGTCAATACCTTTATGCATTACAGGAAGGATGGACAGGGTTTGATTTCATGTGCAAACTAGCCTTGGATTAACTGTTTTGTTCATCATCAAAGAATATACACCTATGAAAAGAACACTGACAAGATGAGAGAAAAAGAACAATACTAGGGCAACACTGAATGTGGTACAAAAGCTGGGAGGGCAGAGAACAAAAGAGTAATGCATCCAAGAGGTACAAAATATACATCGATGAATAAATACAAGACAGTATATTACATGACTTGTAATAATGATAAATAGAGATCCTGGTCAATTTCTTGAGACCAATGCTTCTTACAAATACCTCTTCTGAAATTTTAAATGTTTGCTTACCAAACACTATGGTTCGAGTATGAAACACATAAATCATTTGTTTTGCCACTTGATAGGTCAAGTTCATATCCCAACATGGCATGGATGCTTATAAAATTCTCTTCAGCCATGAAAATATTTCAGAATTGCAAAAATTTGACAGTAGATGACTTATCACTCAATATAATACCACAGCTTGTTTCTTTTTCAACAAGAAAATGAAGGAATGATGAGCTGCCAGGTCCACAAAAGCCTGTAAAAAAGACATCAGTGAAGAATCATTTATCACAAATACTTGGCCTCTGAACAGCATAGGAACTTTTGGAAGTTTTTATAGCTGGATCATTGGAAAGTAGCATTCTGAGCAGAATTTTTTCTGAGGATGAGGAAGCTAATGTGATCAGTTTATTGGAATCTAATTCATTGGAATTTTAATTTTCTCTGTATTACTGAAAGTGATTGAGATTATTATATAAAAAACAAAGCAAGACTGGACTGTAATGAAAATTAAGTTGACTGGTTATCATCCTAGCCTCACTGAAAAATGGTATAGAGATCAGTGCTTTAGGCACATGTAGCACAATACCAAACAGTACACTGCTGAAAAGAAAAGCACTGCAATGGGTCCATAGAGCATTTTAAGCCATTCCATGAACATTACACCCTTTGCAGCCAAAGAAGGCAAGAACAGATCCTCTGGCTGTCATATCTGAAGTTTGGTGGCAGTTGTAATGGTCTGGAGCTTTCTCCCAGTATGGAGTTCACACTTCCAGATTACATATAATGTCCATCTGGGTAGTTTTCATTATTAAAATATTATGGATACAACTACCATGTTAGAGTAAAACTTCAGTTTAATATAATCAAAATATTTTGGTTTATATTAAACTGAAGTTTTACTCTAACATGTTAACAATTTCCATAATGTCTTAATAATGAACCAGTCACCATGTATGAAGAAAAGGAATCTCAGTAGTTTTACAGAATGGACCCATGTCTATCATACAATGAACATGTTGGGGATGGGAGCAGTGTTAACTAACAATAGGAAGAAAAAAATACTGTGAGAGTAAATGTGATATCACCAGTATATTAAGGGAATGTGAAAAGGGGCAAGCTGGCAGTGCCATAACTTGGGTGTTAAACAAGTCTGACAAACAGTTCCAGAAGAGTGGAAACTCTTATGGGCAAAAATAGTACCACTGCACTAGGAAGAATACAAATCAATGTTGTTCAACTATAGACTACTACGTATATCAAGTATAGCATGGGTTTGTTAATGGGAGGTCCTGCTTCAGTAACCTGGTTACCTTTTATTTTGGATGACAAGTGGGATTTTGCTAAAGCATGCAATGAAATACTGACAAATACTTCGGAAATTTAGCAGGATATGAATGTATATTCAGGTGTTAGCATGGCTATAGATAATCTGATGGGAACCAGTAAGTTGTGCATGGGGATGACTGTTCCCAAAAGACGAGGTGACAAGTGGAATACCTGTAGGGCGACAGTCATTTAATTTATATATTGATTTAGTTCAAATTTAGCAAGATATTCAACTATTTGCTGATGATGCTACATTAGAAGCATAACGTGTGAGGAAGCACTGATATGCTACAAGAGCATTTGAATAGGATGGTACTTTGGGCCAACAAACGATGTCACTTCAACACCGAGAGTATCAACGTTTATAAGATGCAATGAGATGTTATACTGGAGGAAGTTTGCTCCAAGTGGAGCAAGCAGAGGTCTGGCATCTTGGATCACTGTAAAAGTTTAAAGATTACACACAAAACTGCTGATATTAATTTGAAGGCCCCTGAAAGCAGGGATAAGTGACATGTCTAATGTATCAGCCCACATTTAAATTTCTGTGCAGATACTCAATAAAACCAGGACATGGTTAATGAGGAAAACAAGGAAACACTGACTGAAATGTTGAGTATGAGGATAGATTAAGAGGATGTAATCTGCAGAATTTGGTAGCAGAAGAGATGATATGATTAAAGACAAATCGGTGAAGAATCTACAATATTGAAACAGGATAACAGATGGTTGGAGAATTAGGTCACACCTAGAAAGTGTCTGAATTTGTCAGATCACGAGTAAGAAAGTGAAAAGATTTTCTGCAAAAGGAAAAGTGAATGAAGAATGCATTTTCAAAGTGAAATGCTCGGTTTTTCAAGGCAAGGTATATTATAATATACAAGTTTGGTTTCCTGCAAATGAGTCTTCTGATTCCATGGAGGCAAAAAATAATACTATATCAAAATATATGCTAATGCACCATGTGGAAAATATAATAAAACTCGACTGGCTTGCAGTGTTGATCCAATCACGAGAAGAAAACACCTGTTATATCTGCCAATGGGAAAGAATATACTTACAAAGGAGATTGAGTGACTAAAGTAGAACTTATGTAACACTGGAGGTGTATGCAATTTAATTTTTCTGAAAGTGCATGTTAACATTACACTTAGCAGCAGAGCTCAAGAAATTCTCACCACTCACCTGTGGTGGTGAGATTTTGCCAGCTAGCAAGCTTCAGATTGGACAAAACAGTATTGTTATTACATGACATCTCCAGGGAGTACAATGACTCATCAAGGGAGGGCACTTACTCTACAACTTTCTGCCTCCACCACTCAATTCACCGCAACTACAATCATCATCTACACCAATATTTTCACGATCACCAACATACATGCCCACGGCAGGATTCAAACCCACAGCTTTATGGCTGGAGAGTGGACACACTAACCACTCAGCCAACCCAGTCCAGCAAGGCTTAGAAAAGTTTCCTCCAATCACAGACTAGATTTGAAACCACGTCTTCCTTCGTGCAGCAAGTGTCGTGGTGTGCAAACACCATATCCACTGAGCTTACACAGGCTCTCATGTATGTTTATTTCATAAAAAAATAACTTGAAACAAAATCTTTAACTTCAAGAAAACAGAAGAATATTCTCAACAACAAAAAAAAACTACTCCAGTAACAATTATATTAAAAAAAATAATTCAGTTCTTCCTATTTAGTGACTTCTTGGAATGGTTTCTACACACAGGAAATGTTCTCAAAACAATGATATAGTACCACCAATGACTTTATGGAACTTCTTAGTGGGTCATTAAAAGTGTGTGTGTGGGAGGGGGAAGAAGAATGCAATATTGTGAGTGGTTTCAACACATGGTAGATGAGAATGAGTTTGTGAGGAAGATGCCTGATGAAGCACAATCTAAGCTTAATAGAACAGTGAATCAGCATATTTGTGTTTACTGGGTTCAAGAAAATCCAGACGTTTATGTGGATAAAGCAGTACCTTTACCAGGACTCAATGCCAGGTGTGGATTGGTCAAGTGTACCTAGACATGCTACACACATCCATTTTACCTGCAATTCATGCACTTTATAGGAATGATTAAATTTCTCTTCCAACAAGATGGGGCACCACCACGCTACTACCAAGACGCGAGATGAGAGCTTACCTCGGTGAGTTTGCAGGGACAATGGATAGGACGAAGAGGTACAGTTGAGTTTCCCCCCCCCCCATTCTCCTGATTTAAATCCCTTGGACTTCTACCTATGAGGGACTCTAAAGCAGCACTTCCCAAACTGTGGGCAGTGAAATATAATGAAAATAAATTTAAAATGTTTTAAGACTAAGTGTGCCATGTCAAATGTGTTTGTAAGATGCTAAAAATGTAATATTTGCATTTGATTTTTGCGATATTCGCTGTGTATGTTTTGTATTGAATATAAATACAATAAATATAATATGTCTGTATTATGATTTTTTTCCCAATGGGGGATGTGAAATATTTTAATTTTTTCAAGGGGGGGGTCTTTACATCCATAAGTTTGAGAAGCACTGCTCTAAAGGATATAGTGTATTGTAGAAAACAAGCTACACTGGTGGCCCTTCAAAAAGAAATTGAAACAGCATGTGCAGCAACCCCGGACATTTTTGCCAACGTTGCCCAAGCAGTTCACTGCAATAATAAGTGTCTAGAGACTAATGGTAACCACTTTGAGCACCTCATGTAATTGTAGAAGTCAAAAGGTAACTTGTATTCATACCTTGATGTGTGTATACATTTTTCTGACACTGTACAAAAAATAAAGGCACTTGTCTTAAGTAACCGCTTCTGATCAATTCCACAAATATATATTTTGTTATTTGCACTCACAAAAAGTGGTAACTTATAGCACACAGTCCTGTGAATAGGTTAAAAAGGGATAATGAAATGATCCAATTACTGTGAGAAGAGAAATTGATCTTTAAAAATGGTTTTCTATATTAACATAAACATGTAAAAAAATTAGTTAAAACACAATGAAAATTTAATACTAAAACATTTAATAACAGATGTACCATTCAGTGATACATCATGTGACAAATGCTAGCCTAATTGGCCAAGTTGCATCTCTACTCTCCAATCTACATGCTCTGGATCAAAGAGCACTGTTCTATGTTCTTGAAGCAATAAATGCTTTTATCACTGTATACTGAATGATCAATGCCATATGTTGGATGCCTTGAAACACAATTGTGCTATCAATTAAAAATTTTTCCTCATGAATTTCACATTTTAAGAAAAAAAATAATTTCAGCTGTGCAATGCATGGTAGTTTAGTTTAATTATTGCATTAAACAATTGTCTCAGAAAAAAGAAAATTATGGCATTCAGTCCAATAAAAAACAATTTCATACAATTTAAGTAAACAAAGTTATCACTACAATGATATAATCTTAGTGTTCTAGAATTCTAATGTTGGCAGAACATTGTTTCTCCATAATAAACATTACAGGATTACAATCACTATACCCTCCCTGAGAAACATGGCTTGACAGAAATAAATTCCTAATACTAGATATATGAATGTATAAAGCTTTAACCATCCTAATCTCAAATCTAACGGTGGAATGTTTCTCTGAATTATTGGAAACATTTTTCTTAAACAACTTATTGCATCTTTTGGAGTAAGTGATTTATTTTCTTGAGCACAAAACTTATTTCCCACTAAAAGTTACTGCCTTCAACACATTTTTAAAACTTAATCAGTAACGCTGGTGATATAGTGAGAACCACTGCAAAATATTTCTATCTTCAATAACTTAAATTAATTTATTATTTTTTGGTCTATTTTGCCTTCTTTTGTTTAGGAGTGCCCCCTTTTTTAATGTCATTGGCTTTTTACTCAAGAATTGCAGATGTATTTTAGAGACAAATATATGCAGCATAGTAGAAGAAAATTCACACATACCTTTTCTTGGATGTTGCCTGTCTTCTTTCTGCAGTGTGCATACCTCTGCTGTTTTGGTGTCGAAAGGGGAGTGTGTGTGGGGGGGTAGGCAATGTGGGGGAATTAATTTGAAAAAAACCTGGGCGTTTTTATACAATATATACATATTTTAAGGGTGGGCAGAGATTTTTTTGTAGGTGAGAAAAGACGAAAAAGGGAGCTGTAAATAGACTTTTTTTTAGAGGGAGAGGAAGGGTTTGAGAACAGGGGAAAATTAATTTTATAGTGGTTATTCACATACAATACTGGAATCCGATTAACTAATCCTATCCATGCTATTCCAAAAATGGTGATAGAAGTCTACCGTCAAACTACCAACCAATTGCCACTACCTGTACTCTCCTCCAAAATAATGAAAAAAAAAATCAATACTCAGCTTCTGCACTAGTTAGAGACTGACTAATTAATCTACAACCACTAGTACAGATTCTACCATTCAAGATCCACAGCTGACCTTGTAGCATATACCACACACCATTGAACACATACCATGAAAAGATTGTGCTGTCACTGTTGACATTTCAAAAGCTTTCAACCATGTGGCACCAAGGTCTACTAAACAAACTGCCAGCCTTCAGTCATCCTGCAACCCTCTGTACTTGAGTAGCCAGCTTTTTCTCTTGTCCTTTGCAAGTCATGGTAGATGGCTCCCTCCAGTTTCACCACTAATGCTAGAGTGCATCAAGACTGTCCTGGCACCTGCTCTTTCTGACAATAATCCTGTCCACAGCTTTACAGACTATAGTACTCTTTACTCATTTGACAAATCATGCAGTACCCTGACATCCTAAACAACAAGATCTACAACTAGTGCATTGATTTACATACTATCCTACAATGGGACGAGGACAACCTTGTCGGGTTCAATGCCCTCAAAACAGTCTCGTCTTTTCTCTCACAAAAATAGATCCCAGCACACCTACCCTTACCATACACAAAATCACATCTCCTTCCTTGGATTAATGTTTATCTCCAATCTTTCCTGGCATAAACCTCACATTAATAGCATCGAAGTAACTTGGCATTCTTTCATTCAAGAAATTTTACACTAACAAGTATGAACTATATATAAATCTCAAATCCATCTGTTTAAGGTGTTTCCACCTAAAACTTGTACTTCCATGGTCATCTCCAGTGAACTGGCAACCACCATTTCCTCCACTTTGGTGCACCTGTTAATAGAAGACCAGCAGCTGCCGAGCATACATTTACTGTGCAATGCACACAACAAACCTGCTTCTAGCCTTCCTCTTTTATTCTATCCTCCCCCTTGTCCTCTGGAATAGCCTTCATTAAGTATTCTCAAATTACAAATCTTAAAAACTTATCTCAGTCCCCATCTGCACCCCACTGATATGCTTATAGATCACTCTCTTATATATGGTATCAATGAAAAAAAAAAATAAATAAATAAAAAAAATAGATGATGGCCTATACAACCAAGTGAATGGATGGTCCTGTGCAGTCACTCAATGATTACCTGTCATATGCTAGAATGTACATTCCTAAAGATTTCATATCCCATTACATTCTGTGGCTTAAACAGCAAGTTAGAATATTCTCACACCAAATTGCCACTTCCATTATTTCCTTTTGGGTATCCTCTTGACATGACCTATTATTAGCAAATTCCCACTTCCACATTTCTTAAAATATACCTACCATATTCTAATCCATTAGGAATTCATTTGCTGTTTCAAAATACTGAAACTGAATCAAAGCTGAGAACATCATGATTGCAATATTATAATATGGAATATTATAAAAAAAATTACACTATTTTTAAAAAATAAAAATTTAATTTGGAAAACTACAATAATCCCAAAAGATCTTATGTTGCAAATGAAATTAACTATGCCGTCTTTATCCTATTACATGATAAAGTGGTTTCAGCATATTTACAAGAGAGAAAGCACTAGCGATGTCATCACCTTAATGCTGCAAGTCCTGATTTGTGACTTACCTAAAGAAATAATTTTATTTATTCAACGAATCATTACAAAATAATAATGAAACATGTTTCTTGAACTGACTATGGATGACATGCATCCAGGTTTCCATGGAAACAGGTTCTGCTTGCACAGAGGTGGTAGAGTAGGCACTATTCTTCCTTGGCAACAGATTCTGATTGTGTATACCAAGTGGCTGATGTTATTAAAATAGGTATTTCACACATTATATAGCCATAGCTCATACCTAGATAAGACAATTACCCAAACAAGGTAACTTGGAATATAAAATTGATAACAAAAGATGAAATGGGCTATTTACAATTTATACATAAAATCATGCCTATAAAAAAATTTAAAAAAATACTACAGCACATCACATGTTACAGGTCTGACATCATTACCAATTAACCCCATGAAGGGTACCTTACAATGTCATTTTCATTATTATAATTTTATATTATAACATAATGTTTAACTACTAATTTTTATAGCTGGTTAGTCTACCTTCCAATAAATACTTAGCTGCACTAAATTGCACTATAGAGAATATAGTTGTATCTTACCTGAAGAAATATTTTTTATTTATTCAACAAATCATAACAAAATATAAAACTCATTTCTTGAACTGATCAAGATGGATGACATTTATCCAGGTTACCATGGAAACAGGTTCTGCTTGCACATAGCAAGTGGTAGGGTAGGCCACTCTGCTATTCACAATAATGAAGTAAAAAGGAAACCTTCGCATTTTACACTCTATGACTGAATAATGAACTTGAATATACTTAATAATAGACAGCAAAAACTTTTCTGTAAATTATTTTTTATTAACAGATCTTCATAAAGTGTTAGACTCAAATTACTTGCTATCACACAAATGCTCAAACCATAATTCATGACTTTTGACTCTCAGCCACCCACCATGGGAAAAAAAAAACCATTAGCTCTCTTCCTTACCTCCTTATACGTGACTGTTCTAATTACTGTCACCAACTGGAACTTGAGACTATAATTTGTGAATTTTTATCAACAGATCTTTATAAAGTATTACTCATCACAGGCTATTTGCTATCATATGGAATGCTTACACCATAACTCATGACTTCCTACTCTCAGCAACCCACCATGCAAAAACACAGGTAACTCTTACCTCAGAAGTTTCTAATAATTCACCAATTGTACCAACTCCACTGGATCCAACACACAAAAGGCACTAGAGTAAAATGGTAATTTTTTTTTTTTAATTTCAGCTGGATCCAACACACACAAAAAGGCACTCAAGTAAAATAGTAATTTTTTTTTTAAACTTCAGAAATTTTCACTTCTGAAACGTGCTATACTAATGAGCCCAATGGAAACAGAACAGGAGAATATGTATAACAGTATTAAGTAATTCAAATAAAAAAAAAGCAACATAGGGGCAATGAACTATCATTCAATTTCAGGGAAAATATAAACATGTGAATTATACTGATTACAGTAACAGCCAAAATTATATTTTTTTAAGGGTAAAATCAAACTTAAATGTTTAAACATCCATTTCTTCCACCCCACCCCCCTTTTACCACGGAGAAAATGTCCCAGTCAAGAAAATATTCGGCTTGTGTGTCAAGTGTGTTCTTAGGTTGGTTCGATCAGCAGGGGAAAAATCTTGCTACATCCGCCTGTGAACGGATTAAAAGTATTTGTTGAAATAGGCTAAAAAATGTTTACTGAAGTCTGGCTATCAAATTTAAAAAACATGCAAGGTCCCTAACTATGCCAAAACGCCGCAGTTTTGCCGTTGTATAAAAAAAAATATCCTGTTTATGCATAAAAAGTGGCTAATGTACTTAATAGCTTTATTTTTACCGGCAATATTTAAAACTACCATTGCTACAGAAATTTGAAATATATATTTCAAGTAATTAAGCGTACCCAATAAGCTATGTTAGGGAAACGATTGACCTTATCATAAATAGTTAATTTTTAGCATATAAAATAATTTTATTAAAAACGAGATTTAAAAATTTAATTTTTTTTGATTTAGAAAAATTTGAATCCTTCAATTTATCCAAAATGATTTATCTTATAAATAAGATCAGTTTTGAGATTTTATATTTTTATAACTGTAATTTAATTTAATAAATTACTATTAACATGCCTTGTTCATCATTAATTTACATCTGAAATACTGCCTTCCAACTAAATTATTATATATTACACAAAGCTTTACTTACCAAAATTGCATATAGTCGACTTAATAATAAAACACCATAGGCAGACTATCTCGACCGCCAACTCACAAAGTCCTCACCAACCTGAACAAAGAACAAAAAAAACCTCTCAAGCCAGGAGGCAGACCTCGTTTTCATGAATGAAACCCCCGTCGAATTTTGTCCTTGAGCACAATCATGGCTTCCATTTACTTTTAAGAACCAACAAAAGTTGGAAACGATCAACCAAAATTACCGACCTCCTACATGCTTTTCCTATGTACAAACTGCTATAGGGACCTATGCCATAGACTACCACAGCTAACGTTATAGCTATCGTAGTGTATGTTAGGTTCCACATAGCCCAATGCGAGAAGCTTGTCTGTATATGGCCGTGCAAACGGCCTCCCATTACTTCACCTTCTCTCAGTAACAAAGCCATAGAGAAGGCTGCCATCAGCCGACATCGCTATTTTTCAAATAAGTTTTTTAATTAACACTATCAAAACAAAGCATACTGTAAGGAAAAAAACAAAATATAAACTCTCAACTATCATCTAGTCTAGTCTTAAAACTTTAAACAATCGGTATAATTTAAAAACTTATTTTTAAAATCAACATTCTACATCTCTATCCATTACAACACTATGGCGCCCATAGCCTTCTTTGTGCAACATAGAGAACGCTAACGGAACGTCCATTGCCAGCCACATAGACTACCAAGGCAAGCGTATGGAGATAGGTTTTATGAGAAGTTCGATACAAGAAAACAGCACAATGACAGCAAAATTTACAACGAACAACTAAAAGACTTATTTAATATATATCTCATAACCCATAGATTAAATTTTAAATATATTTACTTTCAGAAAATTTCAAGACAAAACATCATTAACTTACCACAGCAATACAAGTGCTACAGACAACTAGCTATACAGCGTTGGCAGACGAGACCTCACGCCGCTAAGCATAGTGCGGTTCGAAGGGACAGCTATGTCTAAATTCCTATTGGTTAGATTTGCAGAAACCGCACTAATTTATCCAATCACAGCCACAGTGGTGATCATCTGAGTGCTTCGGTGTTTTCAAGCGAACCAATAATATTTAAGTATTCATACGAACTCTTACACGCGGGAAGTACAGTTTAGAAAAACTTTGGCAGTATCACTATGCTAGGCTACTGAATGCACTATCTAGCGGCTATAATAATAATATTCATATCACATAATCGTAAAGCAATAATCGCCATATAGTTTAAAGGTGGAAAATACCTTTATTCGGTATATATTTAATTTTACTTTCATAAACAAATATCAACATAGTACGTAAACTGCCGGCCAGGAATAAAAATACGGGTCAATGGCAGCGGTCAGAGTTACTTTTTGATAATTATTGCTTTAGATAATTATCAATTAATAAGCAGTTATGAAAACTGAAAAATTCGAATTTTGGCATATAAAGAAATGTGAATATTTTGAGGACATTGTCCTTAAAGCAGAAGACAAGTGTCTAGAAAATGATATGATAAAAAATGGTTTTCTCAGCTTGTGTTATGTGTGTGTGTGTGATTTGCATTTCACAAAAATAATTTCTGAGTCTTGCTGAAGAAAATTGATAAATATAAGCAGATTTATTGTTTAAAAGAAGTCAAAGTGCAGATAAAATATTTTAAATTTTGACGCAATTAGTATAAATTACATACTATTTATAGGGAAGTTAGTTTTCTTATAACAAGGAGAGACGAGGTCTAAAAACATGTTACATGACAGATTACAGGGCCAGATTTATTCATATGCTAGATAAGCTACAGCTAAGGACCACGCACATTACAAAGGGCTTTACCTCAGTATAAGTAAACTAAAATTTGGTCAGTAGTGAGGCATCTTAAAAATTTTAGCTTAGAGGCCTATAACAACCTTAAATCTGGCCCTTCCAGATTATTGGCAGTAATGTCTCGAAATTTCGCACTCAGTGCGCGATGGTGAGAGGTAAAAACTGCTTAAAAACGTTAGGACTACAACAGTACTTGCTGCTCCCTTTGGTGATTGAAAATGAGTTGTATGGTTTATTTTTATTCACAGAATTATAATTTTTTCCTTTAAAAATCTCCTAAAACTTTTAGTTTTCAAAGAAAGTAAGGGGCATTCCAGTTATGCTTAAGAAATTTTTGGAGTCGGCAGGCAGCCGACTTCTATCTTCATGTTGGAGGTTTAATGGAATATTGTCAGCACTGAGAAAGGATTAAAATTAATTTTAATACTTCCAATATTTCTTCTCCGTCACAGAGACATCTTCAGGGATTACAAAAAAACTTTTTGTAACAACACACATAAAATAATATAATAGTGAGTGAAACTAAAGTCCTATCTAGGTGGTGCGCCCTCTCCTCTATGGGCATTTGCAGGTGGCCCAGGATGTAAAGAGAGATCTCTGATAATTATTGTTTCCCAAATTTTGGGAAGTTTAATGCAACCGTATTTGTTTTAATTCGGTTGATTCCTGAGTGCAGATTCAAAGAATGGTCTTTCTTTTTTGAATTTACTATGGTGGAGCATGGTGGTTTTTTCCCAGGAGAACCTGTGGGTTGCATCTAGTGCTTTTTTTCTTGAAAAAAAGGTGCTGCTACTCACCATGAAGATGTTATTACAGCAACTTCCACACTTTTAACATATCCTCCGATATACCCTCGTCGTCTCGCTTTGTTGGCATGCTTTGTGCGGTTCACTCTCCTTATGATCATAAATCTTTTTTCTTAATGACATTAACTGTTGTTTGCGAGATTCTCCAAAATGAGTGATTTTACCATTTGACCACTCTGCTGAAATTTTCGTTCCCATTTGTTTACCGAAGACAAGACTTCCGACATCACAACACGCTTTGCAGCCCAACATTTTATTCCTGACATACAGCCACTCGTTTCTCTCGCAGAAGTCATTTTTCTGCAAAAATGTCCACCATTCGGGCCAATCATTATCAGAAGCTGCTTTCTTTTGACCATGTGGATCTTCGTCTTGGTTTCGTGATCCTGTTCACCAAGTGTATTTTCGGTGCTAGTTTTCTGTTTTACAGGATCACAAGTAGATTCAACAATTTCTGCTTCTTCAGCCTTACTTTTTTTCTCATTGGCATAAAGTCACTACTTATTTTACTCATTTTGAACAATGATTGCACTGATTTAACTTAGATTAATTCAAAACTCACATGCACATCTGCCTGTTGCAGAGTGAATATAGAATTGATAAACCGATATTGGAAGCAATCGGAAGTGAACACAACTTCCTATTTCCGGTTATGTACCAACCTCTGAAACAGAAAAGCAGGGTACCATCTTATGAGTATAAACCTATTGGAATATTTCTAATACATTTTGCTGTCCATAAATCGCAAATTTTTAAAATTTTAAGAAAAAGGTACTGGTACTGCGTACCACCAGAAAAAAAGCACTGGTTGTATCCAAAACATGGTCTGCAAGGCCAGATTGACCATAATCGTGATTGTAGATGTATGACTTGTGTTCTTCTAACCGGATGGTTGCTGATCTACTTGTCTGTCTGAAGTAAGCCAATACTCCAGGCACTGAGAGAGGAGGGAGCTGGTCTTTGGTGGAACGGATAAGGGTAGCAAGTTTACGGTGGGGTTTAAAAGCTGTATGGAGGTTGCATTTTTTTAATGATCTCGCTATTTTTTCTGATGTACCACGGATGTAAGGTATGGTAATGCCATCATCTGGGTCCGAATTCCATCCAAGATGGGATTCGGACCCAGGTTTTTCAACAAAGGTAATCATCACTGAAGTTACGGAAGCGCCTGTTTATGAAAGACATAGAACGTCATAATACTTTATTAATATATTTATTTTAAAAATATTTAAATGTTTTCTGAAAAGGTGAATTACATTAATCTTCTTATTATTATTTTATTTTATGTTATTTCTATTTTTATTTTTTTTTTGCTTTGGTCGTAATAACAATTCAAATAAATAACTCTCAAGATCAATCTATCAGCTGCGTATGTGTTGTAAATAGCAGGCATTTGATCGTTTTTTACGATATGAAAAATCTGCAATTCAATCTAGCCAATTTTATAGAGGAAAATTCCTTTCACCCTCATATGAGACCAGCTTAGTCATCGATTGCTGAAAGCTGTTATAAAAGTTTCACGCTTCCTAAGCGGAACTCGAACCCAGTCTCTCCAGTCGAAGGGCAAGTGTCGGTTCGTCTTCACCACTGTGGTAGGGAAGCACACCTATTTCTGCATACCATCAAGAAATCCTTAGAGTAATCACGAGGGATGCCCCCATCCCGTAAATACTCCACACAGTACCTCCAACTTCATTTCTTGTTTTTTTGTTCACTAAAAAATAAATCCTTTGCGCCATTTTATTCTCAAACGGAGTTAACATTTTTTTTTTCATACTTTTTTGGAAAGTGGTTGGCAACGGGTCTCAAAATCGTCACACACCAGAAGGAAGATTGTGCGATTTCTAGCCAGCGTGCATAAACGACATAAGAATATCACACACATAAGTGGTATCACTGCGACCATATCGTGGTTCTGATGCTAAATGGTAATATTCTACAAGATTGAGTGTTCTATGGTCGATTTTTCTGGGTTTACGGAATTAAAAATGTACTTGCCCATGCTAAAAGATCGACTATTTCGAAAGGAGAAGTAAGAAGCTCTAAATTTGCTTTAGTCAGTGACTAGAATCGAATCTGTAACAAACTTATTTTTCATCTAGAGTCATAAACATTCCCACAAGGATGCGCAACTATTATAAACAGTGAATATTTTCTTTGTTGAGGTGTTTAATTTGTTATGTACGAACGAGTGCTTTTTGTATGAAATTAGAGGATAGTTCACACTCCGCAACTTTTTCCAAAACTCTCCTGTCCTGAGAATGAAATTCCTCTTCACTTTACTTTCTCTGTTTGTGCAGTAATTTGTGGTTAATAACGATGGTACTCCCGTTGTTCAGCACTTTCCACAAATGACAACGTGCAACTTTGTCCAAAACTGAAGTTGGTACTAGATGAAAATTACATTTAATGGCATCAACGTGATTTAGAAATAAATACTGGGCTTGTTTCGTCAAGTAGCACAGGAACTTTTCGAAATGTACCAACAAAAAAAAAAAAAAAGGAAAGAAAAAGAAAAAGAAAAGAAAAAAAAGAAGGAAAATGCGATTTATTTAAAAAAAATAAATTTTTGGATTTCAGTAAATATTCCACAATTTCTCACGGCAACCATGCCGAAATATTTGTAAGTTAACACTTTTTGACATGGTGGCCATGCCAAAAAGTGTTCAATTGTGAGAAATTGTGAGAAAAAGTCTTTCACTAGTCTTGTCATAACTTGGCCGATTTCATACGGGGTAAAGCAGGGTCCTCCCTTCCCCCTGAAGCTACAGTTCTTCAACTGGTATACAGCAAATAGGCTAAGAGAACGCAGGCAAGTTTCAGACAAAAATACGATTGGACGTTGAATGCAGATGGAGGATTAAGTAATGGAGACAGTGGATTATGAAATTCTCTCCCAGTTAGCGTATCCACTCTCCAGCCAAAAGGCTGGTGAGCGGATACGCTAACCACTCGTGCAACCAGGCCGGCATTAATGTTAAAATTAATAGTAATCCTAACAAAAACAATTTACAGTTACAGTTTTACATTAAAACAGTTAAACAGCTTTTTTTGTCATTTATATTTTAATTTTACAATTTATTTAATTCACATTCACAGTAATAATTAAAATTAAAAAAAAAAAATCAACAGCAACAATAAACAATGAAACTTTACAATTTTACAACTTTGCAATTCTGTACTAATCATGTGTACAGTTCGGTAAATTTTGTATCACTTTACTTTTCATTACCTCTCAGAGAGTGACATATATTTTATAATATTTAGGCAACAGTGCTATAATTTTTTACGTTACACTTTTCACTCTTAATATCTTTAAAATTTGCATAATGTGGAATTCATATAACAGAATAATAACGATCACTTCATTTGCAAATATAGTTCACAGTTACACGAGGTAGTTAAATATCATTACATGATGCATTTTAATTTTATATATACTGTATATTTATTTATTTATCCCCCCCTTTTTTTTTAATTTGACAAAGTGTTATCGTTGTCATACAGCTATTTATATTTAGACTTAATATTTTATATTTTCGGTTAGTACACAATGATAATAATCATTATTATTATTATCGGGTAAGGTATTGTGACTTGGAAGTTAATTATAGTGATTAGTCAATGAGGATAATAATAATAATAATAATAATGACAATTACAAAACTACAATGCGTATTGGAGATTTCAAAAAAAGTTCTTGTAATTGTGCTGCCACAATCTATTGCTACTAATGATGTGAATATATTTTATCTAAAATATTTACAATAAAATATAGAAAGATTCATTCTACGGAGGCGTCGTTCTGATGCACTTTAGTTGAAAAGATCGCAAAAGCGCAATGCATGTGATTGTATTCTGTTAGCACGGTTTTAGACCTAATTTTTGAGAAGCAATTTCCGTAACTGTTGATCACGTGGCATATCGTTGAGATAGAAATGCTGAAGTGATTTTCCCATGGTACCAAGTTAAAAAAGAGCATAGTTGAGATGCGTGAATGTATGGGAATATTATGTTAATGAAAGATTGCCGTTATTTCGCCTAGTTGTAAGTTTTTTTTTGTTTGTTTTTTAACTGAGGCAAAACACTTGATTTAACTGAAAGAAGAAATTTGCATGTATATTTTAATTATAGTTTTATTGACGAAATGGAAAACTATGTTTACAGATTTTCTGAAAACTGATGTGTCTGTATATATATTACATAAAATAAGAAATTCATTTTAAATATCACGGAGAATATAGAAATGGCATTTTTTAAAAGATCAGCTTTTTTATTCGCATTTCATCGAAACTGCCGTATAGCAGTGCTATGCTGATAGTCATATATTTGATCACATGTATGGTATGTCAAATTATCATAATAATAAAAATATTATTATTATTATTATTATTATTCCTGATACCTCCAAGGAGTCCGAAGACTCATCGTGGGAGGACATCTACAATTCTCTCTACACCTAACCTCTACTACGAATCAACGCCATCTACCGCCCACTTCCAACACCACCACAACTAGTAATTTTTGTCTGTAAATTGCGTGTGTTCTGATGGGCCGATTTGTATGTATGCGGGATGAAAAACCCGAGTTTCCGGGAGAAAAAACCCTGCTACCTCCATATGAGATCGGCTAACTCACCTTCGATTGAAATCGACCAGATAAAGATTCCTCCCGTCGCGACGAGAATCGAACTTAGGCCTATTATATCTTCATATAAACTAGTTACATGAAGTAGCTAGTTAGGCTGAGTTAAAAAATTATATTATAATGAAAGTGGAATTGGTATTGTTTAATATAATTTGATTTCATACGAGTATAAAAAATCGTGTCTTTAGTAAAATAGCTTGGTGAATTCATTCTAAATTTACAGAGAAAAAACGACTTATTTAGTGGGAATTTATATTATAATTTTTATTTTCCTGTGTGATTTAAAATAATTTAAGTTTAATTATATGTACATGTTACATATATCAATATATATTATCAACAGTAACATTTTCTTCGTAATATAATATTTTTAATTTAATTAATTTTTATTGAATTTTTAATAATATTTTACTATAACTTAATATAAATATTGTGGTATATAGATTATTTATTTATTTTTGTTTATTGAAATAAAAATAATTCAGTATTTACAGTATTTTATAACCCAGGATGAAGCAGATGACCAGTGGTGTGCCACAAGGCTCACTTGCTTGGGCCGTTATTGTTTAATTTGTACGACATGAAGGGAGATATTCAGTTGTTTGCTGATGATGCAAAGTTGGGTAGCTCAATAATTAATCAAGCTTGCAGGATGATTTAAATAAGATGGCAATATGGGTAAAATACAGACAAATCGGCCTCCAGAACACACGCAATTTACAGACAAAAAATATTATTGTTGGTGGTGTTGGGGATGGGCGATAGATGGCGTTGATGGTAGTAGTGCCGTAGTTGGAGAATTACGTAGTAGTGGAGAGGATGAGATGTATCTAGCGAAGTAGAGTAGTGTGCTCTCCCATGATGAGCCCTTGGACTCCTGGAGGTGTCACGTAGTAATAATAATAGTAATAGTAAAAGATAATGGATATCAGTTCAGTATTGAAAAGTGAAAAGTTATACATTTTGAGATTAAAAGATTACAAGCTATATACACTTTGATGGAACTGTATTCTAAGAGATTGATGAGGCTAGGGACTTGGAAGTGTTAGTGGATAGGGAGTTGAAGTTCAGAGGACATATTGCTAAGGTGTCCAAGATAGCTCATAGGATTACTTAGTTATTGAAGAACACACTAACATACAGAGATAAAGAAGTTATTATTCCTCTTTTAAGGCGTTGATACGTACACATGTGGATTACTGTGCTCAGGTCTGGTTATCTGGATTCCTTGGAGATGAGGAAGTGGTAGAAAAGATTCAGAGGCGAGTGACCAAGTTGGTGAGTGGTGTAAGGAATGTTCCCCACATTAATAGACTGAGAGTTTGTGGATTGGAGGTTGGTTGATAGGCGCAGAATATGAGGATATGACAGAAACATTTAAGTTGCTAAAAGGCTTTTATAAGATTGATCCAAGGGAAATATTTCAGCAGTGAGATAGTGGCTGGAAGAACAAGAGATCATCTCTGGAAATTAAGTAAGAGTGTGGTTAACAAGGGCGTGAGAACTAGATTTTTCGCTTGGAGAGTGGTGAATGAATGTAATGTGTTGTCTAACTCAGTGCTTCGTCTATCAGTGAGTTCAAGAAGTGTGATAGATATTGTGTGGATATTTTGGGTTTTCTGCAATGAGTCTACTGACTACACGGAGAGCCGTATAATAATAATAATAATAATAATATATAATTTATGCATAATATTTATTTAGTTTGTATGTGTTTTGTTTCCGGGAGTAAATTATCGGTCTGAGATTTAAACCTCCGGTCTACGCTCTGGAAAGAGTTGGTAATTTTTACGCCCAACCAGGCCGGCATTAGTCAGTATACGACTCACCTTAGTTGGTTCACCTGTTGTTCGTATTTTATTTATTTATTTTTATTCCAGCAATGAGTTAGTTCGTCGGTCTAAGTCTACAGGGTTGGTTTTCCTCTGAGTGCTCCGATTTTCCCCTCACAAAGATATAAAACTTACCTTGAATACCTTTCCTGTATTTGCATTTATATTCAGGCATAAATACGAGTTCGTGAAGTCCATGCCATTGCCAAGATGTCTTCTTCCAAGAAGACATCTTGGAATTCTGTCTTCTACCAAGATGTCTCTTGGTAGAAGACAGAAAATCTTAGTAATTAAGAGTAAACTCTTAATTACTAAGTAAACTATTATTACTAAGAGTAAATTCTTTGTAATCTTTCCTCGACTCTTTTTCTGAGAAATTTCCTATTTTAATATATATTTAATAAGCTTAATTCTTTTAACCAATCTGATAGTACATTTCCACCTACAGTTGAATCTTAGACTTTCGTCAGTGTAATGGTATTTTACATTTGCTCCAACAGTTATTATAATATTAACTTTAGGAATTTTTGATGTACATATTCTCTATTACATCTTCAAATGAAAAGAAAAGATTCCTTCTTTTGTAATATTTATGGTTTTTGAAGTGAGTTGTTAGGTATATTGCTTATCTACATGAGATTAACTAATATGCCGATGCTGGATTTCGCAAATGATAGATATCGTGCATGCGTGTGTGTGTGTGTGTGTGTGTGTGTGTTGGAGGGGGGATGGAAGTTTCTCTACCTTCTTTCCGCTCGCTGCATCAGCATTATCAAGTAAAAATGACAGTGCAGAAATGAATATTTCAAATTTCTTGCAATGTTTTCGATTGTGCTTTCCAAATCACCATTCTATGATCATTGATCTTTCAAACCGTTTATCTCATGTTATTTTCCTATGTTTTGGCTTCACGAAAATACCTAATACGGATTTCCTCTAATAACCTCTAAAATACTTGGAACATTATAGCAATGTTCACTATTCTTTGTTTAATACTTTAAAAAATTACTTTATTAACTCGAATTTTATATTTATTGTATAAAAGACTTTCATTTGAATCGCGGAAATTATTACTGGAACATCGTTTGAGCTTACAAATTTACCCTGGTTACTTTTGTTCACTTTTTTTTTTTTTTTAAGTGCCGGTTACTGGCTGTACAATCCGAGTCATTAAATGAAAATAATAATAATAATAATTAACCGGATTGTGTTCCAGGCTTACAATGAGAACTTCAAATCTGCACAAATTAATCTTTCGTATTCTTTGTATTTCCCTTTATCAAGAAGTTCAACATCTTCATATCTTTTGAGTAAAAAAAATCAGCGACTTTTGAACCAAAGCAAAGACGAACAAAGCTATTGTTCATCTTGGAGACGCAGAACGCCTATCGAGCTGTTTTAGATGAATTAGTAAATAATATTGGTTGGTTTTGGTTATATTCTAAGCGACTAAGCTAGATAAAATCTAGAAATGTCACTATAAAATAAAACGCTACATATAAGTGGTAAGTTTTTTTTTTTTTTTCTCTCTCTGAAACTCGGGGTTTTTGTTCTGTAAATTAAGCAAAAAAACCGGCTAGAATACATGTAATTAACTGGCGTACTATACTGGCTTCCGTCTTAGTTGCTTCTTCGTAATTCAAAAACAATCATACACAGCAAACGCAAAACGTCAGTGAATAATTCATTCTCTCTCTCTCTCTCTCTCTCTCTAGAGAGAGAGAGAGAGAGAATGAAGTCCTTGGAACAAGCAGGTTTGTAGTTTTGTGTTTTGTTCCCAGGATCGGGTAGAATACTTTGGTAGGTTTAAAACTCTTGCTTTATTTAATTTGCTTTATGTGAACAGTTGTGGTTCAATCCCAGTTTCAAGCTGGAAGAATAAAGTAACTTTCATCTCTTGTATTGAAATGACATTCTGAATCGCATGAAAGAGTTGTATTAAGTAATTCTATTAGCGAGATGGTTATGCCCACGAACCACAGACCTAACTGCAGACAGAAGATTTGCATAAGAAAAGCCCTTTCTGTTTCTAGTGGTATAGCTTTGGACGTTTTTAGACGGAATAGCAGTATTCTCCATGGATTTTTGGTTCACGCCACAAAGCTACCTTTTGTTATACTTCAGTCAATTTGCTCAGTTGTTCGCTATGAGTTGCGAGGCAAAATTTATGGTTATTGCTGTTTATCGGAGAGTATTTATAAAACGGATTTATTATGTCAGTTAAATGAGGGTGTTTTTCTGGCCGATTTGTCTGTTTTTCTAAGGCAAACCCATGAGAACACTTACCTTGGATCGAAAACCTTTATAAAGGTTCTTGCGTCTTAGACGACTCGGATTCGGACCCAGGTCTACTGTAATGAGACAGTTAAGCCTTTATGTATATATGTGTTAATTGCGCGTATTTTGTATATATGCATAATAGTCTGTAATATGTGTTAATTGCACGTATTTTTAGGCCGATTTGTATATTTTGCACAGGATGTCTGTTCGTCCTGTTTTGAACGAAACAGTTTCGTTTTCAAAAAAAAAAAAAAACAGTGTTTTCAGATATACCGTAATTAAAGACGCCATTATGTCGGTTTTTTTAATATTCGATTTCCACGATGAAATGCTTTCACGCAACATTCGTAAAACAAACAACTATTGCAGAAATGACGACTATTGTTATATTCTAGTTACTTGTAAGTCGTGTATGGATTTGTTTCTGTTATCAAAATATTAAAACTTTTTTTTTCCTTTTAAGTATTAGAGGTAATTTGTCAAGTATCAACGCTAACTTTGTAAGCACCTATTATTAAAAAAAAAAGACAATATATTTCGTCCTTCGATTGGAAACGGACCCAAGTTTGATTCTCGTTGTGACAGAAGCAATCTTCATATTTGCTTTTTCAGTTTAAGGCGAGTTAGCCGATCTCATAGGAAAGTAGCATGTTTTTCCCCCCCTTCCGGAAACTTTGTTTTTTCATCCCGCATACAGGCAAATCAACCAAAGAATACGCGCAATTTATAGGCAAACAGTGCCATTGGTGGTGGGCGGTAGATGATGTTCTGTGTAGTTGGTGGATTAAGTAGTGGAGATAGCGAATTATATGTACTAGAGTAGAATATCCTCCTTCGATGAGTCCTTAGACTTCTTAGTGGTGTATGATAATAATAATAAGATTGCTATTGCGCATTACATTAACACTGCAATGAGTACAGTGAGCTGTAGCGCTCATTGTCAACTAGGTAACAACCGTATTTGAATGGAATAAAATTAGCAATTTCTCTAATGCTGTCGACGCGTATTTAAATATTTTACTAAGTGTTAATAATCTGTAATACGAGTTATTATTATCATTATTCGTGACACCTCCAAGAAGTCCAAATACTCATCGCGAGAGGACACCTACTGTACAACTCTCCGTCTCCACAGAACCTCTACTACCAATCACCTACATCAACGCCATCTACTGCCTACCACCACCACAGCTAGTATTTTTTGTCTGTAAATTGCGTGTGTTCTGAAGGGCCGATTTATCTGTATGCGGGATGAAAAACCCGAGTTTCCGGGAGAAAAAACCCTGCTACCTCCGTATGAGATCGGTTAACTCACCTTCAATTGAAAAAGTCCATATAAAGATTCCTCCCGTCATGACGAGAATCGAACTTAGGCCTTTTCTAATCGAAGGGCGCAACATACCGTCGTTCTTCCAATTGCGTTACGGAGGCGCTATATGTTACACCGTTCTATTGTTATATATATATGAGTGTGTGTGTGTGTGTGGAAAATTTTTTTACCTTGGGTGTATTATACGTTAAAGATACCAAGAAATTTTATACTTGTTTTAATCCTTTTCCCAAGTAAGCAAAACAATGTTTTGCGCGTGAAATATATTCACGTCTGAGCTACTTGTATTACTATACGATACGAAGTCATCACTTGCTTTAGTGTGTATCCCACCTTTCGGGCGTGTATAATGAAATGGATAATGGGAAGGGCCACTACCCAGACCGGTTTCGACCTTTATTGAGGTCTCATCAGTGGGAGCCAGACCCGGGAAAGATACCAAGGTTGAAGTAATGCAGAAGTTCATATATATCTCATATGCAAGTAGACAAACGGTGCTTGATCTTATTAATAAAAATCTCTGGATGAGACAAAGATGTGGAAATTTTTTTTGCCTTGGGTGTATTATACGTTAAAGATACCAAGAAGTTTTATACTTGATTTTAATCCTTATCCCAAGTAAGCAAAAAAATGTTTTCCCGTGAAACACCCCTCAAGCATCCTTTGCTTCCGACACCATAATAAGATTTTAGACAATTTAATGCAGCTGAGCTACCATTACTGTGTTGCATCTCTCTCTCAATAATGGTAACTGTTTTATGTGTGTGTAGCTATGTGTGTGTTCACGGTGCCGTTTTACCTTTTTTTGGGGATGAAAAACCTGAGTTTCCGGGAGTAAAAAACTGCCACCTCCTTAAGAGACAGGCTAACTCACCTTCACTTGAAAAGCCCTGATAAAGGTTCTTCACGTCCTAGATGGGATTCGAATCCATGTCTTGCCAACAAAGCGCATCGTTTATAGCGACTGAGGTACGGATGATCCCTGTCAATATCCTTCCTGATTTACGGTAACGCGTAGATCCATACTTCACCGCCCAGGTATTCGAAACCAAATTTAGAGGAATAGATTGGTTAATCCTTATTCCCTGAAGTGTTCTATATATGTATTGCAACGGGCTAACTCATTTTCAATCGAAAAGCCCATAAAAAGGTTATTCGCGTCCTAAACTGAATTTCCAAGCACAAGTTATATCATCAATACCTTCTGAGCTACGGAAGCTCTTACTGTGGTACTGAATGATATTACTATACAAGAATGTATTACGAAACGAACTCACTTTGTTGAAACCCTTTATGAAACGCACCGTTGCTCTTCATGCATCATCTATCGCTCTTAGTTAAGGTTTTTGTAATTTTTCTGGCTGCGTACCTGCTTTGAAATCCTATAAAATAATATTTTGTCTTAGTAGAATACCGTAGATTTCTTTCGAAATTCTTATTTTGTCTTCATGAAAGTAAACAAAATATCGCTGGCGCCTTAGTTCAAGGCAATGATAGTGATTTGGAATCCAAATATGATAATGTCAACCATTACGTAAGATATTTAGGTACGCGTACCCCTCTTTTGAGAAACTGGATCCTTACCGATCTCAGAATTTATTTAGTTAACTAAATTAAACATTTGGTTAACTAAATGTTTAATTATTAACCAAAATATCGTCTTGTTCAATGGCATGAAAATAAGAATATGCTTTTGCACGCAGAAAGATTGTAACATAACATAAAACAAAGACAAATTTATACTCACGAAGATGCCTTTGTGACCAAGACAGAATATTGGTTTAATAAGTCAATAACAAATTTAGTTAATTGTTATCTTTAGTAGTCTGTTTTTCCCCCGATTAAACCAACACGTGAGTGCCAATCAGCGCTTGGGTATCCACCCCACGTTAGTCAATGTTTTCGCTTATCACCATTATGTCTATTAAACATTATTCACTTTTTTCGCACTCATCTCCTGTTTGCTACAATCTTTCGGCTTGGGCTGCCTACTAATCGAGTTGTATACAGCGAAACTCGCTCGCGTGGGTGAAGGAGAGAGAGAGAGAGAGAGAGAGAGGGGTGGGGGGAGAAAACTGGCAGCCAACATCGTGAGGTAATGCAACTTGTAATGTTGCGTGTATTTGTGGCGATCTTTACTTGAAGCTGTGTGTCAGGTGATAGAATTTCGTTAGTAGAGTGGTGACGATGAAATTATTCTTGAGTGGGACTAATACATGCGCGCGCGCACGCACACACACACACACACACTAAAAATAAATAAACAAACAAAATAAAAGTTAAAAAGGATATCAATATCAAGTACTGTAGCAAGTCGCTGATGTTCCTATTACAAGAAAGAACCAGCCAAAAGTTGACCTGCTATAACTCAGGTTCTAAGAGACACATTTTGCTAAAATTCAAGCCTTAAATTCAGTTAATAATAATAATAAGTCGATCACTTGGAAAATAGCGAAAATCATCCCCAATTCTTCTTTTTCAACAAACTTCTTTTCTCTTTCCCCTCCTCCGCAGACAGCTCAGCAAGTTGCATCTTTTAGCCAACTTCGACCAAATTTGGAATATAATTGTTTCTTATATTGCTGAAGGTTCCTGAAAAAGCTCAGAATAATTGAACTGAAATGAAGGGGGGGATTTGGAGCAACGATGCATTTGATGCATTGTTCAACTGACTTAAGATTAAATAAGACTATATGTTCCCAAGAAGATTTCATGCAAATTGGACAAAAGAAAAAGAGTTGTAGTTCAACCAAATTTGGAATATTGCTATTTCTAAAACGCTTTAAGTTCTTCTCAAAAAAATAATCGTAATTGGAATAAAACGAAGGGTGTAGGGGGCGTTGGAGGGGGTAAATTATGTTTTTTGCAGATATAAATCATGTTCAACCATTTTTGATCATATCTGCATTTTTTTTTTTTTTTTTTTCATCGATTAAAGTTCTTTGGGAAATTTAGTTCAACTGAGACTAAAATGAATGCGGGAGAGGGGATTGTTCTTCTCAGACACCGGTACAGGTCTCAATAGTCAACTATTTTCGGCCAAATTTAGAATATAGTTATTTCTTACATGGTTGAATCAGAATGGAGGTTAGGGTCGTAAATTCGCATCATTCAACCGATTTTGACAATTTACTCTTTGAGCGTTTTACTTCATCAAAAATTAAGTGGTATATCATTAAAAAAAAATCTTATATGTAAAATAGTAATCCAAGGACCGCTGAAGCAGAAGATTGACTGCAATTTAGAAGTGGTTGCACTTTAGCTGACATTATTATTATTTTTTTTATTTTGATGAATTCCCATCTGAAATTCGGTCAATGATAACAACAGGAACAACAACACCACTAAAATAATATAAGTAGCCCGGTTCTAAATTGCATCCAGCCAGCCTCTTGCTTCCTCTCACCCCAAATTTACCTTTCATTTAGTCCGATTATTCTGAGTTTTTTTGGGAACCTTGATTTACTTTGTTACATATGAGAAGTTTTTTTATTAATAATATTTAGCAAAAATAAACTACGGAGAATTAATTTCCTGGAAACAATAAGCAAACACTTATTATTCCCGAAAGAGAGAAATGCCTTTTTTTCAAAATTGATAACTGATTTGTATAAAACAGTATTTATACTGATTTATACAAATAAACTAATCTGTGAATTGAAAGTGAAGTAAAATTTCCTGTGTCGAGTTACTATCCGGGCTACGAATAGTTCAGGTAAGGCTGCTGTTATCTTAAAGCCAATGGACTAGCCTTCCTCGAAATTTTAACACATATTAATATCCTTTTCATCTTCATATAATTTCATATGAAGATGAAAGATGAAGATATAAACATGAAATTAATTGCAAAATACCTAAAAATAACAGGCGTAATAAATTCTTGGCCTAAACCTAGCCGGTATAAACCAGACTCGGCTAAAATTTATCGTATACTACTAGCTTTACCAATGCTACTATATGGAAGCGAAATTTGGACAATAAAATCAAAATATAAGCAATGATCAATAACAGTGAAATGCAATTTATTAGGAAAAGAGCAAAATATACTCTATTTGATCACAAAAGAAACGGAAATATAATGAAATAATTAATCTAGAAACCAATAGAGAAAATAAATATAAATATAGTTGTATGGAGTATGTTAAAAGAATGCAAATTCACTACTCAAGTAAGTTCTTCATTATAAACCATCAAAAAAAAAAAAAAAAAAAAAGACCAGGTCGTCTTATTGAAGAGGTTTGCTGATAACATGATGATGACTAACCTGTATTTCTTTCCAGGTAGTTTTTTATGTGACTTCCACCCGAGAAAGGTTGTAAAGTACATTAATACCGTGAATGGTCTGATGATTTTTTTTCTTTTTTTTAATTAATTTTATATAATTTTTGGTATTTTTATTTTAGCGTTTTTTTTATTATTTTATTTTTTACATATTTTGTTCTGTTTGCAGGTTTGATTCCATCAATCCGGAAACCCTATACATGGAACTTTTTTTAAACCACTTCATGCCTCCAATAAGCGGGGGTTATGACCTCACATGGGACGACGAAATTCATCCGCTACCTTAAGACAGTCACAAACAGTCATGCCCGCGGCGGTATTCGAAACGCGGCCTGTTGGTTGGAAACCAGGTACGCCAACCACCCCAAGGTAAATCGGTCGACAACAATGCACCCTCCCCTTGGTACTCTTCCACTTGTAAAACATTCTTTCAAATTTCAGTGTAGTTTATTTATCTCTAAACTACGGTGGATTCACTCTTTGTTAACTGAAACTCGCTAACCTCCACACCAGCCATTCGTTATGTGACTACAAATTGTTTTCGCTTATCTGCCTAATTTCGCACGTCTCCTTCTCACACGCGCAAGGAATACGCGACATTTACTCTTCGGTTGGAAAGATCTGCCTGCATCTGAATCCCGTCTATGACGAGCGAAACAATTATGTTTGTAAATGAGGATGTGTTCGATACGGAGCTCACTACGTTTTCTCCTCTAGCTCAAACAGGCAAACCGACTGGCTGTAGGTAACAAACATGCTGTCTGTTACCTACGCGGTAACAGACAGCATGTTTGTCCTCGTTGCTTAGTTGCATTAGCTGTCTTTCCAAAGGTTGCTTGCAAGTATTCAGAGTATAATGACGTATGATAATTTTTGTATTCCTGTATAAGTAGAAGTTAGCAAGTATGCATAAGTAAAATATAAGCTTAACTGGTTATTAACCAATAAATGTTATATCTATCTGTTAAAACAGTATCTGCGTGATGTGAGCGTGTAATCAATTTCGATGAAAATTAGCAGTCATCATTGAGAAAACGTCGAAAATTTTTTATTTCTGTTTAAATCGGACAGCTAACACTTCATGAAGACCAGAATGCATTGTTCACTGCACCAGTGACGCCAGTAACCCCAAACCTCATCCATTGGAGCTACCTTTGATATTAATCACTCCCAGTGGTGGCTCGTGGCTTGAAATCGTGGGGGGGGGGGGGCAACTTTCGTAATATACATACAAACTGTAAATACAGTGTATACGTGTTTGGATAAAATATCAAAATTATGGTAAAAATTAAAAAACAAATAAACATGAAAAAATATTGTTTATTATCGATAAAATTATTCAGTTTGGTATAATTCAAAATAAAAATAAAATATATTCTTCTTGTTTTGTTTCATGAAAAAATATTGTTTATTATCGATAAAATTATACAGTTTAGTATAATTCAAAATTACTTAAAAATAAAATCCATTCCTTTAATTGTAATTAAGGGAATGGATTTACAATTTTTGGACATTACAATTAAATCCTTTAATTATAATGTCGAAATATTTAAAGAGATGGAGTAAACACAATAAGCCCTACGAACACTCTACTACTGGCGCAAACTGCATATAAACAACAGTGGAACTGCGCGACGGACAGTGCCGCATTACGCTAATAGCTCGCATCTCACTATGACGTGCATAAGCTTGCGCGCGTAGCAATATGACACTGTAGTAAACAAAGTGCTGCTAGCGTCCTTCGCCCTCCTAAGTGTTACAAGATGGATTTTTATTATTTTTTATACAAAATAAGAGAATTGTATAGGATTGTTGATGATAAAATTAAATATTACAAGCAAATATAAATAAATTAATAAATATATTTATATATCAAGAAAAATTGGGGGTGCTGCAGTGCCTATGCACGAGCCGCCCTTGTGTGTATATACTGTATATATATATATATATATCACTCCTGCACACTACATTTCAAGTCATGTCATTTACTTCACTGGATAAGACTTAATTTTATTTCTATCCTAATTTTAGTTGTTCTGTGCGCATGGAAGACTTGTTTCCTAGATTTCATATGAAAAGGCAGATAAAAAAAAGAAAGACATCTGTCGTTGTATATGCCAAATAGGTAAACGAACTTTGTTCATGAAAATGGCCGAAACTTCGAAACCTTTACTAGTTTCAAGGACAAGCTACGTTTACTTGACGTCACAATAACTGATTTTTATCTGCCTCTTCATAGCTTTCTATTGCCAGATGAAGCTTTTTGACCACTTTTTTTTTTTCTTTTTTTAATTATAGATTTCATTTGCCGGCAAAGGTTGGTCGATTGGTAGAGCCTCTGCTACTAATGGCTCAGTTAAGTAAGTTTGAGCGCGGTTAGTAGTTGGAAGGGGCCCAATCGTTCGATGCTGTTGGCACACTCTCCCTCGATGAGTCTTTGGACTCCCTGGAGGTGTCAGATGATGATAATAATAATAATAATAATAATAATAATAATAATAATAATAATAAACACCTTACAGTGCGTAGTCGGATTAGTCATGCCATTACAAATAATGTTATACAACAGTCTGTGAGCTCTGTTGTGAAAACTCATCTTGTTTAACTGTAACACGTGATAAGATATTTTATATTAATGTTGGAAAACTTATAGCCCATTAATGGGGGGGGGGGGGTTCAAAGTGAAACACCGAGAAAACTTCTGGGTATAGCTTCTTTCTTGTATAGCACAGTATACAAACAAAGCGCTACCGAAGCACAAACGCACAGTAGCACTGCGGCAATATATTATTCTATAGGCAGCTCGGCAACTGCTCGCGCTCACTCCTTGTTATTCTTTCTCTTCTTCTTTCAAGATATAAGCTGAAAGCTTGCTTCGGCATCCTAAGGACTATGTTTTTATTCTCTTTCCAGGCCTTCCTATGTCTATTTTTCCCATCTTTTCTTTTCGGTTTATGCTTACTTCTTTTGGTTGTTTGTATTTGTAATTCCTTCCTACTTTCATCATTCCGTATTCTATCCATTCTTGTACCTCCTTTAATTGTTCGAAGAAATTTCATTTCAGTTGTTTGTACTGTACTTACATCTTTTTTTTTTTTCTCTATCCAACTTTCTGACTCATATAATATTGTTAGCACTGCCATGACTTATAAAATTTTAAATGTGTTTCCTTTTTTGTTTTGCCTTTTGTTGGTCGTCTTACAATACTGAAGATGGCTTGAAAATGGTGCAACTTATTGTCTATATCAAATGTCCCATCCTAAATATTGAAAATATGTCTAGGGTTTAGTTTTCAATTGCCATTTTAGTTCGTATGGGATATTTGCTCCAGAATACCATAGTTTTATTTTCTTTAATGAGATAACGAGATTCATAAACTGCATTCAATAGTTAATTGCTGTAGATAGTGAACGAATATCTGTCGCTCGTCTTCTGATTTTGTATAATTACTTGATCATCTATAAAACGTCTTTGTGTTTACTGATGTTATGTTCAATCATGCTTATTTCTGGATTTACTACACGTTTCCACTTCCTTATTAGATCATATATATATATATATATATATATATATATCAATGCAACTTCTACCCTTTCTAAATCCCGTGTGTTCCTCCAATAACAAACTATCAACAATAGTGGCAAGTCTTTTATTTAAAATTATACTATATAATTCATATATTCATATATTTTTATGCTGTATTTAATAAGCTAATACTTCTGTAATTTTCACATAAACTTCTATTTCCCTTCTTAAAAAAATACATTATTTTAGCTTTTTTTTCCCTCTCCATTCTTGGGGTATATTTGCTAATAACTGATAACTTCTGTGGCTTGATGGATATCAGTCCCGTGGACTCTAATCCCTTCATCGCTATGAATAATTCCCGGTTTAATGGAAGAGATTTTTGAGCACTTGGCTCACCCTAATTAGGGCTGTGTTGAAAGATTTCAATTTGTGATCAGGGCCGCCTTTGGGCGTTTATGTTTCCATCTGTCTTTTTCATCATAATCTGATGACTCACGAATGAGTAGGTTGGGATGGAGTGATGCCTGAGCAAAGTACTTGGTTGCTATCTGGAGGAGAAATGTAGGTATGTCTTGCAGGTTTCCGTCTTGATGGAGAATAGTGTTCCTTACAAACCATGGGGCATCAAAGATCATTCGGAGGCACTTGGTTTGGATTAATTGTAGTCGTTTGATGTTGCTTGGAGAGGTGTGGCTCCACGCTGGCGAACCATAAGTCAGAATAGGTCTGATGATTGCTTTGTATATTCTTAATTTGTTTTCTGGGCTGACTTTGCTTCTACGGTTGAGTAGAGGGTAGAGCTGAGCTGTTGCAGAGTTTGCTTTGTTGCAAGCATGAGCGATGTGGGAGTTGAAGCTGAGATGATTATTTTGATTCCTAGGTATTTTACTTCTTTTTGCCATGGAATAACAGTATTGAACATCGTGATTGCTTCATGATGATCTGCTTTCTTCCTTGTAAATAGAATGGCCGTGCTTTTATCTGCATTAACATCAATCCTCCATAACCGAAACCATTTTTCAAGATTCTTTGCTGCATTTTGTAATCTTTGTGTGGCCAGGTATGGTCTGAGCAATCTGGTCAGTATCGCCATGTCATCCGCATAAAATGCCATGGTGGTTGATGTTGCGTTTGGGACATCTGAGATAAAAATGTTAAAGAGTAACGGCGATAATAGGGAGACACCTGCTGTGATACTTCTTGTGGTTGATCTGGGCCCACGAAGTTTCACTTGAAATTTTCGGTCTTTTAGGTAAGAATCTATGATTTGGACGAGGTTTAGTGAGTATTTTGCAGTAATTAATTTGTGGATGAGGCCTTTGTGCCACACTTTATCGAAGGCCTTCGCCACATCTAGGAAAATTGCACCTGTATGCTGTCTCTAGTTAAATCCAATAGTTATGTACTCTATAAGTCTGTAGATTTGTACAGTATCCAGTTCGAAAACCAAATTGTTCTTTTGGGATTAGACCTAGATTGTCCGTTGCACTTTGTAGGCGTTTTAGAATTACTTTTTCTGCTATTTTCCCCAGGCCTGACAAGAGGCTGATAGGTCTGTAATTCTGAGGGAACTGAGGTGCTTTCCCTGATTTGCGTATAAGGATTACATCTGCCTGCTTCCAGCGAGTGGGGAAGTAGTTGAGTCTTAGCATCTCATTAATGATAACCACTAGATGCATTATTGTTTTGTGAGGGAGTGCTTTTATAATTTTGTTTGAAATCTGGTCAGGACCTGGTGCTTTTCTGTTATTGAGGTTCTTGATAATTTGGTATATTTGATTTTGCGTGGTATAGTTTGTGTTATCATGGGTGGTGGAATGATGAAGTGCATAGCGTACTTGCTTGTGGATTTTTTCAATGAAGCGCAAGTCCGCATGAGTGTAGTCTGGTTGAAATTGCAGCTCCAGAGAGTCTGCAAAAGCTTCTGCTTTTTCATCATCTCGGTAGACTATACCTTTTTCTCCGTGTATTAGTTTTATGTTAGGGTGATCGCTGCGGAGGGCTTTAGTCATTTTCCATAGTGAGTTATCTTCAGTTTTTAAGGAGCTTAGTTTCCTCTCCCATTGCTGATTCTTATGGTCTTTAATTGCATATCGGACTAGGTTTGTTGCTCTGTTAAGCTCTTGCTTATCCTGGGGTGATAGTATTGTATGGTACTGACGTTTAATTCTGTTTTTGCTGCAGATAAGCTTTAGAATCTCTTCTGGGAGCAGGTTAGTTTGGGCTGGAACGGTAACTGTGGAGGCTGTTGCAAGGCAGTTTGGATTGTGCTTTCCCGTTTATTGATCGCTATGTCTACTTCTTTGGGTGAGGAGATAGATGGGACAGGGCCTGTGATATTATTGAGAGTTGAGTTGAGCTTCTTCAGATTTGTGTAGGATTGTTCGGGGATGGTTTCTGCTTCTCCGCCTAGGCTAAGCAGAACTGGATTGTGGTCGGAGCTAAGATTATTAATAACCTGCAACTGGAATTGATGTGGGGTGTTCCTGAAAATGGCGATATCCAGCACGTCAGGTTTGCCGAGTGGTCCGTAGTGTGTTGGTTCAACACGACCTGCTATGGTGATGTTTCTTGTTATAGCAAATTTGTGTAGGTTCTTCCCATTATTATTGGTGTTCCTGCTGTTCCATGCAGGGTGTTTTGCGTTTAGATCTCCTGCCACTATTGTTGCTTCGTTTGTGTCAAGGAGCTGGGAGAGGTCTGAGGCTAGAAGTGGTTTGCCTGGAGGATTGTAGACTGAATATAGTTTTAGACTGCCTGTGTTTTTTGTATGTGTTTCAATTCCAGTTTCTTCCAGGTTTATGGTTGCTGATTTCTTGATCTCGTTGTATCTAATGCTTTTTTTAACAAATATAGCAGTTCCGCTCCCTCTGGCGTTGAGTCTATCTGATCTTAGTAGCGTGTAGTGCCTTATTTTGGGGTTGTCGCAAGGCCGAAGATGCGTCTCGTTGACTAAAAGGATGTCTATCTTATAACTTTCAGCAAATTCTTTTACTTCTAGGAGATTGTTGTTTAGCCCGTTGGCATTCCAATAAGCAATCTGTAATGAATTAGTTGACTGTGTTATCCATTAATCATAGAGAAGATGACTTGTGTGTTTTTGAGGAATTTGTTGGTGTCAGCCTGATTGGGATTTGTTTTGCTAAAGGCTGTTAACATCTCTCCTAAAGTAGCAATTAGGGTTGCTGCGGTGGTTTGGTTGCAAGATGCTGGTTTGCTATTTGTAGAGACCGCAGATGCATATGACTTTTCAGGAGTAACGACCTGTATTTTGATTTCTGGTGTAATTCACTTCTGATTGGGCAGGGGTAGTGCCAATCTAGCCTTCTGCAGGTTGAATGGGTGGAGTGGGCATCCCTTGTAATTTGCTGGGTGTGGGCCGCCACAGTTTACACACTTAGCAGGTGTGGTTCGTGGTTTGACGCAAGTGTGTGAGGGATGGTTGTTACCACATTTGACAAACTTGTGTTCCGCTTTGCATAGTTTTTGTGCATGCCCATACTTTTGACAGCGATGGCATTGACCAGCTGAAGCCTTTCTTCTGAGAGGCTCAGTCTAGATGACCAAACTGCATACTATTTTAAAGTCGTAAATTTCTCTATGCTCTTTACTGATCTTGACCAAGACCAGAGGCATAGGACGCTTGTCAGCTCGATACATTCGTAAAATTTTGATCGGCTCTAGGCCCTGTGATCTGAGGTCAGTAGCTATTTCTTCCACTGGAATGGTCTCAGCCAGCCCTCTAATTACTACTTTTAAGTTTTTTTCGCTTTTGAGCTGAAATGTGTGATATGGGACTTTTAGTTCATCCATAAGTCTGGTGAGTTGGCAGTAGTCCGAAATTCCTTCTGGTTGGATCCGGATTCCTTCACCTGTGCTTTTGGCTCATGTAAATTTGATGTTTGTATTCCTCATCGTTGCTGTGATAGTAGACCATTTTTCTTTTGTTCTTAAGATTACAGGTGGAATCCTCTCTTTGGGTTGTACCCTGGAGTTAGTCTTTGTTCTTTCATCAGGTTGTGCTGTTAAGTCCATTGGAGTTGTTTTTTCCAAGGGTTGACATACTATTTCAGGCTCTGCTGCTGGTGAACTCTTCTTACGCTTTTCTTCTGCTAACAACCTGATAGTCTGTAGAGTTATCTGAGTCCACTAGGGGCTGGTCGTTAACTGGTGACATAATCTCTCTGGTGTTATCTTGAGAAGTGCTGGGGAGAGGGTCAGGGGATTGACAGTCCTCTGTTTCCACCTCTTCTACTTGGTGGATTGCCACCTTACCTGGCCATTTCCTTTGTGGTAGGCCTCCTATATGCTTAAAGACAGCAAAAAGCTGTTTGAAATCAAGCTCATCATATGGAGAGTCCATAGTTTGGCTTGAGAGAAACTAGCAGTTTCCCGGGTAATCCTGTAGACTGAGAGTCTACTAGCAAATCCCATAGACAGCTTAGAATAAGCGTCTACCAGCAAAAAGTTAGTCTGTTATAGGAGACTATCCTAAAAACTAGGAAAAAGGAGTTTCAGGAGCTTACTTGGACACAGTGCAACGATCTACCTCCCTAAAAAACCATTCAACCACCACTGGTCCTCATCATTGCGGGTGGGCCTGCCGGCCATTAGACCTCTGCATATTTCATACAGAGGGGAAGATAGTAGATCACGAACTGTGTTAGTTCCAGTGCAATGCGAGCTTCCCGAAAAACCTTATATAAAAATCAACTAGGCAGAGTCTAAAGGAATATGTCCGATCACAATGACAGCAAATCGAACAACTATTTAACAGGTTAAGGGAATCCTATTTTAAAAGAGATATCACTATACTTAACCCCAAGGTAATTCCATCTGTTCCTGCTGCTTTTCTATTTTTTTTGTTGTTGATAAAGCTTCTTCCAATTCCATCATCTCCAATAAGTCTATTCCTGTATTACTTACACTTTTATTATTCATTTTCTCATTACAAAGCAATGGATTGTGCTATAGTTGTTTTTGTAATGTTGTATCCTTCTTTTGAAATACCTGAAATTTCTGCTACATGTTTTTCTGATTTGGTCAAATATTTCATTAATTCATAAGCAATGTTTTGGTTGCCATGTAGATCATTTTCAACATTACTAATAAATCCATCCCAAGAATTTGGGTGAGCTTTTCTTCCACTTTTTTTTTTTTTTTTTTGCAATATTACTTTTATTTCTATAAGCTTCTAGTGATTCTGTAATTTCTATAGCTGTTGCTATTTCATCATTCCAAATTTTCAATCCTTTTTTTTTTCATCTAGTCTTTGTTTTTGCCTCAAGAACTTCTGCTCTTTGCTATATTAATTGCTCATATTTATCCATTCTTCATTTATGTCTGAAGAATGGATAAATATAAGCAAACTAATAAAAATTATTCTAATTCCTCCTTATTCTAAATAGTTTACTTCAGCATTCTACACCACACTTAGTATAGAGTAGAGGTGTAGGTTACATGATGAGCACATCACATATTACGTATTTTCCCTGCAATCGTGGAATTAGCTCCATTTGACGCTGTGATTTATTAATTTTACTTTAATTTCCAGCATGCTAACCATGATAAGATATTTTTTTCTAATATGGTCATGAAGAAACTAATTGTTGGCGCATGTCGTATATTATTATTATTATTATTATTACAGGCGACTCCAAGGAGTCCTTAGACTCACCGAGGGAGGCCCTAAACATCATGTCCATCACAACTATTCGACATTCAAACAGTATCATACTATCATACTTTGCCTTGAACTCATTCACTGTCATAGCACCCACAACAGACTCTGGCAGCTTATTCCACTCATTCACCACTCTCCAAGTAAAAAACCCAGCTCTAACACCCTTACTAACCACACTCTTGCCCAGATTCCATGAATGTCCCCTAGTCCTCCCACCACCAGTCCTGTTCTCAAAAATATCCTCTGAATTAATCCTATAGAACCCTTCAGCAATTTTAATGTCTCAATCATATCTCCCCTTTTCTTTTCCGCCTGTCAACCAATTTCTGCAACCCACAAATCTTTAACCTGTTTTCATAAGGTTCATTCCATAGACCTGCTATCATCTTGGTCACTCGCCTCTGGATCCTCTCAACTTCCTCCCCATGAAGAAGAAACCTAGGTGACCAGATCTGGGCACAGTAGTCGAGATGGGGTCTTATCAAGGCTCGATACAGAGGAACAATAACTTGCTTATCTCTGCTCATCAAAGTATTCTTCAGCATCCAAGTGATTTGATGAGCTGATTTAGCCACTTTTGCAATGTGACCCCCTAAACTTCAACTTCCTATCCACCAACACTCCCAAGTCCCTAGCCTCATCAATCTCCTGGAGTACAGTTCCACCAATGTGATATACTGCTTCTAATCTTTTCACCCCAAAATGCATAACCTTACATTTTGCTACATTAAATTGACATCCATTCTCCTTAGCCCAGACCTCCAATCTATCCAAATCATCCTGCAAAATTTTGACATCTGCATTCGCTATTGCCCTACCCAACTTTGCATCATCGGTGAACAAATGAACCGTTCCTCTCAGTTTCTTCCCTATATCGTTAATGAACAAATCAAACAGCAGTGGTCCAAGAACAGAACCCTGCAGCACACCACTAGTCACAGGCTGTCTTTTGGACTCTACTCCTGAGTAAACTACTCTCTGGTATCTCTCCATCAACCACCCTCCTATCCATCTCACCAACCCTATATCCATTCCCATATGTTGCAGTTTATAGATTAGAATTCCATGTGGTATCCTGTCAAAGGCCTTCACCAGGTCTCGCAGTATCACTGTAAACCCTTTACCCTTATCCAGTTCAGCCGTCACTGTGTTATAAAACCTGAGCAAGTTACTGAGGCATGATCAACCCTTCACAAAACCATGCTGTCCCCCATACAGTATCTCATTTTCATCAATCCATTCCTGTATTTTTCCCTTGACTACTTTCTCCAAGACCTTGACAACGACTCCTGATATGCTGATCAGTCGGTAATTTGCAACATATGACATATTGAACTTATTTATTTATTTGTTTATTTAAATTTTTGTAGGAAAAACGGGATGATTACCAACTTTGTTAGTTCTATTCCCTTAGCCCTTTTCATATACTGTAGTTACGTTATATAATAATAATTATATTGTTAGATTCATTATAAAAATACAAAACAAGATGAGGGTTATTAAAAATAACATATATGATGTTTAAAAAGCATTTGTGTAGCATTTTTGAGATGCTTTTACTATTTATGGGTAAATTCTTCAATATAGTATGCCTTGTGATAAGAATTGCTATAATAATCTAGTTTCCCTTGATAAGAGGCCAACATAAAGCTGTTACATAATTATAGTAATTTCTAATCTACTTGAATATTCTGCTGGCGATCTGTACACCATTCTTGATGTTTTGCAAATACAGACCATTTTGATAGTTGTATGCTGTTTGTAAGAAACAACGTTGTACCATTCTGAATGTGATGTCGTTTATAGGTTTGCAGTGTGGCAAAAATATTCAGGTAGTTCCTAAGGCTAATAAAGACATCATAAACATGAATATTTAACCATAAGTAACTACAATAAAGTCCAATGAAATAAAATGTGTAATTTCACAATTACACGTTCAGAAAAATATTGGGAGGCCATCTCATGAGATTAAACTATGTTAATTTGTATTATTATTATTATTGTTATTATTATTTAGGCCTCCAAGGAGTCAAAAGACTCATCGCGGGCGGTCCTAGGAAACACACTATCAAGACTCATCGCGGGAGGACCTAGGAAACACAATATCAAGACTCATTGTGGGAGGTCCCTTCTAGGAAACACAGTCTATCATACCACTCCTTAAACTCATTGACCGTTCTCGCTCTCACCACTCTATCAGGCAATGCATTCCACGGTTCAACCATCCTCCATGCAAAGAAACCATTCCTCACTCTCTTGTTCTCAGTTTCCTTTCGTAACTTCTAGGGATGGCCCCTTGTCATGATTTCTTCCTGCTGTTCAACCAAGCAAAAGAACTCCCCAGTGTCAACCCTGTAACCACCTCTCAACAGTTTAAAAGTCTCAATCATACCTCTCCTTCTTCTAGCAACCAAACTCTGCAATTATATTGGCAGTGCACACCACAAATGGCAAAGAACGGCCAATGAGATTCAGACAATCTAAGGATAGAGTACTGAAATGCAGAAATCATGTACAGATGTACATGATTGCTGGAAATTAAATGTTCTAAAGCCTTGAAAGGCATTAAAATTTACCTTATAATATACCACACAAATAAAAATTGTTGGATTAACATTAAGTTTCGAGGGCATATTGCAAAGGTTGCCAAAACTTCACATCAGATTACATGGTTATTGAGGGAACACACTGACAAGCAGGGATAAGGAAGTGATTGTCCCACTTTATAAAGCATTAATAAGACCTCATTTGGACTACCTGGATTTCTTGGTAATGTGGAAATAGTGGAGAGGATTCAGAGGTGGGTTACAAAAATTGTTGCAGGCCTGTGGGATGTCTCCTACGAGGATAGATTGAAGGTCTGTGGGCTTCAAAAACTAGTCGATAGACGTATGAGATGAGATATGATAGAGGCATATAAATTATTAAAAGGGTTTTATAGGATTGATACTGATAACCTTTTTAAGACCAGTGAAGGAAGGGAGAGAACGAGGGGGTCATCCCTGGAGATTGTGTAAGAGTGTGGTTAACAAGGGTGTTAGGACTCGATTTTTTGCTTGGAGGGTTGTAAATGGGTGGAATGCGTTGCCAGAGGTGGTTGTGAATGAGTTTAAGGGGAAGTATGACAGGTATTGTGCGAATAACGATTAGTATGTCAATGTTGGGTCTCCCACGATGAGTCTTTTGACTCTATGGAAGCACCTTACACAATAATAATAATAATAATAATAACACAAAGATTACTAGAATGGCTTGGTTAGGTTTTTATGCCTGAAATCTAAGCACACTGAATGTCTGTAGCCCTCCCAGAAGATCAAAAATTCTTCTCATTCTGAACAACTGTTCAGCTCACTCCAAGAATTGAATTCTTGTGTAAGAGAAAATGTTTGTGTATTTATTACCAAACAGTATTAAGAAAACTTGTACTGTATCATTTATATTAATGTTTTTCATTTAATCACTTAATTCACATTTAATACTTAAGTTTCTGAAAGGCCATAGCTTTAGAGACATGGAAGGGGAATATTTAGTGGGTCAGATGAAATATTACATGAGATCGGTCTGCCAAAACAGCTAAGCAAGGATGCTGGAAAATGTGAGCACTCAGAATTTCATCCTCTATATTCACAGCTAGGCTAACTCACTGTATAATTCAATATATGAAACACTATAAGAATGACTTATAATCTGCTATGAATGTGAACAACAACTGCTAGATTTCTAAATACAATGTGCCTTGCTTATTTAATAATAATAAGAATTATCCTCATCAGAGTAAATGATATCTCAAAAAGAACACACACATACATCTTGAAATGCCAAAACAGTGAAGATTGAATGGTAGGTATACAGTTAAATATTTTAATGCTGATGAAATTCCAATAATTATTTCATTTAGAATAGATGAAATAAAGAAATGGATTTGTTTTTTTGACTGAGCACTATTTCAAATTGTCTTATTTGTATGCTATATACAGTTTCACAAATATAAGCATGCAGAACAGCTGTTATTTCACAAGCAAAATGTATACACAATCGAAACAGTTATCTAAGCAATCTAACAATACCTAAAAATAGATAATCTGAAGAACAAGCATTAAAAAAAGGGAAAACCAACAGAGTAGCTCCAAACTTGTACAGATCACATCAGAATATATCACAAAATGCCACACAGTCAGAAAAATTAACTGTAGGAATTGAAATGCTGAAAGAAAAAAAAAAGCATGCTGAAACATCATAACAAACATAAATCCTAATTAAATCTGTACAGGTGTTTTGAACAGCACTCTATGATCTTCTTCAGTGACTCTTGTCATAAGTTCCCTGAGCTTTATATCCACACACATAACCACTTTCATTTGGCATATCCACACGACCCTCTTTGCCTTTGCCTTTATCTGTATCATCAAACCTTTGCTTATGAGTTCCTGTGAATTTTGTATGGTCTGTCAGTCGACTCAATGCACCAGCAGTATCAACAGCTGTCAGCTGTGGTTTGTGTAGTTGCAGGAGGTCCACAATTGGTAAGTTTCATTTGAATCTCTTCAACATCAACTTTCTTGTTCTTGGCAATAACATCTAGAAATTGCTTGTAATCTTTTATCACCAATGTTTTCTTGTTCTTAGATACCTACTTGAAATAAATTCCAGTATCAGCTGTGGTGATCTTTTTGCCATCAATTACTTTTGCTTGTTTAAACCACTTGTCGCTGTTAGCCAAGTTTGTTGCTTCTCCTGTGCTTTTAGTATCATCAAATTTAGCAAACAGTTTAAATTGGCCGTCAAAGGTTGCTGGATGAGAAGTTGCCGTGCTGGGAGATGATGAGTTGGGACTGTTGGAGTTGCTAGATGACGTTGTCATCTGATATTGAGTCAGATTAACACCTCTCACTATACCAGTATCTTGAATGCCAATGTAGACTGTTCCACCAACACCAGTGTTTAAGAAGCCACAAAGATTTCTAGATATTGGCTCATGAGTTTGATTTCCTCCAACAGCTTCAAATTCTTTCTTAGTCAAACCCTCCCAACTGATTTCCCTATGTGCTTTAAATTCATGTCTTTGGTCCTCCTCGAATGGCACATGGCAACCATGGCGGTAGTATCTTGCAGGTTCTTCTTCTTTTTCTTCATCATCTTCTTCTTCTTCCTTATCCTTATGCTCTTCATCTTGATATTCTATTATTTTCACCACTTCTACATCAGCCATAATGAGAGCTCAAAACTGTTTTAATTTCAAACTGTAAAGTGTAACTATCCTACTTGTTTTCTAAAAGTCAGAAAGCATGAGTTTAGTTGTTATAATAATTGTTATACGCTCTGTGTTATGCTATATTGTATATTATTATTATTATTACAGGCAACTCCAACGAGTCCTTAGACTCATCGAGGGAGGCCCTAAACATCATGTCAAGAACAACTATTTAACATGAACAGTATCTATCATACTTTTCCTTGAACTCATTCACAGTCATGGCACCCACAACAGACTCTGGCAACTTATTACACTCTCATTCACCACTCTCCAAGTAAAAAACCTAGTTCTAATACCCTTGCTAACCAAACTCTTGCCCAGTTTCCATGGAAGGCCCCTAGTCCTCCCATTCACCAATCCTGTTCTGAAAAATATCCTCTGAATTAATCTTATAGAAACCCTTCAGTAATTTGAATGTCTCAATCATATCACCCCTTTTCTGCCTATCAACCAATTTCTGCAACCCATAAATCTTTAACCTGTTCTCATAAGGTTCATTTCATAGACTTGCTATCATCTTGGTCACTCACCTCTGGATTCTCTCCACCTCCTCTCCATCAAGAAGAAACCCTGGTGCCCAGATTTGGGCACAGTAGTCAAGATGGGGTCTTATCAAGGCTCGATACAGAGGAACAATAACTTGCTTGTCTCTGCTCTCAAAGTATTCTTCAGTAACCAAGTGATTTGATGAGCTGATTTAGCCACTTTTGCAATGTGTCCCCTAAACTTCAACTTCCAATCCACCAACACTCCCAAATTCCTGGCCTTGTCAATCTCCTGGAGTACAGTTCCACCAATGTGGTATAGTGCTGCTAATCTTTTCATCCCAAAATGCATAACCTTGCACTTTGCCACATTAAATTGACATCCATTCTCCTTAGCCTAGACCTCCAATCTATCCAAATCATCCTGCAAAATTTTGACATCATGTGCATTCACTATTGCTCTACTCAACTTTGCATCATCAGCAAACAAATGAACAGTTCCTATGAGATCCTTTCCTATATCGTTAATGAACAAATTAAATAGTAGTGGTACAAGAACAGAACCCTGCGGCACACCACTAGTCACAGGTTGTCTTTTGGAGTTTACCCCTGAATAAACTACTCTCTGATATCTCTCCATCAACCATCCTCCTATCCATCTCACTAACTCTATATCCATCCCCATATGCTGCAGTTTACTGATTAGAATTCCATGTGGTATCATGTCAAAGGCCTTAGCAAGGTCCAGCAGTATCACTGTATGCCCATTATCCTTATCCACTTCAGCCGTCACTGTGTTATAAAATGTAAGCAAGTTAGTGAGGCATGATCTTCCCTTCACAAAACCATGCTGTCCCCCATACAGCATCCCATTTTTATCTGTCCATTCCTGTATTTTTCTCTTGACTACTTTCTCCAAAACCTTGAAAATGGCTCCTGATATGCTGATCAGTCGGTAATTTGCAACAACAGTCATGGAACCTCCTTTATGCAGTGGAACTATTTTCCCCTCTTTCCACCCCCCCCCTCAGAACTAACCCATACCCGAGACTCAAATTAAACAAAATTATATGTCATATAAAAATTAATCTTAGATGTAGTCATTTGATACTAGTGACTGTATTGTCTTCATTTATTTACATCTTTTCTTAGTTTCCTAGTTTGATACTATGGGGAAAACAACACTACTTGTCTACTCTAAAGATTGACTGGGTGGAAAAAAAAAAAAAAAAAAAAAAAAAAAAAAAAAAAAAAAAAAAAGCTAGTCCATGACTAGAATTGAAACTATAATTGTCTTCCTTTATCAAATATAAAATAATTTATTCTCTATTTTTTGCCTGTCATCAGATGTATAAATAGATAAAGAAGTGGAATAAATAAGTTGTGTCCTTTTTTTTGCTCAAGATGGCACTTTTCACCTGCCAGGCCACTAATTTTTTACAAATTCCAAATCCGCCCAATTTAGAATGCTGTTCTCATATTTGGAAACACATTAAGAATTATTATGCAGTTGTTGATAATACACCAAACACCTTAGGTGTAACTAAAATTCTTTATGCTATCCAAAAAGGGAACAGTTCGTCTTATCGGTAATCCTTCTTTTAAAGACTTGCTTCAACCGTTGTTTCACAGATCGACTTCTTATTTTATGTTTTTATGTTTTTTTTTTTTAATCAGCTTCTTGACCTGCATTTTTTTACAGGTACTTCACGCACGCATTTTCCACTAATCTGATGTCAATCGTTCCACCTCTTTCTGTTAAATCTATAATAAAATTAGCAGCATATCCAACTCAACATCCATTTACAGCCCAACTGCTAACTGATTGAACTCTTCTTCTCTTTCTCTTTCCCTTTTATTCCATCTATTTCTGCTAGACTGGGAAATTGTTTCTCCTCGTTTAGGAATGAGTAAATTCATTAATGGAAAACTACCATTGGAAATAATTCACACCGATGGAAGAGCATTGTGAACATGCATGGCTACGCTCTGTTACTTTTTCTCTAAAGTGTATCTATATTATGATGAATTGTCGCTTACTATTATGATGAATGAGGATTGCAAACCTGTGTCGTAACAGTTCTCCAAAATCTGGATTGCTCATAAAAATGCTAAGAATTTTTATAAAACATTTTTCATAATCTTAGTCCTCTAAGTCCACTCAGGGAGCTTTTACGACTGGATTGAAAAATTCAAGAAAAATTCTCGCCCTGGACATTGATAGTTTGCTGGGAGGAAGAGGCAAAACGCATAGTTATGCTAATTTTCAAATTTATTATTATTATTATTATTATTCGTGACACCTCCAAGGAGTCTGAAGACTCATCGCAGGAGGACACCTACTATACAACTGTCTCCACCGAACCTCTACTACGAATCATCTCCATTAACCACCACCACAACTAGTATTTTTTGTCTGTAAATGCGTGTGTTCTGAAGGGCCAGTTTGTCTGTATGCGGGATGAAAAACCTGCAAGATTCCTCCCATCGCGATGAGAATCGAAATTAGGCCAATTCCAATCGACGGGAGCAATGTACCGTCGTTCTTCCAATTGCGCTGGGGAGGCTTATCTACCAAAATTAACATTTGTCTTTTGAACTTGAATTTGTGAAGTTTATCAGTATGATATATCTGCTAAATCTTATCAATAAATTGATTTAAAAAAAATAATAAAATAACTGCTTAGTTTTATTCGATAATATTCTGTGAAACTGCAACTTTCGAATCTACATATATATACATGGTGCTACTAAATAAACTGAATATTGGTTAGTTTGTTCTATATGGCAATTTGGCTATTTTTAGTTAGCTGTTCAAATAGTAAGTTGGGACTCTTTCTGTAAGTGAATCTCTGGCCCAGAATTTCGTTTGTATTGTTTTGTGTATTAAAGACAATAAGCAGTTGCGTTATCATGTGCACATGATCACACAACTCGAAATCGAAATCGAAAAGGAAATCATGATCTGTCTGATTGGTAATCTTATGAAAACGTTATTTTACAAGTTGCGCGATATGTAATTCCAAGCGCGTAACGTAACTTGTGTATTTCTAAAATTATATTAAATATTCGAATGGCTTTTTTATTCCCTAAAGAAAGTAGTGCGTGCTTCTTTAGCCCTAACTACTTTTGAAAATTGGTGAAATATTTAAATTGAAATAGTTATTTCCAGTGGGTATGCTGCGCAAAGTACATGAGCACTTATTAAATCCTTTGCGCCCAGGGCCGACTCTAGGCTTAGGCATAAGAGGAACCGGCCTAGGGGCGTAATGGCGTCAACATCGTAAAAGAAGTAATAGTAATAGTCGAAGCGTTGGTGGTACGACACTGCCCTCCAAAATGCCCTATACATACTTTTTTTGGCATTAACTATAAACTGCTTTTTAACAATAAAGAATTTCATGATGCCTGCCTTGTCTTACAATGCGTTGATAAAACTGGCCTAGGGACACCACATACTCTCGAGTCGACACTGTTTGTGCCTATCAACACGTGCATAACATTTTTGCTCTGATTTTACACTAAAATCTATGAATAATAACTCAGCTCTGGCTGGCTGGATTTTAATGAAATTTGATATGTGGGATCCCAAATTTAAATTTTGGTTTAAATTGGTTCGTACTTAGTGTTGAACGTAGCCAAAACTACTCGATACATTATTGTATATTACAAACCACAAATAAACTGCATACAGCACATAAGCTAATAATGGCTCTGAGTTCAAATACTGTGAGAAATTTGCTATTGCTGTTCCACACGAAACAACGGCAGAATCCATTTCGATAAAAAATTATATTTTGCGATTCAGAGGGAAATTTGTCAGGCAGATGTATTTTATGTTAAAATACGACAATAACAACTGTGTCTTTACATAAAAGCCTAAATACACATTTCACTACTTTATTTATTTAATGTGAGAATGACGCACGCAGTGTAAGTTATCCTTGACCATGAGCGATTTTAATCTCTTCCTTAGGATATTAATCGAGTCCATTGGAAATCGCGCACTTCTATCATAGAAAATTCTTGACTTTTGCTTATTAAGTAACATTCACTGAGTAAATATACATTACTTGGAAAGAAGTTAACTGACACCATGAAACAAACAACCATGGGGGCCAACCTTAATAAGATGTAGGACTGTTTGCTGCCATTTCTGTTAGGTAATCTTATGGGGCATATTTTCCGCAAGCGTACGATAGCGATCAAAGAGAATTTTGGACCATTCTTCCTGTAGGCATGTAAGGTTGCGGGAACATACGTGTCTTGATCTCACCCGACGCTTCAGTTCATTCGACATATGTTCACTAGGGTTGAGATCAGGGCTCTGTGGAGGCCATTCAAGTATGGTGACATTCATGTCCACAAACCACGCAGTGACAGCAGCAGCCTTATGACACGGTGCATTGTCTTGCTGAAAAGGACAATCGTCAGTTTCGTAGAAATGCCACAAAGTAGACAGTATTGTATTGTCCAGAATGTTCAGATACATCCCGGAGTTCAGTGTTTGTGGCATCACAAACAGAAGTCCGAGGCCAAACCAAAAAAAAAGACCATACCATCATATTGCCACTTCCGGATTTTATAGTTGGGGTTAAGCACTCGGATAAGAGAAGTTCACCGGACATCCTCCACACCCATCCATCTGCTCGGTAAAGGGGTAGTGGGATTCGTCGCTTCATAACACAGCTTTCTAAGCTCCAATGTCCTACTGTACATGCTCTTTGCACCGCTGAAGAAGACGTTGGGTTCGGGTAATGTGGGGGCTTGCATAATGTGGAAACCCATTTTGTGAATTTTGTTCTGTATGCTTTTGTGCAGATTCGTCTTCTAGCTGATGTGCGGAACTCCGCATTCAATGTGTCTGGCGACGAATGGCAGTTTTTACATATTATCCTTCGTAACACCCTACGATCACGTTTGGTGAGTGTGGTAGGTCGTCCACTGTGGGTAGCACATGCAGTTGACTCCTTGCGCTTCCATTCAGTATGGTATCGCTATTTGTTGACCTGGAGTGGCTCAATTTTTAACAGTTTGCCGATCAGATAAGACTGCAACATGGCATCCTATCACAACGTCTCTTTCAAACTCCGTCAGTCCCTTCTCGCAGCCATTTAATCCGGACATAGTTGCACTGACTTGGGAGCATCATATTCATCCAATTTATACCGGCTACAAACACGTGACTCGTTACATAGCACGATGAACGTTTGCCCATGGGGGATATCCGTTGACTTCTTATCAAGCAGTGTATCTCTTTATCTTGATTGCGACTGCACTGTTTGGATGTACTTAATACAGTTATTGGCCAATCATGTTTTTCATAATGTTTTTGGCTACCAATAGCGTGTTGGGCATCCTTTGGCTGAGATGATTGCTTACATCCGTCTTGGCATTGACTCCAATGGAATACGGAATATATAACTTCACCGGTTGATGCTGCGTTCTCAGAAATATTCGCTGGGAATTAAATCAGAAAAATTATTCAGTCAGGGGAGCACACGGAATGATAGGATGTACTCTTCGAACCATACTTACACAACGGCAGCTTGGTGCCGCGTGAAGTTGTTTTGCTGGAAGAGTCCGGATCCATCGGGTTACAGTATAGTGCAATACCTGGTCTGAAACAATCTCTAGTTAAGAATTAACGGTCAAGGTGTGTTCACTGAGGATGAGAGGACCAAGTGATGTCCACGAGAACAATCATAATACTAGGATACCGCCACTACTCGTCTTCTCCAGCGAATGTTTTAGCTAACGAGTGTATTTTCTCATTCCATGAAATGCTGAGATCATTTCCATGTTTAATACCTGGTTATGATTTATCGCCATAATGCATACGCGGTTTCAGCCAATGCCGTTCAACTGCCTTTCAAATGAGGCTATTCGTCTCAATAGCATAGCCTTGTCCTGAAAACCCGAATTTTCACTCTTTAGCAGATAAACTGACCAGAGAACACAGGCATTAACAGATAGAATTCATAGCCTCGTGGTTTTAGTTACCTTTTCCGTAATTCCAACCATTTCTGAATTGCTAGCACATCCCTGTTCGTTTAGTATCCAAGCGGATTTCTATTAACGGATGTACGAAAATGAAGATTGGACGTTAGATGAGAAGTTGTGGTTGGTTCCCCACATTTCCTTTGGCTTGGTGGAAATCTCTTTTGAGTTATTTAGTTGCGATTCTTAAGTGGCTCACTTGGTTTCTGAAGTGTAAATATGTCAAACAAGAGAAATATTTCAACAGCAAGTTAAATATTCCTTTATATTACACTTTAGTCAAGTGTTTCGAAACTGAAGTTGCCCTCTTCGACATTATACATGAGCGGATAAATAATTTAAAAAAAAAACTATGTCCGGGAAGTAACTTTTTATGCAAATTAAAATAATCACCTGTGTTTTATATATAATGTTTGTCGCGTTGTCTAAATTTTGGTTTAAATCGTTTGTGTTTAGTGTCAACCTTAGCCAAAATGATTCCAAACAATACATAAATTAGAGTAAATAAACTTCATATAAGCCTGTATAAATGTTTCTATTGGTAGCGAGGGGGAATGATTTTAAAAATATCATGTTAAAATATATATATATATATATATATATATCCCGAGAAATGTGTGTGTGTGTGTGTGTGTGTGTGTGTGTGTGTGTGTGTGTGTGTGTGTGTGTGTGTGTGTGTGTGTGTGTGTGTGTGTGTGTGTGTGTGTGTGTGTGCGTGCGTGCGCGCGTGGTGTTCTAGAACACTCTCTGTATCCCGCAAAACAGATAAATCAATCATAAGAACACACGCAATTAATAGACATAATGCAATTGGCATCATAGCCTGAGTTTCTTCGGCCGTAAATCCAAAATAATCTAACCTAGAATCTGCACTGAGACTAAGTATCAGCCAGTCTCATGTCACCTCTTTTCATTTATTCTTACTTTTACCACTTATGTATTCGTAAGTTAAAGCCGCTTGCAAATTTTGTTGAGATATGATTTGTTCAATCCATTTCTCTCGCAATAATTATACAGAGATCAGTAGGCACACTAGAAACCAAGTGTATTTAATATTAGTGTGAAATACATTTATTATTAAAAAAAAAAAAAAAAAAAAAAAAAAAAAAATCAGCTAACGCCTTTTTATTCCCGTATATACGGGAGTAGGCGAGGCCATTTAGCCCTATCTAACTTTTGGAGACTGAGTGGGCAGTTCAATCTCCACTGGTACCCAATCAGAGACAGATGGCCCAAGGCTATCACTAATTAAGCGGTACGCAGTGAAGAGAGACGGCTCAAATGTGCCGCCATCTCGTGGTCTCTAACCCTAACACAATATATTTAATGTCTGAAATAATATAGGTTCTACGGTCGATTTTCTTGAGTTTACAGGACGAAAAACCCGAGTTTCCGGGAGGAAAAACCTGCTTGCCCGTGCCAGAGATCGACTAACTCGGGAACCGGTCGAAAAAAGGCTTAGAAAAATTTCCTCTAGTCGCCGACTAGACTCGAAACCAAGACTTCCTTCGTGCGGCCTAGCGCGGTGGTGTGCAAACGCCACATCCACTGAGCTACACAGGCTCGATTTATTATTATAACTTTCATAATGAAATGTATATAGACATTTGAAATTGTCCTCCTCAAATTTTGCATTTTAATCAGAGGACGATATCTTCTCATTTCTTCGTCCATTTCTGAGTCACAGACAGTAAAATGGAAGTCCCATTGCTAGGAGGGGAGGGATAGAAGAAAAGGAGGGACATCTAAAATTTCGAGAACATGTGGCAGAAATTATTGCACATTATTCCAAATATCCCTATATTATTCATATTTTCTAAATATCATACTGGATATTTTCTAAATGTAGTTCATAGCATTCGGTTGAATTCATTAATGCATTAAAAAAGTAGCATTCCCGGGATTGATGAGGAAGATTAATGAAGATAGATTCCTCCACTCAACTAGTCACAGGTACGGATTCTGTTTTCTATTTCACGTATAACACTTAAGCCATTATTTACAACAAATGGACCATCATAAAGGACACAGTCGTATTTCACATTGCATAAAATTTTATACATTTTCCTGATTAGTTTTACATATTTCAATTAAATACTCCATTTAGACCACCGTTAAACAAAAAGGCACAATATAGTAATGAATAACCATATAGAATACATTTCTCTTCATATAAGTTTCTTTTAAGATTGCATAGTTAACATAGTTGTCAACAGATGGCAGCAAAAGAAAGATTTACAAATTCCAATTTGAATGAAGTCTAACTATTGAAAAAATGGTTAAAACATAATTATTTTCCAGTCATGCAGGAAATCTAGAATGCTGTTAAGGAACTGTAACTTCCTAGTGCAAATACAATAGTAGCATTATAGTGATTTATAGAACTTGCTCGTCTTTTGCTACGCCTCGCAATAGTATTACACTAGTTACACATCATGATTCGAATCACCAGATTTTAGTTTTTTATAAGTGTTTTTTTTCTTTTTTTTAATGGTTTTCTAGACTTGAATGAGGTCTGTTTGCTCTTGTCTCTTTAAGGATTAAGAAGAATCCTCATTATTCTGAGTTTCTATCCCGCCTCTGAAAAGAAATGCGGCTGGTCGTTTGGTAGAGCCTCTGTTACTAATGGCTCACGAAAAAAGTTAAGCAAGTTTGAGCGCGTTTAGTAGTTGGAAGGGGTGGGAAGGTTGGAAGTAGTTAGTAGTTCCAATCGTTCGATGCTGCCGGCACACTCTCCCTCGATGAGTCTTTGAACTCCTTGGTTCAAAGGAGTTCAAAGACTGTGTCACATAATAATAAGTTCTTGCATTGTTTTACTGCCAACAATGAATCCAGAATAGTATCAGAAGGAGCTTTTCACAAATATTAGAAGTAGAAAATGAGAAATAATTATTTGGTTTATTAAAATTTGTTTTTATTAATAATTTACTTCTGTTGTCGCTGATAACATTTACTTCATTTTTTATTTATATTACAATTAAAAGGGTCTGTGAAGCCTTGTAGAAATGTCATTTGCTACCATAGCGCTAGGCTGCTACTAGAAATACTATTCGAAGTTCGATTCCAGTCGGAGATTTTAAGAAATCTTTATATAGGATTTTTTTCTGCTGGTTCCAAAGTTAGTCGATCTTTGATCGGGGCAACAATGTAATAGAACCAAATTCAAGATTGTGAGATTAATGAGTGTTTTCTCCTACGAGCAAAGTTATCTTTACAAAGACATGTTTAGAAATCGTGAATTATTATTGTTCAGTAATACATATTAATTAAAAAAAAACTATAGTACTTTCATTATGTGTTTTCTGCATTTGGCTTGTACATTAAGATTCTAATGAAAACTACTTTGGTGCAGTTTTTCTATTTCGCTAAAATTTATTGTGCACCATAATCTTAAAAAAAAAACAAAAAAACCTACATTGTGGTTTGCGTGTCCTACTCAGTAACACTCTGAATGTCCCCATTTGAAGGTCTCTTAAAACCGTCAAACCGGCCGGAAGAACACATGCAATTAAGAGACATAACAAATGAGATACATAACCTTAGTTACCTCTGCGTTTTCTGTTTTCTGTTCACAGTAACTCTGGACAGTGAGTATTTCAAGTGTACTTGCGATCAGCATCAAACTGCTTCCAGCAATGATGAGGTAAATTCGTAGATGCGTAGTTTTTCAACGTCTCTTCTGAAACGGATCAGAATATTAGCAGATCATCTCTATCTTATTTTTCGCATTTCTACGTCTTACAGGTTATTATCAGAAAGATATATTGCCGTATATCAATGCAAAAATCTGTATCCTACATCACTGTATTGTTATCTGTATATAGGATAACTGCTAGCTTATTCAGAGCTTCTGTAGCTCTCTGGGGTTAGAATGATCTGGGTTCGAATCCCATTTATGACGCAAGGAAGTTTTGTAGCGGATTTTTAGTTGAGGGTGAGTTAGCTGGTCTCATACAGAAGTGTAGAGTTACCTCCCCTCGATCGGAAACTCGGGTTTCCCACTCTGTAAAAGAGGCAAACCGGTTTCGTGAACACAAAGCTACAAACATAAAATACTTTCCATAAAGGGATCTATCAGAGGAATGGCAAGCCGGCTACATTAAGTTTCCTAAAACTAATTAGAGACCTCAGCCCATCTAATATTATCTCATCCATACATATTGTCTGAATTAGATGTATGGATGGTCAATTTATCCATAGCTGTTACAGTCCATAATTCTTTGATGGCAGAGATTTTCCTACCCGAAATTAGCCTCGCAGCCATAAATGCTTCGGCCCTAATTCGAGACACCCCTTCGTTAGTTTATTTACAGTTTATTTTCATTCCTTGACTTACGACGTATGCGACTTACGACCACTGATACTTACGATGGCCATCCCATTAACACGTTAACCGAACTGTCTTCAGGGCATATTTAAAAAAATATGTCGGCTTAGGGAGGAATATAATACTTGCAAAAGAAAAGCAGCATGGAGTGAGGTGACAGCAGAGTGTATGAATGATGTTTGGAAACCGCTCAGAAAATGCATATTCATACATTCACAGGATTCCACAAAAACAAGACCTGGCAAGAGGTTTTGTCAAAGTAGTGCTGCTAGCTAAAGAATTAGAGTTTTGGTAGTTGACAATGAAGACATAAAGCACTTGTTAGAAGCTGTGATAGAAGAGCTCTCGAACGAAAACCTTATACGACTAAAAGCACAGATAGTTTTAGAAGAAAAAGAGAATAAAAGCGAAAAAAATTAGCGGAACAAGAAGTGAAAGCATTCCCCAAAAATGTACAGCAAAAAAATCGGGAGAGGCATTTGCCTCTATTAATAAAGCACTTCAGTTGTTTTGAGGAAGTGAATGCCAACATGGAGAGATTTAGCAAAGTAGAAATATTGCAATTGCTTGCTACATCTAAATTTAAGTAGAAAAGGAAACTGCTGTATAAACTACATTGGATGTACTGTACAATTTTGAAAATAAGGCAAACCTTGCTGTCACCACACCCATTCAAATATGAGCCTAGACCTTCCACAGTGTAGTTGGTAAACCTTTCTCAGAGTTCTTTGTTACATTTCCTGAATTTGAAGAATTTGTTGTTGATTACCAGTCTCTCCTACCTATTATCGTGAATTGTCCAAATAAATCAGAAGAATTATTCTTGCCTAATGTTTTTTCCAGGTGATTATTTCTTGTAATAACACAAAAGCGCTGTACACCCATGTTTCAATATATACAGTACTGTATACAGAAATTTTATGTTATAATTTGCATTGTATTATTCATGATAAACAAAGAGTAAAACTAGTTATACTTCCACCTCTGCCGTAAAGCAGAGGTGGAAGATGAGCTGCTTCCTAAAGGAATTAGATTTGTTATCCTGTATTCCCAAGAAACACAGCACAGCTTCAAGTTGTTCAAAAAACACATTGACTAGTTCATTATTTCTTCTTTCCTATTTGCCCACACAGTGGCACTGATGTGGTTTTGCATTTTCTCGTATGTGAATTGATATCCGAAAAATCTGAAAAAAAAAAGAAGAAATTCAGTTTAACGTGCTACTGTATCTTTTTAATGACTAGTAGGGGCTTGCTCCTTAAAATGATGAATGGTGGGAACGACTACTGTAAAATAAAAGAAGTGTTTCTTTAAGTTTTTAATTTCTAATGATTTGTCAAATCCCTTCACAAATCGTTCGGTCATAATTTGTTTTTTATTGAGTTTACTCACTGTTTCTTTGTCTTATTGGATCTGTTAATTTTCATATGCATATTAATTTGCAATCCGCACATTTCCAAAATTCTATATTGAAACACTAAAAGCGTGGTGCTTTGTTTCCACACATTTTCATATCGGTTATAGGAAACAGTAAAGGAAACTTATCACAGCATTTAATTATATCTTTCATTCCAGGAAACTAGGAAATACAGCAGAAGAAAGACTTTATGAATTCGGCTGTTGATAACAACGAATGGAATATTTACTAGTTTTCTGCTCTTTCTTTCTATTTTTCCAAAGTTGACATATTGCAAAAGTTGTCAAATAACTCATCAGATTACTTGGATGTAAATAAATTAAATCCTTTGACAACTTTAGCAGCATGCTCCTGAACTCCAAATCTTCTGTGCACTGTCTCTCCCAAATCTGTGGCTTATCAATTGCTCAAAGTACATTAAAATAATATAGAATTGTCAATCATTCCATAAAGCTGTGACAAAGTAAAAAGTGAATAACTTTCACATTCTGTCACGTTGAACTGGTAACTGTTAGCCATTGATCGTAGTGTCTGTTTCTAGAAGTCGTCCTGTTGAGTGCGTATATCACTTTTATTTAGTATTGTCTTTCCTAATTTGGGATCATCAACAAAATCTGGATATTACCCTTCAAATCATACGCAGCACAGTATCATTAATGTACATATTAAGCTGAGTGAATGCATTACAGTCATACAGTATACATGTAGTCACCTGAACTCTCTCTCTCTCTCTCTCCCCCCCTTACATTCTGCTCTGCCATACACTATTCTTTGATATCTGTGAGCCATCCACTTATCCGGATGACTTGCTTTGCATTCATTCTTATAAGCTCCAGTTTACTTAACAGTTATCATGCATTATTTTGTCAAATGCTTCTGCAAAGGCCAACATAATATAGCCACCTCTTGAATGTCACTTTATATAGAAGGCGAGTAAATTTTTAAGGCAAGATTGCTCTCCTGCACAAAGTCCCATTTCCCTCCGCAATAAAATACTAATCCTATCTACCTATTGCTGAATTCTGGCCTTTACGAAATTTTCTGTTAATTGATATTAACACTAATATAAATAAGAAATATTAATATTAGGAACTGTTTGTGACTAGAAAGTGTTGAAGTAATACTTGTGATTATCTCTTGAAGTGGTTTGAACACATGATGAGAATGAATTTTGAAATTATGCCAAGAAGAATGTATGAAATGAAATTGTTGAGGAAGAGACTGAGAGCAAGGCCATGCAATGGAAAGAGCATAGAAGAGAAGATCTAGAAAAAGAAACCTGGAAGGATAGAAAGAAATAGGGGTTTGATCTGCTCTGAGAATTTCTGTTGGGCAAGTGATAAAGAAGAAGAAGAAATGTTGCTACAAGCCTACTCAGACCATTATTAAACCTAATCTTGCATGATCATCTTCCCTTTTACTCGCTAAATAGCGAAGAAAGCTAGCTTTTGCTATTCCTGCTTGATCAATTTCCTCTCATATCTAATTCTAGCTTACCGTGATGATCCGCATTCTTTTCTGGACTATGTCCTGTTCAATAGCTAACTGATTGCACTCTTCACCTAAATAAGTGGTTTTATTTTCCTTACTGTGAGATTACGTTTATTAGTGTAGAATCATTAACTTATAGAGTTTTTGCTATAAAACTGAATAGATTAGCCTGCACTTTCAGTAACCGGGTGCAGTGCTCTATTACAGGGGCGAATTCTCCATGCTTGCTGTGCAAGCGCATTAATTGAGAAAGAGTAATATATATTTGTTAATTAATGCATGCATTTATAAGCGTTCCATTTAGGCTTTTATTTTTGTAGACAGAAGATGTATTAAGGTTGTTCGGCAATAATTGAGTTTTGCGTTGTTATCGAAGGCCGATGCTTGCTCGTCTAGTCAAAGCTACCTTGGGTTGCTCGGTTGTTGGAGCTTCCAGGTCCTCGCAGCAGCACTGTGATTTCATGTGTGCGCATAGCCATCTCACGTCGTCTCACTCTGTTGCTTAAACACAGGTCATACGCAGTCAACATAGCTCTAACCAGTGAGCTTCAGCCGCCCATTACAAGTGTGCGTGTTGCTTGGGAAAATTAAGTTACAATCAACTTTTTATGACGATGTTATTGATCAGTTCATAAAGAAGAACCGTAGGGTAGAATTTGTATTCAAGTTGCTGAATTGAAAAAGATAGAATATCATTTGTAAAATAAATGTTGTATTCGTATGATTAAATGTACATAAATTTCTAAATATATTGTTTTAAATGGTCAGTAATTCATTATTCCGCTAATCAGACTTCAATCACACCTCTCACTCCTTGAATGATAACAAGAGAAAGCTTGAATTTCAAGCCCACCCCTGCTCTATTAGAATAAATCAGTTATTTGTTATTCAAATCATTAATTACATCTCATGTTATTTTGTGAGCGTTTATGCTGAAGTCTTTAAATTTCTAGAAACAGATGGTTCCATCTAGTGACAAACTTGGGGTTGAAATTGTTATATGTTAACTTCAGATTTTTTTGTGTGACTAATATGTTGCTTTTTTAGTTGGTCGAGGTTATATGAAAGATAAAGGTGGTTAGTATACTAAGATGGAAATGTCCGAGAGTGGAAGTAATGAGATTGATTTAAGTAAAGGGAAGTTCGCTGTGAAGAGGTATTTTTATTCATTTGCAGGAGCTGCTTTTGGAGCCGTACTGGTTTCATTTCAGAATTACTTGACTCGTAGACCTGTAAAGAGCGGTGAGTGAGTGTTTAACCTTAATAAGGGTTTAGTTATTTCTTGTGTATTAGTTTTTGTATTATTTTATAGAATCAGTTTGGAAATCACGAACTAATTTTGTTAGAATTACATGAATACCCATCGAAGAAATATTTTGATATAAAATTAGGACATTTGCAGGGCACTGAAAATGTCCAGTTACCAAAAAAAAATTAATTAAAAAAAGAGAGAAATGTTCTAAAGAAATGGTTTAGCATGCGAGACGTTCCCTTTATTTTTCTTTTTAGATGACTTTTTTTCAGGTCAGTAAATCATAGTAGCTTTTACATTGAACTGCCATTAAGGTAGTGTACTCAGGGCACCATTCATTTCATCAAGCTTGACTTTTTGCAACCCAAGACTACTGCTGCTGGAAGTTAGGAATGTACACCACAACCAAGTGTGTTGCAATAACTTTTAACTAGTTATGTTTAAATGTTTTATAATTAGAAATTTTGAAACTTAATGAAGTGGAGCAATACTTTTTTTTTATGTGATTGGATTGTTTTCAGTCTTCTGATCCATTGCAATGAGCATATCATTGAAGCAGAACTTATTGGTATAGAAACATTTATTCTCCATTCCACTAGAAATTCTCATCCTTTATATAAACTTCACTTCTCTAAGAAGTGTGCCAAGATTGTCCAGTTGAACGTAAGAAAAGACTTTCATTGAAATCAGCTTTTACTGTTTATCTCAAAGCCTGAATTAGCAAAAATCTTAGATGAAAAGTAAGAAGCAATCTCTTAGTTTTCTCCTTTTCCTCTAATATTTGTACAGACATTCTTGTATATATCCTACCATTTTAGACTCAACATTCTATGCTACTTTTCATTTTGCATCAGGAGGAGAATAAAATAATATTTTTCCAAACTGCATGCCGACATTTTGCTTGTACATTGGAATATTACATTTTGATGGTAGTTTTCCAACGTACTGAAGATTTATGCTCCAGAATTGACTCCTATTCTTTCTTTTGCTGGTATATGTTTTGCAGCCCAAAAATTATCCAGTAATTGGGGGGAGGGAACCTTGGAGTAGTTGAATGTTTTTTTTTTTAAATTTTTTTTTTAAGGTATTTTAAAAGTAATGAAGAAAAATGTTTACACTAACTTGGAGCATCTAGAAAAGTTGGGGTTATCTTAAGTGGTTGATCATAGTATTTCTAAGGCTTTGGTAAAAAGGCTTGTTAAGTAAGTTTCTATCATATGGTCTTCAAACTTTTTTAATTTTGTTGCCAGCTTTCTGCTTAGATACATATGTAGTGGATGGATCTTTATCTTCACAATTTGTAACTAATGATGGTATTTCACAAAAGTCTGCCCTTTTCTGCTCTCTTCATTTCTCTTATCAGTGATCTTTTTCAGTATGACTTCAAATTCAATAGTTTTGTTGATGACAGTGTGACTTCTCTTTCTTGTTTGATAGGTCTTCAGGTACACAAATCACCAAAACTTGGAGAACATCCCTTCAATTTAATATAAACCAAAATAATTTCCAAATGATGACCTTTATATGAAAGTCATCATCTGGAGTATATATATATATATATATATATATATATATTATACATACACACACATATAAAGTAACAAGCTTTGCTACGATACACATACTGTACTGATATCGCACTAAGTTAGTCAACTTAACACTACTGGCCTTTATTTTTTGGAAGTTTTTAAAAAAAAAAAACAAAAAAAAAAAAAAACTACTAAATCAAAGCTAAAGTCTTGATATCTGTTTGGTTAAGAATCACTAACAGATAAATTAGCAGAAGTGATACTAGAAGTTACTCACTGATAAATTAGAACCAAAACAGTAATATTGGTGATAGCCATTATATGAAATAAGTGCTGAAATGATTGCTTACTCCTAAAGTGAGGGTTTGCTGGAGATCTTGAAACGGAAGTTTTGTGGATCGAATGTGTGTCATCCATATTGTTTAGATTAGGGTAGATTAGAATTTCACAGGCTTTCTTAAATTTGCATTCATACCAAGATTTTGTATAATATAAGGAATAGGTACCTTTCCAATCAGTTTGGTGTAGGGTGTTAAGAGCATTATCAGAAAGGCCTGATTTACTGAAAGTGTTGAAGTTGTCATTTTTTTTTAATTTATTTTTTTTTTATTATTTTATTTTTATTTTTTTTTTAAGGATTGGAATTGTGTTCCGTTTCACCAGTTTACATTAAGTTGTAATGGATTCTGTATATCGAAGGGTGAGATTGGTGGGGGGAGGAATCCTTGTAGTAGTTGAATATTTTTTTTTTAATAGCTATTCTAAAAGTAGAATTAAGATTGTAATAGTGTAGCATTCTTTTTGTTTTATTAGATATTCCTTTAATGTATGGAATAGCTCTGGTTTTCATGTTGGAGGCTTAATGGATTTTTTACAACACTCAAAAAGAATTAAAATAGAATTTAATACTTCCTATATTTCGTCCTAGTCACTAGGACATCTACGGGGATTACAAAAACAATTAATGTAACATATACACAAATAACAAACAATACTAAGCCCAACCACGTGGGTGACACTAAAGTCCTATCTAGGTAGAGCACCCTCTAAGGGCAGTAGTAGGTGGCCTGGAATGTAAGGTGGGAACTCTGGTACTACTGCTCTTAGAGGGCGCTCTACCTAGATAGGACTTTAGTGTCACCCACGTGGTTGGGCTTAGTATTGTTTGTTATTTGTGTATATGTTACATTAATTGTTTTTGTAATCCCCGTAGATGTCCTAGTGACTAGGACAAAATATAGGAAGTATTAAATTATATTTTAATTCTTTTTGAGTGTTGTAAAAAATCCATTAAGCCTCCAACATGATGTCCTCACAGCACTTAAGCCTCTACACACGTAGCTCTGGTTTTACTGTAACTTCAACCTTAATAGTGTCCATCCACCAAACCCCACATACTCTTTTCAGCAGAAAATCAAATCTCACCTTTCTCTAGCACCATCCATCTCATCCTTTTCAAACTACACACTGTTTAACTCCTTTCGAGGAGTTAAACATATGGATATATGCACAGACACGACCCAAGGGTTGTGTCTGCACATATATCCACTCTGACATACCTTGCCAGAGAGCACCTAACCTAAAATCACCCAACTTTGACCTTCTTTGGTTGAAAATTGATGGGATATTTAGTGGGGTGTTACTACAAACCAAGGAGCACAGAAGGTGGGGACCAGGAGATGTTTAGACAGTTGAGCTTGGCAAGTGCAAGAAGAATGATTGTTATGGGAGATTTTAACTACAACAGTATAAAGTGGGGAGAGGAAGATGCATGTAGCAAAAAAGGGAATGGAATTTCTAAAATTCTCGAGGGACAAATATCTTAGGCATGTAATAGGTACTGTCGGTGCCAGGTTATTTTGTGCCCTAGGCAAAGTTTACAAGTGCACCCCTTATTTCACAAGTTGGATATTTTTTAAAATGAAATTTTAAATATAAAAAATAAAAATTATTTTGACATGCTTTATTAATAATATACAAAATAATATACAATATGTATAATATATGAAAATCAAATTTTAATTTTTCTTCAACTTTGCAAAATTTTCTACCATTTACTTTAAATCTAGTGTAGAAGTGCCCCCTTCATGGCTTGCACCCTAGGTGGTTCCCTGGTTTGCCTAAATGGTAATGCCGGCCCTGAATAGAGGGAACAAGAGGTTCAAGAGTTTTGGATTTGGTTATAGCATCAGAAGTTGATAATAACTGAGATGACATCTCTCCCACCAGTTGGAGAGAGAGTGACCATGTGGTTTTGACTCGGAAGATGAATAGACATGTAGGAGCATCAAAGAGACGGGAACATATGTGGAATTATAAGGCAGATGATTATAATAGTCTTAGACATCAACTTGGGGAAGTGTTATGGAGGGAGGAATTGGAAGGCTGAGATATCATTAGTGCTTGGGAAATTGTGAAGGAATATTTTTGTTAGCAGCAATAGTAAGCTGTATTCTACAAGTGAAGAAGAGGACACAATTTGGTGTAAAGTGGATGACAAACAAATATTAAACAGGAACTGCATGTGAAAAAGAGGCTATGGAAGAGATATAAGTAGACAGGTGAAGAGCAGATGCATGAAGAATATAAGACACAGGCCAGGAGAGTGACTAGTATGGTAAGGAAGGCGAAACTGGAATATGAGAAGAGATTAGCCCTAAGATCCAAAGAAAATCTTACGGAATTTTTTAGCTATGTGGCCAGTAGGAGGAGAAATGATTGTGGAAGAATGACATTGTAGGATAAAAATGGGAATAGAGTGGACATAGTGGAATTATTCAATGAACACTTTATTGGTGTATTTCATACTGGAGGAGTAAATTTTAATACTAGAGGGATAGGGCAGGTTTGAAGTTTAGAGATGCAGGGGGAGAACATGTTCCAAATACTACGTACTCTGGATGTCAGTAAAGCTGTGGGACTGGACGGTATTTCACCATGAGTTTTGAGAGAATGTGCTAAGGAACTAACAGCTCCTTTGACCTGGCTTTCAATGAAAGTCTGGCTACGGGAAAGGTGCCCAAGGAATGGAAGGAAGGTAAGATAGTGCCATTGCATAAGGGCGGTAGCACACTGTAAATGTCTAATTATAGGCCAGTTTGTGTGTCATCAGTAGTTAAGATCTTGGATAAATTAGTTAGGGACCATATACAACATTGGGCAGATAAGGGTAATGTTATTTGTGAGGGGATGCTCTTGTTTTAGTAATATGCTAGCCTTTTATAATAAAGTTACAAGAGCAGTAGATGAGGGAAAGGCATATACTGCCATTTTCTTGGATTTAGTGAAGGCATTTGAATGCCACATGATAAGCCGATATTTAAGTTGCAGCACATGGCTTTGGATGTCAGGTTGGTCAACTGGATTCAGGATTGGCTGTCTGATAGGTATCAGAGAGTTGTGTATACAGGGGGCAGTTTCAAGGAGGCAGAGGGTTACAAGTGGGGTCCCACAGGGCTCAGTACTGGAACCTATATTGTTTAATCTTTATATCAATGACATTGTCACTGGATTGCTGGGGGATCTTCAGTTGTTTGCGGATGATGTGAAGCTGGGAAGGGACACATCGATAGAACGCTGCATACTCTATTGGAGGAGATATACTGGAGGAAGTAGGGGAAGACGAGATCTGAGGTTGATGATTGATAGAAACCTGAAATTCAAGGGACATATTGCAAAGTGGTGAAGGTAACAAAGAGGATTGCTCAATAATGAGAATTATTGAGCAATCAATAATTCTCATCATAAGAGTCATCATTCCATTGTGTAAGACCCTGATCAGACCACACTTAGATTATTGTTCACATATTTGGTCCCCAGGATTTGAAGGGGATAAATTAACTGTGGAAAGGGTACATAGGTGGATAACAAAGACAGTTTCAGGACTGTACAATGTTAGTTATGAGGATCGGCTGAGAGGGTGTGGACTGTGGGGTTTGGTGGATGGAGAGGTGATGTGGTTGAGCCTTTGGGACTGTTGAGAGGTGGTTACAGGGTTGACACTGGGGAGTTCTTTTGCTTGGTTGAACAGCAGGAAGAAGTGATGACGAGGGGCCATCCCTGGAGGTTACGAGGGGAAGCTGTGGGCAGGAGGGTGAGGAGTGGTTTCTTTGCATGGAGGGTGGTTGAGCCATGGAGTGAGATGGAGTAGTGAGAGTGGTCAACGAGTTTAGGGAGTGGTGTGGTAGACTTTGTGTTTCCTGGGCGGGACCTCCCACAATGAGTCTCGATAGACTTGTTTTTCCTAGGAAGGACCTCCCACACTGAGCCTTTTGACTCTTTGGAGGCCTAAATAATAATAAAATAACCCTTCCCCTCTCAGGTAAATTCATTTGCTCTCCATCACACTCCTAATGCCACCAGCCACTCTTAGATCTTTAATTTCCTCTCCTTAAGAATTGATTCTTAAGAACTACTCTCCTAACAGCAAAATAATCCTCTTAGGAGATTTTAATGTCCATAACACCAACTGGCTTTCCTCTTCCAGTTGTACAGATCATGCAGACAGAGATGCTGAAACATTTGCCATCACTAATGACCTTACATAGGTTGTTCACATGCCAACCAGAATTCCTGAAATAGATGCAAGAAAGCTATTAGTGCTTCCAAAACAGAATTTGAACTGGCAAAAAGCAGGAAACTTGCAGCTTGCCTAAATGGCAGCTCTGCCTTTTGGTCTCTTGCCAAAGCAATTGTTGAACTTTTGACCAGCACTATTCTCACCCCTCTCATACTCAGATGGCTCTATTGCATCATCACCCACAGAAAAAGCTAATCTCCTGGCTTCACACTTTGCCTCCAATGCATGTATAATTGATAGTGGTAAATATCCCCACTCATTCCAGCTGCTCTATATTCTTTAGCCAGAAAGAGATCAGAAACCTATTGTCAAAATTAGACACAAGTCTCCTCATAGTATTCCTCCAATTGTCCTGAAGGGTTGTACACCAGAACTGACTCCTAACCTATGCAACCAGTACATATTCTCTTACTCCACTGGTATCTGTCCCAAAACCTGGAAATTGGCCTTTCAACCTATTTTCCTAAGAACAGCAACAAAACACTGCCATCTAACTACTGCCCTCTCACTCCCCTCAGTCCTATCTAAAATGATGGAGAAAACCATCAGTTCTCAACTCCTACACTGTCTTGAAGGTATTAAGGTCACTATTAAGTGACCACCAGTATGGGTTTTTTTTGTTGCCAATCAACAGGAGATTTACTCTCATATCACCCATCTCTGGACAAATGCCATGGAGAAATTTGGAAAATCTCAAGTGGTTGCACTTTATCTCTGAAGCCATTGACCAGGTCTGGAACAAAGGCTTGCTAAGCAAACTGTCATTTGGTCTATCTCAAGACTTCTGCAGTTGGATTGCCAGTTTTCTGTCTGGACACACACACACTATGTGTGATGGTAGAAGATTCCTTATCCTCTCACCATCCAACTAATGGTAGGATTCCACAAGGTTCTGTTCTCTCACCAACTCTTCCCTCTGTATATCAATGATCTACTTAAGTTGACCTCCAACCCAATACATATTGCACTTCTCTCTTTCATTTGACAAACCTTATTCTACACAACTCACTTCAAATTACAGAACATCAACCACCACTGTACTCATTTCTGATCTCCAAGTCATCCTCATATGGGATTCAGATAATCCAGTTCTGTTTTATTTCTCACACACATACAAAAAAGCCATTTTCCCCCAGTATTATTTTTGATAACACCCAAATTTCCAGACAAGATGAGATTTCTCTTCTTGGAATTACCCTGATATCAGGCCTCTCTTGGCATAAACACATCACAACCACTGCATTCTCAGCTTCTAAAAAACTAGGATTTCTCTTTCGCTCAAGACTCCCAACAGCTGTTAATCTTATACAAATCTTCCCAGCTGTTGAATACTGCTCTCACATTTGGAGTGGGGTTCCTAAAAGCTCCCTCAAAATGCTTGGCTGAATACAGAGGAGAGCAATAAATAAAGATTGATAAAAGCTTCATTTCTTACCAACTCACTTCCTCAACTTTCACACAGACATTTGGTGTCTGCAATTTGTGTATTCTATAAATATTTCCACAGTAAATGTTCATCTGAAATAGCATCAGTAATTCCCTTGGAAAAAGAAAAAACCAACAGTCTTCCTTTCCTAGACACTGATTACATGCCAGCCTGATGGATCCTTCGCTTTCTCAGTTTACAGATAACTAATCCATACAGGCAGATACATTCACCAGCAACCTTCTTCCCCTCACAACAATATGGATTTATAAAAACCCTATATGACAGGGCAAAATTAATCTGTTCACATGACAATGCTCTAATCACTGAACTAAATCATATCCTTAACATGTTCTTAGCCAATGGCTACAATCCTCCAAAAAAATCCAGATAACATTAAAACCAGTTAACCACAACTCCTCCCCCCCCTCCACCTCTTCATAACAAACATTATACTAAATCTATCACCATTCTTTACATCTGGGGCACCTCTGAAAAGTTAACCAAAATCCTAAAGAAATATGATCTGACTACCTGTTACAAACCATATAAAAAATTGGCATCCCTTATCCGCTCCAAAGATCAGCCACTTCCCCTAGACCTACCTGGAGTATACCAGGTCCCTTGCAGCTGTAAACTGTCCTACTATGGCTAAACATCTGGGCTTGCGAATTATACTCTGGATACCTGTCACAGAATACGCTGGAAGAAAGCCACTTTACTACATCGCAGCAAATATAAATACGAAAGATTATTCATGGAATCAGCCTCAGCTCTAAAAAGAACTTCCCAAACCCCAACAAATTTGGATGCATGAGACTGCGCCAAATTTGGATAGCTTGCATCATGAGAACATCAGTCCAACAGCCAAAACAACCCAATTTCGCCAACTATGGAGCACCTTTAGGACTCTAGGAATTTGTTCCTAGAATCCTACTCTCTTCGGCCTCATTTGCTAGCTGTTAGTGCTTGCATGCACTTTATTTATTTATTCGTATGGAGTTTCCTTCCTTTTTCTCCCCTGTTCCAACTGGGGTTCCCCCCAGTAGGAACAGGGTGTTCAATTCCCGTCATATGGTTGCACTTCACAACCATATGACGGGAATCGAACCTGGGACACTCCTTCCCCAGTCATATGGTTGCGAAGTGCACAGCCACTAGGCTAACCGCACAGACTGCATGCACTTATCATAGTTTTGTTACCATGGAGATGGCAATGTAAACGGTAATGGTAAACGGTATTTATTTATTGCTATTTATAGGCCTGTTTGGTTGCTGCACCTTTGTAATACCGTTATTATTATTATTATTATTATTATTATTATTATATATATATATATATATTTATTTATTTATTTCTTATTCTCACTATTCCATCTCACTATTGCGTTCTTAGTTTATCTATGTTTCGCACTACGAGTTTTATGCCTATGGATACTAGAAAATTTATCTGATAAGACTGCGCCACCAGTATCTTCTTAATTGGCATAAAATTCAGTAATACAGCTGGTTGATTTCTTTCTCTAACACAAATTCCTTCAGTAAAACTTTACAGAAACAGTCATGGTCTATTGCACTTAACTGTACTATACGCTTCAGCTATCTTACTTGGTTTCCCGCTCTTAAGTTTGCGTTTATTTAGGAATGGTGCATTGTAAAATAAACAATCAGGCGACACTCTATTGACATTTAATTAAAACACATTGTTTTACATAAAAAAAAAAACAATGTACATTAAATAAGCAATAGAGAGGTTACTCTCTCTGCCTATCCTTATATACTTTTGGTATAAAGAAACAAACTTTCCCCTTTCAATACTGAATGACTATAAAATGTAATTACTCTGTTACTTCTCTGCTTAAAAAAAATCAAATTGCCGAGACTAATTCTCTTATAAAGAGATTAGCTAGCTATGGCAAGTTATCTTACAATTTATATTCCAGTTAGCAACAAATCAGAGGACTCTCTTATAGATATTTCTTATCAGTCCATCTATGACATATCTCCTAGATTACAAAAGGAATGTACATAAAAGGATGTAACACACTTACAAAGGCTCTTTGTCATGACACCTTCCAAAAGTCCTGCATCAAAGTCTCTATGATTTTTCTTTCATCTCAGACCTTAGGTTTCTGTCTGGAGAGTCTTGTTTCAGGGGGTGCTTCGTCGGAATATTTGGCGGGTCTTGGACTGCAATCTTCCTGGTACTCAAGCTCAGGCAAGAAGTTTCAGCATACAAGCTTGAAGATCGCTCTGTGGCTTTTAGCTTCGGTTGACTTCCTGCAGCACTAGGACATCCGACCAGCACTTGGCATCGGCTGTTCTCCTAATTTTTTCCTCTGGTGTGGTTTCGCTGTAAAGTCTGGTCCTCTGGGTTCAACTGCTTCTGGTTCTCCACCGACTGCCTCTGGCTCTCTTCGGTAACAGCGCTTCACCTCTCCCGCTTCAGCAACTGGACCTTGCCTCTTTTCTGCCAGCAACTAGAGCTTGGCTCTTCTTTGTCAGCAACTGGACCTGGTTTGCCTGCTTTGTGGGATGAAAAACCCCAGGATAAACTGGAGGAAAAAACCCTACTTTTCACTTCCAAGACCGGCTAACTTGGCTATGGCTGAGAAAGATTCTTCAGCTCCTCATGTCACTGACAGGAATCGAACCTAGGATACTCCTTCCCCAGGCATATGGTTGCAAAGCGCACAGCCACTAGGCTAACCACACGGACTTTGTAATTTCCTGAAATAATTTAATAGTCATGTGTTACCAACGTATAAGCTTATCAACAAAAATAACTACTTTAGCTTCATAGAAACTTGATTACTGCATAAGGATAGTTCATCCTATCTGTATTGCTAGCTATGTCTTTAACTGCCTGCGTTCTTCTTTGCGCACAATTGTCCAAGTGAGGTTGTAAAATCATGTATAGAATGATTTTACAAAAATACCTTATATACCAATTTTATTGGTAAACAAAATTTACTAAAAATACTTGTGGGTTAATAGAGACATTTTCATATTTTTTAATTTGGAAATATTTTTTGTATATTACTGAATATTGTCACCTCAAAGGATTTTTGTAAAAGAACAAAGGAACATAAGTTTAAGAACAGTATTTTTGATGGATTAAGGTATTAACCAATGACCTGGGGCAACTGCAAACCTCAACATTGCAAAGGGGGGGGGTTTCACACCTTAATGCAATGACCGAAAAAAAGGCGGCAGGTGTAGAACAACGTAATACCCAGGGGATTACTACGTAGCAGAACCCAAGGTCATCGGTCTGGATTGGCTCAGCACGGGATAGAGACAAGCCACAACATCCTCTGGTCCAAGACACTCCTTCTACACAGATGTCACTATAAATTCGAATGCCTATTTAAAGAGTGCTGAGGCCTTACTTTAACACCCTAACTTCAATCGAAATGACTGTATATCCTTATAAAAAATATGGGAAAGTTTAATCCGGATAACATTAAAATATATATATATATTTTTTTTAAATTGAGACTTTTAATTCCTACATTAGTCTAATATTATTTATAAATTAAGATTATTATATGAAATTGGGAATTAATATCTATAATTCAGTCATCACTCTGAAATTTTTCCTCTCTTTAATGCTTAGCAATGTAGCATCACGTGGCTCGTTCTACTTTTGAATGATCAATTGTTGATATTCCACCTTGTTAAAAACTGTTCCTATGTAGCGACTGAAGATAGTCTGTTAGTTTGAGACTGAAGTATTTGGCAAATATTAAAATATTTTTGTGTTAACGTGTCTATAATTACATGTTGTTCATTGCAAAGTAGAGATTCACTGTCGTCCCATTTCTGAATGCGAGTCCTAACCAATTTTTCCAAAATCTTAACCACCACCACTCCTGAGATACTGATTGGTCAATAGGTCAACAGTCTTCACACCACCCTTGTGCAATCAGGTTACCATACATTCTTTCCGCTTCTAGGACTGATCCTTCTGGTAATATTTTATTACCAGAAGGATCAGTCCTAATCTTGCAGACTCAAATTCTTTGTATGCCACTTTTTTTTTTTTTATGTCCATCAGTCAGCCATCCATTCACAAGGAGGGGAAGGGGATACGATTGAAACATTTAAGTTATTTAAAGGATATTATAGGATTATAATACAAAGAAAATATTTGAGCACTTGGCTAGAGCAAGTGCTCAAATATTTCCAGAACAAGAAATCATCCCTGGAAGTTGGGTAAGAGTATAGTTAACAAGGGCACGAGGACTGTATTTTTCATTTGGAGAGTGTGAATGAATGGAATGGGTTGCCTGAGTCAAAATGGTTTGTGATGCTTTATCTGTTAAGGATTTCAAGGAGAAGCACAATAGATATTGTGTTGATGGTTTAGGATTCCATGGAAGTGTTCATGCAATAATAATAATTATAAAGAGTAATACATTGCCAATATTTATATTGTAATTCAGCAGTTATCATTGAAGGAAGTACAGGGTGATGGTTTGATGTAACATCAATGTGAACATGTGTAAAGTAGATGTTCACGCTATCCCTACACTTATGCCACTTTCATTCATGATAAAATGATGAATATCTTAGCTCTTTGGTTTATGCGGGTAAAGTATTCTTAAACAAATCCAGTGAAAGTCACCAGGATTCTTTAACTAATTGAATAACAGCTGTAATGACTTGGGCATGAAAATTTGCAGTGAAAGATCAAATTTATGAAAATAGGCACAACCATGGAAAACTTAAACTGCATTCTTAATCAAGAATCTATAGAACAAGTAAAACATTTCAGCTCTTTAACAAAGATGGAAATTAAATATAGCCAGTAGAATAAGCAAACCTGAGTATAGTAGGGAGTCAGTTGAATACATTTACAATAAGAGAGAAATTAGCCAAAAACAAAACTAGCAGTATGCAAGATGGTATTTAAACCAATTTTAATTTATAGATCTGAGACTTAGGATAGAAATATGTTAATCAGACTTTAGACACAGATATGAGAGTTCTGACAAAAATAAGGGGAATGAACATATGGCATCAGTGGCAGAATCATGTTAGCATTCAAGAATGCACGAATAGAGCTAATCTGAGGTGGCATGGTCACGTAAACATAATGGGAAAGGATGGGTTAACAAAACAGGTGTTTGATAGACCCATTGAAAGACCAAGATCTAGGTGGATTGCTCTAGGAGACAGAAATATAAGATATGACAATTGTTGATAGGAGATTAGTAATAATGAAAACTTAAGCATGTAGTTGTGTGCTGTCTCTGTGAATTTAATGGACCTTGATGTTGTTAATAATATCTGTAACACAGTTAACTGCTCTTGCTATTACAGTAATCTTTCTGTTTAATGACCCTCAAATAACTATACCCTTCGTTAAATGGTTCCTCGATAGGTTAGCATATGAGCTACTCCTGGAACAGCATTTAGCTATAAATTCAGTTAACTTTGCTCTTTAACTGACCAGAAAATCAATATTTCAAAATGATTGAATATCTCTTCGCCTTTTCTCATATCAGTCTGCAATTCATTTCCTACTCTACTCTATCAGACTAGTTCACATTTTTAATGATTCAAAGAATCTTTTCTTCCTTCACCACAAGCACAAATCAGTTCCATGTCCAATTTCATTCTTTAATTCTTCACACTGGTGTTAAATACTTGAATTCTTCACCTCTGAATAAATCATAGTATGTTTACTTAAGAGGTCACTTTTTTTTTCCCCCAGTTGTGTCAGCATTTTGAAATTTGGAATATTTAAAAAAAATTATCAAACAATCTCAGTTTTTGTTTCTATGAATGTACTATATACAAAGGCATATAATATGTGTTAAAATTACATAATGTAATAATTCTACTCTTAGTTGATAGCATTATTGCAATGGGTATATACTGGACTGCCCACATGCTAGTTTTCATGACTGTTAAATTATTTCAGGAAATTACAACGTATACTAAATATTAATTAAAAGAAAACTTTAATCAATACTTCCTATATTTTGACAATGTTGCATTGCCATCTTCGTGGTATTGGATTCTGATTATGTAGAGATTTAAGTAATTATTATTTGCTTCAGAATCCAACATGATCTTCCATCACAAAGGCTAGACTTGTAAATATTATTTAATGTAAACAACTTATTTTACAATTTAATATTCATATAACTACCTTTTAACTTTATTTAATTATTTAATCAAGATATATGTATTAATAACGAAAAGACTGTATTAAATATTAAGCTATTTTATTTATTACTATGTTAATATTATAAGAACTTGTATTTGATAATTTAACTGCGCATTATTTGAAATGTAAATATTCTCTATTTATTCCTGTTTGTAAAGTTTAACGTTATGTAATAGCTCAATTTTATTATATTTTGTTTGGTTGTCATGGAGACATAAGTGAGTGAGCACGTTTTGGAACACCACGTGGGGAGAAAGCTGAAAGTTTACTAAAAAGGAATTAGTTAAAGAGATCACGGGAAAAACTGATATAAAAAGCGAGGAACGCTGGAAAAGAAAAAGCATTAGAGAGGGATTGGCATTAGGTTGGAATCGGGGCATTCGAAAATCACAGTGCGATAATAGCGAGTCGGCAAGTCACTCAAGCAGCTAAATAAAGTCTACTAGTCGAGAAGCGGTTAGCTTATAAGTTTCGGAATAACAAATAAAGCTACGGAAGACAGCTGAGCGACTGCTAAATAGACTAGCGATATTTGAATTGGGATTTAATTTCAGCACTGACCTTTCAAGGACATATGGAACCTTGAAGTAAAACACGAAGTTACTAGAGGATAGTAGAGGCCGTAAAATTGATTGTGTTTAGAATTATAGTGCCTAAAGAATTAATTGAATGCCGGAGGAATGAACAACTGCGCATATAAAACCCCAAGTTAAGAATTATTGTGCTCAGTAGTAATCAGTAGTGCTTCATACAAGAACGTCTGATTATATGTATTGTTCCCGTGAATTAATTCAGTTAATGCTTAGAAGATTTATTTTAATGAGTGCTGCTTATTGTTAAAAGTGTTTACGGTTATAAAAAGTGTTTGTGTATAAGTAGATGAAGATAAAAGATTATTGGTAAGATTATTCCAACCTTAATATTTCTGTACAGAGAAGTGTGTGAGTTTCCTCCTAGAATTTCCTTATGTTAACAGTAACTATCGCAAAGATTAACTGAAGTGAAAATTTAAAGGTGTTTACTTGTAAAGCAGTGTTACTGCGATTTTATTGTATTTTGGAACTTAAGGAACTGTGAGAAGACTGTATCGGAGATGACAAATTTACCATTGTCAGAGTTTGTAAGACAGTATTATAGGAAAGGCTGAAGTGTTTCTAATAACTTAGTGATTTAATCTTGAGTGTATAATTTGTGATTATAAAATTAAATATTTGTTTTTGTTAATCTAAAGTTGTATTTTGCCTGAATCTCTTTTACTGCACCATTCATAAAATATTCGAGCCATAGCTGGTAAAATAAGTAAGTTAAATATACTCGGCCAGTATATATAATATTAACACCTAAAAGGAGAGATAGTTGCGAGTTGGTTTATCTTCAATTCTTGAACTAATTCAGATATAAAGTGGTGCAGTCTTTAAATATAAATTTTCTTTATATTTGAATTAGAAATCAACTAGCAACCTTCTATTTTGTTTAAGAACATCATAGTAAATAACAAGTCGGATCCAAGGTATAAATTAAGACGAAGTAGGATCCAACAATGGGAACATAAAACTATGATAAGTGCATGCAGGCACTTTTCAATCAGATTATTTTTATTGGCACAACAGTTCATGCTTATAGTAATGCTGTAATTCTACTACATAGACGGAATTTAATGAAATTTGATATTTGGGATATCTTACAAGTAGTTTCAGTTGAAGTCAGGTCATTTTTAGGCAATACTAAGCAAAATTTTGCCATTAGAAATATCACCATTTGATTGCCCTTTTTGAATACAGTAAACTTTTCACAGATATGAAAGTTCTTGTGATAATGATGGAAATATCATTAATCAAGAATTCAACTCCAAACAGTCAAACTGGTATTTTTATTGTTTATAGTATGAGTCTGCTGGCATGATATATATTTGATCATGAACACACACACACTGTGTGTGTGTGTGTAGTTAATGATTTGTTGGTAGGCAATTTTCTGGACCTGGCTTTGGACTAAGGTTCAAGACTTGCTGATGAATGTTTTATATAATTGGAGTGTTTCTATATTTCCAAAAACAATATAAAATGATAATACGTGTAAGGCCTTGCTTACTGAATGGAATTTAATGAAATTGTATTGAGTATCTTTATTAAAATTGATTGAATCCTATTCAATTTTTGTTTCAAATCATTTTAATGGAAAAATTAGAAGAAAAAACAATAATAAATAAGGAAATTATCTTAATCGTATATTCATTATCACAGCAATTGTAAAATGCATTTTATAATTGCTGTGAATCTTTATTAGTTAAATATTGCATATAGAATGTGTTCAGGTTTTCTCCTATCAAGTTATGTAAACAAATACACTCGGGCCTCTTTTTATGCATATCTTTTTTATGCGGTTTGAAGTTATGCAGTGCATAACTTCAAAACTTATGTACCGTTGTATATAATGAACAGTGTGTTGCAGCACATTCTGGTGTAATGCAAGTAACGTGTAAACAGTTAATAAGTTAAAAACAATATAAAATGATAATACGTGTAAGGCCTTGCTTACTGAATGGAATTTAATGAAATTGTATTGAGTATCTTTATTAAAATTGATTGAATCCTATTCAATTTTTGTTTCAAATCATTTTAATGGAAAAATTAGAAGAAAAAACAATAATAAATAAGGAAATTATCTTAATCGTATATTCATTATCACAGCAATTGTAAAATGCATTTTATAATTGCTGTGAATCTTTATTAGTTAAATATTGCATATAGAATGTGTTCAGGTTTTCTCCTATCAAGTTATGTAAACAAATACACTCGGGCCTCTTTTTATGCATATCTTTTTTATGCGGTTTGAAGTTATGCAGTGCATAACTTCAAAACTTATGTACCGTTGTATATAATGAACAGTGTGTTGCAGCACATTCTGGTGTAATGCAAGTAACGTGTAAACAGCGAGTGCTCATGAAGTTTAATTTTGCATGTGAGTGTTTGTTTTTCATTATCGTAAGTCTAAATTTTGCTAATTTTAATTTTAAAGATTTAATTTGGCGCAATAGAGAAAAGAATCAAAGAAAAGCAATTTCTTTGGAAATGAAAATTGCAATTTTAGATCGCTTAGCAAATGGAGAGGGATCTACCGCAATTGGTAAACATTTTAATTTAGGCGAATCTACTATAAGAGCAATTAAAAAGAATGAAGTCGCAATAAGAAAATCTGTCATTTCTGGCACAAAACTAAGTGCCAAATTATCATCGTACTCAAGAGATGCTTTATTAGAAAAAATGAAACGAGCTCTCGTAATTTGGATTGAGGAATTAACTCATTTAATTAAACAAAAAGCGCTTCAGTTTTATGAACAGATGAAGCAATTGGAGCCATCTATTTCTGCTTCCCAGGCTGATAAAGAATTTTCACTAGCAAAGGATGGCTAACTGGGTTTTTAAAAAGGAATGCACTTCACAACGTGAAGATTACAGACAGGTTGCAGCAACAGATGAAGCAGCCAAAAATATTCAAGAGAAGTTAGCCAAAATGATTGAAGATGGTGGATATTGTCCCGATTAGGTGTTTAATGCTGACGAACCAGGATTGTTTTGGAAGAAAATGCCTAGTTGAACTTGCATCGCAAAGTCTGAGAAAAAAGCAAGTGAATTTAAAGCAAGCAAAGATTGAGTAACGTTGTTACTTTGTAGCAATGCATCAGGGGATCGAATTTTGAAACCCCTCCTAGTAAATCGATCTCTAAGACCCCATGCTCTAAAAGGCAAAGATCTAAATCATCTGCCAGTACATCATCATAATGCATATCAAGGATTTAGGCCTAGCATGGCCTGTTCCGGCCTTAGAAGTCATCGTTGAATCGTTTAAGAGGACGTCCTGGTTTTCTTTTTCCTAATGGCTTGTACTTTAAGGCTTGTTTAGGTAATCTTTCTGTTTTCATTCTTTGAACGTGTTCCATCCATTTATGTTTATATTTTTTAATTTTTTCTATTACTGGTTCTTGGTTTAATTCTTTCATGATATCTTCATTTCTTTTGTGATCAAATAGGGTATACTTGCAGTTTTTCTCATAAACTTCATTTCTGCTGCTGTTAATCTTTGTTTGTCTTTTTGTTTTATTGTCCAGATTTCGCTTCCATACGTTAAGACCGGTAGGGCTAATGTATTGTATACTTTTAGCCTGGTTTGTTTTTGAACTAGGTTTGATTTAAATATAGAGTTAATTACACCTGTTATTTTTAAATATTTTGCAATTTTTACGTTTATATCTTTTTCATTTTCATATGTGATCATACATCCTAGGTAGTTAAATGAATTCACCTGTTGAATTAGCCTGTTGTCTTTTGAAATAGCCATCCAATGTACCTGCCGGTACATTGGATGGCTAATTCAAAGGCCTGGGTAACAACTGCCGTATTTACTGAATGGTTGAATAATTGCTTTGTACCAGAAGTGGAAACATATATGAAGCAAAAAGCTCACGATTTTAAAATTTTATTAATTGCTGACAATACACTGCATTTAGAACATCCAAATGTGTGCAGGTAGTGTTTTTCCACGCAATACAACAAGCAATGCATAATTGCTACTTTTAAAAAATATTACGTTAAACACACTTTTCAATTTATATTGGATAAACTAGAAAATGAATCATTAACAGTAACTGACATTTGGAAAAAAATTTCTGTTTTGGACTGCTTAAATCATGTTGCATCTGCTATCGCTGAAATAAGACCACAAACTTTAAATACCTGCTAGAAATCAACTTGGCCTGGATGTGCTGCAAACAGTGCAACCATTCAAATTTTTACATTATCAGCTGAAATCATTACTTTGGCACATGAAATTGGTGGAGAAGGTTTTGATACATTTAGCCAGAATGATGTAGACTAATTGCTTGTGGATAATGCCTTAAGTGACAATGATGTTATTGGATATCGATTAACTTTAGATATTGTCGAAGATCCAGAAAACGATAGTGAAGCGGAAGAAAAACCTGTCGCTCTTACTGTAAATATAATTCTAGGTCTTGAACTGTGCAATAAATTGGAAAATCATTTTCTTGTTAATGACACAAATTCTGAACGAGCTTTTAAATTCCAACGTGAGCTGAAGAACTGTATGTCTGGATATTGCGAGCTGTATAAAAAATGAGCAAAATTATCATCGCAAAGTTTAATCACTGATTACATTGTCAGAAGAAAAAAAATCAGCACAGAACGAGGGTGAAGCTAATTCTGTTTGTGAAGAACCATTGCCTTTATCATAGAATCTCATGTGTTCACTATCTCTTCTGGTGATGAAAGTGATTTTGCATAAGTTCGCAAACATTGCCGAATATTGTCTATTAGCGACGATAATTCTGATGAAAAAATGTAAAAAAAAGTTACTTTTTAATAAAATTAAATGAATAGAGCTTTAAAATAAACTTAGGCATTCTTATTTTCCTGAATTTTTATAAACATTTTTATGCGATTTTAGGTTTATTTTAATTCATTGCTTCAGTTTTATGCAGTTTTAGAAAATTATGGAACGTATCCCTAATTTTTCAATGTAAGTTAGGTCTTTTTTGTGCAATTTTTTATATGCGGTTTTCTGTGGAACGTATCTACCGCATAAAAAGACACCTGACTGTATATAACATAGTATACCAACATAGCAATAATGTATGTGCTATTAGCATTACATGTTCTGGTGCCATGAAGATAAATTTTTGAGAAATATTTTTAACTTGAATTTTTTTTTTATTTTTCGAAACCTTACTGTCTTGTTTCAAAACTTATTATAGTGCTACATGGTATAAATAATAATTATTATTATTATGGGCAGCTCCAAGGAGTCCTTAGCCTCATTGAGGTGGCCCACCATCATGTCAAGAACAACTATTCAACATTCACATAGTATCTGTCATACTTCTCCTTGAACTCATTTACAGTCATGGCACCCACAACAGATTCTGGCAGCTTATTCCACTCATTTACCACTCTCCAAGTAAAAAACCTAGCTCTAACACCCTTGCTAACCACACTCTTACCAAGCTTCCATGGATGGCCCCTAGTCCTCCCACTACCAGTCCTATTCTCATAAAATCTTCTGAATTAATCTTATAGAAACCCTTCAGTAATTTGAATGTTTCTGCAGCCCACAAATCTTCAACCTGTTCTCATAAGGTTCATTCCATAGTCCTGCTATTATCTTGGTCACTCGTCTCTGGATCCTCTCCACCTCCTCCCCATCAAGAAGAAACCCTGGTGCCCATATCTGGGCACAGTAGTCTAGATGGGGTCTTAATAAGGCTTGATACAGAGGAACAATAACCTGTTTGTCTCTGCTTGTTGAAGTGTTTTTCAGCAACCAAGTGATTTGATGAGCTGATTTTGCCACTTTTGCGATGTGTCCTCTAAACTTCAACTCCCTATCCACCAACACTCCTAAAACCTTGGCCTCGTCAATCACCTGGAGTACAGTTCCACCAATGTGATATACTGCTGCTAATCTTTTCACTGCAAAATGCAAAACCTTACATTTTTCCACATTAAATTGACATCCATTCTCCTTAGCCCAGTCCTCCAAATCATCCTGCAAAATTTTGACATCCTGAGCATTCACTGTGCTCTACCTAACTTTGCATCATCTGCAAACAGATGCACAGTTCCTCTCAGATCCTTTCCTATATCGTTAATGAACAAATTAAACAGTAGCTGTCCAAGAAAAAAACCCTGCGGCACACCGCTAGTAATATGCAAGGATAATGCAAGAAGAAAATAATTTGTTAAACTTGCTTGTATTTCACCAGATTTTCAACCATATCTTCAGAACACAAATTGGCAGTGTGGTAAATACATAGCACTTGATAGTTGTGGAGACAATTCAAATTATAACCAAAAAGGAACTTCGTCCTAACAAAGTGTCCCTGATTGGAGAGATCAGGCTAAATATCTTAAAATTATGGTCTCCCAGATCTCTGGATAATTAATGCAGCTATACTTGTTAACAATGGAAATGCTTTATAGCTGATGCTGATTCTAAAAATCTCAGACCTATTTGTGCCTTCGGTACAGCACAGTTGTCTTCTTCTAGTCCTGATTTGACATATGTCGCAGGTTACATTTTGTTCTTCAATGCAGATATTTACAGATTTACAAATCTGTCCAAAGTAGACTAAGTTGCATGCACAGAAAAAACAAACAACAACAAAAAAAGATGGTTGCAAGTTGGTTTTGAAAGTGACATGGAGATTATATTTTCAGAGAGCATTGGTTCTCTTCCTCAATATATCCTGAATATAAGAGATGGGAATAGTTTTGCTATGATCTTGTGTTTTATAGTAGGGATTGGTAGGATATACAGTATTTCATGCTTTATAGGTGTAGTAGCCATTGGCTGGATAATTGTTGAGCAGTTACCAAGTTCAATAGAGCAAGAGCTGTATAGTTTGAACATATAACCTTTGCTCTGAATGTAAATGTTTTGAGAATGCCATACTGTTGGAATAGACGATAGTGTGATTGCTTATTGTTGCTATAGGTCTGAAATTTTATTTTTAGAATCAGCATAAGCTATTATGCACTTGCTCAACCTCAACAAGTATTGCTGCATTAATTTGCTAATGATCTGGGTGATCATCATTCTAAGACAACATTTAGCCTGATTTCTCTGAATTAAATTTCCTTTAATTTAACCTCTAGAGGACACCTAGTTGGGAATTTAGTTCCTTTTCAGTTAAGATTTTATTAATTATTATTATTATGTGACACCTCCAGGGAGTCCAAAGACTCATTGAGGGAGGGCACCAACTACAACAAACCACAACTACTCTTATCATGTACACCAATGGCATCTACCACCCACTACCAGTATTTTCAGACTATCACAAACATCCATGCTCATAGTGGGATTCGAATCCACAGCATTGGAGAGTGGACACGCTGATCACTTGGCCAACCAGGCTGGTATTTGAATTGTTTCTATTCTACAACTAAGGTCTGTGTATTTACCACCTTTGTAATTTGTATTCTACATATGGTGGTTGGAAATCCAGCAAAATGTTACCAAGTGTTTGGTGAATTTATTTTCCTTTGGTGGAGTTTATACAGCATTCCCTCGATTAATGTGCCTCCGATTAGTCCTTTTTCGATTATTGCGCTTATTATATACATCTTAAAAATAAATATTACAGATTTTAAAAATTTTTCTATCTATACATTTTTATGGCTAACTATTTAAAAAAAAAATTACTCACTAGAATGAAATAATTTAGTTACCGGTTTAAATGATAAGTGATTTTACAGTCATTTTTAATGGCATACTACACTATTTCCATGTACACTTTATTCCAAATTTATTGCCAAAATTTGTCGTCTGCTAATTACATAGCATTTTGCTGATCATATCTCGTACTTCCTTTGCAAATGTTTTCTTTTCTTTTTTTTTATTGTAAAGTATTTTCCAAACCTTTCATCATGAGTAAAAGAAAATTAGTGAGCAAAAAAGTGGAAGTGTGAAAATGATTTGAAAAGTAATCTCATTTAAAGAAAAATGAACAAGGCGAGTCCAGATCAAAGTAGGACAAGAACACAAAAATGGGCGAATCAGTGCAATTTTAAGCAAAGCTGCTGAATATAAAGAGAAAGGTAAGGCTGCTTCAAGTTCATCATGCATGCACTCGGAATCAAAGTATTATAATGATTGAATTAGAGAGACTTCTTTCTACGTGGATCGAAGATCCATGTAAACAAAAACTGATTCCTGCTAAGCACTGACCTTATTAAATTAAAAGCATTAAGTCTCTTTGCAACCTTGAATGAAGCCGCTATCAATGATGGGAAAAAAGAATTCCATGCTAGTGCTTGGGTGGTTTGAGCGTTTCAAACAGAGAAATAGCCTATGTAATGTTCTAATCACAGGTGGGCTGCAAGTACAGATAAGGAGTTGGCTTCAAATTATCCAGAGATTTTGAATAAAATTGTGGAAGAAGGGGGCTGTTGTGACCACCAAATATTTAATGTCAATGAAACCTGCCTTTTTGGAAGTGAATGCTGTCCAAGACTTGTCTGGCCAATTCAGAGAAATCTCGGCCTGGTAATAAAGTCGCAAAGTGAAATGAAATTGTTGCTAGCAATATGTGAGCTGTTTGGAAGCACATTCTTCCACATTGTGCAAATGATTTTAGAGGCTTTTCAAATGAATCTAAGTTAATTAAATCTTATTCTGAGAAATTGAGTAATTCTGACCTGCTAAATTAAGATGCACATTGGGAAGATCCTGAAGAATATGAAGAAAATTTAATCACTGACAAGCCCAAAGAGATTTCACAGAAACAGTTTGAAAATATTTTTTGTACAATCGAAGTTTTTAAGCAGCAGTGTTTAGAGGCTGACCCTGATGAATGGAGAAGCTGTAAAATTTGCAGAAGAAAATTCAAGACGTAATAGGGCCATACTGTCAGTTGTATGAACAAAAGAAACAGAATGCCCACCAAACTTCATTAGCTCCATTCTTTGTTAGGAAGTAGAATAATAAATTTATATTCTGAATGTTTTATTGTCTTTCAGCTTCATGGTTTTCCTTTAACTAGGCTGTGAGATATATCCCAATTCTTTTATAAAAAAAAATTAAGGGTCAAAAAAAGAAATTTGAGGAACGAATTATACTTTTTCCATAGGTTATCATATTCGATTAGTGTGTTTTCAATTAATGCGCATGTTTTAAAGAACCCATTAGGAGCATTAATCGAGGGATTGCTGTACTATCAAGTATTATATATAACCAACACCTAAGATTATGAATGGTTTCCTAATAGTAATTAATGCTTTATTAGATGGTAGATGAATTTCATTGCTTCGTGTGAGACAATCGCATTGCTGAGAAGGCCTGAAGCAGTTAGAAAAAGTTTTTTTTTTTAATTACTAGAGCAAGGTTTCTGAATTAAATGATCCTCAGCTCATGTATGATAAGTTTAGTGTATGATAGATACGTTTTGTGGGATTCATATAATGTATATATATCGTATTTTTCCTTGTATAAGATGAACCCTACTTTTTCGAACCCAAAATTAAGAAATCAATATTTTAAATATAAAACACAACGCATTTGATATTTTTTTAAATATTCAAAGTATATTTAGTAATTGGGTAATATTTTTAAAATACATACTAAGGATATTATGCATCACTCTCAGTTCTGGCATATCATTTTCTTCAACCTCTACTGCATCACTACTATCTTCTGAGTCGCTATATATATATATATATATATATATATATATATATATATATATATATATATATATATATATATATATGAGATCATTCTCACTTCCATCCGTGGTATTGCTGATTCCGCATTTCTTGAAGGACTTCACAACCACCTCTTGCTTCACTCCATTCCATGAGTTTAGGATCCATTTCCATACCTCAGTAATGGTTGGTTTTTTCACTTTTCCTGTCAGTGTCAAGTTATTACTTACTCTTTTGCATCCATTTATTCTATTCTTCTTTCATCAGAGCTTTGAAGGGCTTGTTGATAGAAATATCTAGTGGCTGTAGCTGACCTATAAGTCCATCAGGAATAACTTCTAGCTGTGTTTGCAAATCTGCTGCAACCCTTTTTGTTTTCTGTTAAATGTACCTGGAGCTGATCAAACACAAGCACTGGCCTCTTTGTGAGCCCTCCAGGTCTTCTTGACCAAATCTTTGCAAACAAAATAGCCATGATCTCTTCATTCATCCAGCCATTCTCACGAACTTGGACAAGAACGCCAGGTGGTATGTTCTCTTTAGGGTATGTTTTCCTGTTAAAAATGAGCATAGGAGGCAGTTTGGTACCATCTGCATGGCATGAAAGGACAGCAGTATAGTGTGTCTTTTCATGACCACTTGTTTTGATTGCCACTGTTTTGACCCCTTTCAAAACATTAGTTCTGTTGGAAGGCACATCAAAATTAAGAGGCACCTCATCCATGTTTGCAATCTGACTTGGTTCAAAATCTTTTTTTTTTCCAAAGTTTTATGATATAGGAGTAAAACTGTTGGATTTTATTCTCATAAGCTGGTGGCATTTTCTGGGCTAACTTGGTTCGTGTTCTCATGGCCAACCCTTCTCTCCTCATGAAGTTGAAGCACCATTTTGTCTTTCCTGTGAAATCAACAATGTTCATTTCTCTTGCAAATCTTTGTCTCATATTGAATAAGCTTGGTTAACACACACATCCCACTCTGGCACTGCTCTATAATCCAAGTCTTAAGCCTCTGCTCCAAGTTTGCCCATTTTGCTGGTTTTCCTCTTAAGGCCGTCTTCTTCTTTGTCATCTTGAGTAGTAGTAGTTCTTCCTGTTTTCTCCATTGTCTATTCATACGCTCAGTGGGAGGAGGTCCAAACTGTCTCTCTGAAGCTTTATTTCCATGCTCTTTTGTGTAATTGACAACTTTTAACTTGTATTTTGGAAAATATGACAATCGTTTTTTATTTACGGACATTTTTATGGGCTACTGCTCAAAATATTGTTAATGCATTAACTTACCCCACCAATGAGTTGCAGGCGTATGAATGCTTTCAGAGTTCTGATTGGTTTATTCAGAATCGAACTTTACTGACGTTAACGCTGTTAACGTCAACAGAGCTAACAAAGGCTAGTGATTGGTGGAAGCCTTCGCGGAGACAAGGTACAGGCAGTTTCGTGATGGTAACTGCAGGTCTATTAACCGGTTATCCCCGTGTATAAGACGACACCCGATTTTTGGTCTAAAAATTTTAGAAAAAAGTATCTTCTTATACACGGAAAAATACGGTAATTTCTTTGGAACTTTGATCATAAGTTTTGCTTTACTTGTTCCTGCTTCCACATAACTCTTAGCTATCACATTTAATAGCCAATCCAATCCACTAGCCTGATATTTAAAACCATTTGTTGCACCTAAAAGATTATTGACACCTCCAAGGATTCAACACTGGAGGATGATATACACCACACAACCCACTGATTGCACTACTTACATCTACATACTAACAACAGAAATGAAGTTTATGAGAAAAACTTCAAAAGTATACTCTATTCCATCACAAAAGAAATTATGAAAGAAGTAAACCAGGAATCAGTAATAGAAAAAATAAAGACATATAAACATAAATGGGTGGAACGCATTAAAGGAATGAAAACAAAAAGATTACCAAAACAAATATTAAATTGCAAACAATTAAGAAAAAGAAAATCAGGATTTCCTCTAAAGAGATAAAACAATGACTTCTGAGGCCGGAACAGGCCATTGTAGCCTAAATCCATGAAAAGGATGATGATAGTGATGATCATATCTACACACTGATACTGTCTACCAACAACAGTATGCCATCTACCACCCACTAATAGTATTTTATGTCTATAAATTGCATGTGTTCTCCTGGTGATTTTTCTACTTGCAGGATGAAAAACCTGACTCTTGTAAAGTTAGATGAGAATCAAAGGTCTTTTCCGATCAAAGAGATGCATTATCCTGATTTTTCCGAATTGCAATCATAGAGGCACTTGGCATTCCCACTCATTATAACTGCCCTTTTTAACTTATTATTAAAGGTGATGTTCTTGTTTCAGATTGCAGAAACAAGAGCTCTTAACAAATCCATGCTGACTCCTATCACAAATAAAATTACCTTCATCTGACCCTCATACAAAGCTTATAAGTTTTTCCAAAATATTAACAAACAGACAGAAATACAAACTAGTCTGTAGTTAGTTACTTCTATTTTATATCATATTTATGCAATTGCAGTATGTTATCCTTCTTAGGGTCTCTTTCATATCCAAGACTTCCATTAGATAGCTGGGTTAGTGGCATTTAAACATAGTGAAATCTTATCCATTACCATTTCCTCCTTGTTGAAATCCAGAGTTATTAGTGTTCTAAGTAAACCTATATCATACACCTCCATTCCTTCCCATCCCTCTAGTAATAAAAGCTGTTTCACCAGGATGAAATAATTGATATGATTTAACATTTCTACAGTAGTGAACAAATTAATCTGAACACTCGCATTTTAAAGAAAACTTAATTTTGTAAGAAATGAAGTACGAAATTTAAACTCCAACTTTACCTAATAATTTATATATGCTCCTCTGTTCCTAATGAGTTCATTAATTCGCTTAGGCATGGACTCTACCAATGTAGAACACATTTTTCTTATTTTTGCATCTCAAAGCCATACTTCTATAATGGATTGTATCAAGTTATCCTTTGTATCACAATTTTTTAGTTTTCCAAAGTCTCTTTTTCACTATGGCCCCCAAATTTTCTAGTGCTTTAATGTCAGGTGAGTTACCTGGCCACTGAAGCAATTGGATATTGTGATTTCTGAGAAACTTTTTTTTGAAGTATGGCATGGAGCGAGATCCTGTTGGAAGATTAGTTCTTTGTCTTTCTGGACCTGTGGGACCACTCTTTTCGTCAATATTTTTATGTATTGGTCAATTTCATCATACCATCAACCAAGCACAAATGACCCTGGACCATCATGTGTAAAACATTCCCAGAACATCTTTTTAGCTGGGTTTAGCAGTTAGTTGAAGTGGTTGGGAGAAGTTCTCAATTTTTGCAAATCCACTGATTTGCAAAAATAGGGTACTAGCTCTCCTTGGACAAAGAAATGGCTCTGATTTGAGAATATGACCGTCTTCCATTTTTCTCAGCAGTCTTAATCTCTCATTTGTCCACCTGGAGCCTCTTTTTCTGCATAGTCTTTGTCAACAGTTGTTTCATTTTTGGTATGTGGGCAGTCCTCCCTGCTTCCAACAATCTTCAATGGACTGTCATGTCAGAAACATTAATTCCACTCTCTGCCAAGTCTCTATTTAACTCTACAGCAGACAATCTTCATTTTGCTTTTCTTAAATAGTAAGTGATCTTGAGTTAGTGTATTTTTCCTTTTTCGCTCACATTTTCCTGTGTCCACCACTCAATTCCCTATCTACAACGAACTGTATCGACACCAATGCTGCCTACTACCACTAGTATTTTCAGACTCTCAAATGGCTCTCATTTGAAAATATGACCGTCTTCCTTTTTCTCAGCAGTTTAATCTCTCATTTGTCTAGGTTGGACAAATGACAATAGCCCCACCAGCATCAGTAGTATTTAACAGACAATCGCAAATATCTAAGCCCACGGCAGGATCGAACTCACAGCCTTTTTATTATTATTATTTATGGTATCTCCATGGAGTCCAGAGAATCATCATGGAAAACCCAAATTAACCATCATAAATACAAACTATTAAACCTGTCCTAATCCATTCACCGTCAGGGAACTCGCAGCCAATTCTGGCAATTTGTTCTGTTCACTCTACGTGCAAAAAATCTGGTCAGCACACCCTCTAGTTTTCCCTTTTTGCTCACATTTTCTTGTGTCCACCACTTAATTCCCTAACTACAACGAACTGCATCGACACCAACGCCGCCCGCCTACTACCACTAGTATTTTCAGACTCTCAAATGGCTCTCATTTGAAAATATGACCGTCTTCCATTTCTCACCAGTTTAATCTCTCATTTGTCCAGGTTGGACAAATGACAATAGCCCCCACCATCAAAAGTAGTATTTCAGACAATCGCAAACATCTATGCCCACGGCAGGATCAAACCCACAGCCTTTTTATTATTATTATTTATGGTATCTCCATGGAGTCCAGAGAATCATCATGGGAAACCCAAATTAACCATCATAAACACAAATCCTATCAAACCTGTCCTAATCCATTCACCGTCAGGGAACTCGCAGCCAATTCTGGCAATCTGTTCTATTCACTCTACATGCAAAAAATCTGGTCAGCACACCCCTACTAATCACTCTCTTACACAACTTCCACAGATGGCCCCTAGTTCTCTGACTATTTTTCATATATTGAAAAATTTCACTTCCATCAATTCTATAAATCCCCTTTAATAGCTTACAAGTTTCTGTCATGTTCTCTCTTTTCTGCCAACAACTAAACTTTATAACCCACAGACCTGTCACCATCTTGGTCACTTGTCTCTGAATCTTTTTTTGGCCATCTCCTGGTCCCAAGAAACCCAGATGACCAAATCTGTGTGCAGTAGTCAAGATGTGGCTGAATCATAGCCTTATAAAGCGGGATAATAACTTTCTTATCTTTACTTGTCAGCATGTTTTTCAACATCCAAGTAATTTATTGAGCTTTTTTACCAACCTTTGTAATATTATTATTATATGGGTACCTCCACGAAGTCCGAACACTCATCACGGGAGACCCAATCTATCATACCTCTCCTTGAACTCATTAACAGACAGAACACTCACAACTGACTCTGGTAACCCATTCCACTCATTCACAACTCACCAAGAAAAAAATCTACTCCTCACATCCCTATTAACCACACATTTATTCAATTTCCAGGGATGACCTCTTGTTCTAGTCCCTGTAGTCAACTGCTGAAAAATTTCCCCTGCATCTATCTTATACAACCCTTTAAGGAGATTGAATGTTTCTACCATATCCCCTTCTTTTTCTCCTATCAACCAACTTCTGCAATGCACACACACCTTCAATCTATCTTCATAGGGAACATGCCATAGGCCACTCAACACCACTTTGGTCATTTGCCCCTGAATCCTCTCCACCCAATCCTTATCTTCAAGAAACTCAGGGACCAGACTTGAGCACAGTAATCTAGATGTGGGCATATCAAGGCCCTATAAAGAGGAATAACACTCCCTTATCTCTACTTGTTAATGTTTTTCAATAGCCGAGTAATCTTATCGGCTACCTTAAAACCTTAGTAATATTGTTCTCTAAACTTTAACTCTCTGTCTGCCACCACCCCTAAATATCTAGCTTCATCTATTTCCTGGAGTATAGTGCCATCAATGTGATACACAGCTTGTAATCTATTCATCCCAAAATGTATAACTTTACGTTTCTCCACATTAAACGGACACCATTAACCTTTGCCCATACTGACAGCCTGTTTAAATCGTTCTGCAAACTCTCCACATTGTCTTGATTAACTATTACTCTACTTAATTTTGCATCTTCAGAAAATAACTGAATATTTCCTTTCAGGTTATTTCCTATATCATTTATGTACAAATTAAACAGCAATGGTCCCGGGTTCTGTGAGAATGCACATTCTCGCAGAACCCTAGCTGATATCCCATCTCATCCCTCAGCTGTATTTATATTGAGATTCTGCAATATCCAAAGAACCTCCAATTCATCCACCTCTGTTCCCACATTAGTGTCCATCCTTGGTGCATACCACTAGTTGCATGCTTTCACTTGTATTCTACTCTTCTAGACAGTTATCTTTTTGATAACTGTCTAGAAGCTGCCCTCTTATCCACATAACCAGTGTCATATCCATCTCCATTTGTTCTAATTTGCATAACAGTTCATTGTGGTATTCTGTCAAATGCCTTTGCCAAATACAGCAGAATCATCTTGTAGGCATTTCCTTTATCCAACTCAGCTGTTACTCTATTATAAAATCTTAGTAAATTACTAAGACATGACCGACCCTTCACAAAGCCATGTTGATCCTCATACAGTATCCTATTTTTATCTACCCATTCTTGAATTCTGTTTTTTAATAATTTTTTTAGTACATTAACCACCATGCCTGAGATAGTGATTGGTCTATAATTTACTGCTGCAATCTTAGAACCTCCCTTATGCAAAAGAATTAATTTGTCCTCTTTCCACTCCCTTGGAATGCTACCAGAGCTGAGACTTAGTCTAGTCAAAGGCATTGCCAGTTCCCTTGTGCATTCTCACAGAACCCTAGCTGATATCCCATCTCATCCCTCAGCTGTATTTACATTAAGATTCTGCAATATCCAAAGAACCTCCAATTCATCCGCCTCTGTTCCCACATTAGTGTCTGTCACATGTTAAAGCAATAACCTCACTGGGATGATATACCCTTGCAAAGTGGTCATTCAGTAACTCAACTATTTTATCCATTTCTGTCTCCTCGTGACCATTGTCACTTATTAAGGTTAATCTTCCATAGTCATTCTTCCTCTTGCTTGCCACATAACGAAAGAACTCTTTTTGATTTCATTTGGCCTGCTTGGCTAGATTCTTCTCATAATCTGATTTTGTCTTCTTTGCCATGCTGGTCACCATTCTTGCCTGAGCCTTGTACTGTTCATGAGTTTGCTGGTCACCTTTCTCTTTATATATCCTCCACAGCATTTTCTTCTTCTGCAGTTTGTGCTTAATGATATTACTCATCCAACTCCTACCTGATTAGCACCCTAGGTTACAATTTAATACTGCTTCCTCTAGATGATCCTTAACTATATCCCATGCACTACTAACATCCTTAACCTGCAGTGCTTTTTATACCATTGTACAGATTTAAGCTTCTTCCTATGCATGTCATAATCACCTGCCTTGTAGTACCACAAATACTCCTCCTTGATAGAATATTCCTCATGTTGTACAATCTCCCAAGTCAAGACTACATGGTCACTTTCATCAGTTGGAGGCAGTGTTGTCACCTCGGTTATGAACGAATAGCTCTTCTGATCCTATGATCCTTCATCACACTGCCTCAAGTAATTATCTGTCAGCAGGTGTATAAATTTTATTTCTTTCTGGTCTATCTGCATAGTTGAAGTCCCCCATAATAATCACTCGACCTGTACTCATTCTACTAATATAGCTATGGATGTCTTCCAGATCATCTGTGGAACTCCCTGGTCTTTAGCAACAACGAACTGTCTATTTTGTCTTATTGGCCTTAATCTTACACCAGATTGCTTCAAATGAATAGCCATCCTCTCACTTACCTCCTATCCTTTCTTGTGCATTGTTGCAAAACCCTAGCTGATATCCTATCTCATCCCTCAGCTGTATTTACATTGAGATTCTGCAATATCCAAAGAACCTCAAATTCATCCACCTCTGTTCCCATATTAGTGTCTGTCATATAGGAACCAAGTTGAGGATTTTGGATGCCGTTGTTTTTTTGACAGCAACTTGTGGATGTGAGACTTAGAACATAAAGAAGTCTGATAGGAAAAGGATAGCTGCTTTTGAGATGTGGCATTACAGAAGGCTATTGAGGATATCATATACTGAAAGGCAGACAAATGGATGAGTGCTAGAAAGGATCAGGAAAACTTTGTTTCTTATACTCCTAGCGGTCATGTACAGACATAAGTTACCTGTATGCTTTTTTTTTTTTTGTGAACTCTTTAGTCTACATGACACAATTGGGATTTGCAGATCTCTGTCTTTATTTAGTGCCTTACTTATGACATTCTTGGGCATGCTTCATGAACTGGACGAACATAAAATCGTTCCCTCCTCATAATCATTTCCATGATAAAACCCATAACATTGTCTGTATGTCACTCTTACACACAGATTCTCACAATGTCTCCCATCATAATTTCATTTCTCTGACTGTTTGTCAGGTCTCATGCTGATTAATAATGTCTCAAGACTTTTGATACCAAACACATTCAAATGTAGGCCATCTCTCTCTCTCTTATACAAATCCATTTTTCCCTCATACTTTTGCCGCACATTCAAAACCTCGCATCCATTTCTTTTACATAGCCTACACATCGAATTGTTTGCCATCAAAACCCTTCTTCATAATTAATTTCTATTACATCTAGGTAATATATATAGAATTTTCACTTTCTCACTCTTCACTCTCTTCTTCCAACAATCCTTTTCATATTCTCTCTCATACTTATTGTTAGTTAAGTCATTTGTACCTACTAGAATTAAGAACTCTCTTGCTTTGCTTTTCTGTTTCTCAATTGCTTGTTTTTTAGTTTTAATTTTTGCTCTGGGAGAACTTGTATTTATAACCTGCTCATTAATCTCCCTACTGGCAAATGTGGATGAAATAGTGACACAGATTTGCACTTCTTGTCCATGTTATTCAATGGGTTTTAGAGCTTCATATCCAGATTTATCTCTACGTCTAAAAATGTCTTGGCCAGTTGGGGGGGGGGGGGTTAATGGCATGTTTTATGATAGTCTTCCATACCAAATATATATTGTTTTTACAATCAATTTTGCTTATCAGATTTTCATTATGTGCTAACATACCTGATTTTGTGCTTTTGTTGTTTCTCATTTTACTGCTTAACTTTCTTATCCTTCCTGTGTTCCTTTTAAACACTGCTCAACTTTCTGTAATTTCCACATCGTCTATCTAATAAGCTTTATTATTCTTATTGACGGCATCTCCATAGTGTCCAAGGACTCATCACAGGAGACCCAAATCAACCATCATACACACAAATCCTGTTTTGAATCCATTCACTTTCAGGAAGCTCACAACCAACTCTGGCAATCCATTCTACTCTCCACATATTTGTCATATATTGAAAAATTTCACTTGCATCAATTTTATAAAACTCCTTTAATATCTTAAAAGATTCTATCATGTCCCTTCTTTTCTGCTTATCAACTAAACTTTGTAACTCACAAACCTTCAACCTATCCTTGTAGGGAGTATTCCATAGGTGTCATCACATCTTTGGCGACAAGTCTGTCACCATCTTCATCACTCGTTCTGAATCTTTTCGACCAACTTCTGGTCCCAAGAAACTCAGGTGACCAAATCTGTATGCTGTAGTCAAAATGTGGCCAAATCATCCCCTTATAAAGAGGGATAATAACTTATCTTTACTTGTTAGTGTGTTTTCAACATGCAATTAATTCGTTGAGCAATTTTACCAACTTTTGTAATATGCTCTCTGAACTTTCCAGAACAAGACCACATGATCACTCATCCTAATTGGAGGCAGAGTGTTTACCTTGGTTATGGATACATCTACTGATGCTATTATCAGATCCAACACCCTCAAACCCTATTCCACTCTGTAACATGTTTCATGTAATTAAGCATTAGCAACTGCATACATCCCACTTGCTTGTTATCTCCCCTTTCCTCCCTCCAATCGATGCCTCATAGTTTTAAAGTCTCCCATAATAATTATTTGGCCTACACTCATTGTGCTGATTTGCCAATACATGGCATCCTGTGGTCTATAGCAGCACCCAACAACGTATTTTGTCCTATTTGCCTGTATCTCATACCAAACAGCCTCAAATGAACCATCTCCCTCAGACCTAATATCTTCGTTAACTGCTAATTTTGTTGGTTGTAATTCTGCAGCTATCATCAGCAATACCCCACCTCCTGTGCTGTTCCTTCTATCCTCCATAAAAATAGAATAGCCTTTACATTCTATCCCTGTAACTGTATCATTTTCAGTCAATCAGGTCTCAGTGATGCCTATAATTTTTGGCCAAGTTGAGTTTACCAATGCCAGAAACTCCTCACCCTTATTCCTGATACCTCTTGCATTTGTTTACATGCATTTCAATTTCCCTTTATACCCTTAGTTACCCTTGTGTAATGTCATTACCAACCCATTTAAACTGGAGACCTGTGAAATCCCATTCGGCATTGCATAATCATTACTGTACCCATGCTCATTTATCACAAGGGTAGCGGGATGCTAGATTTCATCCTCCCTAATGTCTCTAGTTTCCCTAGTTTTGCATTATCACACTCACTAAACAACAGTTTCTCTAAACATCTAACTCCAAAACTATTCAAATGCAGTCCGTCCAGTATATACAAGTCCTTTCGTCCTTTCATTTTAGAATTTAAATGATTTTCAGTTCGCGCAGTTAGCTGAGTGGTTACGTGCTCTGCAATGATATGCCTGGGAAAGGAGTGTCCTGCATTCGTTTCTCGTCGCTTACATGAGGAGCTAAGGATCTTTCTCAGACATAGCCAATTTAGCTGGGCGTGGGCTGCAGGGTTTTTCCTCCAGCAAGCAAGCAAGCAAACTGGTCTTAAGAGCACAACGCTTCACAGATGATTACACATGGTTGAGCATGGAGGTAACGACCCCACCTCATAGTGAGTTATGAAACCCAAAAATGGAAGGCCATGACCCTATATGGGTCTGTAGTGCCAAGGAAGAAGAAATGATTTTCAATATCCTCTTTAGCAGTTCAAGTCTTGTTTATCTCAACTTCGTTTTTCTTGTTAGCATTCTGTTTTTTGTGATTTTTGGTGCCATTTCACAGCTATTTAATATCTCAAAAAATGTTATAAAAACAAATCTACTCTAATATACCATGCAAGACCAATTTTTTAAGGAGGAAAAACTCGCAATAAAACAGCTAAAATTCACCAATTTTACATTAGCACTAAATACACTGACAATTTGCAATACGACCTCAAACCCAAATCCTTTATATTAGGATATTCTTGTATTTTTCCTGATTTTAAAAATTTAAATGAAAATGCTGTTTATGGCTGTTCCTGTTCATTTGTGTTTTGAGCATGGCATTAGATGGGATTTATTATTATTACAGGCAACTTCAAGGAGTCTTTACTCATTGAGGGAGGTCCTAAACATCACGTAAGAACTATCCAATATTTGCACAGTATCTATCATAATTTGCTTTGAACTCATTCAGTCATGGCACCTACAACAGACTTTAGATTCTTAATGGGTGGTACGATGTGCAGAATGTAGGTATCACTGTTTTTGTTGTTTAGAGAGTTTGTGGTTATAGTTATTTCTTTGTGATTTTTTAAGTTTATAACCCATAAAATGGACTTTGAAGAACACCTTCATCTGAAGATGAAGAATATAATTTAAGTACTTTAGAGTATGAATGGTCTCATTCCATCTTATCAGAAAGTTGTGAGAAAGTGAATCTGAAGAAATAAGTTACTTCTCCTTATGGCATGAAGTAACGGAGCTAGAGTTTATCCCCATCCGAGAATTCTCCTTGTAGCAAACTCCCAACTCTTTCAACATCTGTAGTTCAAATCCCTTCAACGTTTTTAATTTTTTTGATAACTAAAGTTGAAACAACAAATTATTAGGCATACTTAGAAGACAATCAGATATTGGAATCCTAACTGCAGTGCAATCCTAATTTTTGCAATAACACAAAGACTTGTTTGCAAACCTAATTACTGGCTTTACTGGATGATGAAGCCCCCTCATAGACACCCACATTCTTTTGAAACTGCAAATTACTAAAAAAGGTTTAGACTCTTGAAGAGGTATTTTCATTTTTCAAATAATGACTACTGTGATGTTTATCTCCATTCAAAATTCAAATCGCTATGTAATCTACATTGTGATGTGACCAGTGATGAGTCTCATATATTATAAAGGTCATCTTGGTTGAGTGCAGTATATCTAGATTCAGAATAAAATTGTATATACCATATGAATCAAAGTCAAGTCATGTTTGGTCTACTAAAATTTATATAGGAAAAGACATTCCTGTATCAATAATTTGTGATTATACAAATTATGACTTTGATGAAACGTTTATTAGGAAAGTGTCATTGCTTGGCTGCTGACAATTTTTTTACATCTCCCTAGCTAGCAGATTATTGATAAAGCATCGACCAGACACACGGTACAGTCAAGCAAACAAGAAAAGAAATCCTCCCAGAATTAAAGAAGAAAAAACTGAAAAGAGGTGACAGAATAGCATTCTAGCATTGTAATGAAATAGAAAGATAAATGTGATATGACTACTTTTATAGTTAAACTCAAATGAAGTAATGTCAATGTAAGAACAAAGCTGTTATCCTCCAATTGTAGTTGATTATAATAACATAATGGGAAAATTGATCACATTGATCAGTCTACCAACATAGCCAATAAAAAAAAAGAAAGGGAAGGTAGCTATATGGAATTTACACATTCTCCATGGAAAATCAAGCCAATCAAAGAAACCCGTTAATTTTAGAAAGGAACATACTTTATTTGAAAATACGTCATTTATGAATACTCATGGTTGTCTAGGAACCAGTCCAATAGAACAGTTTTCTAGGTGATGTTCCTTTACTGAAAAGAAAACAATTCAATGAGAATGTATGTTATATGCATATATATAAAAACATGCAAAAGATGAAAAATTTAGGCAGGAATCAAGATATTTCTGTCCCTGTTGTATGTGATACCATTAGAGAATACCACACTAAAATTATTTTTAATTATTTTACTTTTTTTTTTTTTACTTGTCATGAAGGAATTATCACTTGTAAAACAAAAAAAATAAATTGGATTTTCTTTTATCTACTCAATGAGAGGTGTTATACTCCCAAGATAACTCAGACATATTCTTATTGAAAAGTGAATCTTTTAAAATGCAAATTTTAAAGGATCAGTGAAGTAAGAATGCTTCTTTTTTTTTTTTTTTTTTAGAAAAAGTGACAAACATAATAACACTGAATAGGTTTCATGCACCATATGTAATGCACAATTTTCTGTTGGACATGGAGGACATTCCAATGTTTTGCAACATATCAAAACAAAGAAACACAAGCAGTGAAAAGTTCTAACAAAAACATTTACTCATCGTTTTGAACAATTTAATTTCATTCCCAAAATAAAAACTGTAGAGTGGAAAACAATCTCTAGCTTAACTCCAAATTCAGTATCCACATTAACACAAGTCATGGATCTAGATTATTTAATGACTTCTACTACCTACCTGAAAAGTTATACTGAAGGAAAAATTGCACTTTGGAATGATAATCAGATCTGTTAGTGATAAATAAAAAGTTTTTCAGCCCTTTCATTATGAAAATATTCCTTTGAAAACTGTTGAATTTATTTTGAAGCTACCTGTTTCTACTGCTTCAGCAGAAAGAGTTTTATTATTATTATTATTTGACACCTCTGAGGAGTCCAAAGACTAATCGAGGCAGGGCACCTTTTCTACAACTCTGTCTCCACCAACTACAGTGAACCGCTTTTGTACTTTCACTGTAAATTTTAGGTGCGTGTTATATATTTTATTATACATTTCATATTCCTATTATTAACCACAAACGTCCATGCCACACAGGATTCAAACTTGCAGCCTTTTGGCTGGAGAGTGGATACGCTAACCACTCGGCCAACCAGGTTTTATCTTTAATTAATTTATTATGGGACAGGGAGAAAAATAGATTGCATATTATTATTATTATTCAGGCCTCCATGGAGTCAAAAGACTCATCATTTCCTTCTTAAGAAAACACTGTCTATCATACCACTCCTTGAACTCAATGACCGTTCTTGCTCTAACCACTCTTTCAGGCAGTGCATTCCACGTTTCAACTACCCTCCAATCAAAGAAACCACTCCTCACCCTCTTGCTCACAGCTTCCTTTCATAACTTCCAGGGATGGCCCCCCCCTTGTCATTGCTTCTTCCTGCTGTTCTACCAAGCAAAAGAACTCCCCAATGTCTACTCTGTAACTGCCTGTCAACAGTTTAAGTCTTGATCATATCACCTCCCTTTCTTCTATCCACCAAACTCTACAGACCATATTCCCTCAGTCGATCCTTGTAACTGATAATGTACAGTCCTGAAACCATCTTTGTTATCCACCACTGTATATTAACACTGTAAAGTCAGTGATAATTATAAAAATATTTGAAAGGAAGTGTGATATAAAAGAAAAAAAAAAGTACATTCTTCTGAAAAGTATGAGGGAAAAGAATATGCCAACTGCATTAGTTACTGCAGCAAAATTCCAAGAACCTGAGATGCAGGTGCAGCATGCAGATAAATTTTAGCTGCTTGTTATGTATTTTATTATACATTTCATATTCCTATTATTAAAAAAAGTTTATTATTTACCAGTTTTCCTCTTAATTAGCTTTTTTAAAATACAATTTAATTTTAATTTATGTTAAAATAGCAGAATAGTGAATTTTCAGATATTTAAATGTTTTGAGTAAATCTCAACCCCTCTCCCTCAACAGTTGATGTCCCTCATCTCTTAATTAGTGACACCCAGTGGTGGGATTCAAATAATTTAACAACCAGTTTGCTGCCCTAACGATGGTTTTAAGTATAAAAAAGCGATATACCGAAAGGTAGTTTATTATTTCATACAGTTAATACTTAAATAAGAACAGTTAAAGAGGTACACAAAATTAGATTATGTTATAAGAAAAAGTTGTAAAATATTAATGAAAAAATATTAAATAATACCTGACAAAAAACAAAACTGTTATTTAAGATATTTCCATATTGCTTCTTGATTGGCGTCCTCGCTTGCAATTTTCTTCGCTTTTATCCGAGCATCATCGGCTGTGTGATTTATCATTAACCATATTTTCACTGTAGGAGTAGGATCCCATTCCTTTAGAGGTAGGCCGATTAGCCTAATAGTCTTTGTGTTTGGTATATTAGAAACAGTTAGGTGACTTTTCTTCTCTGAACATATTATGTCCATCTTTGAAAAACCCCTTTCTGCTTCTGCTGAACTTACAGCAATTGTTCTGACAATATTTTTAGCTCTTTGAACACTTTCAGGAATTGCATAATTCTGGGAATTTCTTAAAACGTTTTCAACGAAATCTTGATAATCATTAATATCAATTTGGTAATTAAAAATGTCACTAAATACGAGCAATTGTTCTTCAGCTGCTTTTCATGGAACTAGTACTTGTTCAATATTCCAGTAATCTGGCTCCAAAAATTTGAGAAATTGTAATTTATTCCTATCTTGAAATTGGCTACAACTTACTTTTAAATGTTCACAATCCATTGTTTATTATTATTTTTTTTTTCAAATTTATTATGATGTTTTCTAAAAGTCATTCCAGAGGAAGCCAGAGAAATCTGATTTTCTACAAATTTTATATTTTTGAAGGTTTCTGAAGTAATTAATTCATCAACTTTTTTTTTTGTATGGGCCCTTTTCCTTTCCAAGCATTTGAAATGCTTTAATAGATCTTATCATGAGTTTTTCAGCCTTTATTATGTCTATATTTCTTCCTTGTAGTGCATTTGAAAGAAGAGAAATTTCGTTTAAAATATCAATCATCAATGCCAAATCAGTTATAAAATATATATTTTCAAGACCGGCAGCCATACCTAAGACTTTTTTATTTGAATAAAAATAGTGATGTAGCACTGGATAAGTGTGCCACATAGCTAGGGTTGACCTTAAACTACAGGCAGCCCATCTTGGCCCCAAAACTCTACCAATCTTTATAATTTCAATTCCAAGTTGTTCGGATATTTTGAAAAGTTCAATTTGGTTCTTATTGGATTGATGAAAAATAGTATATATCTTATCAATAAATATTTTAAAATGATTTGCTTGCTTTATTTCCTTTATAGAATCATCTAAAACAAGATGGAGGCGATGGTTTATAAAAATAAAAATGTAGTATTTCATCAAAGTTACCAAGAGTTTTATGAAATGAATAAATAAATATTACAAGCATAGTTCCGTCTAATTTTTTTCACCTATAGACGGAATAAACATTACTAAGAGCGCTTAGTAATATGCTGTTGCGAAGATGAACGTTAAAAAAAAGGGAGGAATGTAAATTTGTGATTTCCACAATGGGTGGCTGCCAAGGCACCCACCTTAAAGAGAACTCCGATTACAAGTGCCATTTTAACAACCAGTTTGCCGAACTCAACAAAAAATTAGGTAATGGTTCTGCCGAACCGGTGTGAACTGGCTGAATCCCACCACTGGGATTCAGCCGGTTCACACCGGTTCGGCAGAACTGTTACCTAAGTTTCCCAACTTAGCATCTCCAGTTGTTTGCTGATGATGCTAAGTTGGGAAATGTGATAATGTGCATTTCTGATATATTATCTGCAAGATGATTTAAATAGGCTAATGCTGTGAGTAAACTAATGTCAATTAAATATTGCCAAGTCTAGGGTGATGTGTTTTGAACTGAGTCAAAATCGCATCTGATCTCATGAGTTCTGTGGGAATGAGAAGGGAGTTGAAAATGTTTAGAAGTTCGTGACTAAGATAATATGCCTGGAGTGTTTGCTGTGTGGAAAAATTGAGGAAATGTTTTCTTCAGAGTTGGGGAAATAAAGGGAGACAGTATATGAGAAGTTAGTAAGGAGAATTTTTGGTACAGATATGGGGACAGTTTTTAGATTCACTGCAGGTGGAAAAAGAATAAGAGGAAGGCGAGTAAGAATATGGTTCAGCAACTCTAAATGTCGGTTTTTCGCATGATATGTGGTGGTTGTGTGGAAATTAATTGCCTTGTTAATAGTGAGTGTTGTTTTAGTGAATGAATTAAGGAGAGCAACACTTATGTTATTTATACTTAATAATGAATTATAATCTTTTGTTTTTTTTATCATCCTTTATCCATGTTTGAAAAAATAGGTTTGCATTTAGGCTATCACATGAATTCTGTATATCATGTAGTTGAAGTTGTTAAGATGGGTAGTGATGACTGTCATTGCTACCACCTGAGGTTAGGAATAAGAGATAATAGCTTTGATTATTGATTATGGTGGTGTATGTAATGTATGTGTTTAAATATATTTGTGAAGTGGATGTGAAAGTTTTACTTTGACTGAGTTTTATTTTACATTTAAAAATGTACTCGCCCTATCCTTGATTATGCTTTTGGGACTGTATATTGTTTTGAAGTGATGAGTAAAATGCAATTTCTGTGTTTAATTTTTGTTCATTTATTTATATTTTTAAAACCAGGTATTCAGAAGTTTCCTGTAGCAGTTTCGATTGGAATAATTTGTGGTGAATTACTCTACCACTATAAACAAAGACAGTATGCTGAAAGGGATGCAATAATCAAACGCTATCTACAACTTCACCCAGAGGATTTTCCACCTGAAGGTTACTTACTTTGCCTCTGTTTTTATATGCTATTTAAAGTTTAATGGATTTTTAAAATTTCAAGGTTAAGAGCTACTGTTGGTGTTTTTATTCTTATTGGGATACACTAGAACAAAGGTCTCTGATTGACTTCTTTATAGTCTCAGCAGACCTATTTTCCTCAGTGTTGGATGTTTGTGTGAGAAGAGGAGCAGAACTGTCAACTGACCACCGCCTTGTTGTGTGCACTCTACGGCTTCAGAAACCAGATGCTACCATCAACGCTGGTAAGCCTAAGTAGCTAGACCGCGTGAAATGGGAGACATTGGAAAATGAGGCTGTGAGGAAGAATTTTGCAGATGACATTTCCTCCAGGTTCAAAGAGATTCCCAAGCATACTGCAGATGTTGAGGAGTGGAAGCTGTTCAGAACAGCTGTCACTGCCTCTGCACTCTCATGCTGTGGCAGAAAGCGGCTCGGTGTGGCAACGGGCAGTGAGAAAAGGACACCTTGGTGGAACCAAGAAGTTCAAAAAACTGTCCGGGCAAAAAAGGAGTCCTACCTAACATGGATTAGGGTCAGGTCACCTGAGATGCGTTTGCGGTATGCTGAGCACGAAAAGCTGCTGCTGAGGCAGTAAAGACAGCAAAGCAGACGGCTTGGGAATCCTTTGGAAAAAGATTAGACTCATTGTATGCAAATGCAAACAAAGTATTCTGGAAGATCATCCGCCACCTTCAAGGAAGGAAATCGTGCACAGCAAGGGAAATTAAGGCCTCTGATGGTGCACTTTTAACAACCGAGAAGGATATCCTCCACAGATGGAGGGAATACGTTGAGAGCCTTCTTAACCCGTTGTGGACATCCAAGAGGTGCAGATCGGGGCAATGACTAGTCTCACAGCAGAAGAGGGAGGTCCATTTAGCAATAATTGCTAAAATTGGGCGAGGCTGCTGGCGATGACAAAATTCGGCCCGAAATGCTAAAGCCTTAAATCGAGACGGTGTTCTCTGGCTGACTCGAGTGTCAGGCTGTTTGGATATCTGGGTGAGCACCAAAGCAATGGCAGACAGGCATAATAATACCAGTCTTCAAGAAGGGAGACTAGAAGGATTGCAGTAACTATCGTGGCATCTCTCTGCTCAGCCTGCCTGGGAAAGTGTATGCTAGGTGCTTGGAAAGACGGTGCAGGAGCATAGTTGAGTCAAAGTTCCAGGAAGAACAATGTGGCTTTCATCCTGGTAGAAGCACAACTGACCAAATCTTCACTTTAAGGCAAGTCTTTGAGAAATCTTGGGAATATGCCAAGAATGTCTACACGTTTTGTGGACTTGGAGAAGGCATATGACTGGGTTCCTCGGGATACACTTTAGCAAGTAGTACAGGAGTATGGTGTGGATGGCCAACTATTAGCTGCCATCAAGTCCCTCTATGAGTGCCCAGAGTTTTGTGTCAGGGTAAACAGCACAAAGTCTGAACCTTTCATAGTTTCCGTTGGCCTCCACCAAGGGTGTGTTCTGTCACCCCTCCTTTTTATAATATTTATGGACTGGATTGATAGGCACAGCCGAGGCAGTGAATGTGTCAGAATTGGAAGATGTAGCATTGGACGTTTTGCTTTTTTGCAGATGACCTAGTTCTGCTTAGCTGTTCCACAGATGACCTCCAGCAGACCCTGGATAAGTTTGTAGTTGTTTGTGCAGACACCAGAATGAAGATCAGTGTGGCCAAAACTGAAACATTTGTGGTCTCAAGACAACCATCCCAGTGCACTCAACATGTAAGTGGAGTCGCAATGAGGCAGGTGGAGAAGTTTAAATACCTTGGGTCCATATTCACGAATGATGGAAAATGGGACGTAGAGCTAGATACTCGAATTGGCTTAGCAAGCTCAATATTGCGGGAGTTTGGCTGTTTGGTAGTATTGAAGCAGGAATTAAGCCAGAAGGCAAAGCTGGCTGTCTTCAATACAGTCTATGTCCCCATTCCTCACCTATGGTCACGAGAGTTGGGTAATGACCGAAAGAATGCGGACACGAATCCAAGCGGCTGAAATGAGGTTCCTTCAAGGTGTTGCAGGGCTGACAAGACTCGACAGAGTCAGAAGTTCTGCAATTCAGGAAACCCTCAATACTCAACCGCTGCTTCTCCGTGTTGAGAGATCACAGTTACGTTGGTACGGGCACCTGGTCAGAATGCCACAAGAGAGGCTCCCTCAGCAGGCCCCCTTTGCCAAGCCAGAGGGTGGGAGGCCACGTGGAAGGCCAAGGACTCACTGGATAGATTACATCCAAAACCTTAGGTGGACACGTTTGGGAATCCCACCAGAACACCTGAGCTTGGTGGCAGAGGATTGTGACCATTGGAAGCTCCTCTTGCAGCTGTTGTCCCCACAACCCAACTCAGAAAGGTGGGCCTTGAAGATGTATTTATTTTTTTAGTGTAAAATTGATTTTAAGCTTTTGGTTCATTTTTCATGTACAACCAAGTTTCAAATATCTGCTACTGAGTTTAAAGGTGAGACGTATATTCCAGAAGAAGGATGCCACTAGTAGTGTGCTACAAGGATCTGTGGTCTGTTATTGTTCAACATTATTGGCCTGGTTTTTAGGAAGAGAATTTGGTAGCAGGACTCAGGTGTGTGTGTGTATGTTGAGTTTAAGGACAAATTAAGAGAATTCCATTTGCAGTGTGTATTGGTTGGGAGGATGATATTATTGAGATGTAAGTTGTTAAGAAGTTCATATGCGAAGGAGATTCATCGTAATAGATGGAGGGAAAAAAACAGAAAAAACATCTTTCCTTAGAAGTTGTCTAAGGAGCACAAAAATTCATCTGTGAGCAAGTTTTCTTTTTGCTTGAAAAGAGTGGATCCATTATTTATGTGTATATGGAGAAACAAATTTGAGTGTTGTGTTTGATAGTTTGGATCTTCCACAATGTTATCTAACTCCGTAGAGGTCTGATGGTTGTGATAATAGTCATGTAAAGTTTATGGTGTTTCAGTCTGAAATTTTAAGAGTTGATTTTTTTTTTTTTTTTTTGTGGGAATTTAGAAACAAATTTGGTATATAGCTTTCTCTTGTGTATTTTTCCCTCAACCTGGTGGTTGGTAGCATAACAGTGCTGCTTCAATAGGGAATTATTATAGAACAAGGTGGTTTCCTCTTGTCTTCTTTGCTCAGTAGTATTCTTAATCATATAGTGCTTATCTCTTGAAGGTACATATCAGGAAATTGATGGTGAGTATTGAAATGTACTCCAGATTGCATTACTCTTGAATTATTGACAACAAACAATGCAGCTTCTCTGCCAGCTTAGTCTGTAAAGTTAGAAATGAGGAGTCAGTTAGAATTGGGTACATTGAAATCTCCAAAGAAGATTACCTTACTGTTATGATTTTCAATCGGCACTATTCCAGCACTTTATTTTTGAAAGTTTTTTTTACATGAATTCCACTCTTGAATGGTTATCCTCTTGTAGATGTATGATATGTTAGTCATTTAAGTGCTTCTGATTGGATAATTTGAAAACCTGTCTCTAGAGACCAAGTAGTTTTTTCAAATCACTTTCAGGCTTCAGTAAGCAAAAATTGAGTTGCAAGCAAATCTTAACACGATTTTATTCATATGCTTTACAGTTTGTATTTCTGCTACATAAAAGTATCACAAACATTCATGCCTAAAGAGGTTTTTGACTATACATAGCTTGTTGGTTGGAAAGCAGAGGTTCATCTTATGTTCAATGAAGTTGAACAACCTAAGAACAAAAAGATATTAAGAAGCTAATATTTTGGTGAATTTCAAACTAGTATCTCCAGGGAAGAAACAATACACAGGCAATAACAATGTTAGAAACAATTGAAATTCTAATAGATAAGACCTCAGCAACCTCTAATGTTGGATTAAAAAGTTTACTATTGTTGGGTTGAAGTTGGTCTTAAAATGGCTGTCCCCCAGATTTAGGTAATTAATGCAGTGGTACTTATTAATGTTAGAAGCTCATTGCTGCTGCTAACTGACAAATAGTCTCCAATTTGTAGCATCTTTATATAGCACCATAGTTTTCTTTTGTGTAAAAGGGAATGTTCCAAGCTTTGTTAGTCCTAGCTTGCCATAATAATAGTTGTGAAATTTTTTTTCTTGTTCTCTGAGGCAGATGCTAACATGGTTTATTGTTTGTTCATAGTAAGCCTAGTTACAGGAATGGGACACTTCATACCTTCTTGGATATGATAAAAGATAGAGTTTCTCCTTTGGAATGGATGAAGGTTGCTTTGATGCATGGCTTAATCATGGTGTGGATGTGATATTTATTTTTGCCATATGTTTAGGAGAGGGATAGGGACATGTAGTATTTTAGAGGGTTTTTAGCCATTGGTTAAAACTTTGCACAAAAATACCCCCAAATAAGCAGCAAGAAGAGGGAACACCGTGTGTAACCTCTGAAAAAAATATATGTAGAGAGGACATTACAGAAGAAAAAAAAAATGCCAGAAACTCTTAAATGTCTTTCTTTTTCGTGCCAGACAGAAGTAATCTGCACATTACAAATCTGAAGGTTACAGGTGAGAAGATATACATGATATAGTGTTTTGGGGAAATGTCTATCAGCCAACCTTACCATTAAGCAGGAATTATTAAATATTCCTTCAAATTTCAATGATTTTATGAACATATCTTGTTGTTGGGCTGGATGTGGGCTTTCTATAAATTGAAAGAGATAATGAACCATTTATAGATTCATTATCTCTTTTGATATGTATTGTTTAGAAAGACCACTTATTAGATTCTTTTTTCTTGTGAAGTGTATTTTTAGGGTGTTGGCTGAATAATTGTCACTTTGCCAAAAATTCACGAAGAAATACTTATTGTACTTTTTAGCAGAATCCATTATCTCCCTCTCCTCAATTTCTGTAGTTTCTGTGTGCCAGTTTTGCCCCTTTATTTATTTATTTATTTTTATTTATTTTGATAATGTCTTCAGTTCTGCTGAGTTTGTTCTAGTAACTGACTTTTCATTGTTCATATTTGATTCGTGGATAAAAATGGGGAAGCTGGGGAACATCCCAACCGGATTGATATCTAATTATGTTGAAACATTGCTACACATCTATAGCTTGTTGCTATAGATTACTCTTTTGGTCAGGTTTCAAATTACCTATATTAGGCACTCAGCATCCAAGTGAATAAAATTGGTAATGTGCATCCTATGAATATCTGGCAATGGTTCCACAATGCCTTTTGGTTTGAAACACCTGGGTTTCACCTTTATAAGACCTTATATAACTTTAATAAGAGCCTTTTAATCAGTGGTGAATTAGCTGATCTCATATGGAAGCAGCAGAGATCAGCTAATTCCCTCCTGGTAACTTGAGTTTTTCAACTCAGACTACCAACTTCTAGAAGAAACGCATATTAACAGACATAATTCACAGGCCTCATAGTTGGTTGCTTTAGCTGTAATTCAAAACAACTTCCCCATCTCATCTGTTAACAGTGTGCATGGCAGGAAGGCAAAGAGTGGAATTGGGTCAGAAACTCCACTTGCTTTTCTGCATTCTCTTATAGGCTATATGGTGGTTTCGCAGTTATTTAGCTTGAACTCTTAAGTGAATTTCACTTTAATTCTCAGTGTTGCCGGGTTTAGTGGTTATTTCATTTTATATTACATCTAGCATCTTGCCCTGTCTCAGGGACCTTGTGGCTTGTCTACTTGACCCCAATGTTCCATATGCCCTAAACTTCTCAGGATAGCTTATAGCCATGTAATGTAATTGTTTCTTTTGTATGCCAGTGTTCATATATATATATTTTAGAAAAATAATATTTAAACTGACTAGAACCCGAGAAAGTATAGCATAAAAAACTTTAATGAATCATGACTAGTTTCATCGGTGTCCCGACTTCTTCAGGTGAGTAAGAAATAACACAAAACTTATAAAACTAACAAGGTAAAAAAACATGGACTTTTCAGCTTAATAAAAAGAATAGCAACAGTCATATTTGAATTGGTGACTGTGTGCTATTGTTAGCGTGAGTTGAATGTGAGTGACAGCTGATTTTAGAGCGCCAGTACTGAATTACTGCACTATGGGAATCAGGCAATTCCTGAATATTGAACGAACTCTACAGTTTAAACGTGAACTGAAGTCATGTATGGTGTGATATGAAGAATTATACAGAAATCTAGTCAAAACAGGATCTCAACGATTAATTACAGAGTTTGTGGTGAAAAAAGATCAACCTTCAGAATTATTGGAAATTAGTGCTAATTTAGTTTCTTTTACTAGAAAATGTTTTGGCATTGCAGTATGAACAGGAAGACCAAAGTGATGGAAGTGATTTAATTCCAGTCTCACACAAAAGAATGTAGCTACTGTTAGAAAGTGACGGCGAATAAAATTTAACTAATAACTATATGCGCAGGTGTATTTGGGTCTTTTTGAATTTCTGTTTTATTAGTGACACACTATTTTCATTAAGATACATATGTATATACTTTGAATAAGTATCTAAAATAAGAAATATTTCATTAAAATTCAATGGTTTTATTCAATAATTTTCATATGTTTTGTTTGAAAATAACTTGTTCATATCAGGTTTTCACATCTAGAACCCTTCTTCTATAACTGTATTCTTTTTTACACAGTTTTTTCTATAACCAGTCTACCATGTAAATTGAGAATTAGATGTTTTTTTTTTTTTTTCACCAGAGGTCAGTCTGGCATAAATGAACAAAGCAGATTTAGCTTACTTTTGTGTAGTGTCATGTAGCTTATGTCTTGTTCACATATATGTTTTCCTGATATAGAGGCCGAAACATCAAATGTTATTTTCTTATAAGTAATTACTGTAACACGTGTGTTTTTTGCCTCCATAAATTGTACACAATGAATGCTGACCACCGTGTAACATTGAAAGAAAGAATAAAAGAGTAGTAAAATAAGAATAATTTAAAATTATAGTATTATTACTAGAGCCTCCGTAGCTCAGTCGGCATTGTTGAAGCCCTTTGGTCAGAAAGACTTGGGTTCAATTCCATCAGTGACATGAGGAACCTTTATCTGTTCTGTTTTGACTAAAGTGAGTTAGTCAGTGTCATACAGAGGTGGAGGGTTTTTTCCACCCAGCTTGGGTTTTTTGTACCTCAGAAGAGAAAGACAAAGAACACTCCTGGAATTAGGATTGACCAAAAATTCCTTGGGATTTTCTGTTTCATATGCCTGCATGATGAAGGGTGAGTGTAAGTCAGGATCAGGAGTATTATTACTGTAACTATTACTGTAATATTATTATAACCAGCCCTGCGAATTCACACATCTACAGACAAAGGACACTCCTGGAATAAGGATTGATCGACTTGTACCGTGGGATTTTCTGTTTCAGATGCCTGCATAGTGAAGTGTGGATCTATGAGTGTAAATCAGGATCAGGAGTATTATTATTAATACTTATTAGCAAAAATAAAAGCCTTACTTGGAATTTTTTGGATTTAGATTTACATTGGACACCTCCAAATACATTCCAATGTATTTGGAAGTGTCCAAAATGTAAATCTAAATCCAAAAAATTCCAAGTAAGGAAAATTCCAACACCTCCTCAAAATACATTCCAATGTATTTTGAGGAGGTGTTGATCACCTAAATGAAATCATGTAAAATAATTTCATTTCACTAGGAAAAATCTAGTTTAGAGATTGAAATCTAGTGGAAGCAAGGTTTTGAAACAATGATACTCAAAATTTTTTGAGTACAGAGAATGATAGGAGGTTGCAAAGTGTGGTGAATGAAACAAGAAATTTATGTTGTATATGTGAAGTTTTTTTTGCCAGCCTGGGTTGGCCGAGTGTATCCGCTCTACAGCCAAAAGACTGCGAGTTCAAATCCATCCCACCATGGGCATGGATGCTTGTGATTGTCTGTGAAAATACTAGTGGTGGTGGTGGTAGGCAGTAGATGCTGCTGGTGTAGATGATGATGACTGAGAGATGTAGAGTAAGTGCCCTCCCTTGATGAGTCCTTGGACTCCCTGGAGGTGTTGCATAATAATAACCTTTCATCTTGAATCACCAAGGTTTTGGTCCTAGTATAATTTTTTTAATGTTTCTGTACTGAAGTGAAGAGCTGCTCTGTAGTCCTTCATTTATCACAGATCATTTGAAGCCTTCATTATTTGTAGATTGCAATGACATTGTTTGTGGGATGGGGAGAGAGACAAGGAGGGGACACTTGTGTGGCTGGCTTTATTTTGAAGTAAACCATGCAAATCCTGTGGATCTTTGCTGGTGTATCAGGGATAATATATAGAGAAGTGCTTGACTTCTTCAGATTGTTCTCTCCATTGGTTATGTTAACAATCGTGGCCATTTCTATCTTAATCTAATCATCTCTTCGATCTCTTATGCTTCAGATCCTTTGCCTTCTCCCCTGCTTTGAAATTACCAGAAGAGTGCCATTTAGTGATTCACTCTCCATTAAGTTCAGGCAAGATCTTGATTTAGTATAGATCCTCATAGTAAGAAAGACAAATATAAGTGTTCCTATACAACTGATCCCTATCTGTCGAGCAAAGAACTGTAGGATTTGAGCCTCTTAATTCAAAATACTTGTGTTTTGATATTAAGGATATCAAAGGTATAGTGATTCCCCCCCCCATCCCCTCCAAACTTGTAGGTGCACATAATGGTGTAATAACATTTTTTTAAGCAGTCATATATATGCATAAATGACAAAGCATGAATTTACATCGGCTATGCAAATTTAAAAATTTAGAGTAATTTTTGCAAATGTAAAAGTTATTCTGAAAATCTCGGCTTAAGGGTTTTCTTTCCTGCTTTAAATGTTTTGGAGCATCATGATTTTTCAGAAATTTACAGTATTAAAAAAGTTATTTTTTCTATGTCACAAAAAAATTTATTGTAACTTCATTTTAGATTATTATATCCATAATTATTCTTTAGCAAACCAGGTTGGTCAGCAATCTATACCATTAAAAGTTTTTCCAGTTCAGCAATAAGATTGCCATATCTATGGATAACTAGTATTAACTAGTGTAGCTCTTTTCATTTTGTCTTTGCTTTTAACAACTGTAACAGCAGTCAGAGGTAAGTTGAGCCTGCAGCCTATCTCAGTGTTCGATACACTATCGGCACTAAATTTCATAATTTTAATCTTGCTGTGTAATCTAACAGGTTTATGCATTTTCTTGTTTTCACTGGAAGCAGCAGCTCTCTTTAAATTTTATCTGCCATTATTAACAATAAAATATTTTGCAGTGAAACATCAAAATGCAGAGATGCAGTGAGCAACGATGTTGTAAACCAGTGCTTCCCAAACTGTGGGCTGCAGCCTGCCTGTCAAATGTGTGTAAGATGCTAAAAATGTAATATTTGATTTTTGCAGTATTCGTTGTGTTTTGTATTGAATATAAATGCAATATATATTATAATAATACATGTCTGTATTACGATTTTTTTTTTTTGATGGGGGCCGTGAAATATTTAAATTTTTCCAAAGTGGCCCTTACATCCATAAGTTTGGGAAGCACTGTTGTAAACAAACAGTTTAAGAAAACTATGTATCAGTTGATTGAAGAGAGCATAATGTTGCTAAAACTTTGTATGTGTATGAACTAATACAGTGTCATAACGGGCATTTGTCAAATGAAAAGCATCATATAAATGGACATTGGTCATAATTGACGTATAAGTAGATTGTCATAAGGTGGGTATTACTGTAGTAACAACATTTCCCCCCACCTGTTCTCTCTCACCCTTCCACAATTGCAGTTACAATAATGAAGAATCTCTAATTACTTGTGATGAGTATAAGATAGTGGATAAGTTTAGTAGTTCACCTCACAGGATTCAGCATTAATGAATCATTTGGAACATCATCATTTAGAACTTCGGCTCTTATCTTTTCAGGTTTTTAGGCAGCAACTGTAGTGAAATATACAGGATGATTATAAAATAACGTGAAGTGTTCAGAGCCCTCTAGCGAGTAACGTATTGGACAAAACACACCGATATTCGGTAGATGTACAGAGTGGAACATGGGGATTCGATTTAACGGGAAAAAAAGTACCAAAAGTCGCCAACAGGGGAAATTTTGGCTATGCCAAATTAATTTTAGTAGGTGTGACTAATGAATGACTAAATGGCAAATGAGAGACAGCACACAAATGTTAATTACAAATGAGGTTCAATATGATCACCATTCTGATGTTCTAGGAACTGCATACGGTGCACGACATTTTCCACAGTGGCTCGCAACATATCGGAATTGATTTGTCTCATGTGTAACGTTATTCGATCTTTCAAAGTTGGAATATCGGGTACATGTTCTTGATACACAATGCTTTTAAGAAATCCCCACAGCCAAAAGTCGCAAGGATTGAGATCAGGCGATCTCAGTGGCCATGCCGTTGGTAATGCACGACTAATGATTCTTCTGTCAGAGAAATGTCGCAAAACACGCTGTACCTGTGGGGTGGTGCACCATCCTGCATGAAGATGGTCGAATCGAGACATCCTCTTTGCTGCAGCTGTGGAACCACAAAGTTCTGTAGCATATTGGCATACCTGTTTAGCATTGATTGGTGACTGGTCCATTTTGGCCATTTTCCTCGTAAAAGATGCCGTAAATCCGCACCACACTGTGACTGGGCGAGTGGATAGGCATCTGCAGACACGTGCTGATTAGTTGCAGCACAAATGCGACAGTTGCGTGTGTTAATATCGCCATTCAAATAAAAGTGCACTTTGTCACTCCATAAAATCTGCCATGGCCATGCATCGTCCACTTCCATGCATGCTAAGAATCTCAAAGATAAGTCGATTCGTGTGGTCGCATCACCAGGGCACAATTCTTGAACATGACTAATTTTACAGGGGTAAAACTTCAACATCTGATTTAGGATTTTTCACACCGTTGTGTATGCGATATCCGTTTGCCGGGATATTGCTCGTGCACTACTGGTACACTGCACATCCGTCATCTCCTGTTTCAAAATAGCAGTTGCAACTTATTCAACTTGTTGGTGATTGATTGGTTTGCGTCCCCTGCCTACCTGCACTGCTAGAGTTCCAGTAGTTTCAAATCGGCAAATCAGTTTTCGTAAGTTAGTTATGCTAATCGGTCTTTTTCGTAAATTTTTCATATGCCGAAAATCACGAAGACAAGCACTGGCATTATTGTTCTTCTGATAATAGAGTTTGACTAACAAAGCACGCTTGCATAAGGTAAGAGGCATTGAAAAGCAGTTTGTGTACGAATGATAAGAAATCTCACAGGCTTTCCTTTTATTGTATGATCGCTCACAAGAAACGCGATAATGTAAATGAATGCATTTTACTTGGTAGACAGTGCGAAAATTTCCCCTGTTGGTGACTTTTGGTACTAATTTTTTTTCGTTAAATCGAATCCCCATGTTCCACTGTGTACATATATATATACCGAATATTGGTGTGTTTCGTCCAATACATTACTCGCTAGAGGGCTTCGAACACTTAATGTAATTTTATAATCACCCTGTATAATAAATATGAAGGTATTATTTCTGGAAAAATTTCAATGTTATTCCTCTAAGTAAATATTATTTTTATGGCTATTTAGCCTATTTTTTGTTTAGGAGTACCCCTTTTTTATAATGTCATTGGCTTTTTACTCAAATTTTAAGGCATTACTGATATTTTAAAGAAGAACATATAGGAATAATAATTTGGACATACCTTTGTAGGATTGTTGTCTTCTTATTCAGTGGCATCTGGCATTATACATTTATCTGATGTTAAAGTATGACTGAAAGGAAGTGGGGTTGGAAATGTGGGAATAGAGAGAGAGATGTGGGAGAATTATCAGTGAGGCAAGAGTTGTGTGAATTTTAAACCCTTTTTTTTATAATGGTGGGCAGAGAATTCTTTGGGATGAAAGATAGAAATTTTTTGGGCAAGGAGAAGATGGGATAAGATCAGGGGGGATAAGAAAAGCCAATGACATTATTAAAAATGGGGTACTCCTAAAGAAAAATAGCCATAAAAATAAAAATATGAAGTATTTGGACTGTGAGAATTTGCATTTATGAAAAAGCAAGTTTTGATTTGGGCTTATCTAAATCTAACTTATCTTGTTGGATATCTTGTATATTTCTAAATTATCTCGTGAATAAACCTATTATTTCATTGTAATGATGTATATCTTGTTTTCTGCTATAGTAAGCAATTTTGTAGTATGGATTCACCAAAATTTGTTATGCCATATCAAGATTTTTAGATTGGATGACTTATCTGAATTATGCAAAGTGATATTAAATGATCAAAATTATAAGTTCCTATATTATACAAAACTCAAAGGTGAATATTTAAAAAATTCATTTCAGCATTGCTGAATTTGTGTGTGTTGTCACATTAAGTAATGTTCATAATCTTCTCCTTTCAGAAAAGAAGATATATGCTGAAATGTTTGAACCATGGCTGCCAATTCGCTAGCTGAAGATTAGTTCTGTTATTAGACTTTTGTAGATAGGATTATCAAAATATATTATAAATAGTAAAGTATTTTTGTTCTGTTTTGTGATTAAAAAAAAAGAAAAATGGAAAAATAGTATCGAATTACTCAAAGAATTTTTGAGTGTTTCTTTTAGTTGTGTAACTTTTTTATATTATCAGAAATATTACTTTAGGACTTAGGAATACGTTGATATTTAAGTTTACAGGCATTGTAAACAAGATATTAAGTGGATTAAACTTAATCCACTTAATTAAAAAAAAACTATTAAAAATATTACTTGAGGAGTTTTCAGCAAATTCCTTAGCAATCTTTAGTATTAAATGAGTTTCTGGAGATAGAATAATGAAACACAATAGAACATATCTAGTTCAAATGCATTTAAAAAAAAAAGCTAAGAAAATTGATGTCCATTGAGATGCAGTAAAAGAGCCATTAACAACATAAAATACAGAAAGTTCAAGTCATTACAAACAACGTTTGCTGTCAGCTTTCTCACTGTCTTTTGGTAAATTGAATAACTGAGATATGGAATATATGATTTGATAAGCAAACTTCGAATCATCATGCAAAATCAAGCCCTGATTTTCTGTTCAAGTTTCCACGTAAACATGCAATTTGAAATAACATGATAAATTTTCTATAGTAGCCGTTTCAATCCAGGATGTAGTCTGCAGAAGAAGTGTGTGTGTGTGAGATTAAACCTGATTTTCTTTTCTCATTATGGTGTTCACCATCTGACTGAGTGGTTAGTGTATTTACTCTCCATCCAACAGGCTGTGGGTTCAAATCCTGCTGTGGGCATAGATGTTTGCGATTATCTTTAGGTAGGAGATGAATTTCATCACCTGGTGAGAAACCACCCACCTCACTTATTGGAGGCCTGTAAAAGTTCCATGTATGGTCTGTAGTGTTTTTGGACTATGTAAAAATAAATGGGGGGGGGGATCAGTAATCAAAGAATTTCTTTTAGTCTGGCCAATGTAAAGCTTTTCTCAGGAACAGGAAATTTACAGTCAAGCAAGCACCTCTAAATGATTGCTATCTTTAGAAGACCACAGGAGGCTTCATAGTTTTTTAAATGGCATATAAGCAGCCTTAACATTTAAATCTTTTTGTAAAAAAAACAATATGAATAAAAATTCCACTGAAAATATGTAGTGAGAGCATTCTATATTTAACATCTGTATTTGAATTTTATGATTTCTCTATATTTAATGGTTTATAAACTGCTTTATTAACAAATATTTGATTATATAAGGTCTACTTTTACCTTTATATTCTTTCTTGTGATTTAGGTCAATTCTGAATTGAATACATTACATCAGGTCATTGTAATGAAAAATTTAAGAAACCAATTTGTCAATTTCTTTTATATAGAAAAATTGCCACACCGAAAACACAATTTTAGATCGTTTCTATATCTCTCATTGCTTAAGTGAAATGTCTATTCATATTGTTTCTTGACTAAAAGATTTAAATGATTGGGTTGCATAACAAAAACAATAGTTTTCTGAAATTTTCTAGATAGTATTTATTTCTATAAATAATAAGGCATGTATAAAATTTACTGTTCCTGTGGAAAGTCGTGCATTAATCAAGCTGAATAAATTGAGATTAGTTGTATATCATGGTGATGTTGCATGTAAAGAAGAATCATATTTAGTCGTGCATGTCACATTTACAAATCACAAGTATTGGAATGCTATGCCATATTTGTAAAATATTTATTTCATTTTAGGGAATCTAGTTGAAGTTATTTATTCGCAAGGAACCCTAAATTAGCACCTGAGCCTTTATTCTGCATAATTTATGAAAGTTGTTTCTTAGATCTGATTTCACTTCAGTTACCAGAAGGCAATGCAAGAAATCTGATAGGAAAACAATGTTTGCATCATAATTTAAATTTTCTGTAGTTTATGGTCTTTACATTTGTGTTTAGTTTAGGTACCAGTTTCTTGATGTAACTCTGAAGAAGCTACCAAATATTTGGGTAGAAAAGATTTACTTATTTCTTGTATATTCTGACATTAAAATTTTGTAATAACCTTTTAGGAGGTTTAAATGTCATACTTTTCAGCAGATTACTGTTGAAAATCAGTGACTAAATCAGCCACCTGCCTCAATACTTTACATATCTGGAGAAACTAAGTTGAACTAAAATAAGAATTAAAAGACAGGAATTGTTACAAAATTTCAGAATTTTAAATTGATGAAATTACATTAAAAAATTAACAAAATATACACCGTTATGGTCTTTTTTTTTTTTTTTTCTTAATCCATCCTTCATAGTATTGTACAAAGCACTATTTGCACAGGACAAGTGTGATGGTGCCAGGGTTGAACACAATGTAAGGTGAAGGAGAATTTCCAACACTGTCTTATTTGTATTGCTTGTTTTCAGTTGGACAGGGCTAGGATGCCTCTTGCAGAATAACATCAACACCAACCTCCTTCAAATAGTTTGAAGTGGACTACACCATCCATATGTATAATGATCTCATTCTCAAATTGAACCCTTTATTGAAACCAGAATTGCTTCTTCACTTTGGTTGATCCAATTTGTGAATTACTTTCATAAGCAGTTAACAGTATTTGAAAAGATTCATTTCACAGTTTAGGAGACAACTCTCAGCAACACTGCTACAGAAGCTTGTTCTGGTGCTAGTGCATATGGAACATTTTATCCATACAAATGTATTTTGTATGGATAAAATGCATTTTGGCTGTCCATAAATTGGTCTGTGAGAGTATTATGCCATACTTGAACTTTTTGATCCAGTCAGATGTAGTGACCTTCTAGCATTTTGACTTTTTACTCTGCAGGTGTTTCATCTTGCTTTAACTCTAGTATACCCATGTTTTAACTCAAATTAGATTTTGGCTTTTCATAAGTGGTATTGAAATCACTTTCAGTACCACTTATAATGGTATTGAACAGAATAGATAAAATTTTATTTATTATAACATAAATTCTGAAAAATTCCATAGAATAAGATTTAAAAGAAACTGTACTGCAGCATTGTGTCTATAGACTTTTTGTGGTTTTCTGTTTGTGCATGTTTTAATGGTGTTGGCCAGGGGTCTGCAACTGGCGGGCCGCATGCTGCCCAAATGTACATTTTTGGTAGCCCATAAAAGGTTGACCATACTTACATGGCATGTGTCCCGTATGTTGAATTATTTAAATAATACATTTTATAATATGAATAATAAATTAAAAATAATTTTATACCTATACTTCTTGATATTGCCGTGCAACTTGGTGCGAGTCAACCTTGTGGGTCATCATGAGTGGGGATAACAAAGGCGACTTCATCTGATGACAACCGAGATTTTAGCGCACATTAAAGAATGCATTTTCGTTAGAAAATATCCAAAAAATTTTATCAATGCTTGCCAAAAAAAGCAGGGAGACACACATTGTGATGCATAATATATATTACATTGTTTTTACGTGATAATTTTTCTTAATAAAAATTGATAACTCAAATATTTTTTTCACTTACTATTTTCGCATAATTAAACGCTTGCGTTCCGATTATTAAAAATAAAAGTTGAACGTGGCTTGTGAGTCTGAAAAGGTTGCCGATCCCTGGTGTTGGCTATAGTGAGAATTAACTATGTCTAGAAGGAAAGATATGGAAATTTTTCAGTAAGTGGACTAGAGGTGCTGTGTTTATCCATTTAAATTAGTGCAAGTTAGTTGCTGATTAGGATATGAAGCTGGTTTTAATTTTTGAACTTTAATTAACCAAAAAAAAAATTAAAAGCAACTATGCATCGAATTGTTTTTATCTTCAGAAGAATGTATACAAAAAAAATGCAGTTGTCTATGAATGAATAGTTCATCATCTAAGCATATAAGCCACATTAACTTTCAGCCTGTATCTGACATAGAACTTTTCTTTTAAACAAAAAAAGCTAGATCATTATCAAATGTATTTCATAATTCTGAGCTGCTGTATACCACAAAAGTCAGTATTTTAATTTATTCAACACATCATACACTGGCGTCCGAAAGCCAAGCACAAACTACATTTTTACCTATACAGTTGACCCTTGTCATGAATGCATAAAATATATGTAGATACTTGTCTACTTCATAATTTACTACCATAAAATATACATAGATCTATTACAAAAAGTTAAAATTTATCAACACTTACAGACCATACATAGCACCATTCGCAGTCGAGAGAAATGTAAACAAATGTAAAGATACAGTATTAAATCATAACTACATAAAACTGTTATTTATTAGTTAAATTCATTAGCATCAAATAAAAATTTTACGATTCAGTAGTATCAATTGCACTAGGCTACCATAAAGCCTAAAATGAATCCTACCATCTAAATCATTTTACTGTAAATAAACATGAATTTCTTTTTTTGCATTATCTTTTCATTTTTGATGTCTAGTGTTAGTAATACATATAACATCTACAGTATTTTGTATAATATAAGACATTATTGATGTAGGTACTGACAGACATAAGATTCAGTACAGTATTTTGTATATATTTTCACTTTGTTAATTTCTTTAATAACATTTTCTTTTCTCTAGCTTTATTGTAAGAATATAGTATATAATACATATGTACACACTCTACAAAATATGTGTTAATCGAATGTCTATGTTATTGGTAAGGCATCCGGTCAACAGTAGGCTATTAGTAAATTAAGTTTTTGGGGGTCAAAAATTGTGGATTTTCGAACAACGTGGGAGGTCAACAACCTTAACCCCTGCATTGTTTAAGTGTCAACTGTATATGAAAAAATTTTCATGACTGCAGCCAAATGTGGACATAAATTTATTGCCAGCATGCTAATAAATTATATCACACAAAAAAATGTGTTATAAATTTTGTATAAATTAATTAAATTGCATTATGTTTTTGGCAAAAGTTACAAATTTCCTAAGGACATAGTTAAGGAATTAATGTATAGTGCTTACAGAAAACTATGTGGAAAGATATTTCAGTATGGAATATGTCCACCTTGAATTGTGATGTAGCTCTCACAACGTCATACTATGCTTAGCACCAAGTGATTCAGGAGGTAAACTGTCTCACTTCTCCAGCAGAGAAAGGATAAGGCCTTGTTTGTTTTCTGGAGGGGAATTTTGAGCAGCAATGCATCTCCCTATTGCATTCCAAATGTGTTCTGTGGGAGATGAGATCTGGGGAGTGTACTGGTCCACTCGATTTGATTAACATCCTTGGTCTCCAGAAGTATCTCCACTGCTCGTGTATGATATGGTGTGGCATTGTCACCCGCAAAAATGAATTCTTTGCCTAAGCACCACAGAACGATCAAAAATGACGTTGAAAAACTTATTGCAATATTGTTCACTAGTCATAGTCCTTTTTCCAGCACTGTAGCTTGGTCCGTCCATTAAGCATAATGCCTCCCCACACACCATGACCCCAGCACTGCCATGTCTATTCCTTTCAAGAACATTCTCGCAATGGTAAGGAGTACCACTTTCTTGCCAGATCAAGCGTCGTTGAGAATCAAAGGAAAGACTAAAATGACTCATCTGTAAAGAGTACATTATCCCATTGGTGTCTTGTCCAATTTTTATGGATACGACTACACTGAAAATGTACTCTACAATGAGATGTCGATAAAGTAATGCAGACCATTGGCCTTCGGGCATATAGGCCTATTGGTTGCAGATGTCTTGCCAGTTTGTTGAGATATCCATGAATGGAGCCGACTTGCAAACTGCCCTTCTATGGTACGATGATTAAGAATTGCTATTATAATCCAAAAATCTGTTTTCATGCTCCATGGCAGGCCTAGGGCAACCTCTTAGCAAATATATGGAACACATTATATTGGTTTGAAACTGCACAGAGCCTGGGTACAACATTATGTAAGATTCCAAACTCTGTCAATATCAGTAATTCTGCAGCCTTCAAGCTTTCCAATAATTCTTCCCCACATGATATCATCTAGAACAGCGTTTCTCACCCTTTCTAAGACCAAGGACCAGTAAAATGCCTAAAATAATTTTATGGACTATTAAGTTATGTAATTTTTTTTAAATGTATGTGGGAATTACCAATATATACATAAATATTTACAAATACATATGGAAACATAAGTTGGAAGTAAACGATTAAAAGTGTTTCATCACAGAAGAAACACTTTTAATCGTTTAAAAGTGTTTCATCACAGAAGAAAGTTTTAATTTTTATTAAACAAAAGGTATCAGTTTCCGATTTGCTGTGGGCAAATGAATGAGTATGACAGCGCTGTCCTGCTGGTATCCCAATTATTCTGCCCACACTGGTTAAGCTCACCCCACAACAACATTCTTAGCACCGTTAGTACCATGGGAAAATGAATGGGGAAGGTCAGCAACGTCCTGCTGATACCGTCATCTTTCATTCCCCTTCATCTGCCCATAGTCATGAAACGTTTTGCTATTATATTTATCTTCACGCATTCTCTGATTTGACCTGAGACGTGAACTGTTCCATTTGCTAAGTGCGTTGTGAGACGAGGGAAAAATGTTCTTATCTTATTCCATTCATTAATACTGAATACAAACTTGATATCCATGGATTCCATCATGGATGACATCCCTTGTCCTGTCCAAACCATCCCCTGCATATACCCAAAAATTTCACTCAGAACATCCCAAAGCTATTAATGCCCTCCCCCCTCCATCCACACACACTTCTGGCAGATACGAATCACCTTATTGTCTGGAGGAGTTTTCCATGACTAGCAAAAAAATTGAAGACATCCTGTTATGCAAGGTCATTCCCGATATCTATAAACAGTCCAACCCACGATGTTAATCGCATAGTGCCATCCACGTAGTCAGGTGCATTTTCCCGTCGACTGTATGCCGTACGCATGTGATTTGTACTAATCGTATTATGATGGTGGTTTTTATTATATCCGTCCTGTTTTATCCAGAGGTACAACATTGGTCATCGAAAATCTGGCAGATTCATTAATCTTGTAATGGTTTTCTTTATATCCGTCCTGTGTGCTGCTTTTATTTGTTACATTGTGATGTGTGTTTCTGTACAATCCATGACCTAATGGATGTTATCTGCATGTAATGGATTCGGTGTGCTCAGCCACATATTCCCGCAAGCAACCATACGAGATATGGAACTTCGCTAAACGGGACGCTGGCAGCTATCCTCCCGGCCAGCGGAGCTGAGCCTCACCATGACGTCACCTTGCGTAACTTTCGTTTCATCTCCGATGTTGGTAATGGATTAATTCCAAAACGAGTAACGAGAATAATTGGAAACTGTAGTTCAAATAAATGATAATGAGATGGTTCAGCTTCTCAGCCTGTGCAGAGTTGCTGGATATCTGGCTCAATAATGATCAACTTCAGTTGAAGATCGGCACAGACACCAAGACGAATTTCTGTATTTTGTTTTTATTTGAAGGAGTGATGAAAATCCTCTCTCACAAAGGCAGATTGTAGAAAATTTTTGTACACTATGTATGCATGACTATTTTCAGTACTGCTTCAGATAATTCGAGAAATTCACTTCTCACTGGAGGCTCGATTCTGGATCGAGCCAAACCAAGATCACGGAATTGCATTTTAAGCCCACTGTCACTTAAAAGCTTAATTAAATGTTTTTTTTTGCGATAACGAAAGGTCGTTCTCATTACTATAAACCTGAAATAGAACTTGAACCCACAGCAATTTCTTATAAAAGTTATTCAGAAAATATGTTTCAAAATTCTGTTTCGGAGTTTTGAGGTAGTCATCCTTCCAGAAACTCGGAATCAACAAAGAGATCATTTTCTACTAAACACGATTCCAATGTTGGAAAAGGTGTAAATTATCTGTCTTTTACATAAACTAATGCACAACACCAGTTTTTTTTTCCTTCTTGAATACCTTTATTTTGTTGTAGGCATCAAGAACAGTTAAAGAATTTCGCTGAAGGGAGAGAATTAGTTCATTTAATTTCAAAATAAATTTCTGAATGATAAGATAGTGCTGATAACCATGCTTCGTCAACAATAAGTGATGCAAAATTAGAATTACGTTCATTTACAAACAAAACTTTGCGCCTTAATCGAAATAAGCTTGTTAGTACTTGCCCCTGGAAATCCAGCGAATTTCAGAATGAAGCAAAAGCTGTATATATATTCACTGTCCATTTCATCGCAGAATACTGAAAATAACCTTATTTAGCAGTCGAGCCTTAATAAAATTAACTAGCTTTACAGTGTTGTTTTTAGCAATTCTAAATTCTAGTGGCATTCCTTTGGAGACCAACCTTTCCCAATGTATGAAACAAGATACCTGATTCATATCTGGAGCCACTTCCTTGACCATAGAGACAATCCTCAACTATGCCTGCCTTTAAGGGCAGGAGCTCCATCCGAACAGAAGCCATGCATTTTTCCCGCTGGATCGCTTTGTGTATTATGTAATTATTGAGAGTGTGAAATATATTCCTTCTCCAGTTGTTCGGAATGACAAAGTTCTACAAAGCAGAATATCGTCTCGAATGTTGTAATCATGCACATATCTTACATAGCATCATCATCAAATTCCTGCCATGTACCCTCAAGGGGTGTACAGGATATGATAGTACTACATGAAAAAAATTACATCATTTTTAATTTCCTATCTACAATTTTCCTCCAAATCAGTCTGTTACTTGTCAAGACTCCAACATTATCAGATCTTATATTTCTATCGTCTAAAGCATTTTGTACCGTATCAATCCACCTATATCTTGGTCTTCCTCTGGGTCGTTTTGCTGCCAACCTGGCAGAGAACACTTGTTTTGCTAATCTTTCCTCGCCCATTCTGTTTAAGTGACCATACCACCTGAGATTAGCTCTGCTAACGCATTCCTGGATGCTGACAATGTCAAGTTCTTTCCTAATATCCTCGTTTTTAATATGATATTGCCATTGATGCCATCTGTTCATGCCTATAATCTTTCTCAGGACTCTCATATCCATGGTCTCTAGTCTTTGGTCAAGTGTTTTACTTCTGACCCAGCTCTCAGATCCATAAGTTAAAACTGGTTTGAACACTGTCTTGTACACAGCTAATTTAGTGTTCCGACTGATTTCTCTCTTATTCCATATGAATTTATTCAATTGACTTCACACCATACCAGCTTTGCTGATTCTGTTGTCTATTTCTATATTTAATTTACCATCTTCAGTAAAAATCGTGCCTAAATAGCTGAAATGTTTTACTTGTTCCACAGGTTCTCCATTCACAACATAGTTGACATTTTCAATGATTCTGCCTATTTTCATTGTCTTTGTCTTTTTATTGCTGACCTTCATACCATATCTATTACAACAGCTATTCAATTTAGTCAGAGAATCTTGCAGACTTGTAGCAGATTTATTTAGAAGTATAACATCATCCGCATAAAGCAAAGAGCTGACATTAACATCTCCAATTTTGATATCAGGTTTAATACCACTTTCCTTCATAATGTGATCCATATAGATAATGAATAACAGAGGGGATAATGTACATCCTTGTCTCACACCAGATTTAACATTAAACCATCTTCCTGTACTTCCTTCAATTCTAACTGCTGACTTACAACTCAAATAAAGACTAAGTATTGCTTGATATAATGCCCCATTGACACCATATAACTGAAGCGTATTGAATAGCTTCTTTCTTGGCACCTTGTCATATGCCTTTTCCAGATCGACAAAACTTAAATACAGATCTTTGTTATATTCCCATGCTTTCTCGACTATTTGTCGTACAGTGAAGATCTGATCCTGACAGCCTCTATTTGGCCTGAATCCAGCTTGTTCTTCACCAAGCTTTTCTTCCACAATTCTTCTCAATCGTTTCTCAAGTATACTTGCATAGATCTTGCCAGGAACACTCAGTAGGGAAATACCTCTGTAATTCTCACATTTCCCTTTTTATATATGGGTACTATGAGAGCTCTACTCCAATCATCGGGAATTCGTCCCTCTGTCCAGGCTTTCTGAACTATGCAGTGCAGCCACTGTAAGACTCTTATACCACCATACTTCAGCATTTCTGGTCGAATATCATCTACTCCTGCTGCCTTTCCACATTTCAAGACTTTGATGGCTTTTTCTACTTCTAGTATGGATATGTATTCCTGACTGCATGCCTGGTCAGTGTTTTTTACCACTGTGCTGTCATCACTGCTTGTTTCATTTAGCAGTTTTTCAAAGTAATTACTCCATACTTCAAGGATATCTTTTTCTTCCGTTTTCATGTCACCTTTATCATCTTTAATTCCTTTTACAGCACTCTTTCCTCCATTCTTAAGCTTCTTCAACAACCTCCAGAATATTTTGCCACCTTCTTGATATTTATTTTCTATATTCTTGCCAAAGTCCTCCCATGACTTTTGTTTAGCTAGTTTTACCCAGTGTTTAGCATTCTTGCATTTGTCTCTATATTCTCTAAGAGCACAAGCTGACTTATTTGACAGGAACTTTTGGTATGCTTTCTTCTTTTCCTTCACTGCCTCTTTAACTTCCTGTGTCCACCAGGGAGTTCTGATTTTTTTATCCTTACAGATAACCTCACCACATGCCTCTCTGGCAGAATCAATCAATGTTTTCTTCAGAGTTTGCCACCGAATCTCCAAGGTTTGATTCCTGTTCTCAAACTCTTTCATTTTTTCTTCAATAATCTTTGTGTATTTTAGTCTACAGTTCACATCTGAGAGCTGCTCAACTTTTATTCGCTTTAAAACTTTCTTACATGTTATTCTTTTCAATATGAAATTCAATTTTATCCTGCTCAAGACTAAATAGTGATCACTTCCAATTTCAAATCCTCTGTACACTCTAGTGTCCTGCACCAGGGAGAAAACATCACTATCAACAATAACATAGTCAATGAGACTTTTCTTATTCCTAGCCTCTTCTCTCCATGTGAATTTGTGCACATTTTTATGTTGGAACATGGTGTTAGTAATAACCAGTCCATGTCCTGAGCAGAAATCCAATAGATATTTGCCATTATTATTAGCTTTGCTCTTTTCTCTAAATTTTCCCAAAATATTTTTGTATGTCTGACAATCATTTCCTTCTCTGCTATTTAGATCTCCAACAAGGACCAACATTTCATTTTTCATTGTGTCAGTTGCTTTTTCTAAAGTCTCAAAAAATTCCTCCACTTCTACCTTAGCAGAACCTTCTGTGGGACCATAGGCACAAATAAGTCTCATTGTCCAGTTCCCCATTCTCATATTTGCCCACATTACTCTACTTGAGACTGACTGCCATTCAAGAAGATTAGCCTCGTATTTTGTGTTGAATACTATGGCTACTCCTTCTTTTCCTTGATTGTCATTGCCTGAATATAACATTTTGTATTTATTGCTCAGAAAGATCTCACCAGTTTTGGTCTTTTTTGTTTCAGTCACCCCTATTATGTCGATCTGGTACTTATCTAATTCCTCAGCTAGCTCCATTTCTTTGCCATTCAGGCTTCTTACGTTGATAGTACCGATCTTACATAGCAACATCATTAATTCTACAACCTACAGTGTCATTGAAAGAGGAGTCAAATGAACATCATTTAGTAGCTTGTTGCTAAACATGGTTTTTATCACATCTTTTATAGCTGGAAGTAGTAAATTTTCCCAGATAGAATGAGGTTTCCCTGTTTTCGCTATATGCAAACTTGAGAGAGAGAGATGCTTCCAGTGCCTTGCTATTAATCGAAGCCATGGCCGAAACTATGTCTTTCCCATGATTTAATGTCGCCAAGCGTCGCTGAAATTGGCTTTTTTTTTCTTTTTTGATTTGCTTATTTTTCACATCACAATGTTTAGTTTCTAAATGTCGGAGTTTTGCAGTTTTCATGCACTCGTTCGACAACACTTCATAACACAAAACACACTGAGGTTTCTGTTTACTTTCCTCAACACACCAAGTAAACCAGAATTCCAAATACGAACTGTTATATTTCCGACTGTATTTTTTCTTTGAGCTGCTTGTTTCTTCTACTTTAACAGTATCAGATTTACTTGCCGTTACAACAGGTGTATCACAATTAGGGTTAGCATCACCTGTTTCATTTGCTCTTCTTTTCAAAGTCTTAGTTCTAAGCCACTTTTCCATTATTAAAAAACGTTTGTGAAAAATATATAAATAGTGGGGTTAACTCACGACACTTTTTTCAAGTATCACTTAGCACTTCTGAAGATATACTGAGCCTTGGTTGAAGGAGGAAAACTTTCAATAATAAAAATCAATAAACAACAAGCCATTGGTTGAAATGTGGATAACACAAGTTCACTTCAAATCTGACAAAACAGCAAAGGAAGGCGGAAACAAAACTATATTGTTTTTCACTTCACCCTCTTATTATTCATCATTCTGCTGCTACAAATTATTGTAGTGCCAGAATGACGAGTAATAAAAGAGGGGTGAAGTGAACAACAATATAGTTTTATTGCTTCTGCCTTTGAACATTCCGAGACTATTTGCTGTTTTTTTTAAGTCTCCATTTGATTTCAATAATTTTTACTTTTTTAATTTGTTTGGATAATTAAAAAAATATATATTTACTTAAATATAAAGAGCCAATAGGCTTCATTTCGGTGATATAAACATTATTTAAATTAAGGGGATATTAAATCCCACATTGTTTTAAAACCGAATAAGAAACTCTAAGATTGGAATCTGAGTGTTTCATGCCGAATATAGTATAGTAAACTAAAAGTATCGGCGACTACTAGTGCGAGCTAATGTACCTTTGCTACGAGTTGCCCGAGTTTGTACTATGTGCATTAGCTCATGCTAGTAGTAGTCACCGATACGTTTATAGTTTACTATACTATATTCGGCATGAAACTCTCGGATTCCAATCTTAGATTCTTATTCGGTTTTAAAACAATTAATACTGATAAAATGAAAAATGGAATTTTATGGAGTAACTCCTCTTAGACTTGAAATAGCTATAAATAATAAAATAATGGCTAGAAACTTTTAATTTTATTGGATGTGAATTATCGTATGAAGGAGAAAAATAAATCAAACGAATAAACATGACAAATCTATGTTGACCACCACCCCTAAATCTCTAGCTTCATCTACTTCCTGGAGTACAGTGCTATCAATGTGATATACAGCTTGTAATCTGTTTATCCCAAAATGCATAACTTGACATTTCTCCACATTAAACTTATACCCATCGTGTTTTGCCAATACTGATCATTGTGTAGCCATTTCCTTTATCCAACTCTGCTATTACTCTACTGTAAAAAGAGAGTAAATTACTAAGGCATTATTGACACTTCACAAAGCCATGTTGTCCCTCGTACAGTATCCTATTTTTATCTACCCATTTATCGAATTCTCTTTTTCACCAATTTTTCTAGTACTATCACCATCATGCCTGAGAAACTGATTGGTCTATAATACCTCCCTTATGTAAGGGAATTATTTTGCCCTCTTTCCACTCCCTTGGAACTCTACCAGAGCTGAGACTTACAGCCTAGTCAGAGGCATTGCCAGTTCCCTTGCACATTCTTGCAAATCCTGAACTGATATTCCATCTTAACACACAGTTGTATTTGCATTGAGATTCTGCAATATTCTAAGAACCTCCAATTCATCCACCTCTGTTCTCTCTGTATACATTTTGTGTCTGTAACAGCCTACTTTGGACAGATTGATAGTCTGTTAACATCTGCTTTGAAGAATATAAAAACTACATCCATGATCATCTGTATGGCATATCAGACCATGCTTTGGATATTCATTCACACAGGATAAATGGAAGACAAAAGTATTTTTTTCAGCATTTTCTTCTTCTGCAGCTCATGCTTAATATTACTCATCCATTTAACTCCTAACTAATTAACCCTCCTTACCCTAACTATACAACTTAATACTGCTTCCTCTGGATGACCCTTAACTATATCCCATGTAGTACTAACATCCTTAACCTGCACTGCTTTATACAATGGTACAGATTTAAGCTTCTTCCTAAGCATGTCATAATCACCTGCCTTGTAGTTCTACAAATATCCCTCCTTGATAGAATATTTCTCATGTTGTACAATCTCCCAAGTCAAGACTGCATGGTCACTTTCACCAATTGGAGGAAATGTAGTCACCTTGGTTATGGATATCTCTTCTGAACCCAAGACCAGGTCCAGTACTCTGATGCCCCTACTCCTGTCCATATGGTAGCTTATTTTTATAGCACAAAGACATCAAGGGTCATACTGTGCCAGCACATATGACCCTTGGGGTAAATGGTTAGTAGGATAATCACAAACATCCATGCTCCTGGCCAGATTTGAACCTGTAGTAGCTGTTTGGCTGGAGAGTGGATACACTAACCAGACTGGTGGCTGAGATGGTAGGAGAAAAATCCAGAGGATGTCAAAGATCTAGGTCATAGGTTCCCAAAGTGGGCGGTACCACCCCTCCCAGTGGGCACTGAAGCCTTCTGGGGGGGGGGGGGGGCTATAGTGGGATCAGAAGCATGTGGGGTGTTTAGGGGGTCGGTGGCTCTTTATAGAAGAAATTAATAATATATATTTAAAAATTAATTATTTTCATGATTTTGCAATTAGATAATCATTTAAAATTTAAATATTGCATTTTAATTCATCTTATGCCCGTCTTACACGATCAATTTTTTATTTCAATTATTTAATCATTTGAAAATTTACCATGTCATATAGAAATAGATGCCAATTTTCTATGTCAATGAGAAAATAGACCATGTATATATGTGTTTATAATAGGGGAGGCATTACAAAATTTGTCTTGCAAAGTGGGCGGCGGCCTGAAAAAGTTTGGGAACCTATGATCTAGATGGATTGATGTAGTTAGAAGTGCTCTAGAACAGTGCTTCCCAAACTTATTGGTGTGAAAGGATCCTTTGGAAAAATTAAGATTTCATGGCCCCATTAAAAAAAAAAAAAAAAATCGTAATACCGACATATATTATAATACTTATTGTATTTATATTCAATACATAATAAACACAGTGAATATTGCAAAAATCAAATGCAAATATTACATTTTTAGCATCTTACATACACATTTGACATGGCACATTGTCTTATATTTTTATATAGAGATATATTGTTAAGTAAATATATCTACTTAGTCTTAAAACATTTGAAATTCATTTTCATTATTTCAAGGCTCTCTCAACAAAACTAACGCCCCCTCCCAAGGGGGCCGCAGCCTAGAGTTTGAGAAGTGCTGCTCTAGAAGACAAAATATCAGATGTGTGGAGTGCTGACAAGTGAAAGACTAATCACTAGAAAATTATTGACAGGAAATTAGTGCAACATGACTATGCAAACAGTCATATAGCACTATCCTGTACATCCTTTGGGGATATATGTCAGGAAATTGATGATGATAGTTGCTAATGGGAGTATTTCATTGCTGATGCTGATTCTAAAAAATAGTCTCTGACCTATAACAACTTCTATGTAACACTTTTGTTTCCATTTATCCTGTGTGAAGGAATATCTAAAGCATGGTGTAATATGCCATATAGATGATCATGGATGTAGTTTTTGTTCTTCAAAGCAGATGTTAACAGATCTATCAGTCTGTCGAAAGTAGACTGTTACAGGCACAAAATGTATACATTCAAGGATATGTAAGAGGATAAAGCTTACTTCTTAAAGGAATGGATGAAATATCCATTCCTTTAAGAAGTAAGGAGGTTGCTAGCTGGATGTGGTTTGAAAATTATTACATGGGGATTATATTCTAAGGTACTTTAGCTGTCTTTTCTAGTGTACCCTGAATATATGAATTAGGAATGGTTTGCTGTTAGTTGTAGGAGAGATTATTATGGGCATGCAGTGTCTGTTTTTATGGTGGTTGTAGCATTGACTAAAAAAAAAAAAAGATGTTCTATTGAGGATGCTATACTGTTGAAATGGGTGATGATGTGATTGCTTAAGTACCTTGGTAGTTGTATGACTAGGGTGTGTAAGAAGGGGAGATGCTAATTTCTTATTTCTATTATTACATTTTTCTATGATGAAGTGCATTTTTTGATGTTGGCTATTTAAACGCACTAAAATGTGTGGCTAGGCCATGATCCAAACAGCAAACATGTGATCTACATAGTAGCCAAACTGTTGATTTGTATGTAGCATGTGTTGAGTGCTTGGTTTTCTAGAAATTTCACTTAGAAATTGGATAGAGGGGAACCCATTGCAGCTGTTGGTGTATTTTTCTTTTCCATGAAAAATAACTTAAAGAAACAGTGAAGTTGAATAATTCAAATACAGTTGACCCTTGAACAATGCAGTGGTTAGGGGCACCAACTTCCTGCGTTGTTCGAAAGTCCGTATATAACTTTCGACTCCCCAAAAACTGAACTACTAATAGCCAACTGTTGACCAGAAGCCATACTGTTAACATAAACAGTCAATTAACACATATTTCACTATATTCTTACAATAAAGTAAGCTAAAGAAAAGACTATATATTATTAAAGAAAATCATAAGGAAGAGAAAATACATTTACAATAATGTACTGTATTTATCAATACTGTAGGTTTACATTGTCTGTTTACAAGATGAATTGTATGTCTGTGAGTATCTATATCAATATTGTGTTATATGATACAAAACACTGTAGGTATTATACGTATTACTAATGCTAGACATCAAAAATCAAAAGATAATGGAAAAAAGAAATTCATATTCATTTACAGGTATTTTTTATCAATACAATTCAAGCATTGATAACGAAGCAGCAGCAGTATGATTGCTTTATGGAAGCCTAGTGCAATTGATACGATTGGTTCACGGTAGCCTAGTCTATATGCTAATGAATAAATCGTTATAAAAATTGTATGCTAATTAATTTAACTAATTAATAACAGTTAACTTTAGGCAGTTATGATTTAACACTGCATCTTTGTTTATATTTCTCTCGACTGCAAATGGCCATGTACAGTCTGTAAGAGCTTGTTTTGAGTAAATTTTGATAAATTTTAACATTTTATAATAGATTTGTGTATACTTTATGGTTGTAAATGATAAGAGACTAGTATCTACATATATTTTATGCATTAATAACATACTTAACTTTTTCTTAATTTTTTTGATATTTATAAGCTATGTGGTTCTCTCTGAGTTTTTTCATTGTCTCAAATCTCCAAAAAATTTTCCAATATATGTATTCATAAAAAATATAAGTGGATCCATGCTGTTCAAACCAGTGTTCTTCAAGGGTCATTCATATCAGATTGACCCTTGAAGTATATCAGAGGGGAAATGTTGCTTAATATGGTTAAGATCATAGTTAATTGTACTTTTGTAAGCAATTAAGTGATATGAAATCTGATCGTGATTGAACCTTTCAGGTTGGGATTTTTTTTAAAATTAAGATTTCAAAGTGAATAATAGAATTTTTAATAAAGAAGGGAGAGTTTGGGAGGATGATTTTTGCTAATTGTTTGCCAAGTTTTTAGGTGGGGGGGGGGGGCATATGCTATCAACTGTTGGATGAAGAGAGTTTTGGGTTTGTGAATTTTTTTTGAGCACCATATATTTGAGGTAACTTAACATGGCTAGGTCAAGATGTAACTCTTAAAGTATATGCTTTTTCTTTTGAAAGTTGGTAGGACCCTGATCTGTTATCTAATATGTAGAAGAGTATTTAAGAAGAGTGCTCATTGTTTGCAGGAAGGCACCCATGAGGCAAGTGAATACAAGAATGACTGAAAAATGCAGAATCTAGTTACAAAATGTCAAGCTTCTTTTCCGACCCATATTTACTCATATGCCTTTCCCCCACACTCATATACAAGTAGCCAGCGCAAAGAATTTAAAAACTATTGTCACAGGGAAGGCTCGGTAATGTGGTCTGTTTACCAGAAAATTAGTAATAAAAGAAAATAATATCAAAATCAAATAATGCCTTATTTCCTGACAAAAATTATACTTTCTTTTGTACTTGATGTTGGTTTGAATCCAGCAAAATATCAGCAGACTTAATAAATTCATATTAAGTGTGCAAATTTGTCTGTTTTAATGTTGATGCATAACTGATTTAATTCTGAAGAATAACATGTATATGTAGTGTTATTTATTAAAAATACTAAAATGCCTTGCTAATGTTCATTTAGTTTAAATAAGATAACTGAAAATTGGATTTTAATTGGTCAGAAATTTGTTACAACTAGTAACCGACTACTTTCGCATTAACTGGTGGCTTCTTCTTGGTTAGATGAATATACATATAACAGCTTAAAACAAAACGAGCTTAGATTACAAATCAATACATAACTGAAAAATTATAAATACCAAATTCATAGGAACCATTACACAGTACAAATACGTGAAGCGTGGATGCTGGCACTTGGTCAGTCATTGTTAAGCAGGTGCATCCTATAATTAGCTGCAAAATTAAACTGATGCATGGAGAGATCTTATGAGTGATTTCCAGATATCACTGAGGATCATCCCTTGGTTTCTCTTCAGGGTGCCTTGTAAATGGATTACTACTGCAGCTTCTTTTATGTTGTGGGAACTGTAGTCATCTTCTATGTATGGCATAGTACTCCATTCAATGTTATGGTTAGTGTTGGAAAAATGGAATGCTAAACCAGAACTGTCCTCTCTGTTGTTGTTTATGTCTAAAATGTGCTCTTTTTGTCTTATTTCTAGACTTCTTGAAGTTTGTCCAATGTCATTCAGGCCACAAGAATCAAATTTTCAGTTACCTTATTTAAGTATTTAGTGGTCGGGGAAAAAAAAAAAAAAAAAATTGTTCATTTAGTTTTTTTTTTGCAAGTGTTCTCAAATCACAAAACAAAGCATGTTACTCCAATTACACCAATAGTTAACTATACATGATAAAGTTCTCTTAATTGGGATAATTTTATTTCAGTTTAATATGCACAGTATATATGCTAAGCAATGAATGTTTACAGATTAACAAGATACAAGAATATTTAAATTGCTCTCCTTTCTATCTGTAAGATAATTTCTCCTAAATTAGAATTCAGCAGATCTCTTAGTTTGTACTTCATGGTCATCTTCACTTTCCTCTCCTTCCATACCTGCAGTGTTCAATTTTGGTAAACTACGTACAGCTGCTGTCTTTTTGATGGGTCCCTTCTTTGGATCAATCACTCGTTGATCAGGCAGAATGTTTCTAATACCAAAAGTACTATATTACGTTCTTATTTAGCTATGATAAGGACAGAATCTATGAATAAAATATAAGAAATAATTCAAATTTTATTAAATTTTTAAAATGTAGTCCATAAACCTGAAGCCATGCCTTTTTAAATTTGAAAATAATTCCCCCCACACACACATCTCAGAAACCTGTATTGTGTTTGCTTAACTGATAATGAAGTAGCTTTTTTTTTTTTTTTTTTTTTTTTTTTTATAAGAACACTTCAAATTAACTAATGTAATTTTGAAAGAGAAGGGGCTGGCCTGATGCTTTTTTTTTTTTTTTTGCATCTCCCAAACTATTTGTGAGAATTATTACATCTACCAGTAGGATATTTAAGGGAAATTTATTATTATTATAAACCCTTCATGTATTGCAGAAGTAAATGAGAATTCATCTGATCATTATTTCTGAAAAACCAAATAAATAAAATAGAGTTTGAACTATCGCAACATGTTGTTTACCAAGGTTTACAAAATATGATAAATCTATGGAACATTGGCACCAGTGAGGGACTGTCAAGCATATAATATATAAAAAAAAAAAAAAAACTCCGCAGCTCAAATTTGGTATTTTTTTTCAAGTCTCTTCAGTAAGCAGAATGTTGGTCTCACGGTTAGCAATCAAAATCATTTACTACCCAAGTACTTTTATAAACATCCATGCCATAGATCTGCACCAATAGCTTGATGGGAGAAAGAGAGAGTGGATGCTGCCAAAGGGTTAGACATCTCTAACTCAGCCACATTAGATAGAATTGGTGGCTCAAAGTTGTAACTGTCACTAATTTTCATTGTATCATGAGAGGTTTACATAACAAACCCTTTTTGGAACAGTGCAAGTAGGTTAATTGTGTTCTTTGAGCTGTTGACTTTCCAAAAACAGCATGGTAGGTAGTCCAACATCTAATGGTGAAAGTGCCAACCTGAAAATATTCTAAAAAAAAACAGTGAAAAAAAAAATCATCTGCATAGTTGGATGACATTAAATGATGCTGATGTGGGCATAATCATAATGAATAATTTTAGTCTCTTCCTTGAAATATAATGAAGATAAGCTCTTGGAACATAATTTTTAAAATGGGTAGCATTAATTATGATCAGTCAAAAGATTTGAGTTTAATTATTACTGGACCTCCGTGGAGCCTAATTCATCATGGGAGATTCTTACTATCACACACATGCTTATGAAACAGTGGTTTAAACTCATTCTGCTTCTACGCTTGCTCCTTTCAGATGTAAAATATGAGAATATTTTACATCTCAGAGAAGAACTAGAGGAATAAGTGAGTGAGAAGTTTTTATCATTTTTTATTTAGGTGAAGAGGGATGAGTGAGTTTTGATGATTTTTGGTACATGAGCAACTTATGGTCATATGGTACAAAGTTAGTACTTAAATAACAAGTTTTTAAGAGCAATATAAGAATAGTACTGTATATAAAAATATATAATGATAAAGTTATATGTACATAGACGAATAATGTTTCTAAATAAAATTTTACATGTTAAATATTGTGTAAAAATTGAAGATTTCACGATCCAGATAAAATGAGTGTACAAGGTATGATCACAAAGTGAATGTTATAATTCAAGGAAGTTTGATTTCTATTTGTATTTTGGTTAATAATTTTCAAAGTAGTAGTCTTCTTGTCTTGCCACACATTTGTCCCAACCACTTTTTGAAAAAATTCTGTAAATATTTTAGTTTTTTTAGGTGCATTGTTATGGCAGGTCACAGGGTGCAAAATAAGGCAGATGTGGGCATATGTTTTTTTTAAATGACAGGGACCATTGAATAAGAACTATTAACTTGCTTCTGTGGTCTTCTTTGATGCACATCATTCCACCAACATTCCAGTATTGCTCCTTTAAAATATTCAGAGTTGACTGTAGTGTCTCTATGTACATGTGATTCCTCTCAGCTTTGCTTTTTCTCTGATAGATTGAGCACTGCAACTATATTCACTGTGCCTTGTATAAGCCTCTGACAGATGGCAAAAAAAAAAGTAGTGAAAAAATTACTGCACTCATTAAAATAACAAGGAGAGTTGATTAAAAAATGAATAGTTAAACAGAATCACAGTACTCATACATGTTATCACTCCTGAATGACCTATGTGCAGCCAAGAAATAACAAACTTCCTCTGTATGGTCCCTGTGTAAACTTGACTGCCATTATTTAATTTCAGGCATAATCTAAACATTTATTGTTAGTGTTACTGTATGAGTTGACCAAGCTGCAACATCTGCAGCCCCATTTCTCTTAATTCCTAATGTGGCTTAGGAATTCAACAGAGGCAAATGTCCTGTCAGAATATCATTATTTGATGATGTTGATTTGACAGAGCAGTGGATGTAGGTGGCATACCAGACTTTTTAGTACCTAAAGAAAACTTGATAAATCAATATAAATGATACCCCTTTGGTAACATTTCGGTTTGTTATGGTTTGGTGCAAGCTTTATGGCATGCAACTCAGCAGCATAGTTGCTATATTCTGGGGATCTGATTAGATATGCTATCAAGGAAGACAATGGCAGATTTGACTAAACTTCTGATTTTGAATCATCTGCATAGACAGGTAGAAAATCAGAATATTTTGCTGTGTGTTTTAAAGATGTACTAGTACTCACAGGAATGATTGGTATATTATCCTAGATTGTTTCAATGAAAATAGAAACCCATTTGAAAAAAATCCACTTTGGTAGATGATCAATGGATTCTCGTAGAAAGGCTTAAATGTTGGTTATACATGCTTACTAAATAACTTAAGGAAATTACAATGTACGATAGAATATATATTAAATTAAACTTTAATATATTTCCAATATTTTGGCAACGTCACGTTGCCATCTTCAAAGGAATTTACAATAAAGACACATGCATGCAGGCACTAAACAGTAAATGACAAACGAAGCGAGGAAGCTATGATTTTCCTAAAAGTCATGGTGGTGCCCCCTAGCAGGCTATGTAGGTATTCTTGGCTGTTGGGCTGAAGGTCTCCTGATGTAAGCCTCCCACATTTGGTGAGGCTTACATCAGGAGATCAGCTGAATCCACGAATAGTCTTTCAAATTTGAGCTTGCTATGGTGTATTATTGTGGCTTTCTTCCACCGTATTCTGTGGCGTTGTATCCAGAGCATGGTCTGCAAGACCAGAGTGGCTGTACTGGTGAAACCGGATGTAGTCCTTGCGTTCTGAAATTCTGATATTTGCTGTCATGCCTGTTTGGCCAAAGTAGGATAACTTACAGCTGCAAGGGACCCAGTATACACCAGGTTGGTCTAGGGGGAGTGGTTGGTCTTTAGTGGAGTGGATAAGGGATGCCAATTTTCTAATTGGCATCCCTTATCCACTGAAATAACGCTGAAATACTGGAAATATATTAAAGTTTAATTTAATGTATATTCTATTGTACGTTGTAATTTCCTTAAGTTATTTAGTAAGCACGATCAATAGATTGCTGCAACTTTTTCTGACTCATATGACAAAATATGGAGGACACTCATAGTTGGAAGTTGTTTTGTTATTGAGTTAACTCTGACTACAAATAGTATAAAAGTGGGACTCTCTCTCCCTTGAAGGTAGGGTTGGGTAAGAGTGAGATTTCACTCAGACATGGAAGATTTCGATAGAAAGTTTATGATGAAAAGAAGCAGGTTTTCTCTCAGACCAAAGATGAATATTTTTTTTGGCGTAGCATATCCATGTCAAAGAAAACAGATGCTAAGTGTTCTTGTTTTAGGAAAGCATCCCTAATATTTGTTCCAAGTTTTATTGAATGTAATGCAGAACAAATTCTACAGCAAGCCAGATTGTGTCCCGGAAAAAGTTTGTTGCTCTCCAGAAATTGTCAAAGAGGAGAATTAACTATTTCCGAAGGATTTATGGCAGTCCCATGACATACGTTATGAGAGATGACATTCGTTGCCATCTTGTAATGAATGTCATCTGGTCTTACAGCAGTTCATCAACATTGAAGCAAAGTAGCTTTCGGTTTATTCTTGCATGGTGGCCTGTTATAAATTTCCAGACCATTCAAAGTGAACAGAATTTGACTCTTTTTAGGGTCAGGAAGTAAGAAGATACTGTCAATATTTTAGCAGAGCTCTTCCTGAGACTATCTTGCAATTGCTTTAGGGAGAGCAACTGTGCATCCATTCTGTTACAGGATTAAAATTAGTATATCATACCTAGATTTTGTTCCAAAACCCCTTTGGCATTGGTTGATCTGCTGATAGAAGTTCAAAATGGATCCATGGGTCCTTCTGGCTCTGATGGCAGATATGTTGTGCTCAGCTGCAAGTACATTTAAAAGCATTTGAGCTTCGTGGTTTATGCAGAAGATATCTCAAGCTTTGTTCTGGTCTTTCTTGTCTGCTGTACATCCCAAATTCCATCACAATTTAGAGAAATGATGGTTTGGGTACTGCACTTGTAGCAACTAGTACTGTACACCATGCAACATGATTTACTATTCTGTTTGTTGAGGAGAGGAACAAACTGGTGCAGAATTAAATTCAGCTAAGGATGAGAAAACATACCAGTCATCTTGATCAATTTTCCATTGTGATATCTGTGATGAAGAATATGGTTGCCCATATCAGAGATTGGATTATGGGAAAATGATTGCTCTCTTAGATGTTATTTTCTATTTCCCACTTGAACAGTTTCACTACTATTGACTTAGCGGATTGCTAAGTCAATAGTAGTGAATATTCTGGTAAGTGTGAGGAATGTCATTTCAATGTTTAAGACAAAAGACTATTGTTACTGAGCATGCCTTAACAATCTAGTTTGTGCACTACTACCCCACAGACTATTATGGACATTTAAATTTCCTATTAGAAGGGGGTAGGGAGGAAAGAAACTACAAAATGACATAATCAAGAGGTCAACTTGGAATTTATGTGCACCAAATGGTAGATAGGTGCAGCACACTGTAATAAAAGATTCTCCTGAGAGACTAATGGTAACTGCAACCTATATAGAGCTTAAAATACTGATATTCTAGTCGTGTTTTTTTTTTAGTATTCAAATGCCGTTATTGACCTGAGAATACTAGTTTTTCAGTAATAAATATTTATTCACAAGAAGTTTTTAAAATTGACAACACAATAAATCATTAGTATTACTGAATTTGCAACTGATGGATTGTTATAAACAGTACAAATGTAATGGAAACCTGAAAACAAAACTTGGAACCCATTTACTAGTTTGTTGCACACAAAAAAGTAAATATTGCATAAATTATAAAATTTATTAACAAGAAATTATTATAGAAAATGGTCTTAAAGATACTGAATCACATTATTCTCCTTGTAATAATAAGTTTAGAATTTTTAGAAGCTCACCAAACAAACATGATAAAATATTTACAAAGGTATACTGCAGCAGAATTTGATAAAGAAATTGTATCCATCGCAATTATATACTCATTGGAACAGTTCATGTCAGAAAGTTACTTTGAGTTGATATACTATGTGCAGAAACTTGAATAAATTTAGATTCAAGCATTAATTTCTGTGAGGATGAATGAATTCATATGTAGCTATAACTACACTAATGCCTATAAAGTTAGTGGTCGATGTGCTGTGCTGCAAAAAGGCATATCGTTTAACTTTAGATGCTGTCATAAAATTTATGATGAAAATTCTAAAATGACATGGAAACTGAATTTCACAATGTACTTGTTTATCATAGGTTCTTCGATAATCACAATGTGGAGCACAAAATGAGATGACAGTGAATTGTTTCTCAGACTATTATATGGGCTTTTTCCTCCTGAAAACTCTGGTTTTTCATCCTGCATACAGAAAAATCAGTCTTCAGAACACATACAATTTACAGACAAAAAACACTATTGTTGGTGCTGATGGACGATAGATGATGTCGATGGTAGTAATGTCGTAGCTGGAGAATTAAGTAGTAGTGGGGAGAATGAGATGTATTTAGCAAAACAGAGTAGTGTGCCCTCTGACAATGAATCCTTGGACTCCCTGGAGGTGTCACGTAATAATAATAATAATACTCTAGCAAAAGTTATACTTTATTTAATAAAAACGTTTTCCTTCAGAAAATGACGAACAGAATTCACCTTAGAAGACCAACATAGAACCAACATGGAAAAGAATTTGCAGGACACCAATTTAACATTGGTGTCCTGCAAATTCTTTCCAAAATAAGTTGTCTGACTACGCAATGTAAAACTTATAAATTGTTTATTTCTGAAATTTTCCATTTCTGTCTTGTGGCTGTAACTCATTGATCTTTAAATTCAGAGCAAATCTCCTTCCCTGGAAAACTGAGAAATAATTGGTAATAATTATTACTGAAATAATGTATTTCCCCAATAGATGGTGCTTGAAGGAGTTGCAGTGGGTGAGTGAAATCCATTCCCATATTGTGTCAACAAAAGGCAAAGATTGTAACTACGACCAAGTTTAAATTGCTGTATGAAAGATATGGTGTCGGTTTACAAAGGCCCCACACAATAAGTACTTTGTACTTTCCATGAAAATATCTTAGCATTTTATAGATGAGACTACCAACAGTGTGTGTGTGATCTAAATCAGTATCGTTATTTTCCTCAAAACAGAAGTGGAAGTCTATGATTCATTGAAAACTGCAGATCATTTAACATTGAAACAACGATTCATTAATTGTAAGAATTACATATTTTTAAGATGCCAATACTTGAGGTAGAAAGAACCACAACATAAGCCACCTTTCCATATTTCAAAAACTGAAATGTGGAAATACAGCCTGAGTGAATGATATTATCAATTTCCTTATATGTACTCTTGGGGGATGTTCAGGCTACCATGACAGCAATACATGATTCAGTTTAAATTATTATTAATCTCCTATCAATGATTTTCCTCCAAATTAGTCTATTACTTGTCAGTGTTCCAATATGTTTAGCATTTCATTCTTTTAAGGCCTTTCTGACTGAATCAGTCTATTTAGATTTTGGTCTTTTTCCTGCCATCTTGGTATCAAACACCTGTTTTGTTAACCATTCTTCTCCCATTTTGTTTAAGTGACCATACCACCTACGATTAGCTCTGCTCACATATTCTTGAATGCCAAGAATGTGAAGTTCCTTCTTAATATCTTCATTTTTAATATGATTCTATAATTGATGCCATCTATTCATATCAGCAATTTTTCTCAGAACTCTCATATCTTTGGGATGTAACTGATCAAGTACTTTATTTCTAACCTAACTTTCAGATCCATAACTTAAAACTGTCTTGTATAGTGTTTAGCATTTTGGCTGATTTCTCTCTTATTCCATACAAATTTATTCATCTGACTCCTCACAATGCAGCTAAGATATACCACTTTCTTTCATAATGCAATCCATATAGATGATATATAAAAATGAAGATAATGTGCATCCTTGTCTTATCCCTGATTTACATCAAACCATCTTCCTGTATTTCCTTCAGTTCTGTTGATTTACAACTTAAATTATAGATTGTGTTGTTCTGTATGTTCCATTTACCCAATATAATTCTAGTGTTTTAAAAGCTTTTCTCTGGACATGAGAAAAAGACTCATGAACTAAATAACTTGGACACTAAGAAGTCTTCTGATCCTAATGGCTTCTCTCCAGTTGTTCTTAAACACTGTGTTCAGAGCTAACAACTGTCCTGCATTGTCTCTACAATCTATTATACGCAGCTGGTACTGATTCCAGTGCATGGAAGCAATCTTATATCCCTCTTATTCCAAAAAAAAAAAAAAGGGGAGACAGAAGTCTACATCCGACTACTAGAAAACTGCTACCACCTCTGTCCTCTCCAAAATCTTCTTTTTATCATGGATTTTAGGCTAAGTGGCTTGTTCCATTCTCATGCCATTGCTTTCTTGGTCTTCCAATTCTTTTTCCACTTATTTTATATATAAGTATAGTATTTTTGGCAGTCTGCTATTGTCCATTCAATTCAACTTTTTGTTTATATTTACTTATATAGTGGTTGACTGGTTTTTTATTCAGGGATTGTAAAATTTCTACATTTGTTTTATGGTCCCACTTGGTATATCCAGCTGTTTTTCTGAGAAATTTCATTTCTACTGTTTGAATTTTTTCATTCATTTTTTATGATCCATGTTTCACTTCCATATAATAAAGTTAGTGTAGACAGAACATTATTGTATATATTATATTATTCTAATGTTGCTTCCCCCTGTTAAAGGTTAATGGGAAACCAACAGTACATTTCATACCATGGGCAGGCTAGTGATATATATATATTTTTTCTCTATTTTTATAATTTTTTTATCACTTATTTTTCGCCTAGTCCAGAAACCCTGCTGTAGTAACCAAACACTGAAATTTCAGACTTCCAATAAGTGGCATGGTGATCTCACACTAGGCGACGACTGATTCTGGTATGTTTCTGTACCAAGGATGGCTTAAATATTAATTATGCCATTTACTTTAACAAAATTTGATATTTTAATGTGTGTATCTTAAAAAAGACATTAAGATTTAGTTGTTTATATCTAGGCCTGTAGCTCAGAAGTACTACTTGCATCTTCTGTAACTAGCTACCCAAAGCTAGACTTGAGTTCAAGTCTAATTACCAATTGGAGGAAATTTTTCTAAGCCTTTCTTCGACTGGTTCCTGAGTTGGTCGATCTCTGGTATGGACAAATGGCTTTTTTTTTTCCCTCCTGGAAGCTCAATAAAATTGGCTGTAGAACCCACAGTATTTCAGACAAGAACATATACTGTTAGGATTAGGTACCAAGAGATGGCAGCACTTGTTTGCCAGTCACTTCATGGGGTGCCACTTATAATTAGTAATAGTCTTGGGCCAGCTATCTTGATTTGCTACTGGTGAAGATTTAACTGCCCACACAATTTCCAAAAGCTAGACAGGGTCAAAGAAAGCCTTGCCTACTCCCTATAAGGGAATAAAGGCATTAGCTCATTATATTTTTTAATGCCTATACAGTGTCTCCCCCCTATCCTTGGTTTCAGTTATGGAAAATTCCAGAAATAAATAATTCATAAATTTTAAATTGTACGGCATTCTGAGTAGCACGATTAAATCTCGCATAATTCAACCTGGGATGTGAATCATCCCTTTGTCCAGCATATACATGCTGTACTGTATATGCTACGGATGCAGACCCTAATCTGGACATAATGTAGTGCCTGAAATCATTCACTACTGCTAGTGTAATAGCATTCATCAAAGCTACAGTGGATGAATTAAAACCAGAAACTATAAATGCCTGCTGGAAAAACATATGAAGTCGTATTCATGATTTTATAGGCTTTCCAGGGATTGATGGAGAAGGTAGAAACATCATTCACATAGCAAGACAAGTTAGTACTTCTTAATCATTCCTCCACTTCTTCATGAAGAAGTGGAGGAACATATTGAAGGCCATCAAGATGTGTTAGCAAATGAGGAATTAGAAGAACTTGTTGAGTCACCTACAGAGGAAGATGAAGAAAGTGAAGTAGAACCAACAATGTGGACACTATTGAAATTTGCTGAAGTGTTTCAAATTGCACAGACATTAAAAGACAAAATTATGGAATGTACCATTAAAATCACCCGTATGATCACTGCAGAACTACAACTTCTGCAGCAACACTGAGTTAAAAAGAAAGAGACAACTTCCGATTACAATGTTCTTCCAAAAGGTTTTGGCCAAAAAAACTCAACTGACGAGGATCTAACCATTAATATTGTCTGTTCTTGACATCCAGCCATCAAAACTGCTCAATGTTCCTCTTCTGCCATATCAGAAGGTCAATAGTAACCTATTAAACTTTATCATAGGTATGTATAGGGTTCAATTCTTTCTGCGGTTTCAGGCATCCACTGGAAGTCTTGAAACATATCCCCCCCCACAGATAAAGGAGAGAACTACTGTATCTTTTTCATCTTCATATGAGTCACATCCCAGGCATTTTAAAGTATTTACATGCTCTGATATTTTATTATCTATCACTATTTTATTTCTTATTGGGATTTCTCCTTGGAAAGCCATAATTTTTGTCTCATATTACATTGTTCTGAAATGTCATTTAATGATTTATATAATAATAGTGTATCTATCTTTATTTGTGGGTTTATTTGTATCCAAATAGGTTATGCTGTTCCAAATTATCATAATTTTATTTATATATATAAAAAAAAAAATCAGAGGTGATGGGAAACATACTCCTCTTGATTTCTTCTAATTTAACTGCTATTTTATTTTATATGTATATTTCTTGAATAGACTAAGAGCCAGTTTGGTAAATTTAGATTGGTTAATATTTTAAATAATTTGTCTATTAATTTTATCAAAGGCTTTTTCAAAATCAATGTAACGTGTGTTTCTTTTTGAAATTCGCTTTGCTTTTCAATTAATATTTTTAGGGAGAAAATAGTCTATGCAAGATTGGCCTCTTTGGAATCCATTCTGTTCTTACTGTAGTTAGTCCTCTACAATATAATATTGTTTAGTTTCTCCTTTAATATTCCTGCATATATTTTTTGTACCCTGCATTTAGTAGACTAATTCCCTTACATTTATTGCAGTCATCTTTATTTCCTTTTTTATAAATTGGGATAACCAGTGCTTTTTCCCCCCAGTGTTTGAAGTTTTAACAGAAATCCAGATCATGTTAAAGAATTTTGAAAGGCTTTTATTAAATTTTTCACCTGCATTTTTGCAGTTTCATGTTTATATTGTCTTCTCCTGGTGTTTTCCTGTTTTTCATATTATTTGTTTTATTTTTTTAGTGCTGGATTCATAATATTTTCTGTTAGATCATTCTTCGTTGTATAAAATTTTGCATTTTTTATCATGAGTCCAGAGATTTTGAAAATGTTACCCATTTTTCTAAATCTATTGTTTGTATTTTTACATTTTACAAAATGGTTCCATATCTCTCTATTTTTTTACTTACTCATTGTTTTCCAATTGCACTATTTCTTTTGTAGTCTATTTTTGCTTCTAATGTCTTGGAATTCAGCCATTTCTGGTAACTTTTTTTTTTGTTCCACTTTCATAGTTTTCTTTTCCTATTCCATTTACTCTTTATTTCTAAGCTTTCTGTTGCTTCTTTTGTCAGGATTTGTTTCAGATTTCACATTCCTCTTCTATGTTATTTTATTCATGTATGTCACCATCATCAAATTCCTGACATGTATCCTCAAATGAAAAACTTACATCACCACTAACTTCCTATCAACAATTTTCCTCCAAATCAATCTGTTGCCTGTCAAAACTCCAGCTTTATCAGATCTTATATTTTTGTCTTCTAAGCCACTATTTACTGTATCAATCCACTTATATCTTGGTCTTCCTCTGGGGTATTTTTCCTGCCAACCTGGCAGAGAACACTTGTTTTGCTAATCTTTCTTCACTCATTCTGTTTAAGTGACCATACCACCTGAGATTAGCTCTGCTAACGCATTCCTGGATGCTGACAATGTCAAGTTCTTTCCAAATATCCTCGTTTTTAATATGATATTGCCATTGATGCCATCAGTTCATGCTTATACTCCTTCTCAGGACTCTCATATCTGCGGTCTCTAGTCTTTGGTCAAGTGTTTTACTTCTGACCCAGCTCTCAGATCCATAAGTTAAAACTGGTTTGAACACTGTCTTGTATACAGCTAATTTAGTGTTCCGACTAATTTCTCTCTTATTCCATATGAATTTATTCAATTGACTTCCTACCAAACCAGCTTCGTTGATTATGTTATCTATTTCTATATTGAATTTACCATCTTCACTAAAAATCGTGCCTAAGTAGCTGAAATGTTTTACTTGTTCCACAGGTTTTCCATTCACAACACAGTTGACATTTTCAATGATTCTGCCTAATTTCAATGTCTTTGTCTTTTTAATGCTGACCTTCATACCATATCTATTACAACAGTTATTCAATTTAGTCAGAGAATCTTGCAGACTAGTAGCGGATTTATTTAGAAGTATAACATCATCCGCATAAAGCAAAGAGCTGACATTAACATCTCCAATTTTGATATCGTGTTTAATACCACTTTCCTTCATAATGTGATCCATATAGATAATGAATAACAGAGGGCATTCGTATATAATAATAATTATTATTTTATTTATTTATTTATTTTGATGAAGTTTAAAATAAATTTAAAATTAATAGTTAAAACCACAGAAAATAAATTTAAAATTTGAAGCATCAAAACCAATATAATTAACTAATAGTAAATATAACTTACAGATATTTAAGATGGCGAGGACATTTAGCAATAGATCCACTGTCACTCGACTCAAAGGATTTTAGTCGATTACGCATAGCTTCGAGATTAAGCATTGCTTCAGTTATTTCAGTCATGTAAGCTTTCCGGGTGTCATTATATTTGTGGAAGGTCTGAACAAAAAATGGAAACAGAATTTTGAACACTAGTGCAACTTTCAAAATTTGAGTTAATTTGGTTTTTTGGCATATATTTACAAAACCTGATGTAAGATATATCAGTAAAAATGAATGTACTTAAAGTTTTATTTTTTTTCCTGGCAAATGAAATCATCATTAAAGAATTCATATAAGTACTGGTGCAGTATGTTGAATTAAATAATTTGTAATGCTTAATGAAATGTTAAGTTACAAATAATTAGTCAGAGAGACTGAAATTATGGAGTTTAGGCTATTGATATGATCTTTATACTTTGCTGATTGACATAGTCTGAAGATTTTTGGTTCAGTTTGATGACACATCTCTGTTTATTAATATTCCTATCTAAGACAATTCTACTGCTAGAAAACAAATTTCCACCAGATATTACTGTCCTCTTCTCACATGTGTTGCAGCAGAATTTTTTCATGCTAGAAAATAAGGATACAGCTATGGGTATTCCACTTTCCCCAAACAGCAAACATTTTCATGGAATCATTTTGGCAAATAGCTCTCAATTTCTCCTCTTTTAAAACAAAAGGTATGACTCATATATATTGATGATATACACTGCTTTGAAAGAAGTCAAATGAACACCATAGTGGGGAACAAACAGCCATGTCACCCAGCTTAATAAGATGTAGGACCTCCTTTTGTTGCGATCCTACAGCAATCCTATGGGGCAAAGTTTCACAGTTGTATGATAGCAGTTGTTGGGAATTTTGGACCATTCTTCCTGTAGGCATGTAACGAGGTCCTGGACTATTTTGTGGGTGCAGATGTCTCTTGACCTCACCTGATGCTCCAGTTTGTCCCACAGATATTTAATAGGGTTAAGTTAATAAGATGACAGAAAAATTGGGTTTAATAGGTTGGAGATTTTTATACAAACTATTAGCCTACTAATTTTGCCGTGTTAACTGGTGGCTTCTTCTGAGCCAGATAAATCTACGCATAACTGCTTAAAAATCTCCGACCTATTAAACATAATTTTTCTGTCATCTTATGTAGTATATAATTTATGGAAAAAAACATTCATCAGGGTTGAGTTAAGTTTGTTTGCAGTCAAGAAAGGGATAGGAGCTAGGTTTTTCTCTCACAGAGCAGCGAGTGAGTGGAATAGTTTGCTTTTAGGGATAACGAGTGCATCTAGTGTGAATGAATTGAAGAGAAGGTATGACAGCTGGTTTGGGTGATTTATAGCCTCTCTCGATGAGCCCTGGAGGTCTCAGATAATGTCTTCATATTCAACATTACAGGGACCACAGACTACCTTAGTCAACCATCTTTTGAACTCCTTTTCTAATATCTCTTCATCCTTCTGAAAATCAGGTGGCCAAATCTGTGCAAATTAATCTATACATGGCCTAATCAAAGCCTTATATAGTGGAACTATAACATTCTTACTTGTTACTTTGCATGAAGCAAAACAATCTTCACCTCTTTCCTCTCCTTTGAAACATGGCCAAGTCTAAGACATGTTAAGAAATGTATATCAAAGCTGTTGTTAACTCCCTGGAACATTTCCTCAAAATGTGGTAAAATACCATCAAGTTTACTAAGTTTCTCATATACCTCTGACTCACTCACCATTAGTCCCTCTCCACCCTTCGTGCTGCACTCAAGTTGTGCACGATGTCACATTAATAAGATTGAAATACATTTATGAATTGCTAATTTAATATCTATCACCTGTTTAGTAGTTATCATTCTAACATTTTCACCAACCAATATCCTTTCAGAATCAATGTTCTTCTACTGGCTACATAGCAAAAGAACTCACTGTTTTTTTTTTTGCTTTGTTTTTTTTTAATTCATTACTTAACTGTGTTGCTCATACTATACTTTTGCTACCCTTAACAACCTATACTTACCTTATCACATTCCTCATGTGCTCATTGTACTTCTCATGCAACTTATTACCATTCATCTTGTGCGCTCTATAATGCCTTCTTCCAGATCTCATGGCTCACTTCTTCATTCAATTTCATCTAATTCATTTACTCTCCTTACCCCTGGATTACATTTAGACATTGTCTTTGCCTGACGGTTCTCAAGAAGAGCCCAAGCAGCACTGATCTCCTTTCCAATTCCCCATTCCATAATATAGCTGTAAGCTGTCTCCTGAGCTTTTCATAATCACCAGCCTTATAGTTCCATATATATCCCCCTTTTTTTATATATAGAAGTCCTCATATGGCTAGCCACCACTCAGGGGGATTACTTCACAGTTGCTCTCACCTCTCACCACCTGGATGAAGATTTTACATCCTCTTTATAATAAAATCCTTTGATGAGATGATCATATCCGAGATTCTTGATCCTCATGTATCTTGTGTTAAGTTCTACCTAAGTTGGATGACTCTAAAAAACTCTAGAAGTTAATTCTCTTTGCCCCAAAAGCCATGTCTTCATTCCAATCTATATTAGCATAATTTTTAAATTATGGTAATCACTCATAATGATCTCCATATTCTTATTTGCCTCTACATTTCCTTCTGTAGCAACATCTCACTAGATATTTCATCCTGTTCACCTTTATCTCATGCTGTACTGCTCAAACCAATGCTGCTATTTGCCCTTTACATCTCGACCTTGTATAGGCATAACTTTTCTACTATCACCAATAGCACTATCATTCTCCCTTTCTGTTCTGTCTCTCTTCATCTGTAATACTTTCAGGATGTCATCCTCATCCAACTACAGCTCTCTTATTCTGACAATTTCTGGGTGAAGAAGCTCTATCAATGCAACAGTTTTGTTCCCTTTTATTTGAATACTTCTGTCCTTTGTAAACAAATATAATAGTTCATTTCTGATTCTATAAAAATAAAAAGTCCTGCTGACACTATTGCTTGGATATGACTCCTGCACATCCCTCCAGTACATTCCTCTCTATCATCACTAATCCTATCTTCCAAAGATCCATTGTTGGAGGTTTAATGGATTTTTAACAACACTCAAAAAGAATTAAATTAGAATTTAATACTTCCTATATTTCGTCCTAGTCACTAGGACATCTAGGGGATTACAAAAACAATTAATGTAACATGCACACAAAAACTTACAATTCTAAGCCCAACTACGTGGGTGACACTAAAGTCCTATCTAGGTGGAGCGCCCTCTAAGGGCGGTAGTAGGTGGCCTGGAATGTAAGGTGGGACCTCTGGTGATGAGTGTTTCCCAAATCTTCGGAAGCTTAATGCAACCGTATTTGTTAAGATTTGGTTGGTTTCTGAGAGCTGCTGCTGCTTCTAAGAAAAGTCTCTCTTTCTTGAATTTGCTGTGGTGGAGCATGGTGGTTTTCTTCCACGATACTCTGTGGGTGGTGTCCAAAACATGGTCAGCCAAGCCTGAATGGCCATAGTTGTGTTTAACGATGTACAACTTGTGTTCCTCCAGGCGGATGGATGCTGATCTGCATGTCTGTCCAAAGTACGCAAGCTTACAGGAACAGGGTACTTTGTAAACTCCAGGCAGAGAGAGAGGAGGGAGCTGATCTTTTGTAGAACGGATAAGGGTAGCAAGTTTGCGGTAGGGCTTATATGCTGTGTGTAGGTTATACTTTTTTAGTATCTTGGCTATTTTTTCCGAAGTGCCTCGGATGTAGGGTATGGTGATGGCATTTTTAAAATCTTGTTGACGAGAGGGACTGGGAATGGGGGAGGAATTGATTATTTTTTTGATACTGTGTTCGCTGTAGCCATTGGAGAGGAAAGTTCTGTGTATGTGGTTAAGCTCAGTAGTGAGGGCGGTTCCACTGGAACAAAGATTGTGGGCTCTCTTGGTAAGGGTTTTAATGATGCCATATTGTTGTGAGGGGTGGTGGTGGGAGAGTTTGTGAATGTATCTGCCTGTGTGTGTGGGTTTTCTGTATACAGTGAAGGCAAGTGTATCATTAGGCAGGCGCATGACTAAGGTGTCTAGGAAGGGTAAACAATTGTTCTTTTCCTTTTCCATAGTAAACTGGATTCTTGGATGTAGGCTATTGAGATGACCGAGGAAGGAGTCTAACGTGTCTGGGCCATGAGGCCAAATGGAGAACACATCATCTATATATCTTAGCCAGATAGAAGGTTTGAGTGGGGCCGAGTCTATGGCTCGTTTTTCGAAATCTTCCATATAGAAATTGGCAAGGGGGGGGGGGTGAGAGCGGGGAACCCATGGCGGTTCCTTCTATCTGCTTGTAGATTTTGTTATTCCAAGAGAAATACCCAGAGTTGATGGCAAAGGAAAAGAGATCTAAGATGTCAGAGGGGAAAACGTTTTCTAAGAGAGATAAAGTGTCAGTTAAGGGAATACTGGTAAACAAAGAGGAGATATCAAAGCTTACTAATATGTCTGTATTGTTCAAGGTTAAATTTTCTGTGAGGGCTTTAAAGTGGGTCGAGTTTTTTATATAGGAAGCTGAATTTCCGGTGAGGGGGGGACAGGGAGTTGGCCAGCTGTTTAGACAGTCTGTAACAAGGTGCATTGGTGGCATCTACTATAGGTCTGAGTGGGGAATTGGGTTTGTGCATTTTTGGTAAACCGTATATTCGGGGGAGCGGAAAGGTTTAAGTTTTAACATGACGTCGAGGGGCCAGGAGGTTACTTTTTAAAGTAAGATTTTTAATTTCTTAACTTGTGTTTTTGTGGGGTCGTGTTCTAGCGGGATGTAGGTAACGCGATCGCGGAGGATAATGTTCAATTTTCCGATTGTATTCGCTGGTAATTAAGAACAACTGTGGCATTACCCTTATCCGCTCTGGTGATGACGATACTTTTTTCTTTGCATAGTTTCTGGAGAGCAATGCGTTGGGCATAAGATAAGTTACTTTTTGGAGGCGAAGAGTGAGCGAGGATGTTGGCTACGTCGAGTCTGATGTTGTTGGCTACCTCTGACGGTAAGCGACCGATCCCCCGTTCGACGTTAACCATTACATCGAGCACAGGCACTTCTTTCGGGGCGACGGCAAAATTACGGCTGAGGCCAAGGGCGCTGACGGCATCCTCGTTGAGCCTTTTGGAAGAGAGGTTTATTACTGTCTGGAGCGGTTGAATTTGTGGCTGTGGTTTGTCTTTAACTAGGTTGCTGTATTTCTTGACGTGTTTGTTTTTTATTTTTTGAAATTCTCTCTGTGCGGAAGTTTCCGAAATGTCAGAGAGAATCGACCAAAGTTCAGGGTTAAGAACGGTGGAGAGCTCTGAATGTAAGGAGCCAATGGTGGCGTTCGTCACTGCGAGGGCGGCACGAGTAGAGGCGATTTGCTCACGTAGTAATGCTAGGCTGGCACGGTTATACATACGGAGTGCTTTTTTGGAATGGAAATTGGTCTTCATTTTAACACATTTCGGTATCACTCTTGTATCCCGACATCTTTTTAAAAAGGCCAGCCTATTTAGTTGTCTAGATAGTCATAGTTTTGACTTACCGTATTGCTTGGATTTACGTGCTAAATCTTCTCCATGGATGATTAGGATTCTTGTGTAGAGGCTTAAGTGCTGTGAGGACATTATGTTGGAGGTTTAATGGATTTTTTACAACACTCAAAAAGAATTAAATTATTAAATGCCATCACCATACCCTACATCCGAGGCACTTCGGAAAAAATAGCCAAGATACTAAAAAAGTATAACCTACACACAGCATATAAGCCCTACCGCAAACTTGCTACCCTTATCCATTCTACGAAAGATCAGCTCCCTCCTCTCTCTCTGCCTGGAGTTTACAAAGTACCCTGTTCCTATAAGCTTGCGTACTTTGGACAGACAGGCAGATCAGCATCCATCCGCCTGGAGGAACACAAGTCGTACATCGTTAAACACAACTATGGCCATTCAGGCTTGGCTGACCATGTTTTGGACACCACCCACAGAGTATCATGGAAGAAAACCACCATGCTCCACCACAGCAAATTCAAGAAAGAGAGACTTTTCTTAGAAGCAGCAGCAGCTCTCAGAAACCAACCAAATCTTAACAAATACGGTTGCATTAAGCTTCCGAAGATTTGGGAAACACTCATCACCAGAGGTCCCACCTTACATTCCAGGCCACCTACTACCACCCTTAGAGGGCGCTCCACCTAGATAGGACTTTAGTGTCACCCACGTGGTTGGGCTTAGTATTGTAAGTTTTTGTGTGCATGTTACATTAATTGTTTTTGTAATCCCCGTAGATGTCCTAGTGACTAGGACGAAATATAGGAAGTATTAAATTCTAATTTAATTCTTTTTGAGTGTTGTAAAAAATCCATTAAACCTCCAACATAAAGAGATGTATTACTGTTTTACTTTATGAGGGAAGGTCACTACCCTGACTGGTTTCGACCTTTATTGAGGTCTCATCAGTGAGTAGGTAGACCTGGATAATACCAAGATTTAAGTAATTTGGCTTTGAAACAATGTGGGATTTATTATCCCCTTAACTTCATTTACGTCGCTGAAAAAAAATAGCCTCTTAGCTCTTTATTGTAGTAATAATATATGGGTACACCTTTCTGGCAATTCGTATAGTAAAGTATGTAAGTGCTGTTCACTTAAACCTTGGTATTATCCAGGTCTACCTACTCATTTTGATGAGACCTCAATAAAGGTCAAAACCGGTCTGGGTAGTGACCTTCCCTCATAATGTAAAACAGTAATACATCTCCTAGGAGCTGCATTTTACATTATGAGAAAATATTAAGAACAGTGATCAAAACTTGCTTCACCTTTGCTCCGAGTTGCCCTAGTGTTGTACTATCAGGTGTTGACTTATGCTTGGACTCACCGAACGTTCTTCAGCATGAAACTCTTAGATTTCGATCTTCAAGTTTCTTATTCGGCTTTGAAACAATGAGGGATTTATTATCCCCTTAACTTAACAGTCTGTCTTCCGTATTCAGTTCCATCTGCTCCTCAAACTCATCCCACAGGTTCACAAAATGCCCTTCTTTCTCCTCATGCAGCTTTGACAACAAACCATTCATGACTTCACTATCACGAAGTACCTACCTTTTCCTACCTCGCTGTTATTATTTACGCTCCCCAACAGCGTCTTGATATTCTCACCTTCTTTTCCCCCAACCAAATCATTTGCTTTTACTACCTCTATCAACCCTTTTTTTGGGCTTATTCCTCATATCCAACACCTTAATCACACTGCTCATTTAACTCTAGAAAAACAGATTGTTTGCACTTTCTCATCATGTCTCTTTCAGAGTGTAATAATAAGTGAATAAGTGAAACTTCATACAGAGCCACTCAAATTATTTGTTACCTCTTTCACATGGCCATCTTTTGTTTGATTCTTCCTTTCTCTTCCATGCATATCTATAACTCTCGTATGCTGGAACTCTGCATATGCTTCACCTATTGCCTCAATTTTACTCAATCTGCTTTCATGTCTTGAAACACTTTTTTTTTTTACTTGCTACTTTGTCAGTTGCACTCTTTTTCTCACTGCCATTCATGCTCACAATTTTACTATCAGTCAGCCTATCTTTCTCACCATCAGTCTTGCATACTATCTTACTGTCACTCTGACTCACTTCTGCACTACACTCATGATCCTCTGTTCTGCATTTTATCCATGAGCATGTTACACTTCCTACAAACCCATACTTATTCATTTATTTCACATAGCCATCCTCTATAATTCCACATTCAAAAATGTTACATTCATTACAGCATGCTATTTTTGAGAAATGTACCCAACTTATGTTTGTCTTTCATGCCAATCTATGTAGACCTCACGTTCAGTACCATTTTTCTTGAATCAGTGAACAAACACACACACAAATTAATTAAATACACAATCTAAAACTCAACCAAACACTGCATATCAATCTCAACTATCACACAGTGCAATTCAGTTAAAAATTACCAATATTGCCACACACCAAATTTAAAATTTAACTCATCTTTCTGCCACTTGCTGAACAACTCTCTTCTTATCCTCATCACTTCTGTATGATAACACACAAAATTAGTGCTGAGAGAAATGTTTCCAATTATAGATAGCCTGTATATTTACAGTTACAAAGTTTTGAAGAAATTGGTCAGGAACAGAACACAAGCTCAGTGAAGGACAAAGGCTGACATTCATCATGAGTTTGCAAAAAAGATCTCACTTAAGCAACTGACTTGCATTTTAGAAAAAGTGGATGATGAATGTGCTGAATAGGAGAAAATTTTTTTATATTAATCCTGCATGCAAGAGGTTGACAAACCTATAACATTAGTGCTGCATTTGGTTAACGAGAAAGAAGGAACTTATTGTTGTGTTTATTTGAAAGATATGATTGTAGTCTTGGAGTAAATTAGTGTGAGGAAGGCTGTTCAACATAGCAGAGGCAGACAGAATGAAAGTTAATGAGAAGCTCATTTGGCAGGGTTGAAACAAAGCGATGTATGAATGCTGACTAGCAGATGTTTTTGCAAACTCAATGAAATGTGGAGGCATGACAGAAGCCTAACAGAAAAGATATGAGACAAACCACATTTATGAGACATTAGCTAGAATAAGTCTGATAGAAGCGTCATCTAGTAACCAGAATGCCATCTTCTGAATAGTAACAAGTACTTATATGATAGTAATATCATTACAAATACGATAGAAATGTGATTAGAAATGGGAGCTAGAGTCAGGACTGGACTGTAGTAGAAGAGCTTAAGTAAAAGTTAGTGAAAATGAAAAGCAAATGAAACATCTGGAAGAGGATATTAAACACCTAAAGAAGAGACTGGCTAATGTGAATGAGAAGAAGACAGTGTCATGAAGAAAGCATCAAAGGATAATTGTATATCGTTGTATGGGGACTCGATGGTTAGGTGCATTATGACCAATAAAGTACACAAAACATGCTTTCCTGGTGGAAGAATGAAATAAACTGATGCTTTGTAGGGAAAGAAAGAGCAGGTATCAAAATTAGTGGTAGTTGTGGGCACAAATGATTTAGTTGGGAGGGAAAAAGAATGCTGATAAAGATTTGAGGAAGATGTTGCAGCAGGTAAAGGTTAATAGTGTTGCCTAGATATGACAATAGTGAATTGAGAAGGAGAGCAGAGATAATGAATAGTAAAATGGCTGAGTTTGTGAGGCAAAGGGGAGTCAGTTTGTAAATCTATGGAATGAATTTGAAGGCAAGTCGAAATGGTTTAAAGTTGATGGATTGCATTTGAATAGGTTTGGTGTGCATTTAGAAGGGCTATTGTTTGCTGAGAAGGCACAGAATCAAGAAGTTAATGTAGCTAACAATCAAAGGGTACTTGTGAAGCAGGATACAACAGCTAAATGGGTCACACAACAGAAGGGAGATGAATACAAGGTTGAAGATGTAATTGCAATAGCACAAGTTGATGGAATGCATAAAAGTGGGGAAGAGACAGGTATGAATGGCAATCAGAGTCAGGATCGGGGAAATGGGAGTGGTCAGGCCAAAGAGAAAGGTATGATAGAGCAGCTAGAATAGAGAATGTTGGTGCTGGAATACAAAACCAAATTAAATCTGGAAAGCCAATCCAGGGCATCATCAGTCACCTTGTGGATGTACTGAAGGCCACCTCAATGAAATTGGCATCTTGGGCAGTCATTCACAATATGAGTAATCGTCTCGGCCACGGGAGAAAATCACAATAAGCGTGGTCTAACAGCTTCCATTTATGTAGTAGGTAGCCACATCTGCCCTGGTTAGTTCTGATCCTGTTGATAGATGACCAAAATTTCCTAGGAAGAGTAAAACCAGGTGGCAGAGCACAGGAATCTTCTTCCAGAAGCCGCTTGTTGGAAGATTGTTGGATCAGTATTCTCTCCACATGTCAGGTGTGGATGGTAGGGCAACTGAAGAGAGTTTGTCCATGGACCAGAAAGGCTTTCTAGATTTTAGGTGAAGACTAGGTGGATTTATGAGAGTCTGGTGCAGGGGCAGGAGTGGGTAGCTCATCACTTTATTAAATTCTTTAATCGATGCTTGTCTTCAACGTATGTTTGGTGGAGCAATGTTAGGACAGGCAGCCAGGAGAGAGGGATGCTTCTCACTGTCCGACTAATTTTGCGCATGGTAGAATTTAGCTGGGTGTCTATGATGTTAGTGTGTGCACTTCTTTCCCAGACAGGGGCACAGTATTTTGCTGCAGAGAATGTGAAGGAGTGCAGATGACCTTAGGACTTCAGCACCACAACCCCAGGTTGTTCCAGCAAGCCTGGAAATGATATTGTTTCTTGTTTTAATTTTTTACTGTAGACAGTTTTTGTTGGATTTAGCTTCAAGTACCAATGTTTGAAGTACTCTTCCAGGAGTTCAGGTCTGTGTTCAAGGTTGATTCCAGGTTGGCAAAGGAGGTAGAGGTCTGTCTCAATCCCCTTCTAAGGATGATGTGATGTCAGGAATAGAAATGGAAGGATATACAATTTTCCAAAAGGATAGGAAGGTAAAAAAGAGGAGGAGGAAAATGCTGTTAATGATTGCAGAGGAATTGTGTTCTCAAAGCATGGAAATTGACTGTACATGCATAGATTTTGAATCTGTTTAGTGTGAAGTTGAAATTAATGGGCTAGTATATCTGATAGGATGTGGTTATATGCCAGTGAATGTAGAGGATACTGACTGCGAAATGTTCAGGCAAATTGGTTGAGCATGTAAGAAGAAGGTAATCCTGATGGGAGACTAATTACAGGAATACAGAATGGAATGAGGAGATAGTCCACAGGAACAAGGAGAGAGTTTGTTGAATTTCTGAGAGATAAATAAATTAAGCAGCATGTGACTGAAGCAACTAGAGGCTTTAATGTTTTGGATTTTGTGATAACTTCAAAAGATGTGGTTGTTAATGAGGTATTAATACTGCCACCAGTTGGTGAGAGTGACCATAAGGTACTTGTTTGGGAAGTGGTGAAACAAGAAAATATTACTGCCAAAAATGGATATATGTGGAAGTATAAAGTGGGTGATTATTTGAAGCTTTGTAGTCAATTAGCATCAATATGTTGAGTAGATGAGCTGTGCAGAAAAGATATTGACAGTGCATGAAAATTCATAAGGCAGTATCTGACACGATTAATGTATATCTGCATACCAAAAATTAAGTGAATAAATAGAGTGAAAGTGAAATCAAACAAGCTATGTTTGTAAAGAAAATGCTATGGAGAAGGTAAACGACAGTTGGTTGTGATTGGATCCAATCACAACCAAAATGCAGCTAGGAAGGTGATGAGCATAGTAAAGAATGAAAACGTGCAGTATGAGAACAGACTGGCTTGTTAGGCTAAGATTAATTTATGGGAATTCTTCTGCTTTATGGCAAGCAAGATAAAGAATAATTATTTCAGATTGACGCTGGTGGATAGTCGTGGCAGTAGAGTGACTATTTCAAAGGATATAGTGGAATTACTGAATGAGTGCTTTATCACCATATATCATACTGGTGTAAATGATGCTGTACAATATATAGAAGGGAAGCAAGTATTAGGAGAATTGGCAGTGAAAGAATCAGAGGTGTATCAGGTGTTGATTGGATTAAATATTAATAAGGTTATGGGAATGGATGACATATCACCACATCATCAAACTACTGATATATATACCCTCAAGGGGTGTACAGGATATGATAGTACTACATGAGAAATTTACATTATTACTAACTTTCTATCTACAATTTTCCTCCATATCAGTCTGCTACCTGTCAAGAATCCAACATTATCAGATTTTATATTTCTATCTACTAAGGCACTTTTTACTGTATCAATCCACCTATATCGTGGTCTTCCTCCTGCCAACCTGGCAGAGAACACTTGTTTTGCTAATCTTTCCTCGCCCATTCTGTTTAAGTGACCATACTACCTGAGATTAGCTCTGTTAACGCATTCCTGGATGCTGACAACGTCAAGTTCTTTCCTAATATCCTTGTTTTTAATATGACATCGATGCCACCTGTTCACCCCTCTATTCTTTCTCAGGACTCTCATATCTGCAGTTTTTGGTCTTTGGCCAACTGTTTTACTTCTGATCCAACTCTCAGATCTATAAGTAAAAATTGGCTTCAATACTGTCTTGTATACAGCTGATTTGGTGTTTTGACTAATTTCTCTCTTATTCCATCTAAATTTATTCATTTGACTTCTTACCATACCAGCTTTGTTGATTCTGTTGTCTATTTCCATATTTAATTTACCATCTTCACTAATAATTGTGCCTAAGTAGTTGAAATGTTTTACTTGTTCTATCGATTCTCCATTCACAATGCAGCTGATATTTTCAATGTTTCTGCCTATTTTCATTGTCTTTGTTTTTTTAATGCTGACCTTCATACCATATCCACCACCACATTTATTCAATTTAGTCAGGAAATCTTGTAGACTTGTAGCGGATTTATTTAGAAGTATCACATCATCCACATAAAGTAAAGAGCTGACATTGACATCTCCAATTTTGATAGCAGGTTTAATACCACTTTCCTTCAGAATGTTATCCATATGAATAATGAATAGCAGAGGGGATAATGTACATCCTTGTCTCACACCAGATTTAACATTAAACCATCTTCCCGTACTTCCTTCAATTCTAACTGCTGACTTACAACTCAAATACAGACAAAGTATTGCTTGATATAATGCCCCACCGACACCATATAACTGTAGCATATTGCATATGCTTCTCTCTTGGTACCTTGTCATATGCCTTTTCCAGATCGACAAAACTTAAATACATATCTTTGTTATATTCCCATGATTTCTCGACTATTTGTCGTAAAGTGAAGATCTGATCCTGATATCCTCTATTTGGCCTAAATCCAGCTTGTTCTTCACCAAGTCTTCCACAATCCTTCTCAACCATTTCTCAAGTATACTTGCATATATCTTACCAGGAACACTCAGCAGAGAAATACCTCTGTAATTCTCACATTCAGTTTTATTTCCCATTTTATATATGGGTACTATGAGCTCTACTCCAATCATCTCGAATTCATCCATCTGAACAATGCAGTGCAACCTCTGTAAGTTACACCTCCATGCTTGAGCATTTCTGGTCAAATATAATCTACTCCTGATGGCTTTTTCTACTTCAAGTATGGATATGTATTCCTGACTGCATGCCTGGTCAGTGTTTGTTTTTACCACTGTGCTGTCATCACTGTTTATTTCATTTAGCAATTTTTTGAAGTAATTACTCCATACTTCAAGGATATCTTTTTCTCCTGTTTTCATGTCATCTCTAATTCCTTTACAGCACTCTTTCCTCCATTTCTGAGCTTCTTCAACAACCTCCAGAATATCTTGCCACCTTCTTGATATTTATTTTCTATGTTCTTACCAAAGTCCTCTCATGACTTTTGTTTAGCTAGTTTTACACAGTGTTTAGCTTTCTCACATTTGTCTCTGTATTGTCTAAGAGCACAAGCTGACTTATTTGCCAGAAACTTTTGATATGCTTTCTTCTTTTCTTTCACTGTCTCTAACTTCCTGTGTCCACCGCAGAGTTCCGATTTTCCTATACTTACAGATAACCTCACCACATGCCTCTCTGGCTGAATCAATCAGTGTTTTCTTCAGGACTTGCCACTGAATCTCCAAGGTTTGGTTCCTGTTCTCAAACTCTTTCATTTTTTTCTTCAATAATCTTTGTGTATTTTAGTCTACAGTTCACATCTGAGAGCTGCTCAACTTTTATTCGCTTTAAAACTTTCTTACATGTTCTTCTTTTTAATATGAAATTCAATTTTATCCTGCTGAAGACTAAATGGTGATCACTACAAATTTCAAATCCTCTATACACTAGTGAGAAAATATCACTATCAACACATAGTCAATGAGACTTTTCTTATTCCTTGCCTCTTCTCTCCATGTGAATTTCTAAAACATTTTATGTTGGAACACAGTGTTAGTAATAACCAGTCCATGTCCTGAGCAGAAATCCAACAGATATTTGCCATTATATTAGCTTTGCTCTTTTCTCTAAATTTTCTGAAAACATTTTTGTATGTCTGACAATCATTTCCTAGTCTGCTAGTTAGATCCCCAACAAGGACCAACTTTTCCTTTTTCATTATGTCAGTTGCTTTCTTTAAAGTCTCAAAAAATTCCTCCACTCTTCTACTTTAGAACCTTCTGTGCGACCATAGGCAGAAGTAAGTCTCATTGTTCAGTTCTCCATTCTGATATTTGCCCACATCACTCTACTTGATATTGCCTGTCATTCAAGAAGACTAGCTTCGTATTTAGTTGAATGCTATAGCTACTCCTTGTTTTCCTTGATTGTCATTGCCTGAATATAACATTTTGTATTTATTACTCAAAAAGATCTCATCAGGTTTTGTCTTTTTGTATTTCAGTCATCGCTATTATGTCAATCTGGTACTTATCCAATTCCTCAGATAGTTCCATTTCTTTGCTATTCAGGCTTCTAATGTTGATAGTACTGATCTTGAACTCTGGTGATGTTGAGTTGGAGTGTGTTTCAGGATTTGTTCCAGTAGCTGACTTTTTGCTGTTTGTCCTTTTTCCATGGCAAAAACAGCCGGGGCCTTATTTAACTGGGTGATGCCCCAGCCGACATGAAATTCTGTCATGTTGTACCATCATTTCATATTTTGGGGTTTTAGCCGATAAGAATACAATTTGGTTGGCTAAATCCCAAATTTTTCCAGCTTATCCTCGTTCGTTCAGTATCCAGGTGGATACCTAATAGGGTGCACCATTAGGTCAGAAGCACTGATAGGCTTGCTGCATTCCTTTAAAGGCTATGTGGAGGTCTCTTCTCAGTTATATAGCTTTGTCCCTTAAGTACCCCCATATCACCACATATTCTTAAGAAATGTGCACAACAGTTAGCTATACCCCTGACTTGGTAATTTAATGAAAATCTTGTGGTAGGGTTCCTATGGAGGGGAAAGAAGACAAAATAGTACTATTCCATAAGCATAGTTCTAGGACAGAAGCTTCCAAGTATAGACCAGTCTGTATAACTACTGTTGTAGTCAAGATGTTGGAGAGATTTGTTAGGAATAGAATACAAGATCAGGTGGTGGACATAGCATTCTTTATGATGGTTAGCATGGATTTGTAAAGGATAGGTCTTGTTTTAGTAATTTACTTGTATTTTATGATAAGATGATGAGTGTGTTAGAGAAGAAAGAATCACACACAGTGATATTCTTGAATTTTGCAAAAGCATTTGATAGATTACTACATGAAAAGTTGGTGTGCAAGCTGTAGAGGATGGGAATGGATAGTATATTGGTTAGATGGATCAGGGATTGGCTCTCTGAACAACACCAGCAAGTTGTGTATGATAGAGCAGTGTCTCAAAAAAAAACGGGGGGGGGGGGGGGGGGGTAACCAGTGACGTGTTCTATCGCTCTGTTCTTGGGCCCCTGCTATTTAACTTGTTTGTAAATGATATGTCATGTTGACTGACTGGGGATCTTCATTTGTTTGCTAATAATGCAAAGTTTGGAGAATTATAAGTAGCGCTGCTGATGTTACTTTCTTTCAGGAAGATTTGAATAGACTTGACTTGGACAAAGGAGTGGGACTGTAGTTTTAATATTATTAAGTGCAAGGTATTGCATTTTTGAGACAGAAATACAAGGCTGTGTATTACATGGATGATGTTGTACTGCCGGAAGTGAATGAGATTTCGGAGTGATGATTGACAGTAGACTGAAATTTAGAGTGCAGATTGTAAGTGTTGCAAAGACTACACATCATAGTGCCACTATGATAAGAAGTACTCTAATGTAGGGATAAGGAGGTGGTTGTGCTACAGTATAAGGCACTGGTCAGACACACTTGGACTACTGTTCTCAAATTTGGTCACCTGGATTTCAATGTGATGTGGAAACATTAGAGGATCCAGAGAAGAATGACTAAGATAATATCAGGACTATGGAATGTTGGCTATGCACACAGATTAAGAAATATGGATTGCAGAGTTTGGTAGATAGGAGGAAAAGAGGTGATACGACAGAGATGTTTAAGTTGGTGCGAGGATTTTATTGTGATTAATCCAGAGAGGATTATAAAAGAGTCGAAGATGAGAGGAGAAGAACCAGAGTTCATCCCTGAAAATTATGCAAGAGGGGGTGTGATGAGTAGATTTCTTACATGGAGAAATGTCGGTGAGTGAAATTCATTACTAGAATATGTTGTTAATGCAAGGAGCATTAAGAATTTTAAGATTCAGTATGACAGATATGTTGTCAGTTGAATGAACCTCCCATGATGAGTCTGCTGACTCCATGGAGGGTGTAATAATAAGAGTGAATAACCTCAAAAGTAAGAATAGTAAGGATGGGAGGATTTAGAATTGATTATAATGTTACCACACAAACCATTCACAAAATATGATGATGCAATATAATAAAATTTCATGATTATTTGGGGCACTTCTTGATTAAATAAGGTCCCCATACTTTCATGAAGGAACTAGAATGAAACAACCTTAAACTCAACAGAAAGAATTGTTCTACAACAGTCAGAGAAAGTAGATTATGATGGGAGAAATGACAAGAATATGTGAAAAAGAATAAATATATTATGTAATTGTGTTAATGACAGAAATGTGCATTATCAAAGAAAATGATTGCATGTTAGTCTGGATCTGTGTGCAGGGATGTCTGCATAAGTAAAGCACTGGATAAGAATAGAGATCTGCAAGTTGCTGAACTGAGTCACAAAGACTACGGAAGTGAGAATACAAAAAAGCATGCAAGTAACTTATAACAAGTAACACAAATGTCTTGTTGACTACAATGAGGCCTCAGACTGTGTAGGCATTAGTGTGAACTGGCTGGCTATCAGAAGCAGATCTGCTAACTAGTGTCAAGTGTAAAGGGTACACTGGTATACACAAAGTAACACAGGATAAGACAGGTGGGGGTGCTGCTAGTGATATTGGATGATTTGAGTCCAGTTAGGATAGAAGGCTGTGAGTGCAGTGCAAGTAACAATTTTCATGTGGCAGTGAGTTGGACGCCATCTGCCATGAGGTGGAGTCCAACAAGATCAAATACATAGTAGGGTGTTGTTATAGATATAGTAGATCAGTTGCTAGTGACAATAAAATGCATTACTAAATAAACATGATGGATGCGAAATGAGCAAATGCTGATTGGGTAGCAGTGAAATCTCATGAGAAGAATGAAATCAAATTTATTGAGCTGTTGCAAGATAACTTCCTTAAGCATGAAAAACATGAGTTCAAAGAGTTAGATCCGATTATAATGTGAAGAGAGTTTTAATTAAAGAAGTAACTGTTCCTCCTCCATTGGGTGACAGTGATCATGCTGTACTTACTGACTTGAGAACTGGCTAAGGTTATAGATATTCTATTCAGAAAAGGAATTATTAAACTAACAACAAATTACTGGGAAGTGTGCTAGGTTCTGTTACATGATATTGTTTGCTATATGGGAAGGATATCAGCAGTGCATGGGAAGCATTTTTTTAAAAAAAATACTGAAATAATGCAATATCTGGAGTGGTAGTTAAGAGTCTGGAAGAGTTAGTACGAGCTCATATACATATGGACGTAGGTTGACAAAGTATCTATACTTTGCAATAAACAACATGGGTTTATCAAACGATGGCCATGTTTGAACAACTTGCTCACATTTTATAATAGTATTGAGTTACACAAGTGGAATATATATACCATGATACTTTTGGATTTTGCTAAAGCCAAAAGTAATTCCCCAAATTATGCATCAGGATACAGAATTGAAGATTATAAGTTAGAAATGCCAAGAAATTATATTGTTGGTTTCATCCTTTATCTAAGTGTAAGCAAACAAAGTTTGTGCATGAAGTCACTTCATGACTGGGCTATTTGTATATAGAGGCTGATAACCCATAATAGTATCCCATAATGCAATGCATATATTATTATTATTATTATTATTATTAAACAAGACCTCATGGAGTCAAAGACTCATCTAGGAGGTCCTTTTATCTTACACACACATCTCATCATACCGGGTCTTAAACACATTCAAACTCCCTGCAGACACCACACTCTCAGGCAAGGCATTCCAATCATTCACAACTCTGCACGAAAAAAACCTGCCTCTCACTCCCCTACTCACACCCTCTTTATACAGTTTCCAGGGATGACCTCTGGTTCTCCCCTGATCTCCCACTATTCGCTGTAGAACTTCTCCACCATTGATCCTATAGCAACCCCTTACCAACTTGTAGGTCTCTATCATATCTCCCCTCTTCCTTCTCTCCACTAGTCTCTGCAAATTACATCTTTTCAATCTTTCCTCATACTCGACATTCCAGAGGTCAGAAACTACCTTAGTCAGTCGCCTTTGGACCCTTTCCAACATCTCTTCATCCTTCTGAAAACCAGGTGACCAAATCTGGGCACAATAGTCCATGTGTGGCCTAATCAAAGCCTTATACAATGGAACAAGAATCTCCCTACTTCTACATGTCAGTGTCCTCCTCATCATTCCCAGAAGTCTTTGTGTTGTCTTCACAATTTTGGCGATGTGACCCCTAAATTTTAGATCCTTATCCACTATCACTCCCAGATCTCTTATTTCCTCTACTTCCAACAATATATTTTCACCAAGCATAAATTCTGCATCCCATCTTTGTTTTCCAAATTTTAAAACCTTACATTTTGCAACATTGAACTCACATCCCCATTTGCTTGCCCAATCACTCAATTTATTCAAGTCTTCTTGCAAGGCCACAACATCTTCACTACTCTTTATGGTTCGTCCCAACTTTGCATCATCTGCAAACAACTGAATATCTCCATCCAAATCTTCGCCAATATCATTAATATACAAGTTAAATAGTAATGGCCCTAAAACAGATCCCTGAGGCACTCCACTAGTGACTTTCCTTTTCCTGGATATTGCACCCCCATACACAACTTGTTGATACCTATCAGATAGCCAGTCTCCAATCCAATGCACTAATCTAATATCCAACCCCATCTGCTCTAGTTTGACTGTCAACTTATCATGAGGCACTCTATCAAAAGCTTTTGCGAAATCCAAGTATATTATTGTGTATCCTTCTCCTCTGTCCAAGGAAGCAGTCACTTTATTGTAATAAGTAAGTAGATTACTAAAACACGACCTCCCTTTAGCAAATCCATGCTGTCCATCAAAGATTATACCATTGTTGTCAACCCAACTCTGGATCCTAGTTCTCACAAGCTTCTCCAACAACTTAACCACAACAGCTGACACACAGATAGGCCTATAGTTTGATGCTTGAGTTCGATCACCTCCTTTATGAAGTGGCACAATCTTGCCCTCCTTCCACTCTTTAGGGACTTGACCAAGTGCAAGACTCGTATTAAAAAAATATGTCAAGGCAGGTGTCAACTCTCTGGCACATTCCTTCAGAATACGCGGTGATATATTATCAAGTCCCACAGCCTTATTTACATCTAGTTTACTCAACTCCCCAAACACCTCTTGCTCACTTACAGTCAGTCTCTCCTCCCCATCATCAACTGCTCTTAATCTCTCCATGAAGTCACATTCACAAGATTGAAAGATCTTTATGAACTGCTCATTAAGTATCTCCACCACACATTCTGCAACAGCTGTCTTTATACCATTTCCTCCAATCAATGTCATCCTTCCATAATCATTCTTTCTTTTGCTGGCTACATATCGAAAGAACTCCCTAGGATTCTTTTTAGCTTCATTAGCTAACTGCTGTTCATACCTCTCTTTAGCTACTCTCACCAACCAAGTCACTCTCCTTGCCTGGTCTTTGTAGAACTCATGAAATTGGTTACTTCCACTTCTCTTATGCTGCCTCCACAATGCCCTTTTTCTCTGTATTGCATGCTTAATCTCTTTATTCATCCATCTCACACCTAACTTATTTAACCTTCTCACCCGTGGTATACATTTAGACATTGCATCCACTAAATATTTTTTGAAAATCCCCCAAGCTGCATTGATCTCTTTTCCAGCTAACTCCTCATTCCATGCTACATCTGCAAGCTGTCTCCTGAGCTCTTCATAATCACCCCCCTTGTAGTTCCACATATACCCTTTTTTCACAGGGGTCCTTGCACTGCTGGCAACCACCCAAGTAATCACCTCATGGTCACTTTCGCCAATTGGTGGATGATTTGATACCTCATTGATAATTACATCCTCCGATGAGATGACCAAATCCAAGACCCTTAATCCTCTTGTGCCCTCTGTTACATACTGTCTGAGGTAGTTATCCCTCAAAAACTCAAGAAACTCATTTTCTTTACTTCCAGTTGCTATCTCTTCATTCCAATCTATATTGCCATAATTAAAATCACCCATAATGATCATCCTTTTCTTATTTGCTTGGCTTATTTGACTATACATTTCACTATCACCACCATCCACATTACCAGGTCTATAACAACATCCCACCAAGTATTTGAATCTATTCACCTCTATCTCACACCATACTGCCTCAAAACCACTGGCCCCATTTCCCCCTTGCATCTCTACCTTGTATGGACATAACTCTTTCTCTATCATCAATAGCACTCCCCCTCCCTTTTTACCCCTTCTATCCTCACGAAACACATCATACCTTTCCATCTCTATTCCTGTCAGGATGTCATCCTCATCTAACCATGTCTCACTTATTCCGACAATCTCTGGGTGCACAGACGCAATTAGTGCAACCATTTCATCCGCCTTGTTTCTTATACTTCTAGCATTGGTATACAAACACAACAACTCATTTCTGGATCTACAGCTAGTTCCACTGATACCACTCACTCGATGTGATCTCTCCATGCTGGACTGGGGCCATTTCCCTTTCTGCTTCTTCATTTTAGAACCCTTTGCAATTCCATCTGTTTCCTTTTGATCCCTGATCATCCCATTACTTTCCTGCCTACACATTCTCTCACCTCCTCTTGGAGCATCCACCTTTCTCACGCTGTGTATCCCTGTCCACCCTGAGCCTCCCCGTTTCCCTGTTCCTCTTGCACACCCATTCTCTCATTATCTATACTCATACCACTCACTTCCACATTCATTTCCACTCCTTCAATCTCTCCTGTCTTACTCTCCTGCTCTTCCACATCACTCCCCTCTCGATCTGATTCATTCTCTCTATTCACTTCTCTACCTTCCAGCAGCAGTCTCTCCAAGCGACTCACACCATAACCACTCAGATGCAGTCCATCGCTCCCATACAGCTCACTTCGTCCCTCAAACTCATTCCACACATTAACAAACTGTACTCCCATCTCCTCACACATTTCAGCCAGAATATCATTCATAATCCTTGCTCTCCGCCTCATTTCACCACAATCATACCTAGGCAACACACTGACCACCCTTCCTGTCACACTATTCTCCTTTATCTTTCCAAGCAGTCTCCTGACATTCATTCTGACATGCTCCTTGTTCTCTCTCAAATCATTCGTACCAATTAATACAATTAACTCTTTTGCTCGTTCCCGCCTCATATTCAATGCCTCAATCACTCTACTCATTTTACCGCCTGGAAAACATACCTTGTGCATTTTATCCTCTAGCACACCTTTAATAATGGAGTCACCATACAATGCCACTCGCTCATCTTTTGTTAACTCTTTCATGCCATCATGATTTATTTTAATAGTTTTGACCTGCATTCTCTTAATTTCATTCCGCATCCATTTCATTTCTTGCTTCATCCAATCCAATTCACCTTCTGAACCTCGCGACACATTCACTCTATCATTAAATCTTTCTAACTTTCTAACTCTCGACCCTCTCTTCTCACTTTCCCTCTCATTCATCCTTCTTTGTTTCCGTACTTTCGGTCCAACATACGTCCAACTTTCACTGTCATTCTTCTCACTTTCACTCTCACATATCTTTCTTTGTTTCCGTACTTTCGGACTAACATGCGTCCAACTTTCGCTATCATTCTTCTCACTTTTACTGTCATTCATCTTTCTTTGGTTCAGTACTTTCGTTCCAACATGCGTCCAACTTTCGCCATCAGTCATTCTTTTTTCGCAATCATTCATTCTTTCGATTTTTTTTACTTGCGATTTCTGCACCACGCCATTTCTACTTTCATTCGTTCTCTCAATTTCGTTTCTTTCCGCCTCACTTTCGTCCCTTTTAACATCCGTTACGGTTGTCAAATCGCTCTTTTTCTTTTTTCCTGATTTTTTAACATTTTTTCGCCTGTCTTTCCCGCCATCCTCTTTCAAACGTGCACTCACGACACAATCGGTACTAGCACTTTCTGTTATCAACTTCATATTCGCATTCATCAATTCCTCGTTCAGGTCACATTTCGCACACACCCTTCTTCCATCCGCACTAAACATCCACAAATCATTTATGTAATCGAAGGAATACATATAACAGACCTCACACTTAACGAACCTACTGAAATCCAAATTAAAATCATGGAATGACAATGCAGCCGCCATTTTTTTCTCTCTGCAGGTTACTAGGTCTAATATTAACGTTTTCGTATTTAGTTTAAGCAAGAAAAAAAAACCCCACACTAATAATATCGGTAGCGTACAACGTTTACAGCCGCTCTTACTTAAACAATTACGCATATATACTTAATTATTCCTAGTAAAACTTATCTGAATCAGGAGCTCTTCAAAGCACATTCGTAGCGCTTGACCCACTAGCGCCCTCTCTCTTCTGGAGCATACAACTATACACAGAAAACAAGCTACACTACAATCAAACTCATCTCAATCAATCAACTCAAAATCAATCATATATCCTTATGGACATGTAGAATGCAATGCATTATGGGAAGGGCCACTACCCAGAAGCAATACCAAGATTGAAGTAATGCAGAAGTCACATTTCCATATACAAATAGTGAAAAAGTGTTACACCTTATTAACTAAAATACTTAGGATTAGAAATGGATGTTTACAGATTTTTAACTTGTTATACTATAAGTTAAAGAAGCCAAGAAATTATATTCTTGGTTTCATTACATTCCAAGTGTAAGCAAACAAAGTTTGAGTGTGAAATGACTTCATGCACAAGCTTTGATTCTTCACATGCAAACTTTATTTGCTTACACTTGATTAAAGAATGAAACCAAGAATATAATTTCTTGGCATCTTTAACTTGTAGTGTAACCAAGTGAAAAAACTTTCAACAGCATGGAAGACTGTTGCATACGTTGGAAAATATGCAACTGGATTTTAAATTACTAGTGTGCATAAGAAGATGACTGACTGACATATCAAAAAGTGGCATATGGGAGATGAGCCTTCAAGATATAAAGTGGCCAGTGGTGTACTGCAAGGTTCAGTCCTTGTCCATTGTTATTCAATCTTTACATCGATGATATTGGGAAGGATTTGATAGGAGCTATTTGTTGCTGCTGCTGATGATGCATAGATAGGTAGGATGATCAGGAATGCAGCTGATATGCAGTATTTGCAGAATGTTTTGAATAGGCTGTAATTGTTGACATGTGAAAATGGCTGTCAGTTTAATGTTTATAAATATAAAGCTATGTGATGAGATATCTGGTGTTGTATTATATTGGATTCAATAAAGCGAGGAATCTTGAAATTTTCATAGATTCCTAGCTGGATTATTTATTACAACTCAGAAGATAATTGCAATGCTGAAAAAACCTTAACTTGTAAGGATAGGGAAGTCATTTTGCCTCTTTACAAGGCCTTGATATGACCTCACTTGGACTGTCATACACAAGTCTGGTCTCCTTAGTGATGCTGATACAATGTAAAGAGAGAAAGAGTATGTGTGTGTATATACATGTAAAGGAGAGTGTTAAAGAATATTGGGACTGAAATACAGTTTATGAAGATAGATTAATAATTTGTGAACTCCAGACATGAGATACTCCACTTATTTTTTAAATTCTTCTGACAATTTGTTTTCCACTTTTAAATAATGTTTTGACATTAACTGTTGACAGAGACAGGCACATCAATTCCAATCATCACTAGACAGCAATTGCTAGATGGAACCTTTGCAGATCTAACTGGAATGTATTTGAAAAACTGAACAAATCATTACAGCAATACCACCTCCTCCTAAGAGCTACCCCAGATTTGTTAAACTAATTACAACTGCAGCCAAAGTCTCTATTCCCAGAGGCTACAGAAAACAGTACATCCCATGTTGGAGCAAGGAAACAGGAACTTTTAGCCAAATATGAAGAAACTGAAGACCCATCTGCTGCTAAGGAGCTCATAGCAAATGCGCGACAAAAATAGAAAGGATAGATAGATCTCAACTATCCACGAATTTGACTTGAGCAAAACTAGCCGGAAAAGCTGGTCACTTCTGAGAAAATTAGGTGGGACAGAACCAACAACATACAAACCACCACAGATAACTCCAGACCAAACTGCTAATCATTTACTGAAAATCTCCAAGATATGTTCTAGCTCTATCAGGAAAATAACTGTGCAATCTACCATCAGAACAAAACCTGAAGATGGGACCTGAGCTTTCTGAACTTGTATGCCCAGTATCTCTAGGAGAGGTACAGGAAGCCTTAAAACTCACAAGGAATGACAAGGCTGCAGGAGTGGGTGGTCTCCTCCCTGAGTTTCTCAAACATCTTGGCCAACAAGGTCAAACATGGCTGGATGCCCTGTTCTCAAAAATTATAACAACTGGAGAACTACCAAAACTATGGCAAGAAGTCAAAATAATTGCTGTGCCCAAACTAGGGAAAGATCCAAATAATGTCAAGAATCTAAGACCTATCTCCTTGCTTTGCTCCACCTTTAAACTCTTTGAAAGAATTCTCCTTAAAAGAATTTCACCACTCATCAAAAGACCACTCTCGATTGAACAAGCTGGCTTCAGGCCATGAAGAAGTTGCTGTGACTAGGTCCTGGCCCTGACAACACAGAGTGAAGCAGGCTTCCAGAAGAAACAAATCTGGTATCACTTTCATCGACCTAACATCAGCTTATGACACAGTCTGGATCAGGAGCCTTCTTCTAAAACTAGGCAATATTATAAGGTGCAAAAAAAATTTCCAGCTCTTAGAATCCATTCTCTCAAACAGAAAGATCACAGAAGTTGCTGTGATCAGGTCCTGGTCCTGACAACACAGATTAAAGCAGGCTTCCAGAAGAAACTTAAATCTGGTATCACTTTCATCAGCTTATGACACAGTCTGGATCAGGAGCCTCCTAAAACTAGGCAATATTATAAGGTACAAAAAAAATTTCTAGCTCTTCGAATCCATTCTCTCAAACAGAAAGATCCGGATCCATATTGGCGGAAAAAAGAGCAGGTCCAGATTCCTCCACAACGGTCTCCCACAGGACTCTGTGTTAGCGCCTTTACTCTTCAGCATCTACATGTCCAACATACCACATACCAGCTCAAACAAATACATGCAAGCCAATGACCTAGTAATCCTCTACCAATCTACCTCTTTTGCCAACCTGGAAACAACCTTGAATACAAACCTAAACATCTCAGAATAGTACTTAAAGCAGTGGTACCTGAAGTCAAATCCAGCAAAAACTGTGTCCACAGCATTCCACTAAACAATGCAGAGGCAAATAGACACTTAACCTCTCTTTCTGTGGAAAGATGGTTGAACACGAGCTTCACCCAAAATACCATAGAATGAGCCTGGACAGAAGCCTAAACCTATAAAGGGCACATCACCAACATGTCCAACAAAATTAAAATGAGAAATAATATAATTTCAAGGCTTGCTGGAACAACCTGTGGGGCAGAAGTCCTAAGGTTGTCTGCACTAGCCCTTGCATTCTCTGCAGCAGAATACTGTGCCCCCATCTGGGAAAGAAGTGCACATACTAACATCATAGATACCCAGCTAAACTCTACCATGCGCACAATTAGTGGGACACTGAGAAGCACCCCTCTCCCCTGGCTGCCTGTCCTATCCAACATTGCTCTACCAAATATATGGAGAAGACAAGCCTTGAGTAAAGAATTTAATAAGGTAATGTGCAACCCACTCCTGCCTCTACACCGGACTCTTAAAAATCCACCTAGTGTTTGCCTAAAATCAAGATACCCTTTCTGATCCATGGATGAACTCTCTCCAACTGCCTTACCATCAACATCTGACGTGCTCTGCAGCCTTGTTTTGCTCTTCCTAGGAAGATTTGGTCATCTAAACTATCACTGAAAATATCATACAGATATAAAATAAGTGGAAAAAGAAGAATTGGAAGACCAAAAAAGAGATGGCATGAGACTGGAACAGGCCACCTGGCCTAAAATTCATGTTAGGAAGAAGAAGAAGAAAGAAGATTGTTGTAATTATGTGACACTTTTATGGTACCTAAGGATTTATCATGGGAAGGAACTCTAACTCATCATCCCTTCCACAGAGAGTGTGTATGTTCTTTGCTGATTTGTATGCAGGATGAAAAACCCAAGTTTCTAGAGAAAAAATCCTACCTCCGGATGAGATCAGCCTATTCCCTCATCATCAATTTCCTGATATGTATCCTCAAGGGGAATGTACAGGATACTATGACACTACTTGATTAAGTTTACATTATTACTAATTTCCTATCAAATTTTCTTCTCAATTAGTCTTTCACTTTTCAGCACTCTAATATCATCATATACTTCTGTCTTCAGTAACACTTCTAACTGTATCAATCCACCTATATCTTAGTCATCCTCTGGATTTTTTTTTCTTCCCTGTTATGCTGTATCTTATACCTATTGTGCTAACTTTCTCTCTCTTCCCCCTTCTGTTTACGAGACCAAACAACCTTAAATTGGCTCTGCTGACACATTCCTGAAATGCTACTGACATTAGGGTACTTCCTAATATCTTCATTTTTAATATGATTCTGCCATTGATGTCACCTGTTCACTTCTAATTTTTCTCAGAACTCTCATAGAGGTCTCTAGTATTTGAGCAACTTCTTTATTTCTAACCCAACTCTAGTTCCATAAGTTAAAGTTTGTTTTAACACTTATATGTTTGCTAGTTTAGTATTTTGGATAATTTATTCAAGTGGCTCCTCACCATACTAGCTTTGCTTATTCTCTTGTCTATTTCCCTATTTAATTTGCCATTTTCAAAAAGTGTCCTAAACATCTGAAATATTTTACTAGTTCTATAGGTTCTCCATTGAGGATGCAGATGAAGTTTTCTACATTCCTACTTGTTTTCATAATTTTGGTCTTTTTAATGCTGATTTTCATAAGAAGTTAGTTACAGTTGTTATTTGATTTAGTTAAAGAATCCTGGAGTGGCTAACTAGGAGTTCATCATCATCTGCATAAAGCAAAGAACTAAGTTCAATATCTCCTGATATTGAACTTAGTTCTTTGTTCTTAGTGGCATTAAACCTGATATCATTCTGATATCAGGTTTAATGCCACTTTCTTTTATATTATGATCCATATATATGTGTGTGTGTGTATCATATTATGGTCAACCCCACACACACACACTTGTCTATACACATTATGGCCATTATGGGCTGTGATCACACAATATACAGCCTCTCCCAGTCAAATCATCCCCACCTTCCTGTGGTAATGGCCTGTTTCCACAAACGAAGCTCTGGTAGGATAAGTACTGCTGCCCTAAATGCACATCTTCTCTAGATGTGAGGAAATGCCAACTAAATCTCTACGTAGTAGATGTCTTTCATCACTCGGTGAAACACCACCTCTGCTTTTTGGAGTGTGAAGTGACTTCTGCCATGTTTCATCCCCAGAGTAGGGCCTCCAGTTTCTGTCTCCCCCTTTTTTTTACATACAGTTTGGGTGATGGTCTTGCTGGACCTACTTATTACACCATTATCATTTTCAATTAGGGAACCAGTTTCTGCTCCATTTGAGGTTACAGCAATAAAAGTTTTCTGCATGCTGGCTGCTAGATAGTGCATGGGACCGAACCCAAGTTCCTGATCAGCTGGTGAATAATCCTGTTGCCACTTACCCTGCCAGGTCATTTCTGGAGAGAGACTGAGTCAATGGTATGCAGGAGGCACTGTCCGAAGCCACACTTGGACTGGAGTCTGGGCTCTCCCTGTATGTGAGTTATGTACACAAGTCCCTCATCCCGGCTGCATGCCCCTTCTCTTTTGTTTTCTGAATCAACTACCCTACACATGAAAGTCGATCATAAAAATACTAGTTTTAACTGCAGATAAAAAAATATCCCATAAAAAATAACAAAAAAAATAGTAGAAAAATATAACAAAAAAATTGCAATAAATAATAAAAATACGTCCCAACCCACCTAAAATAATACCAAAACTTTTTCCAGTAAGAAACACTTCCATATTCATTTCACCAACATTTGAGGCATTAATACAAACATTAGTGACATACATCACCACTTACAGACATCAAAACCTGATCTTTTTTCCTAACAGAACCTCATTTGGCATCCTCCATGATCACAGTCCACCTCAACTACATCCTACCTGATGCATTTTGCAAAAAAAAAAAAAAAAGGGGGGGACGTGCTTTTGCAAAATCTGGTATCCCACTGTCAAAAGCTATCCAACTTAGAATCCCCACTATTTGATTTTCTCTGGCTCAAGATTTCCTTACTTCACTTTACAGCCTTCATTTGCTGCCTTTACCACTCAACTCTGACAATCCTGCTGCCCTTTCTGACTACATATCACTAAATATTGATTTTTTACAAACTAATTACTCAAATTGTGAGATTGTCCTCCTTGGGAATTTGAACGTCTATAACATAAATTGGCTCCCCTACTCCAACTTCCCAGATCAAGCTGGAAGTGAAGCTGAATCACTTGCCATCAAAGGTCATGACCTAACACAAATAGTCACTCTACAACCAGAATACTAGAAATCCTCATTATTCTACCAATGTTCTTGACCTGTTCTTAACTAATTCTCCCTCCAAATATACAATGGATGCCTGCTCTTCCCTTGGTAACTCTGATCACAATCTTATTCAAGTCTCCTTCTCCACAGTTCATCCTCTGCCAAGCCAAGCCAATCTCAGCTTCATACCCTACTGCACTATAATTGTGCCGAATGGGATGACTTCCGGAATTTTTATGCTGCTTTTCCATGGTCAGATTATTGCTTTCACACTCATGATCCAAACACCTGCACTGAACTAGTATCTGAAATAATCCTCACTGGAATTAGTGCCTTCATTCCTCACTCCACTGCAAATGCCTAAAAAAAAACGTGCCTCTGTTGTCCATGTTAAAAATGCAGCTTATGTTTAATGTCTTAAATTAAAAATTCAAGCTTCTCATTCAGCATACACAACAGCTAGAAATGTGTGAAAACGTTATCAGTTCCAAAGCAGACTTTATAAGAATGAAATGTAATAGACTCGTTTCCTGCTCAACTCGCAGTCAAGCCTTCTGGTCCATTGCTAAGGCTGTTGGACATAACTTCTGCCCTTCCATGTTGCCACCTCTCTTGCATCCTGATGGGATTATGGTAACCTTACTCAAAGAAAACCTTATCGAATAATGAAGACGAATGAAGAGTCATCGGCAGAGCTGTGAATCCTGCCTGGATGACCAAAGCAAATCACCTCCCATACTTCTGCAAACTGCCCACTGCATCCCTCCTCTTAACTTTTTAAGGATATCAGAAAAACCCTCATTAATCTTGATACTAATAAAGAAGCTCCTTGTCCGGATGGTATTATTCTGGTTGTGCTCCAGAACTGACATCCATCCTGTATTGTTTATATAAACTTTTATATTGTACTAGCATCTAACCAACAGCAAGCCCACATCCAGCCTGTATCCAAAAAAGGGTGACAAAAGTCAGCCATTTAACTATCATCCCACTGCTTTCACCTCAGTACTTTCAAAAGTGATGGAGAAGGTTGTCAACATTCAGCTTTTTTATTATCTGGAGACTCATCAGTTAATTAGTGATCACCAATATGGATTCCGCCATTCTCATTCTACAGCTGACCTCCTAGCTAATCTCAACTATCTTTGGACTCAGGCCATGGAAAGATTTGGAGAAACTCCTGTTATCACTCAAGATATTTCTAAGGCATTTGATTATGTCTGGCACCAAGGCCTTCTGATCAAACTACCATCTTGTGGCCTCCTTTCTACACTCTGTAATTGGATTACCAGCTTCTTCAGTGGTCATTCATTGTGTGTGTGTGTCATGGTGGATGGCTTCCTCTCATCAGATTTTCCCATCAATGCTGGAGTGCCTCAGGGTGCTGTGCTCTCACCCACACTCTTCCTCCTTTACATTACTGACCTCCTTTCTTCAAATCCTATTCACAGCTCTGCCGATGACTCTTCATTCCTCTTAATCATTCGATAAACCCTACAGTACTCTAATGTTAGATGCCTCAATATAACCAGTGACTGGAAAGCTAATCTCTCCAATATCTTGAAATCAGGTGAAGACCACTTAATAAATAAAAAAAAAAAAACTCAAGCCTGCCTTACCTGCAAGAAAAACCCTACCTCATCCCCCTCTCATTTTTTTTTATAATATTCCAGTTTCCTTTCAAGATTAACTTTCTCTTCTTGGGTTGATGGTAACATCCAGTTTATCCTGGCACAAACATATTACTCACATAGCCTCGAAAAAACTTGTTCTTTTCTATTCTACACATTACTTCTCATCTGAAAACACACCCCAACTCAATATCACCAGAGTTAAAGATCAGTACTATCAACATAAGAAGCCTGAATGGCAAAGAAATGGAGCTAGCTGAGGAATTAGATAAGTACCAGATCGACAATAATAGGGGTGACTCAAACAAAAAAGACGAAAACTGGTGAGATCTTTCTGAGCAATAAATACAAAATGTTATATTCAGGCAATGACAATCAAGGAAAAGAAGGAGTAGCCATAGTATTGTTATGTATCTTTCTTTTTGGATTTTAATCCTATATATCTTATGCTGCCAGTCTTTATCTTTAATTTCATCTAATATATTACTTTATTCTTATTTTATTTATCTCCTTCGTCTGAGTCACTTGATATAGCGCTCTTTCTCCCCTTTTACTCTACTATGTACCCTTAATAAAATATTCTTTTATTTATATTACTGCACTTATCTTAATTCTCTCCCACCATCATCATCATTATCATCAAATTCCTGCCATGTACCCTCAAGGGGTGTACAGGATATGACAGTACTACATGAAAAAATTACATCATTACTAACTTCCTATCTACAATTTTCCTCCAAATCAGTCTGTTACTTGTCAAGACTCCAACATTATCAGATCTTATATTTCTATCGTCTAAGGCACTTTGTACCGTATCAATCCACCTATATCTTGGTCTTCCTCTGGGTCGTTTTCCTGCCAACCTGGCAGAGAACACTTGTTTTGCTAATCTTTCCTCTCCCATTCTATTTAAGTGACCATACCATCTGAGATTAGCTCTGCTAACGCATTCCTGGATGCTGACAATGTCAAGTTCTTTCCTAATATCCTCGTTTTTAATATGATATTGCCATTGATGCCATTAGTTCATGCTTATACTCCTTCTCAGGACTCTCATATCTGCGGTCTCTAGTCTTTGGTCAAGTGTTTTACTTCTGACCCAGCTCTCAGATCCATAAGTTAAAATTGGTTTGAACACAGTCTTGTATACAGCTAATTTAGTGTTCCGACTAATTTCTTTCTTATTCCATATGAATTTATTCAATTGACTTCCCACCATACCAGCTTTGCTGATTCTGTTGTCTATTTCTATATTTAGTTTACCATCTTCAGTAAAAATTGTGCCTAAGTAGCTGAAATGTTTTACTTGTTCCACAGGTTCTCCATTCACAACACAGTTGACATTTTCAATGATTCTGCCTATTTTCATTGTCTTTGTCTTTTTATTGCTGACCTTCATACCATATCTATTACAACAGCTATTCAATTTAGTCAGAGAATCTTGCAGACTTGTAGCGGATTTATTTAGAAGTATAACATCATCCGCATAAAGCAAAGAGCAGACATTAACATCTCCAATTTTGATATCAGGTTTAATACCACATTCCTTCATAATGTGATCCATATAGATAATGAATAACAGAGGGGATAATGTACATCCTTGTCTCACACCAGATGTAACATTAAACCATCTTCCTGTACTTCTTTCAATTCTAACTGCTGACTTACAACTCAAATAAAGACTAAGTATTGCTTGATATAATGCCCCATTGACACCATATAACTGCAGCGAATTGAATAGCTTCTCTCTTGGCACCTTGTCATATGCCTTTTCCAAATCGACAAAACTTAAATACAGATCTTTGTTATATTCCCATGCTTTCTCGACTATTTGTCGTAAAGTGAAGATCTGATCCCGACAGCCTCTATTTGGCCTAAATCCAGCTTGTTCTTCACCAAGCTTTTCTTCCACAATTCTTCTCAACCGTTTCTCAAGTATACTTGCATAGATCTTGCCAGGAACACTCAGTAGGGAAATACCTCTGTAATTCTCACATTCAGTTTTATTTCCCTTTTTATATATGGGTACTATGAGAGCTCTACTCCAATCATTGGGAATTCGTCCCTCTGTCCAGGCTTTCTGAACTATGCAGTGCAGCCACTGTAAGACTCTTATACCACCATACTTCAGCATTTCTGGTCGAATATCATCTACTCCTACTGCCTTTCCACATTTCAAGCCTTTGATGGCTTTTTCTACTTCAAGTATGGATATGTATTCCTGACTGCATGCCTGGTCAGTGTTTTTTTTATCACTGTGCTGTCATCACTGCTTGTTTCATTTAGCAGTTTTTCAAAGTAATTACTCCATACTTCAAGGATATCTTTTTCTCCTGTTTTCATTTCACCTTTATCATCTCTAATTCCTTTTACAGCACTCTTTCCTCCATTCCTAAGCTTCTTCAACAACCTCCAGAATATTTTGCCACCTTCTTGATATTTATTTTCTATATTCTTGCCAAAGTCCTCCCATGACTTTTGTTTAGCTAGTTTTACACACTGTTTAGCTTTCTTACATTTGTCTCTGTATTCTGTAAGAGTAAAAGCTGACTTATTTGCCAGGAACTTTTGATATGCTTTCTTCTTTTCCTTCACTGCCTCTTTAACTTCCTGTGTCCACCAGGGAGTTCTGATTTTTTTATCCTTGCACACAACCTCACCACATGCCTCTCTGGCAGAATCAATCAATGTTTCCTTCAGAGTTTGCCACTGAATCTCCATGGTTTGATTCCTGTTCTCAAACTCTTTCATTTTCTTTTCAATAATACTTCTGTATTTTAGTCTACAGTTCACATCTGAGAGCTGCTCAACTTTTATTCGCTTTAAAACTTTCTTACATGTTATTCTTTTCAGTATGAAATTCAATTTTATCCTACTCAAGACTAAATAGTGATCACTTCCAATTTCAAATCCTCTGTACACTCTGGTGTCCTGCACCAGGGAGAAAACATCACTATCAACAATAACATAGTCAATGAGACTTTTCTTATTCCTAGCCTCTTCTCTCCATGTGAATTTGTGCACATTTTTATGTTGGAACATGGTGTTAGTAATAACCAGTCCATGTCCTGAGCAGAAATCCAACAGATATTTGCCATTATTATTAGCTTTGCTCTTTTCTCCAAATTTTCTGAAAACATTTTTGTATGTCTGACAATCATTTCCTACTCTACTATTTAGATCCCCAACAAGGACCAACTTTTCCTTTTTCATTGTGTCAGTTGCTTTTTCTAAAGCCTCAAAAAATTCCTCCACTTCTACCTTGGTAGAACCTTCTGTGGGACCATAGGCACAAATAAGTCTCATTGTCCAGTTCCCCATTCTCATATTTGCCCACATTACTCTACTTGAGACTGACTGCCATTCAAGAAGATTAGCCTCGTATTTTGTGTTGAATACTATGGCTACTCCTTCTTTTCCTTGATTGTCATTGCCTGAATATAACATTTTGTATTTATTGCTCAGAAAGATCTCACCAGTTTTGGTCTTTTTTGTTTGAGTCACCCCTATTATGTCGATCTGGTACTTATCTAATTCCTCAGCTAGCTCCATTTCTTTGCCATTCAGGCTTCTTACGTTGATAGTACCGATCTTTAACTCTGGTGATGTTGAGTTGGGGTTTGTTTTCAGATTTGTTCCAGTAGCTGACTTTTCGCTGTTCGCCCTGGTCCCCTGGCGAAAACAACGGGGGCCTTGTTTAACCGGGCGACGCCCCAGCCGGCATGAAATTTTGTCATGTTGTACCATCATTTTTTATTTTGGTTTAACCAATAAGAATACAATTTGGTCGGCTAAATCCCAAATTGCCAGCCCATCCTCGTTCGTTCAGTATCAAAGTAGATACCCATCAGGGTGCACCACGAGAAGGTGAGGATTGGACATTAGGTCAGAAGCTCTGGTCGGTTCTCTGCATTCCTTTAAAGGCTATGTGGAGGTCTCCTCTCAGTTATACAGCTTTGACCCTTAAGCACCCCATTTCTCTCCCACATGCAAATAAAACGTTTATTTTCTACCAAGTATATTTTCCATCAGTTCTTTGCAGTCTCATTGGCCTCTCTATAATTTTAGTCTTTTCTAATTACACAACAATCTAATAGAGTTCACCCAATAAGTATTAACAAAACTTATTTTTTTCGCTGCGCCAGCTAATACCTAGGACAGATGGGATTCTTACCAAGGGCGACCCTTTCAGAGTGATACATGAAAATTAGATCGAATTTAATCTTGTCCCTCCATTTTCTTAATTTTTCTCACAGTTGTAGCTCGCTTTAGATATTTATACACTTGGGTTTAATCCGCTTAGTTCGTTAGTATTTTATGAGCGGCTGTTTGAATTCATATGACAAAAGCAGATCAGGCAGGTACTTGAATGAAACATTTTAATGAGCTTGAGGAATTATACAAATATACATTATAGACATAATATTATTAGGAATGCCCTCAAGTTAAACCAGAGGCTCGAAATAAAATACACTAGATACACATACAAACTTGCATTGACCACTATTATAAGCATCTTCAGCATAAATATATAGGTAATTATCATGCCATCCTAATACACATGGTCATAAATTAACACAATAACACACTTCATACATTAAGCTTAGCTCGTTCAGATATATACTCGGCCTCGTAGGGCAAACAATTCTTAACACAATCTTGGGCCTGTACTAAGTCATAGGATATTCTTACAGTTCCTTAATTTTAGTCCATTACAAAATTCTCTTAGGGGATCACACTCTTCTATAACTGGAAGTAAGAATTCAAAGTTCTACCTTACCGTCTCTGATCTTAATTTCCTTGACCTTCGTCCTGCCTTGTCTGGTCATCAAGGCCTTATGTTTTAGTTTCCTATAAGGATATCTCCAGTCGGACTGCATGAGCGGAATCTCAGCAGGAAAATTGGGAGGTGGCACGGCAACGTCGCTTTGAACAGACGGCATCCATTTGGTTCCTCCGTTGCACGACAACGCACAGCTATCCTAGTCCAAGGATATGGCTTGGCCCATTCCTAATGCTGCGACAGATGAACCAAATGCCTTCCACGACTAGCCAGGAACTTCTCCGATGGCGAACTCGGCCACTGTCTGAGAGATCAGGAACCAGGAATCCAAGAAAAAAAGCCCTTGAATGGCCTTTTTGTTAAATTTTCTCCTCTCGGCATTTCTCGATCTTCGCGATACGTGCCAATGCAGTCACGTGTGTTCACGTCAATCTCCTTAGCTTCCTCTAATTAGTCGCACGTATAGCTGTTTTCTCTTCCTGGAAGGCGCTTTAGTTTCTCCTTCCAGTACTTCTTTCCCTCCCTTCTTATGCATAATACAGGACGGCAAAAGGTGACCCTTGAACCCTGACTCACAGGCTTTGCTACTTTAGTACAAGAAACTGGGTTCTTAAGTGGATTTAAGCTTACATTGATCTCTACATCTGGCCCACACTAAATACAGATTATATTTAAAAGCTCTTTATACAATTTTATACAATTCCTAAATTTTAAATTGATTTGCATTCACAAACAGCTTACATTTTATTCTATTGCCAACATTCCACATTCTCTGCCTAAGTTGAATTAAAGTTGTGACCTGAATAATTTATGTTAAACATTTCTTAGCATATTCAGGACACAACAGTATTCCACACAAAATATGAGGCTAATCTTCTTGAATTGCAAGCAGTCTCAAGTAGAGTAATGTAAGCAAATATGAGAATGGGGAACTGGACAATGAGACTTATTTGTGCCTATGGTCCCACAGAAGGTTCTGCTAAGGTAGAAGTCGAGGAATTTTTTGAGGCGTTAGAAAAAGCAACTGACACAATGAAAAAGGAAAAGTTGGTCCTTGTTGGGGATATAACTAGCAGAATAGGAAATGATTGTCAGACATACAAAAATATTTTGGGAAAATTTAGAGAAAAGAGCAAAGCTAATAATAATGGTAAATATTTGTTAGATTTCTGCTCAATGGACTGGTTATTACTAACACCAGTTCCACCATAAAAATGTGCACAAATTCACATGGAGAGAAGAGGCAATGAATAAGAAAAGTCTCATTGACTATGTTATTGTTGATAGCGATGTTTTCTCCCTTGTGCAGGACACCAGAGGGTACAGAGGATTTGAAATTGGAAGTGATCACTATTTAGTCTTGAGGAGGATAAAAATTGAATTTCATACTGAAAAGAATAACATGTAAGAAAGTTGTAAAGCGAATAAAAGATGAGCAGCTCTCAGATTGAACTGTAGACTAAAATACATGACGATTATTGAAGAAAAAAATGAAAGAGTTTGAGAACAGGAATCAAACCTTGGAGATTCAGTGGCAAGCCTTGAAGAAAACTCTGATTGATTCAGCTAGAGAGGCATACGGTGAAGTTGTCTGCAAGGATAGAAAAATTAGAACTCCATGGTGGACACAAGAAGTTAAAGAGGCGGTGAAGGAAAAGAGTATATCAAAAGTTCCTGGCAAATAAGTCAGCTTGTGCTCTTAGAGAATACAGAGACAAATGTAAGAAAGCTAAACACTGTGTAAAACTGCTAAACAAAAGCCATGGGAGGACTTAGCTAAGAATATAGAAAATAAATATCAAGAAGGTGGCAAAATATTCTGGAGGTTGTTGAAGTAGCTTAAGAATGGAGGAAAGAGTGCTGCAAAAAGAGTTAGAGTTGATAAAGGCGACATGAAAACGGGAGAAAATGATATCCTTGAAGTATGGAGTAATTACTTTGAAAAACTGCTAAATGAAACAAGCAGTGACGACAGCACATTGGTAAAAAACCACTGACCAGGCATGCAGTCAGGAATACATATCCATACTTGAAGTAGAAAAAGCCATCAAAGGCTTGAAATGTGGAAAGGCAGCAGGAGTAGATGATATTCGACCAGAAATGCTGAAGTATGGTGGTATAATATCTCCAATTTTGATATCATGTTTAATACCACTTTCCTTCATAATGTGATCCATAGAGGGGATAATGTACATCCTTGTCTCGCACCAGATTTAACATTAAACCATCTTCCTGTGCTTCCTTCAATTCTAACTGCTGACTTACAACTCAAATACAGACTAAGTATTGCTTGATATAATGTCTTACAGTGGCTGCACTGCATAGATCAGAAAGCCTGGACAGAGGGACGAATTCCCGATGATTGGAGTAGCGCTCTCATAGTACCCATATATAAAAAGGGAAACAAAACTGAATGTTCCTGGCAAGATCTATGCTTGAGAAACGGTTGAGAAGAATTGTGGAAGAAAAGCTTCGTGATGAACAAGCTGGATTCAGGCCAAATAGAGGCTGTCAGGATCAGATCTTCACTTTACAACAAATAGTCGAGAAATCATGGGAATATAACAAAGATATGTATTTAAGTTTTGTCGATCTGGAAAAGGCATATGACAAGGTACCAAGAGAGAAGCTATGCAATATGCTACGGTTAGTCAGCAGTTAGAATTGAAGAAAGTACAGGAAGATGGTTTAATGTTAAATCTGGTGTGAGACAAGGATGTACATTATCCCCACTGTTATTCATTATCTATATGAATCACATTATGAAGGAAAAGGGGTATTAAACATGATATCAAAATTGGAGATGTTAATGTCAGTTGTTTGCTTTATGCGGATGATGTTATACTTCTAAGTAAATCCGCTACAAGTCTGCAAGATTCTCTGACTAAATTGAATGACTGTTGTAATAGATATGGTATGAAGGTCAGCATTAAAAAGACAAAGACATTGAAAATAGGCAGAATAATTGAAAATGTCAACTGTGTTGTGAATGGAGAACTTTTGGAACAAGTAAAACATTTCAGCTACTTAGGCACGATTTTTAGTGAAGATGGTAAATTAAATATAGAAATAGACAACAGAATCTGCAAAGCTGGTATGGTGGGAAATCAACTGAATAAATTCATATGGAATAAGATAGAAATTAGTCAGAACACTAAATTAGCTGTATACAAGACAGTGTTCAAACCAGTTTTAACTTATGGATCTGAGAGCTGGGTCAGAAGTAAAACATTTGACCAAAGACTGGAGACCGCAGATATGAGAGTCCTGAGAAGGATTATAAGCGTGAACTGATGGCATCAATGGCAATATCATATTAAAAATGCGGATATTAGGAAAGAACTTGACATTGTCAGCATCCAGGAATGCGCTAGCAGTGCTAATCTCAGGTGGTATGGTCACTTAAACAGAATGGGCATAGAAAGATTAGCAAAAAAAGTGTTCTCTGCTAGGTTGGCAGCAAAATGACCCAGAGGAAGACCAAGATATAGGTGGATTGATATGATACAAAGTGCCTTAGACGATAGAAATATAAGATCTGATAATGTTGGAGTCTTGACCAGTAACAGACTGATTTGGAGGAAAATTGTGGATAGGAAGTTAGTAATGATGTAATTTTTTTCATGTAGTACTATCATATCCTGTACACCCCTTGAGGGTACATGGTAGGAATTTGATGATGATGACATTACTTCTCGTTCTCTCAACCTTGTCTGAGATCTGGCCAACTTTGGAGTACTGTTCCCACATTTGCGACGGAGCACTCAAAACCTTTCTAAGAATTCTTGATGATATTCAGAAGAGGGCAATCTGTTTAATAGATGACCCTTCCCTCAAAGACTCCCTTTATCACTTTATCATAAGCATTCTGTTTCAGCACTGTACCTGTACTAATAGTTACTTTCATGGGCACTGCTCCTCTGAATTGGCTGCTACCATTCCTCCACTTTCTTCTAATCAGAGAAGAACTAGAACAGCCAGTGGCCAACACTCATATGCTGTCCAGCTTTAAACACACCAAAATAACTTCTCATCAGCCTCCTTCATTCCATCCACCTGTATTCTTTGGAACAATCTTCCCCATACTGTTTTTCCCACTGAGTACAACCTCAACTCTTTAAGAAATGCATTAACAGGCTATATTGTTCTCCTTAATCACTTGTCCATATGTGGCACTGTAGAGTTATAGGTCTTGTGACCTTTCATCCTTTCATATGTGGAGTCAACATAAAAAAAAATATATATATATATATATATATATATATATATATATATATATATATATATATATATATACATGATGAATAGGGTGTATACCTGTCATATACTTCATTTCACATCAAACCATCTTCCTGTACCCCCTTCAATTTGAACTAATTTAAGTGCTTACTCTCCTTCAATTCAAAAAGTCCATATAAAGACCATGTAAAGACTTGAGTATGATTCTCGCAATATGAATCAAACCGAAGAATCAAATCATATACATAACTACTATTTAGATAAATAAATAAATAAATAGTAGTTATGTATATGATTTAGTAGATATGTATATGCTTTGTTGGAAGTCCAAAGGGGCTCAAAATGCTGTTTTAGTGGTTTAGAAGTAAACCTCTAAAACAGCATTTTGAGCCCCTTTGGACTTCCAACAAAGCAGAGTGGTGATTTCACACTAGGTGATGAAATTTTCCTATCATCTAAAATATACACACATACATATAAAGTACGTTTATATATGCATGATTCCATTTTGATGCTAGTGTACAGAAAGAAAAAAAAGGTCATGTGAATATACAAATTAAGTTAAATTTCTCTTACCTTGGATTCTTGATCTAGTTTCCATTCTTTATCCCTTAATTCATTGTATAGTGCATTGCGATCCTTTTCAAGTTGCTTCAGGTAACGCAACAGCTGATTCTGGAAATTAAACATAATTTTTAAAGATATATGGATATCTATGGCATAAAGAATATATGCATGTGATGATTTTAAATCAAGAATTCTTTTATTGTATTATGAATGCAAATTTAGTTATCCTAATTAGTTCAGTTCTGCAGTACCTGATGAGTTCAGGTTAGAACACCAATATGATAATCAAGGAAAGAAATGAACACAGAAAGTGACAAAGAAATAATGACTGAGTATGACAGGAAGATAGAAAGAAAGAAAAATAAAAGTTGATGTTGTTTTTGAATTATTCTCAAAACTGAGGGGAAGTAGCACATTTAATATGGAAAATGTGAAGTTGAGTCTAAATATCTGCAACAAAAGAACTGATGATATTGAGGAATGTGAGTGGGAAGGATACCAATGATATACTCATTAAAAATATTTAATATGAAAATAAGAGAGAATATGCATGTTTCACTCTCTAATGTTTAAAATGATAAAATGATAGAAGTGAGTGTTTTTTTTTATTTGCAAACCTATAGTACATTTTAACCCATGGGTGGGCTAAAGATAATTTTTTATCAATTTTATACATACATACATACATATATATATATAAATTGTATTTTTTTAAATTTATTTTTTACGTAGTCTTGAAACCCTGCTCAGAGACCACACGTGAAACTTTTTCAAGCCACTTGGCCAACCAAGCCAGCAAAGTTAATCATGTAATGCATCTAGCACACTTGCTGTATGCCGTCCACTGTTTTATATTACAAAGAGATAATGGTAAGCACTAGAAGGGATCAGATGAAAACCACAAATGAGTACTAAGAATGAGTACAAAGCACAAATGAGTACAAAAAAAAAAAACTACTAAAACCTCATTTTGCATAATCTTTTCAGAATCACTTACTCATTTAAAGGATTCTGGAAAGATTATGCAAAATGAGGTCTTAGTAGTTTTTTTTTTTTTTTTTTTAAACTGCTACACAAGTGTATAATCTCACTAGACTCTTTACACAAGAAGTTATTATCAAGATAAGAAATTAAAGAAAAATGACTAATTTATATCATGGCGTTCTACGAGAAGAGAGATGAGACCAGATTTATCTTTACAACTGTATGCAATGTTGTTGAGATGTTCTTTCTGAATTTCAAAACTTCTCCTAGTTGACTTATTAAGCTTTGCAACAGAAACAGATGATCTTGTAGACAATAGGATGCTTTTTGTAAAGGAAAAACTGTCTTTTGGGGATCTGAAAAATATATTTAGTGGCTTGAGTAATGGCCTAATATCTGAACTTTATTATTACTATTATTTATGGTGGAGTCTGGATCTCATTGAGGGAGATCCACATTAGCATTTACACACACAAAATCTATCATACCTTTGTAAACTTGTATATTAACGATATAGGTGAAGATTTGGATGGAGATATTTAGTTGTTTGCAGATGATGCAAAGTTGGGACGAACCCATGAAGAGTAGTGAAGATGTTGTGGCCTTGCAAGAAGACTTGAATAAATTGAGTGATTGGGCACGGAAATGGGGATGTGAGTTCAATGTTGCAAAATGTAAGGTTTTAAAATTTGGAAAACAAAGATGGGATGCAGAATTTATGCTTGGTGAGGATATATTGTTGGAGATGGAAGAAATAAAAGATCTGGGGTGATAGTGGATAAGGATCTGAAATTTAGGGAACACATAGCCAAAATTGTGAAGCCAACACAAAGGCTTCTGGGAATGATGCAGAGGACACTGACATGCAGAAGTAGGTAGATTCTTATTCCTTTGTATAAGGCTTTGATTAGGCCACACATGGATTATTGTGCCCCAGATTTGGTCACCTGGTTTTCGGAAGGATGAAGAGATGTTGGAAAGGGTCCAAAGGCAACTGACTAAGGTAGTTTCTGACCTCTGGAATGTCGAGTATGAGGAAAGATTGAGAAGATGCAATTCGCAGTCTGGTGGACAGGAGGAAGAGGGGAGATATGATAGAGACCTAACAAGTTGGTAAGGGGTTGTTATAGGATCAATGCTGGAGAAGTTCTACAGAAAATAGTGGGAGATCGGGGGGGGAGAACCAGAGGTCATCCCTGGAAACTGTATAAAGAAGGTGTGAGTAGGGGAGTGAGAGGCAGGTTTTTTTCATGCAGAGTTGTAAATGATTGGAATGCCTTGCCTGAGAGTGTGGTATCTGCAAAGAGTTTGAATGTGTTCAAGGCACAGCATGATGAGCTGTGTGTGTGATAAAAGGATCTCCCAGATGAGTCTTTGACTCCACGAGGTCTTGGGGTAATAATAATATAACTCATTCGCCACTCTCCACATAAAAACAGCCAGTTAAGCTAAACACTTTTAGCATCGTGTTGATATCTCATCACCCCCCTATTACTGAATTCTGATTCTGTTTGTGTAAGAGCTCTATAACTTCCTCCTCATATAACTGAGTTTCTTCATCCAAAGAACTCATATATCTCAAACTCAGCGGCACATGAGACATTGTTACCATCATTGTTTTCTTGCATTTCTACCCTAAATGGACTTAAGTCATTTGATATCATTAGTAGTACCCCCCCCCCCTCCTCTCCTATCTCTTCTGCCATTTCTAAAAATAGTATATCCATTACACTTGATTTCAGTTACCATATCTGATTCTGATAGCCAGGTTTCACTAATATCAACAATCTTAGGCCACATCATATTCAATAAAGCAATGAACTCAATCCTTTTGTTTCTGATATTTCTGGCATTTGTGTATAGATATAGCAAATACTACCTAGCCTATACTTATAATTAGATAAGCAATCTATTGACCTTGTTGTAGAATTTCTCTTTTCCCTCCCCAGACATACTTGAAAGGTCCAAACCCAAAGCATATTTTTCCACCCCTTCGCCAGATAGATAACCATGTTTGAAGCCATTCATCTTTATCATGTTTGCATACCATAGCTGAACTTTTACAATCATTATACTCATTCCTCCCTTGATATAGTTTCCCTCACTCTCTACTTTAGGGCTCATACTAATAAGCAATTTTTCCACGCTTCTGATGCCAAATGAGTGTATTCTCATTTCATACATTCTTTCATGCAAGTTATTCTTTCTTCTGCTTGCAGCATAACAACATAATTCTCTTGCGTTGTCACTTGCTTGCAGAGTGAGGTTATTATCACACTCAAATTTAACTTTCTGTACAATTGTTGTAACTCTTTTAGCTTGCTCCTTATAATTTTCATAACTGAATCCATATGAATATAGTATTCCTTCCACATCACATTTTCTTAAGAGGAATGCACATTCACTTCACTCCTGCCTTATTTCTTTTTCAAAATCTAGGGACACTTTTCAACATTGCATCATTTAAGTATTTTTTTAAATGCTTCCCATGCACTGCTGATATCCTTTCCATCTAGCAACTGATACCATGGGACAGACCTAATATAATTCTCAAGTTAGTCATAATTTCCTCTTTTGTAGTTCAGCATGTTACCTTTTCTTAATGGAACATCCATAAATTTAGCCAAGTCAGTATGGCATGATCACTATCACCAACTGGAAGCAGAGAAGTCGCATGTTTATTCACTTCCCACCCCTTGCAGATTGACACTATAATCAGACCAATTCTTTGACCTTGAGGTCTTTTCCAGTGCTTTTGTTATTTTGAGACTATGCATCAGTATGGCATACTGGTACCTTCATTAATAGTGCCACTGACCTACTGATGTGGAATAGATTTAATTTTCAATTTTTCTGCTAGCAATGAATGCATACTGGTGCCAGTTTTACAAAACACTGGTTCATTCTGTTACATACTGCTCAGGAAAGTTGACTTGCAACAGCTCTATAACTTCGGTTTCATTCTTCTCATGAGATTTCATAACTATTCAATCAATGTTTAAAGTTTTTTTTCCCACTTAGCTATACTATAAGTATGCCAAAAAATTTCATTCTTGGTTTCATCCTTTATCGAAGTGTAAGCAAATAAGGTTTGCATGTAACGTCACTTCACAACTGGGCTACTTGCATATACAGGCTAATAATTTCACATCAGTATATCCCATAATGGAATGCACATATCCTTGCAGACATGTATAATACTATGCATTATGGGAAGGCCACTACTCAGACTGATTTCGACCTTTATTGAGGCCTCATCAATGGGAGCCAGACCCAGAAGTGATAACAAGATTGAAGTAATGCAGAACCAAGAATATAATTTCTTGGCATCTTTAATTTGTATTCAATGTTAAGATAATTAAAGTTACCCATGATGATTACTCACTTTGCACCCATGAAGTTTATTTGTTAGTGCATTTCATCGTCAGCAACTGATCCACTAGATCTTTAACAACACCCCACTATATATTTGACCTTAGACGTTCATCTCACACCAAATGGCTTCAGACTCACTGCCACATGGAAATTGTTACTAGTGTTGCACTCTAGCTTTCTATTCTAATTAAACTAAAATAATGCCTTATCATTAATAGCACATCTCCTATATTGTCTATCCTTCTAAAAGTATCGTATCCTTTACATCTGATACCAGTTAGTATATCTACCTCTGATAGCCAATCTCACTAATGCTTACAATCTGAGTCATCAGCATATTCACCAAGGCAACAAACTCGACCCTCTTTGTTTCTGATACTCCTGGCATTTGAGTACAGGCATAATAAGTTATCTGCATGATTTTTTGTATACTCCCTTCTTTAGTTTGCATGCCCAATTAGACAACTTGCAACTATTCTTACTTAATGCCTTACTTATGCAGACATCCAAAAATAGAAAAAGAAAAATAACAGTGAAGTCACCAGCCTCTTTCTTCAAGTAATAACAATACTTTTCTTTAAACAGAAAACAATTGCTATTACTATTTTACAACACACCAAATTCATGCAAAAGTTGCATGTAAATCCTTTGAGCAAAGAGTTCTGATTTTTTTTTTAAAACTATAAATATATATCGGTACCTGAACTTACCTCAGTAAGACTATCCAGATCTAATTCTGCTAATAATGCTGAAACTCCTGAAATTAGAAATAACACTGTATCAAGTTTTTTCACTTTGTTACAAAGAAAATTATACTTGACAAGAAGTTATATTCTTGTTTAATCCTTTAATCAAGTGTAAGCAAAGTTTGTGCGTAATTTTACCAAGGTAGAATTCATCAGTACCTCATTTGTTTTAATTAAATGTATAAAATGTGTTTAAAGCATTTACCTGAATAGTATATTTAACCACTCACATGGCCATATGGATGAAACACATTAAATAATTGTTTTGTTGACACCTGTATAGCTTAGTGGAAGTGGCATGCTGTGCTGTCTACAGTGCTAAGCTGTCCAAAGAAAGAGCGTTGTAAATCCAATTCTAGTTGCTGATAGGTATCTAAAATTTAGAGGACATATTGCTAAAATTATGATGTTACTAAATAATAAGTATAGGATGTTATTTTTAGGCAATAACGATGAAGGAAAGGAAGGAATAGTGATAGCATTCAACACCAAACACGAAGATAAACTTCTTGATTGTAAGGGAGTTTCAAGTAGAGTTATATGGGCAAACTTCAAAATGGGAAAATGGACAATGAAATTTATTTGTACCTATGGTCCCACAGAAGGTTCTCCAAAGGAAGAAGTGGAGAAATTTTTTGAGACAGAGCAGGCAGCTGACAAAGTAAATGGAAAAAAGTGGTCTTTGTTGGAAATCTAAACAGCAGAGTAAGAAATGAATCCCACCTAAAATATAGTTATGGGAAAATTTGGAGAAAAGGGCAAATCTAATAATAATGGCAAGTATCTGCTGGAATACTTAGGATATGGACTAGTCGTCACTAACACAGTGTTCCAACATGAAGATGTGTTGAAGCTGGTTCAAGTTACACAAGTGTATAGAGGATTGGAAATTGGAAGTGACCATCACTTAATTCTAAGTAAGATAAAAAATGAATATGACAATGAAAAGAATAATATGAAGAAAGTTTTAACAAGAATTAAAATTGAGAAGCTTTTACAGGTAAACTGTGGATTCAACTATACGAACATTATTGAAGAAAAAATGAAACAATTTGAAAACAAGAACGACACCCTCCAGTCTCAGTGGCTAACTCTAAAGAAAAAAAAAAAAAAACATTGATTCAGCTAGGGAGGTATTCATTTCAAAGAAATTATGGAGACTATAATCATGTTAGAAATAATTACTTTAATTTTCTGATGTTTCGACCTTCATATTAAGATCATCATCTTGAGTATACACACACATATATATACACACAGAGACAAGCTATGTTACATTTCAAACAATATGCCAAAGAGACAATGATTTGATTAACCATTTTCTACTGGCCTGACATCTAGTGGAAAAAAATACATCAAAGCTATATTCTATTTATAACATCATCAGAAAACAAATTTATATAGACAGTTTTATTACAGCAAAAGTGGTGTCCTAATTTAACACGAGAGTTATTATTATTATTATTATTATTATTATTATTATTCAGGCCTCCAAGGAGTCAAAAGACTCATCGAGGGAGGTCCTTCCTAAGACAAAGTCTGTCAAGACTCACTGAGGGGAGGTCCCCCCCTGAGAAACACAAAGTCTATCATACCACTCTTTAAACTCACTGACTGTTCTCGCTCCCACCACTCCATCAGGCAATGCATTCCACGGCTCAACCACCCTCCACACAAAGAAACCACTCCTCACCCTCTTGCTCACAGCTTCCTTTCGTAACTTCCAGGGATGGCCTCTTGTCATCACTCCTTCCCACTGATCAACCAAGCGAAAGAACTCCCCAGTGTCAACCTTGTAACCACCTCTCAACAGTTTAAAAGTCTCAATCATATCACCTCTCCTTCTTCTATCCACCAAACTCTGCAGTCCACATTCTCTCAGCCGATCCTCATAACTATCCTTGTACAGTCCTGAAACCATCTTTGTCATCCGTCTTTGTATCCTTTCCACAGTTAATTTATCCCCTTCAAATCCTGGGGACCAAATCGGAGAACAATAGTCCAAGTGTGGTCTGATCAGAGACTTATACAATGGAATGATAACCCTCTTATCTCTGCAGGTCAGTGTCCTTCTCATAATAGCAGCAATCCTCTGTGTTACCTTCACCACCTTTGCAATATGTCCCCTAAACTTCAGGTTTCTATCAATCATCAACCCCAGATCTCTTGTCTCCCCTACTTCCTCCAGTATAACTCCTCCCATAGAGTATGCAGCATCCCATCAATGTTTCCCAAACCTCAAGACCTTACATTTTGCTGCATTAAACTGACACTCCCATTCATTTGCCCATCTATCTAGCTTATTTAAATCCTCTTGCAGGGCTACCACATCTGCACTATTACTAATAATCCTTCCCAGCTTCGCATCATCTGCAAACAACTGAATATCCCCCTGCAATCCACTGGCTATGTCATTGATACAAAGGTTAAACAATATAGGTCCTAGTACTGAGCCCTGTGGGACCCCACTTGTAACCCTCTGCCTCCTGGAAACTGCTCCACCATACACAACTCTCTGATACCTATCAGACAGCCAATCCTGAATCCAGTTGACTTTGTTATATTAGAGTTAAGATTCTGGATTACTTAGTCCTATTTATAATTAACTCTTAGACGAAAAGGTTATGTGAGTAAAATATGTGCCTTCCATATTCTTGGGATTTTTAGACCATTATTGTTAAGGTGGTTGATAAGAATTTCACAGGCCTCCTTAAATTTACGTTCATATCACATTTTGGTGTGATATAAACAACAGGTGCCTTTCCAGTCAGTTCTATGTAGAGTATTCAGAGCATGATCAGAAAGGCCAGATTTACCATCATTATTAAATTTAATAACTTTTAAATAACTGTTAAATTTAATGTTGAGTTTATTTTTCACTTGGTTAGACTATAATAAGTTTAGTTTAATCCTTTGTCCAAGTGTGAGCAAACAAAGTTTGCGCCTGAAAGTATCTTCAGGACTGGGGCAAGGTGGTACAACACCGGGCAACTCGTTGCAAAGGTGGAGAAAGATCTCTTCACTCCCATCTCAGTATCTCCCATAATGCAAAGTACATCTCCTTGCGGATATGTGTAATGCTATGCATTAAGGCAAAGGCCACTACCCATACTGGTTTCGACCTTTATTGAGGTCTTGTTCAGTGGGAGCCAGGCCCAGTAGTGGAGACACCAAGACAGAAGCAGTGAGAGGTCATCCCAACCTACAGGAGTTGCCAAAGGGTGTACAACCTTATTAGTAAATTACTCCGGATTCAGAGAAAGATGTCCTTTGCAACAAGTTGCCCGGACATACAACCTTACCCCAGTCCTGAAGATACTTTCAGGTGCAAACTTTGTTTGCTCACACTAAACTTATTATAGTCTAACCAAGTGAAAAATAAACTCTCAACATCTTTCTCTGAATTCAGAGTAATTTATTAATAAGGTTGTACACCCTTTGGCAACTCCTATAGGTTGGGATGACCTCTCACTGCTTCTGTCTTGGTGTCTCCACTACTAGGCCTGGCTCCCACTGACGAGACCTCAATAAAGGTCGAAACTGGTATGGTAGTGGCCCTTGCCTTAATGCATAGCATTACACATATCCACAAGGAGATGTGCTTTGCATTATGGGAGATACTGAGACAGGAGTGATGAGAGGTCATCCACCTTTGCAACGAGTTGCCCAGTGTTGTATTGTACTACCTTACCCCAGTCCTGAAGATACTTTCAGGCGCTTGCTCACACTTGGACAAAGGATTAAACTAAACTTATTATATTAAATTTAATAACGATGGTAAATCTGGCTTTTCTGATCATGCTCTGAATACTCTACATAGAACCGACTGGAAAGGCACCTGTTGTTTACATCACACCAAAATGTGATATGAACGTAAATTTAAGGAGATCTGTGAAATTCTTATCAACCACCCTAATCTTAACAATAATGGTGGTCTAAAAATCTTAAGAATATGAGAGGCACATATTCTACCCACATAACCTTTTCGTCTAAGAGTTAATTATAAATAGGACTAAGTAATTCAGGTAATCGAGAAGCACAAGTGAGGTTCGGGCCAAATTAGGTTGCCAAGATCAGATTTTCATTTACAACAAATAGTTGAGAAATCATGGGAATCTGCGAAGGATCTGTATTTAAGTTTTATAGATCTGGAAAAGGCATAAGACAAGGTGCTAGAGAAAAGCTTTTCAAAACACTACAAGTATATGATCTATATGGAATATTATACCAAGCAATCATAATCTATATTTAAGTTGTAAGTCAGCAGTTAGAACTAAAGGAAATACAGGAAGATGGTTTGTAAAATCAGGGCTAAGACAAATATGCACATTATCACCACCCTTATTCACCATCCATATGGATTGCATTATGAAAGAAAATAGCAGTAAACCTGATATTCGAATCAGAGATATCAAAATTCATTTAAGTTTAGTGGAGTGAAACAGCACTAGGAAAGGATTAAAAGTAGTATTTAATTCTTCCAATATGTCATCTCAGTTATAGAGACATCGTCAGGGAGTGCAAAATGAGACTTGTGACACACAGCATAAATCTAATTCAAACAACTAGGCAGGGTGCTCTCTATGGGCACCTGTCGGTGGCCTCGAATGTAAACTGGGATCTCAGAGTATTAATCTTCCCCATATTTTGGGAAGTTTTATACAACCATATTTATTCAAATTAAGTTAATTTTTAAGAGCAACAGCAGAACAGTCTAAAATTAGTCTTTCTCTTCTAAATTTACTGTGATGGTCTGCAAGGCCAGATTAACCATAGTCATGACTGCAGATGTATTTTTTATGTTCTTCCATTTGGATGGTAGCTGATCTTCCTGTCTCTCCATAGTAGACCAACTTGCAAGAACAAAGCACTCTATATACACCTGGAACTGAGAGGGGGGAGGGGAGGGAATTTATCTTTAGTGGAGCAGATAAGAGCAGCTAGTTTTAAGTGAGACTTGAAAGCAGTGTAACAATTGTATTTCTTTAAGATTTTGGCAGTGGCGGCTGGTGAAAATTTTAAGTGGGAGTGCTGCATATACAAAATAAAAAAAATTCTTTTTTTCCAATCAGTAACCAATTTATTGATAAATAAATTGGCATATTAAAAATTGCTTTATTAAAAATATTTCACCCTCATCATGAACACACACACCAATAATAAGTTTCATATCTCACAGAAATAATTCGTGCAAGCATACAATTTATCTGTAGCAACACTGCTCAGAGAGCAGTGTCAGATTCACTTGTGCATGCAGTGACAAGTGCAAACGAATATCGGCAATTGGCCAAATGCAATAATTCTGACACTACGTTAGATCGTAGTACATTTGTTTCGTGTAATGATAATTTTTCATGTAACCAATAATTGAAAAAATATAATTATTTTCATATTTTCAATAGTGACGCTCGTCATAATTCAGCCTTGTATCTATAATAAATAATTATATGTTATTTTAACAGAATAAAATAAGATTTACAAAAAATAGTTCACCCTCACTACGAACACGCACCAATAATAAAAGTTTCGTATCTCACAGAAATAACGAGCACAAGCATACAATTTATCTGTAGCAACACTGCTCTCTGAGCAGTGTCGGATTTACTTGTTACATGCAGTGACAAGTGCAAACAAATATCAGCAAGTCTAGCTGCAATTGGCCGAACGTGATAATTCCGACACCGCGTTAGATCGCAGTGCATTTGTTTCATAATCTAAAGCATTAATCAAACAATTCCAATTATTAATTATTCAATCAATGTCGAAACATAAGCTGTTACCTTGAACATGTTGTATTACATTTATGTAATGTTGTAAGCATTATTATTTATAAACACAAAATTTCATTTTTTCCTTGGGGGTGCTGCAGTGTTGCAGTGCTTATGTATACAAGCCAACACTGGATTCTAGATATTTTTTCTGATGTGCCTTGGACATAAGGATGGTGATAGCATTACTGATTAAACTAATTTTATTATAAAATCTTTCTGAAGAGAAGTCATGGATTGGAGGAATGATTATTTTTTTGATATTGTGAGAACTGTAACCACAGGATAGAAAAGTGTGGTGTATATGATTGAATTCTGTTGCAAGATATAAGCTCTATGGATTAGTGTTTTTATGACATTATGATTCACTTCCCCCCCCCCCAACATCATATTGTTGAGGGGTGGGGAGAAGCGAAGGGAAAGTTTGTGTGTGAATATACCTACCTGTGTGAGTGGATTTCCTATATACTGAAAAGGACAGCTTACCATTAGGTAAGCAGATGACCAAGGTGTCTAGAAAGGCTAGACTATTATGGTTTCCTTAACACACAGATATCAAAATAAGCTCTTTGCTTTATACAGATGATGCGCTTCTAAATTCTAAACACATCTAGGACTAAAGTTTCCAGAACTCTCTAACTAAACTGAATAACAGCTGTAACAAATTTCACATGAAAACTTCAGATGCATTCTGAATGGAGAACTGGGGCAATATAAGTTAAATATTTCAACTATTTTGGCACATTTGTTAGTGAAAACAACAAATTAAATCTGGAAATAACAGAATAAGCAAAACTGCTATGGTGGAAAGTCAGTTGAATAAATATGTATGGAATAAGATAGAAATTAGCAAAAACACTAAAATAACAACAGTATACATGACAGTGTTCAAACTAGTTTTAGTTATGGATCAGACTGTTCAGTTAGAAATAAAGCACTTGACCACAGATATGAGAGCTCTAAGAAAAATTAGCTAAGTGAACAGATGGCATCAATGGCAGAATCATATTAAAAATTAAGATATTAGAAAGTAACTTGACATTGCTAGGATTCAAGAATGTGTGGCAGAGCTAATCATAGATGATATGGCCACTTAAATAGAATGGGTAAGGAAAGGCAAAACAGGTGTTTAATGCCAAGATGGCAGGAAAAAGACCAAGAAAAAAATCCAAGGTGTAAGTGGATTGATTCAGTCCAGAAATGCCTTAGAGGAACAGAATGTTAGATAACACAATACTGGAGTGCTGATAAGTAACAGAATAATTTAGAGCCAAAATTGTTAATAGGAGATTAATAATAATGTGAACTTAAATCATGCTGTCATCTTGTCTGAACACTCCTTGAGGGTACATATTAGGATGTTGAGGACGATGATGGGTGTGATGTTGGATAGGGGTCTAATTTAGCAATATGTCTAGAGGATATATTGCTAAAATTGTGAGGACAACATAGTAAATTCTGGGAGATGTAGGGGGAGAGAACAAGCCCACCCACCTTATACAGCTTCCAGGTCATCCCTGGTAGCTGTATAAGATGGGTGGGAGTGGTGAATGATTGGAATGCACCATCTGAGAATGTGTTGTCTGCATTCAGGCAGAGTATGATGAGCTGATGAGTGAACTGAGCTGTGATGATGACAGAGGATCCTTCCATGATGAGTCGTTGACTCCACAGAGATAATATTTGAGTCTACAGTCTAAGTCTTGAGTCTAAGTTCACTTCTGTAACTTCATTATGTACAACGGTAATCCAAGTGACTCAATATAACAGCTAATGCATCTCAAAGCAGTGACTCACAAGTTATCTAATGCAAGAAAGGTATAGTTCTTTAACTACGTAAAGTTCTAATTGTAGATAGACAAAGCTAGATGTAGGCATCATCCATGACATGGAGGAATGATATTATTTATTGCAAATAAAACTGTATTAGTCTCTAAATTTACGAAGTGTAAGCAAAACAAAAGCATCAGATTAGAAACCTGTCTTAATAATAATAAAATGGCATCACTATAACACAAAATCTATTTAAAAATGCACTTTTTATATGATCATTTTTATGATTATTTCCTTAATTTATCATGTGTCAGTATATATGCATATACAACAGATTCTATCTAAACAAATTCTGATAAAATTTGATATCTATGAACTCTAAAATTTGGTGAACTATTTCTATTTTGATATAAATCAGACAATATAAACTAAAGTAAGGATGAATCTCATTTTTTTTTAATAAATCAAATCATTTCCATAAGTGCTTAAAAATTATAATGACTTGAAAATGTAATGTTAAAATGTTCATCATGTAGGCAGTTTGTTGGGATTTTTCCTTTTTTTTTTTAATTGATTGATTACTTTTAGAGAATTTTTATACGAAATCTTAGCCACCCTAACAAAGATGGAAGAAATCTTCACACAGTACAGCCTAAAAATTAATTATAAGAAAACAAAATTATTAATTACAAGTAAAGCAAATCCAATGAAAATAAACCTGGAAATAACAACCTACTACAATAGGTATCCTCTTTTAAATATCTTGGAAGTCTTATCACAGAAGATGGAAGAAACCAATCAGATATTAAAGCACGAATAATCCTAGCCAGAAAAGCATTCAATAACAGAAGAAACATTTTTACCAGTAAAGGACTTAGCATCCAGCTCAAAAAAAGGCTAGTTAAAACATACATATGAAACATTGCATTATATGGGTGTGAGGCCTGGACTCTAACAAAACAACACATGAAAAAGTTGGAGGCATTTGAAATTTGGTGCTGGAGAAAGATGATGAAAATTAGTTGGACAAAAAAGAAAAGTAATGAAGAAGTTCTGAATATAGTTCATGAAGAGCGGTCATTAATGAAACACATCAATAAGAGAAGAAAAAGCCTAATTGGACATCGTTTGAGGCATGGGGGACTGATTACAGAAATAATGGAGGGGACTGTAGAAGGAAAGAGGCCACAAGGCAGACCAAGAATTTCATATATAAATAACATAATGATGCTAACTGGCACTAAGAGTTATGAAGAGATAAAAAGGAAGTCACAAGACAGGATGTTGTGATTTTTGAATTGATGCACCAAAGAAGAAGAGAAGAGTGCTTATCATTATTGTAAATTCACTCACCTATGACAAACTACTGAAATGTTCCATTCAGAGTACCAAAACCATGTCTGAAAATTCACTATAGCAACCTAGTCACTATAACAAACCCACTTTGATAGCAGACTTGTAGTTTGAGTTATAAATTCCATATTTAAAAAAAAAAAAAAAAAATGTAAATAAAAATAGGCTATAACAATACCTTCTTGACTCTGATTTCTTGCTGCTTCCACTCTTTCCATTAACCAGTCACGTTGTCTTTCCAGTTGTTCATTTACCTCAACTTGAGTATAGTAACGTACTTTCCATTCATCTTCTAAAAACAAAATATGTATACGCTTTAAACACACGTTACATAAAGTACAATTATGGATTCATGATCACACAGAACACTGAATCAAAAGCAAATACAAATATTTCAGATTTAACAAATGAATCTCTCTCTCTCTCTCTCTGGAAAAAGTTTAAGCAGTGACATAAAAAGAGTGGACAGATTTTCTGGAACAATGTTTTTTGTTAATTTAATAAGTTAATTTTGTGAAGTGAATAAGAGGGTGGTTGATGGAGAGATATCAGAGAGTAGTTTATTCAGGAGTAGAGTCCAGTAGAAGGCATGCAAATAGTGGCATGTCACAGGGCTCTGTTCTTGGGCTGCTGCTATTTAATTTGTACATTAATGATACATGAAAGGACTCAGAAGCACTATTCAGTTGTTTACCAATGATGCAAAATTGGTTAGTTAATAAAGATTATGTAAAAATCTTTATTAACTATTAAAAGTAGTATAATAAATTTAGTTTAATCCTTTATCCAAGTGTGAGCAAACAAAGTTTGCGCCTGAAAGTATCTTCAGGACTGGGGCAAGGTGGTACAACACCAGGGCAACTCGTTGCAAAGGTGGAGCAAGTTACCAACCCTCATATCTCAGTATCTCCTATAATGCAAAATACATCTCCTTGTGGATATGTCTAATGTTATGCATTAAGGGAAGGGCCACTACCCTGACTAGTTTCGACCTTTATTGAGGTCTCTTCAGTGGGAGCCAGGCCCAAGTGGAGATACCAGGCAGAAGAATTAGCAGGTCATCTCTACCTGCTAATAAACTTTCAATATTAAAATCTACTAATAAACTTTCAATATTAAAAGTAGTTAATAAAGATTCAAAATTTTGATCGACTGGTAGTCTGGGCAAAGGAGAATGGACATCAGTTTTAAGTGGCAAAGTGTCAAGTTATGCATTTTGGGGTAAAAAGTTAACACCTGTATACCACATTATTATTATAACGGTGTCTCCATGGAGTCAGAAGACTCATCACAGAACCACTGTTTTAGTCTCAATCAACCTCGTGGATCATTTGTCCTAACCATTACACCATGCAGGCCACACATTGATGAAACTGGCCTCCAGGATATTGATGAGACCAGATATTTGGGGATGTTGGTGGATAGGGAGTTAAAGTTTAGAGGGCATATTTCAAAAGTGGCTAAAGCAGCTCATCAGATTACTTGGTTACTGAAGAATACTCTGACGAGCAGAGACAAATAGTTTATTATACCTCTTTATAGATGCTTGGTAAAATCCCATCTTGACTACTGTGTGCAGATTTGGTCGTCCAAGTTTCTTGGGGATGAGGATGAGGTAGAGGATCCAAGGCCTATGGAATGAGCCTTATGATGACAGGTTAAAGAATTGTGGGTTACAAAAATTGATTGACAGGCAGAAAAGGAGAAGAAATCTAAGAAATTGAGACATACAAATTACTAAAGGGTATTTACAAGATTAATACAGAGGGAATTTTTCAGAACAGGTCTGGTGGTGGGAAAACTAGGAGCCATCGTTGACTGAACAAGAGTGTAGCCAGAAGAAGTATCAGGACTAGAATTTTGCTTGAGGAATGGTAAATGAGTGGGATAGGTTGCCAATCTGTAGTTCAGTCATACTTTGAAGCACCATCTATCATACTTTGAAGCAAAGTATGATAGATACTGCAAGAATGTTGGATAATGCTTAGCATGATATTTAGGGCCTCATTTGATGAGTCTAAGGACTCTATGGAGTAGTCAATAATAATAATAATTTTTGGATGTTTGTTGTTTGGCATTCTTTTTTATTTTTAGTATGATATTATATCATACAAGCCATTAGGAAAAAGAAAACCAGGACATCTTCTCAAATGATGACTTCTAAGAACAAGCCACACTAGGCCTAAATATCCTTGATATGCATGATGATGATGATATGATATATAATATCATTTTGATATGATCTTTTGATATGGTGTGATGAGATCAGCAAAATTTTTATTTCTTTTTTTACTTAATTTCAACACTGCTGTTTCAGTGATTTTTAGTGTCAACTCTATCTCTGTTGTCTCTCCCTCAATCATAGAATTCAGAAAAGACATAAAAATTAAAATAGCAAGACATGTGATTCACATTTTATGTCTCTCTCAGTTTATGCCAAATGCCTAGAACGTTTACTTTCAAATCTATCCTATCTCTCCCTTCCATCTGATTCAGAAGGGTTGGATCTCCTTCTAATGAGGAATCACGGCGATATAATGCAGTTGGCATGCCACTCCTCTGCTGCATCCCTATCGGAGGTGTTCATGACTGTAGTCCGTGTGTGTGTGTGTGTTCACGGGGCCGGTTTGCCTGCTTGCATGATGAAAAAACTCTACTACCCATGCCCAAGACCGGCTAACTTGGCTATGGCTGAGGAAGATCGTTGGGATCCTCAAGTCTCTGACAAAGCTTCAAATGGAAAATGTACCATGAACATTGTTTTCAATTTTGAAACTTCTGACCCTTTGCATCAGGCTAGCATTTATCAGCACTTTGCAAGTTTAAAAATGCATTGTATTATTCTATTCAAATGGCATGAATGTATATTAAGGCAAATTTATGTATGGAATGTCAAAATAAAATTAAAATTAAAATAATAAATGAAGAATTTAAAAAAAAAATCATATGACATAACTTTTTTGCAGAAATTTTGAATGCATCACGGTTTATAAATATATATATATATCACTATCGGTTTCCTGATGCATATTCTCAAGGAGTGTTCAGTATACTGTTACGTCAGGCGTTTTCTCTCCTGTTTCACTTCTTTATTTCTTACTCTCTTCCTTAATTTTCTTTATTCTATTTCCTGCGTATCAGAGATTTTGTTGCCGAAAAATTTATTTGAGAACGACTGCGCCAGCCAGTAACTTATTTCTGATACTTAATTAACATAGGGATCACGCGGAGTGCAGTCATAGCTCCCCCCTTTCTATCTTGCATGAAATCTTCCCTCCCCCCACTCTCACAAGTCCGAGAGTTTTTATAAGTGGTAGGTCAGTCTCAGAACAACAGAACTCATGAACTTTGGTTTAAAAGAATACATTTATTATAACACTAGAATAGATACACATTTGAATAGTCATTCAAGATATACTTTAAATAATGATTTCAATGCTAAGTTACCTTCTTGTTCAAAATTGAGAGTCTGAACTCCCCCCCTTTTTAGATTAAGAGATCCAAAATTTCAATCTTTATGCTTAAGTAATTCAATTATATATCTCTGCCTTATAATTAAGCTCAGACTCGACTTATCTTTACAGGATTATTCAATGCTCATTTTCTATATACAATTCAAGATAAGGTTTATACATGGCATATCAAACTCATACTAATTTATACTCTAATATGGAAAACAAAGTCCAATTCTGCAAAATTTCTAAGCCCCACACTCTAAGTGTAAGTCAGGCTAATATTTAACACTACAGCTAATAGCTTCTTCCTAACAAACTGTTCAAGAGTTAGGTTCCCTTTTCGGCACACAAACTTAGATTAGCACGAGTCTTCTTGACACAGACAATTAGTCCAAACAGTCACTAAGGCACTATGAGCAAGTAATTGTATGGAGCTCTTCAAATCCTTGCCCCCTCTTCTTATCTACGTTTACAATTATATGAGATAGATAAAAAGGTTGTACTTTACCATCTTGTCTTTACTAATGGGGTTTCCGTGACTTCCCCCATGCTTTCACTTTGGATATGGCAAGATTTCGTATTCTCTCGCCTCTGCGGCCTCTATGGCCTTCTATGGCCTCTGCGACTTACTTATTCTTTCTTTGAAGGTTGCTCTTCGCTGACTTTACATTGGTGTGGTTCACCAATGGCTCCTTATTGAAATTCTGACTTCATTCCACAGGTAGCTTTGTTGAACAATCACTATGTGATTGTTCGACACGGTTATAACAGCAACCGGAGATTGTTGCTGGGCACCGGCGACAAGCTTCCTCAGCTATCCAGGCTAGGACGGGAACACAGGAACAGAAAACAAGAGAGCGTTTGAGCCTCGTGCCGTGCCTTATATCTTCCTTGTGAGCACTCTCTCTCTCTCGATGTCTACATCATACACTTAGCTATGGCCGATTGGTCATCCTAACTCTGAACTGTTTTAACATGGTTCTAAAACACAGATTTCCTATGCATATTTAATAACAATAATTTTGGTTCTGAAACAGTTTCCCTTTGCTTATCTTACAAGAATAATATTAGTTCTTAACACAGATTTCCTTAGCTTATTTAATAGTAATAATTTCAGTCAATTTGACATACCTTTGAATCACAATATATACAATACTTCCTTAGCCCTGTTCTTGGAAGTATAAGCATGTCCATTCCTTAAGTTTTCAATCTCTCTATGTTGGGTCGAAAACAAAATGGCCTATGGATAGTGGGTCAGCTTTTTCCAACACAACAATACCTAACAGCACTATGTGATTAAGTTTACATTATTATTAATCTCCTAATAACAATTTTCATCCAAATAATTCTATTATTTGTCAGCTCTCCAATGTTTTCATTCTAACTTTTCCTTCTAAGTCACTTTGGACCGAATCAATATACCTAGACCTTGGTCTTCCTCTGAGACCTTTTTTTTCCCCTGCTATCTTGAAATCAAACACCTGTTTTGCTAACTTTTCTTCTCCCATTCTCTTTAAGTGACCATACCATCTTAGATTAGCCCTGCTCACACATTCTTGAATGCAAACAATGCCAAGTTCCTTCCCAATATCTTCATTTTTAATACAATTCTGCAATTGATGTCATATGTTCAGGCTGGTAATTTTTCCCAGAGCTTTCATATCTGTGATCTTTGATCAAGTGCTTTATTTCTAACCAAACACTCAGATCCATAACTTAAAACTGATGGAAAAAATCATTTCCTCATCCAAGACAAGTGAACTTTTACCTGACAAGTAAAAAAATCAGAAGAAGAGTCAGTTTAATCATTAGTTTTACTTAGGTAATGCTGGTTCAGTAACATGCTTTATGTCATAAATTACTTTTTGTATTTTTACCTTTCTTATCACACTTGCTGAAGTATTCTGGGCAATTTTCACTGATTTTGTTATAATGGAATACAGCATGCACACATTATTGGAGAGTACTTAACCCTCATATGCATAATGGTCTCATATGAGGACACATAAAAATGATGTCCTCAGATGGGGACATCATTTTTAACATATACAGGGCACAAATTTAGCAAAATTAATGAATTTTGAATTGATGAATGAATTCATGGTAATACTGTAAGATTAAATGATAATGTATCATCATTATAATTTTTTTATAAATGAACATAAAAATTCACACGAGAGGTTTAAGCATACCACAAAGTAACAGCCAATCGTGACATGGTAACCTGAAAAATGCACAGCGGACAGTAGTAATTGGCTTATTTTGTACTGAATGATAGAATATGCAAAATATGAACTATTAAGATTAAAACTCAATAAGCTGAGAAAGAAGTATTTTGGATTTTTTGTGAATTAAACATCCATGAATGGAGTACATAATGACGTGAAACTGACTGAAATTTCAAAAGAATACAAGTTTAAAACAGAAAAAAATAAAAGGAATAGGTAATAAAGGAATGATTTTAGAGCATAATTACAGAGCATTTATTCAGAGCCATGTCAGTATTTAAGAAAATTCACTTGACCAAAAACCTCCTTCCAAATTTTAGTAATGATGAAATAACTCTTGCATCTCACTGTAAGGCTGCTCTGCATATAAACATAAAAGAAAATGTATAAGAAGGCACCTAGTCAAGCCATAAATACTGTTACCACTCAAACAGCACACAAATCTAATCTATCAGTAAATTGTTTACAGCCTTCAGCAGATACAAACCACACGTATAACATGAATACAGCAGAACTCAATTTCAAAATGTCACCCTTTTGCCTTCATGTGCACGCAGAGTCTGTAAGGCCTCGTATCCATGGCAGCATGCATGCACGCACGCACGCGTGCGCGCGCGCACACACACACGCACACACAACATCCAATGGAAGCACTGCTACTGCTCGCTCCAAATCCACTTTCAGGCTGGCAATGGGTGTCGTTTCTTGCAAGCTAATCTCTCAAGCTCTGATCACAATTTTAAGTCCGGTGGATTCAGATTGGGACTATCAGATGGAGATAGGAGGTTGGGCATATTCACCTTCAACCACTCGTGTGCAGGGGCTGAGTCCAGTTGGAAGGCCCACTGCCTACTGTGAAACAAGGTGTTGTTCAGGGGTTGCACCACAGGTTCCAGCATGGTGTCTGGATATTGGTGAAGGTTTTGACCACTTTCTTGCATAAATGAATACAACTTGAATACAACCTCCTGATACATCACCACCCACCAAACAATCACTGATGGGGGTGATGACCTCTTTGAATCCTAGGTGCTATGGAACATGCTCTGTGACCATCTGGGACATTTACCCAATCATTTTGGTGGTCAAACGACTCTTCAATAGTGAAAATATTATCATCTGTGAAGAGGATATCTCTGTGTCTCTTGTTCATGTACCACTGGAGACTGGCCTTTGATTTTTATCACCCTCTGCCACATAAGTTGGTGTGTTAGGAAGCATCCAGTAGAACAACGATAGGCTCTCACCCCAAGGTCATCAATTAGTACATGTGACCATCATTCTCTGCAAAACGGTCATCTCTCATGGCAGTCAGATGCATCTTCTGTATCATTATAACGATTAATAGTCCAATACACAAACATCCTACTGATCTCGAGTGTTTTTAGTGTTGAAAATCACAGTTGGCTGTATTCCAACCTTGTTAAGTGCCATTACAGCTACACAGTTCACATAATCTCCCCCACTGCATGTTAACCTGTTCATCTAGACAACTCTATTACCAGTATCAACAACTAGTTATGAATGAGGATTCAGCTAGATGAACCTGATGAATGAATTGAGGTGACCTTTAAAAGATTTAGATGATTTCATGATGGTCAATCTAAATGCCACCCTTGTACAATTTAAACCTGAGAAGACCATTCATAAGTGATATTTCACTGAAAAAAATGTAAGACACATTCAAAGGCATAAACGTAATACCTATGAAAGTAGTGTTCTCATATCCAAGATGCAATAAAAATGTACAGGTAACCCGCGATTTATGCGGATTCACTTTTATGCATTTTTTTCTTCTATCACTACAGCACGCGGGCACGCACACACACACAAGGGTGGTCTGAAAAGTTGTTGGCCTAACCATGAAAAAATGAATATTATTTTTACTTTTCAATATAATCTCCCTTAAGACTAATACATTTATTCCAGTGATGCTCCAGTCCATTATCCCTTTCCTGTAGTGGTTCTCAGTAAGATCTGCAAATGTACAGGTAACCTCCGATTTATGCAGATTCACTTTTTTTTTTGCATTTTTTTCCTTCTTCTGACATTATAGCATATATACATAGGCTGTTCAATAAGTTATAAGACTATATTTATACAGAAAACAGATTACCTTTAATCATCATCATTTACGTGGTCTTTTTCGAAGTATCTACCATGAGACGCGATGCATTTGTCCCAACGTTGCACCCACTTCTTAAACACATGTAAAATTCCGTTTTTTTGAGAGTTCTTTCAAAACCGCCTCCACAGCTTTTACACATGCTTTGTTGCTTTCGAAATGGCGGCCTCTTAGTGGTTTCTTGAGCTGAGGAAACAGCCAGAAATCGCACGGTGCGAGATCAGGACTGTATGGAGGGTGTAGTAGGATATCTATGTTGTTCTTCTGCAAAACATCCACTACACAACCAGCAATATGTGGCCTTGCATTATCGTGGTGCAATAAGAAGCCATTCTTCAGCAATGGACGCTTCCTTTTGACGTGCTGTACCATTGTCCATAAAACATCCGCATAGTATGAGCCGTTTACAGTATTCCCGGATTCTACAGCGTGTTGGTAAACAATGCCTTCGCAGTCAAAAAACATTATGGTTATAACTTTACCAGCCAATTTTACAGTTTTTGCTTTCTTGGGGGTAGGCGAAGACAGATGCTTCCATTCACTGCTTTGTTGTTTCATTGTAGGGTCATAGTGATACAACCAAGCTTCATCTGCTGTAATGATGCATTTTAAGAAGTTGTCGCCTTCTTGTTCCAGTCTTTCTTTCCATTCTGTGCACACATCCACTTGATGCTACATTTGCTCCGGTGTCAAGAGTTTGGGAATCCATCAGGCGCAAACACGTTTCAGTCCCAAATGTTCAGCTATGATTGAGTGAATACTTCCCACAGAAATATTCAGGACAACATGCAGCTGGCATACTGTAATTCTGCGATCCTCCTTGATGATAATCGCTGCTGTGATGGACTTTGAAGGTCTTCTCTCACGTTCAAGATCTTCCACATTTTGTCTTCCTTAAAAATTTTATGCCAGCGAAAAACACTTGCCCTCGATATTGCTTCATTGTGGAAAGCTTTGCATATCATGGTAAAAGTGTCTGATGCTGATTTTTGCAAATGCACACAAAATTTAAATCGCATAACGCTGTTCCAAGGACGCTTCCATTTCGACGACTGGTCGCAGATCGGAGGCACGTGAAAACATGCTTAGTTTAGTCACGTGACACTCTGGCACATCAGTCCGTATACACCATCTATCAACCTCTTTTGTTAATACAGACAGCAACATTTATTTATTCCACAGAAATTAATATTGTGATGAGTGGTTTCGCGACAGTAAAATTAGTCTTATTACTTTCTGAGCAGCCCTTGTATGCCTACGAGGGTGGTCTGAAAAGTACTTGGCCTAACCACGAAAAAAAGAATTTATAATTTCAAAATTATTTTTATTTTTCAACATAATCTCCCTTAAGACATACATTTATTTAAGCGATGCTCCAGCGCCATTATCCCGTCCCTGTAGTGGTTCTCAGTAAGATCTGCAAAATACCCCTCTACAGCTGCAATCACCTCTTGATTCAAAGAAAAACACTGACCAGCAATGAAGACTTTTAGTTTTGGGAAGAGATAGAAGTCAGAGGGAGCCAAATCTGGGGAATAGGGTGGATGTTCCAACATTTCATAGTAAAGATCTCTTAATTTTCCTATTGCCAAAACACTTTTGTGGGCAGGTGCATTGTCCTGATGAAAGATGATTATTTTTCTTCTGCACACCAGGTCTTTTCTCACAAATTTTTTCATCTAGTCTGGTTAAAAGATCAGAATAATATTCCCCAGTTATTGTTTACCCTTTTCAAAATAATTAATAAACAAAATGCCTTTAGCATTCCAAAACACTGATGTCATGACCTTTCCTGCTGATGAAACCAACTGTGTCTTCTTTGGCACTGAACAACTGACTTCAGTCCACTGTTTTGACTGCTTTTTGGATTCTGGTGTGTAATGGTGAATCCAAGTCTCATCCATAGTAATAAATCAACACACAAAATCAGTTTTATTCTAGTTAAAATGTTCCAAGCACTGTTCAGAGATTTTCATGCGAGTGCGTTTTTGATCTGCTGTGAGCAGGCGCGGCACCCATCTTGCGCAAAGCTTTTTCATATGCAATTCTTCATGCAAAAGATATCCTACACGTTCTTTTGAAATGCCTACAGTCTCAGCAATTTGATGCACTTTGACTCACCAGTCATCCAATACCATATCATGTACTTGATCAATGATTTCTGGACGTCCTTCATGTGGATCATCTTCAAGGCTGGTATAGCCACGTTTAAACTCAGCAGCCCATCTCTTAATTATCAAAAATGAAGGAGAAGAGTGCCTATAAACTTTTATGAACTCAGAATGAATTTCTTTTGGCGTTAAACAGTCTTTTACAAAGAATCTTATAACTGCACAATAATCAATTTTATTCATTTCAAGGGATACAGACAACATTTTTGCTTCAGACAGCTGTATAAAACAAACTATTTGATAGAATGACTTGCAATTTCACATGGATGCTTATGACAGATGTACCAAATTAGAAAAAAAAAATCTTGCAATAGTGTCGCAGTCTATGGTTGAGGCCGAGAAATTTTCAGACCACCCTCGTATAACCTTCTGCTTCCTTGATACTGCTCTCTCATACACAACTCTAATATATATATCAGACAGCCAATCCAATTTACTAACCTGCTGTATAAACACATGTGATGTTACTTAAATATCAGCTTATCATGTGTAAGCCTGTCATATGTCTTTGTAAAATCCAAAAAGATGGCAATATATGCCGTTCCCTCATCAACCGCTCTTGTTACTGTGTTATAAAAGGCAGTCAAGATTACTAAAACACAAGCACCCCAATGCTGTATATGATCTCTTACTAATTTCTCCAAATCTTAACAACTACAGAAGAAATATAAACTGGTCTATAGTGTGACACATTCATTCTACCACCGCCTTTATGTAGTGCACTATCTTACCCGCCTTCCAATCCTGGAGTAACTTTCCCATAGCTAAACTCTCATTGAAAATAATGAGAGTTTACAGAGCTGTCAGTTCTTTAGTGCATTCACTCAAACCCCAATTGCAAAATCCCATCCAGTCCCATTACAAACACACCTGCTACTTCCATCTAGTAACAAAACTTACATTTCCAAATATAGTAATCATTAAAGTACCTATGAAAAGGCTTATATGTCATTGATTATTCATGATTAATGACTCATTATATTTTCCATTTACAGAAAAACCAACTCTTTGCTTTATGCGGATGATGTTATATTTCTAAATAAATCTGCTACAAGTTTGCAAGATTCCCTGACTAAATTGAATAACTGTTGTAATAGATATGGTATGAAGGTCAGCATTAAAAAGACAAAGACATTGAAAATAGGCAGAATCATTGAAAATGTCAACTGTGTTGTGAATGGAGAACCTGTGGAACAAGTAAAACATTTCAGCTACTTAGGCACGATTTTTAGTGAAGATGGTAAATTCAATATAGAAATAGACAACATAATCAACGAAGCTGGTTTGGTAGGAAGTCAATTGAATAAATTCATATGGAATAAGAGAGAAATTAGTCGGAACACTAAATTAGCTGTATACAAGACAGTGTTCAAACCAGTTTTAACTTATGGATCTGAGAGCTGGGTCAGAAGTAAAACACTTGACCAAAGACTAGAGACTGCAGATATGAGAGTCCTGAGAAAGATTATAGGAGTGAACAAATGGCATCAATGGCAATATCATATTAAAATAAGAATATTAGGAAAGAACTTGACATTCTCAACATCCAGGAATGCATTAGCAGAGCTAATCTCAGGTGGTATGGTCACTTAAACAGAATGAGCGAAGAAAGATTAGCAAAACAAGTGTTCTCTGCCAGGTTGGCAGCAAAACGACCCAGAGGAAGACCAAGATATAGGTGGATTGATACAGTACAAAGTGCCTTAGACGATAGAAATATAAGATCTGATAATGTTGGAGTCTTGACAAGTAACAGACTGATTTGGAGGAAAATTGTAGATAGGAAGTTAGTAATGATGTAATTTTTTTTCATGTAGTACTATCATATCCTGTACACTCCTTGAGGGTACATGGCAGGAATTTGATGATAATGATGAGAAAAACCAACTCATATGGGAAGGTATTTACATAAGCAATCACACACCATCCTTCTCAACAGTATGGCATACTCAAAACACTTACTCACTGAGCCAGATCAATTAGTTCTAATGACACAGGCCTTGAAACTGAGCTCAGGGATCTTCACAACCTTTTTAGCCAATGGCTATCATTCCCATTCCAGATATTAAGGACATATCAGAAAAAATAGCAAAGATTCTCTGTAAGATGATCTCCATTATATTATATTATATTTCATTCAGCTAGCTACTCTCATCCATTCCCCTAAAGATCAACTTCATCCTCTTGCACATCCTGGAGTGTATAAAGTTCCCTGAGCATGCAGTTTAGCCTACTTTGGACAGATTGATAGATCAGTTAACATCCACCTTGAATCATCATCGACTTGACAGCTCTGTGTGGGCTCTGGCCTTTTTCAGAAACCTCTGCCAGCCTTCCTAATTCAATTGCTAAGTTGGAAGTTTATTTTGCACTTGGTTAGACTATAATAAATTCAGTTTAATCCTTTTATCCAAGGATAAGCAAACAAATTTTGCACCTGAAAATATCTTCAGGACTGCAGTAGGGTGGTATATCACTTGGCAACTCGGAGCAAAGTTGGACCAAGCTCTCTTCACTCATTGTCTCAGTATCTCCCATAATGCAAAGCACATCTCCTAGCAGACATGTATGCTGCTATGCATTAAGGGAAGGGCCACTACCCAGACCGGTTTTGACCTTTATTGAGGTCTCATCAGTGGGAGGCAGACCCAGAGTAGGGAAATACGACCTCTCCATTGCTTCTGCCTTAGTATCACCACTCTGGGTCTGCCTCCCACTGACGAGACCTCAATAAAGGTCGAAACCGATTTGGGTAGTGGCCCTTCCTTTAATGCATAGCAGTATACATGTCCGCAAGGAGATGTGCTTTGCATTATGGGAGATACTGAGACAATGAGTGAAAAGAGCTAGGTCCACCTTTGCTCCGAGTTGCCAAGTGATGTACCACCTTACTGCAGTCCTGAAGATATTTTCAGGCGCAAACTTTGTTTGCTTATACTTGGATAAAGGATTAAACTAAATTTATTATTGCTAAGTTCCTCCAGTTTTTAACTCCCAAAGTCTTAATATCCTGGATCATTCCATCTTCCCATCCCAATTTAAGTCTTCCAATTTTCCTTATGACCTAGCACTGAATATCTTCTTAACAACTCTGTTATTATCCATGTGTATAATATGTCCTGCCCAATTTAATCTATTGATTTTAATGTACTTAATAATGCCTGGCTCATTAAATAATTTATACAATTCATAACTGTATCTATTTCTCCCTATCCCATTCTCTTGTACTGCTCCATTGATAAGCCTCAGTTAAAGAGGAATAAGTTATACTGGTCTTATAAGCACTTGTATAGTTATTTTTGTTTTTCTTGAGATCAAATGTGACTGTCTTTCCTAAGTCCACAGAGACATCTGTTTGCAGAAAGAATGCATTTTTGAATCTAAACACTGACGTCATTTTTATAATTAACTTCTGATCCCAGGTATATAAAGCTATGTATGGTTTCAAATTTATAGAACACAATTTTGATTTGAGATGGATCATCAATCACAAGTTTTTCTTGTTAGTGTCATATATTTTGTTTTTTCTTGGTTAATCTGCAGATGCATCTTCTTTGCTGCATTTTCTAAGCTGATAAAAGTTTCTTTAATTGCTTTGTGTGTTCTTCCTATAATATCAAGATCATATGTATATGCCATAACTTGTACCAATTTGTAGAAGATTGTTCCTCCTGTATTAATACCAGCATCTCTGAAAACCTTTTCATGCACTATATTAAACAATAAGCAAGCTAAGCCTAACACCCTTTAATAATAACACCATTTTTTATATATATTGGATCAGACAACATGTTTTGAATTTTAATCTGACATTAAGTATTTCTCATTGTAGCTTTAACTAAGGTAATAAGTTTCTGAGGTATCTGCAATTTCTTCATTGCAATTAATAAAATGAGATCTGTCTATGCTATCATATGCACCTCTAAAATCTATGAAGAGATGGTGTGTTTCAATTCCAAATTCATTGCATTTTTCAAGTATTTGGCATATAGTAAAAATCCAATCATTTGAAGATCTTCCTTGATGGAATCCATACAGATAATCACTAATAGCATTCTCTACATAGGGGTAAAGTCTCTTGAATAATGTCAGAGAAAATTTTAAGGTGGTACATAATAAACTGATTCCTCTATAGTTATAGCAGATCATTGCATTGCGTTTCCTATGCATAATACATATTCCACTCATCTGGGATTGTTTCGTTTATCCAGATTTTGGTTATACACGTTGACAGAGCTGCCTGAAATATTCTGTACTAGAATTTTTTTTTTTTTTTTTTATTAATTCTGCTTGTATCATATCTATTCCTGAGGCTTTATTGTTCTTAAACTGCTTCTGGATCTCTGTTTTATCCATGTCATCCAGCTGATCTGACATATTAGCATTCTATAGTCCATCAAAATGCTCTACCCATCTTTCTAATATCTTTTCATTCACACTCAGGATTATGCCCTCCTTATCTCTATATAAGGTTGTTCTAGGCTGGAAGTCTTTCTAGCTTCTATTTAACTTCTGATAGTAGGTCCTTCTTTCATTTATACTTCAGAGATGTTTTAGTTCTTTAAATTCATCCTCATAGTGTTTCTTCTTTCTATTCTTATGCACTCTTTTTTCTTCCTTGCTGGTCATAGGATATTCCTCTACAGCTTTATGATTCCTTTGCTGCATTCATCTATATTTTTGTTAATCACACATTCACATTTCATGTCGAACCAGTATTTATTCAACTCTACTGACTTTTTCTAATAATATATATACACTGTTGTCACTATGATATTTTTAAAGAGTTTCCCAGGCATCATTAACACTATCTGTTAGAGTAGGTAGGCTTTCATTAATTTTTTCCTATATCTGGCTTTGACTTCTGATTCCTTCAGTCTTGTATTACTCAACTTTCTGACATGTGATCCATACATTTCCTTGCATTTGAGATTCTACTTCTAATTTTTGATAGAAGCAGAATCTGCTTCTATCAAAGCAGATTCTGCATCTCTGTAGGATCTGACAGCCTACAGAGTTTGACAAGTGTCTTGCATCTATTAAGATGTGGTCAATTTAGATGAAGGTGTTTTCATCAGGAGACTTCGTCATTTTATGAATGTTTTTATGATTAACAGATTATGATTATGCATTGTCAACAACCATGTTTCTTCAAGAAGCAAAACTGATCAATCTGTTCCCATTATCACTGAACTCATTATGTAAGCTATATTTCCAAATGGTTGGCCTATATGTATCTTCTTTGCTTACCTTAGCATTCAAATCGCCTACGATAATTTTAATATCCCTTCTTGGGCATTCCTCCTAGATTTTATCTAAATCATCATAAAAGAGATCTTTCTTTTTAGCATCATTCTTTTCTTCAGTGAGCATGTGCACAGATAAAACTGTAGTTTAAAAAAAACATCCTAATTCATAATCCATGTATTCTAGGTGATTTTGCTTTGAAGTCCATAATGAGATGTTTTATTCTTCTTGTTTACAATAAAGCCTATTCCAAACATGTGATCTTTCTTTTAGCAACTATAAAATATATTATTCTTTTCATATATTCATAGATTCTTCTTTTATATGCTTCCCTCTCATCCCATCTCATTTCTTGTATAGACAGTAACATGTAACTTATATTTATCTAACTGCTCCAGCAGCAGCATTCTTAGGTCTCCAGACTGATAAAGAGAAAGTACATTCCATGACTCAATTCTCAAATCCTTAAAACCTTTGTCATCGTTTAGTCCATCCAGCAGTTACTATTTCCTCAAATTTCATGACAAGATAATTTTTCAGGAATTGGGGTAGTCAGCCCTATACCCAACTCCCAGTAATCCTAGACGGCAAATGTTTTCTGTTAGGGTTGTCTCTCCTAGCTGACTGGTCCCAATTTGAAAGCGTTGGGAACTTGTTTTTTGTCCTTGCATAACTTAGCCATAAAACCCTGAGACCACATACTACAATAAATCTTTGACTCCCACATCCACCATGAAGAATGCAAAAATTACATTTGCAATCATCTGTATGGCAAGTTGGGATTAGCAGAAAATACTCTGGATACTCCTTCACATAGGATTAAATGGAGGAAACCATCGATACAACACATGAATCGTCATAGTTCTAAGAGACTATTTTTAGAATCAGCATCATTTATGAAACACTTTCCCAATCTCAACAAGTATGGTTGCATTAATTTGCCAAAGATTTGGGAAACTGTCATTTTGAGACCTGATAGCCTGACTTCTCCAAATTGACTTTATGGTTATCCAGCCCACAGAGGACAAAATGTAAGGACATTAGTTCTGTTTCAGTTAGAACTTGAATTGTATTCCATACATATTTAGTTCAGTGCTGTGTACTTGTCAAAGTTATAATTGTGTTCTGAAGATGCTGGTAGAAAACCAGTGAAGTATTAGTAAGTCTAATAAATATTATTTTTTTCCCTCATCTGGTGTTATTTATACCATGAAGCACTATTACGAATGATCATTAAACAATTCGCTGTCTTCTGCATTAGTCACTCTACTGTGATTTTTGTCTACAATGGCATTCTTCCACAATCATTTCTCTTCCATCCCATAAGGGGTTGTTATCAGTTTGTTTGGAAGAAATTTTTCAAAGAATGGGAGGGGACAGGGGGTAGAACAAGAGGCCAACGCTGGAATCTGTATACAGACAGTGTGAGCAGAGGAGTGAGGAGAAAGTTCTTTACATGGAGAGCGGTTGGTGAGCAGACTGCATTGCCTGAGTGTGTTGTGAATGTAGACACATTGAATCAGTTTAAGGCTAGTATGTGTACCCACGATGAGTCTCTGATATGGAGGTCAGATGTTAATGTTAATAATAATAATAATAATAATAATATATAGAAGAATTGCATTGAATTTTCCTTGGGTCTCAGGAAAATCTCTTCTCATATTCAACTTTTGTTTTCCTTATCATGCTAGTCACTTTCCTGGTCTGAAACTTTTACTGTTCATGCATCCACTTCCCACTCCTCCCATCATACTTCTTCAATAACCTCTTTTGCCATCCATCTTACACCAAATCACATTCTCTTTTTTCACTCGAGATATATAACTTGTCACTGCAGGTAATTAATATTTCTTCAGCACACATGTAGTGGTCATATCTTAACCTTCCAATTCTTCCATCCACGAAACCGCCTTAAGCTAATTTCTAAGATTATTATAATCACCTATCTTATAATTCCACATGTCACTTTTTCCCACTGGAGGGACAGGGAGGTCATCTCGGTTATAATCAAATTCTCTGATGCTATGACCAAATATGAAACTTTGAACCTCAGAAGAAATTCTACTACATGTTGCATAAGACATTTGTCCCTCAAGAATTTCAGAAATTGCATTCCCTTACTACTACATGCTTCTTGATCTTCCCAGCTTATACTGTATTCTTCCTCTTTATTGACTATAGTCAATAAAGAGGAACAATAACCTGCTTGTCTCTGCTCATCAAAGTATTTTTCAGTAACCAAGTTATCTGATGAGCTTTTCCACTTTTGCTATGTGCCCCCTAAACTTTAACTCCATATCCACTAACACTCCCAAGTCTCTGGCCTCATCAATTTCCTGGAGTACAGTACCATCAATGTGGCATACAGTTGGTAATCTTTTCTCCCCAAAATGCATAACCATACACTTTGCCACATTAAATTGACATCCATTCTCCTTTTCCCGGTCTGCTAATCTATCCAAATCATCCTGCAAAATTTTGACATCATCTGTATTAACCATTGCTCTACCCATCTTTGCATCATTGGCAAATAACTGAACAGTTTCTCTAAGATCATTTCCTATATCGTTAATGAACAAATTAAACAGAATTCTTTTGAATTCTACTCCTGAATAAACTACTCTCTGATGTCACCCCCCCCTCTCTCCATCTCACCAACCCTTTATCCATGCACGTGTGTTGCAGTTTACTATTAGAATAACATGCGGTATTCTGTCAAAAGTTTTTGCAAAGTTCAGCATTATCACTGTAACCCATTACCTTTATCCAACTTAACTGTCACTGTATTATAAAACATGAGCACGTTACTGAGGCATGACTTATCCTTTCACAAAACCATGCTGTCCCCCCACCCCAATACAGTATCCAATTTTCATTTATCCATTCCTGTATTTTTCTCTTAACCAACTTCTCCAATTCTTTCGAGAATTCTTGCTGATTGGCTGGTAATTTGCTACATCTGTCTCAAAGCCTCCTTTAAGCAATTGAACTATTTTCCTCTCTTGAAAGTTTATTTTTCACTTGGTCAGGCTATAATAAATTTAGTTTAATCCTTTATCCAAGTGTGTGCAAACAAAGTTTGCGCCTGAAAGTATCTTCAGGACTGGGGTAAAGTGGTACAACACCAGGCAACTCCTTGCAAAGGTGGAGCAAGCTACCAACACTCCTATCTCAGTATCTCCCATAATGCAAAACACATCTTCTTGCAGATATGTACAATGTTATGCATTAAGGGAAGAGCCACTACCCAGACTAGTTTCGACCTTTATTGAGGTCTCTTCAGTGGGAGCCAGGCCCAAGTGGAGATACCAGGCAGAAGCATTAGCAAGGTCATCTCCTCCTATAGAAGCTGCCAAATGGTGTGCCACCTTTTTATTAAATTACTCTGGATTTAGAGAAAGATGTTGAAAGTTTATTTTTCACTTGGTCAGACTATAATAAATTTAGTTTAATCCTTTATCCAAGTGTGTGCAAACAAAGTTTGTGCCTGAAAGTATCTTCAGGAGTGGAGTAAAGTGGTACAACACCGACAACTCCTTGCAACGGTGGAGCAAGCTACCAACACTCCTATCTCAGTATCTCCCATAATGCAACACACATCTCCTTGCGAATATGTATAATGTTATGCATTAAGGGAAGGGTCACTACCCAGACTAGTTTCGACCTTTATTGAGGATACTGAGATAGGAGTGTTGGTATCTTGCTCCACCTTTGCAAGGAGTTGCCCGGTGTTGTACCACCTTACCCAGTCCTGAAGATACTTTCAGGTGCAAACTTTGTTTGCACACACTTGGATAAAGGATTAAACTAAATTTATTATTTTCCCCTCTTTCCATCCTTTCAGGACTATCCCAAGACTGAGACTTACATTAAACAATATGTTCAAGGATACTGACAATTCTCTCACTGCTTCATGTAAAACTCGAGCTGATATACCATCCAATCCCATTACTGTATTCACATTAAGGTTCTGTAATATGCTGTGCTTCTCCATTTCATTTACCTCAATTCCTGTATAAGCCTTTGGATCTCTCGTTCCTGCTATATCATCACCTGAATGATATACTCTTGCAAAGTTCACTTAGTAATTCTACTATTTAAGTTACCTCTCTACCATCGGCATTCATTAAAATCATTCTGCCATATACTGGCAGCATATTGAAAGAAGTGTTTGGAATTCTCTTTAGCCTGCATTGCTAACTTCTTTCGTAATCTGCTTTTGCCTTTCTTACCACACTAGTTACCCTTCTGGCCTGTGCCTTGTACTGTTCATGTGCCTGCAGGTCACCTTTCTCTCTAAATACCCTCTACAATTTTTTTTTTTTTTTTTTTTTTTGCAGCATAGGCTTAATGATTATTTTCATTCATTTAACTCTCACTTGATTTACTCTCCTGACTGACTCTAGGTATGCAGGCTTCTATTACCTCCCTGGAATACTCCTTTACCACTTCCCATGCCATGGCACCAATCCAAGCAATCTCCCAAGGTTGTCATACTTACCAGCCCTGTAATTCCCCACATTTAGCCATCCCCCAGGTCAAGACCGTATGATCACTCTCACCAACTGGTAGCAATGTGGTCATATTCATTATACGAGGGCTGTTCAATAAGTAATAAGACTAATTTTACTGTTGCGAAACCACTCATCACAATATTAATTTCTGTGGAATAAAGAAATGTTGCTGTCTGTATTAACAAAAGAGGTTGATAGATGGTGCATACGGACTGATGTGCTAGAGTGTCACATGACTAAATGCAAGCTTGTTTCGACATGCCTACGAACCGCGACCAGTCGTCGAAATGGAAGCTGCCTTGGAACAGCGTTATGCGATTAAATTTTGTGTGCATTTGCAAAAAATCGGCATCGGACACTTTTAACATGATACGCGAAGCTTTCCACGATGAAGCAATGTCAAGGGCAAGTGTTTTTCGCTGGCATAAAACTTTTAAGGAAGACAAAATGTGGAAGATCTTGAACGTGAGAGAAGACCTTCAACGTCCATCACAGAGACAATGATCAACACAGCAGCGATTATCATTAAGGAGGATCGCAGAATTACAGTATGCCAGCTGCATGTTGTCCTGAATATTTCTGTGGGAAGTGTTCATTCAATCATGGCTGAACATTTGGGATTGAAACGTGTTTGCACCCGATAGATTCCCAAACTCTTGACACCGGAGCAAATGCATCGAGTGATGTGTGCACAGAATGGAAAGAAAGACTGGAACAAGAAGGCAACAACTTCTTAAAATGCATCATTACAGCAGATGAAGCTTGGTTGTATCACTATGACCCTACAATGAAACAACAAAGCAGTGAATGGAAGCATCCGTCTTCGCCTACCCCCAAGAAAGCAAAACCTGTAAAATCGGCTGGTAAAGTTATGACCATAATGTTTTTTGACTACGACGGCATTGTTTAAAAACACACTGTAGAATCCGGGAATACTGTAAAAGGCTCATACTATGCGGATGTTTTACGGACAATGGTACAGCACGTCAAAAGGAAGCGTCCATTGCTGAAGAATGGCTTCTTATTGCACCACGATAATGCAAGGCCACATATTGCTGGTTGTGTAGTGGACGTTTTCCAGAAGAACAACATAGATATCCCACTACACCCTCCATACAGTCCTGATCTCACACCTTGCGATTTCTGGCTGTTTCCTCAGCTCAAGAAACCACTAAGAGGCCGCCATTTCGAAAGCAACAAAGCATGTGTAAAAGCTGCAGAGGCAATTTTAAAAGAACTCTCAAAAAATGGACTTTCACATGTGTTCAAGAAGTGGACACAACACTGGGACAAATGCATCGCGTCTCACGGTAGTTACTTTGAAAAAGACCATGTAAATGATGACGATTAAAGGTAATCTGTTTTCTGTATAAATATAGTCTTATAACTTATTGAACAGCCTACGTAGATCCCTAGTATATTCCATCACATGTTGTCTGAGGTAATTATTGCTTAGTAACTGCATAAATTCCATTTCTTTCCTTCCATGTGTCCTTCTTCCAATCTACGTTCCTATAGTTGAAATAACCCAAAATAATGACTGTTCTCCACTCATTGAGTTCTATTTGCTGATGTATACTATCTCCATCATCTTTTCCATCCCCTGGGTCTATTAGCAGCATCAAATTGTATATTTTATTCTGCTGATAGCTTCAAATATGCTATTTTCACTAGCCTGCAGTTGAACTTCTATAAGTTTTAAAAGAGATATACCGTGAGTAGACATATCGATACAAAATTAATAACGGAAAAAACTCACGTACGAAGATTATTTAATAGTATAATTTTCGCCTGTGTGTCACAGGCATCTTCAGTACATTAAGCTCAAATTAAACAATAACTGTTCCAAAAAGTGCCACCTAAATAGCTGGTGTAAGATAACTAAAAAGGTCAATAACTTTCCTAAAAAAAAAAAAAATAAAATAAAATCAATCAATAAATAAATAAATAAAATAAAAATAATAAACAAATAAATAAAATAAATAAATAAAAAAAAATCAATACAATAAAAAGCTAGGAAAGATTAGCTGATTTGTAAAGTACTATCTCCCATAAAGGGGATAGACGTAAGCATTTTTATTTATTTATTTATTTTATTTTATTTATTTATTTTATTTTATTTTTTTTAAGGAAAGTTATTGACCTTTTTAGTTATCTTACACCAGCTACTTAGGTGGCGCTTTTTGGAATTGTCAGTTACTGTTTAATTTGAGCTTAATGTACTGAAGATGCCTGTGACACACACAGGCAAAAATTATACTATTAAATAATCTTTGTATGCGAGTTTTTTTCTGTTATTAACTTCTATTCTCTTTGGTTGCAGTTCATTGGCTATCATCAATAACACCCCCCACCCCATTCTTTTCTCTCTATCCTCCCTGAACACACTATATCTTGAAACATGACAAACAGAAGTTAGTCATGTCTCACTAATGCCAATAACCTTTAGCTAGGATGAGCCAACCAAGGCCAAAAATTCCTCCTGCTTGTTCCTAATGCTCCTAGCATTAGTGTACATAAAGTGCACCCCCCTCCCTAAACCCACTCCTATCTTCATGCTTTACACTAACTATCCCATTCTGGTTTGTTACCATTGGTACTAACTTAGGCACGTTATACACATTTTTACCTTCAACTGCTCCACTGATGTCTTGCATATCCACTCAACAGCTCCCCCCCCACCTAAAAGTTCTAGTTTTCCTGATTCTGCACATCCATTTTCACTTCATTCAACAACACTTTTTCCAGTCTCCGAACACCAAATCCATTCCTGCAAACCATCCTTTCACCCATCAAACTCACTCTACACCACTCCTCCTCCCGCATAACCTATGCATTGAGTCATTCGCTATTATGGCCTCTTCCTCAGCTCTACTCTGTCATACCGTGGTAACAGACTCACTATCTTAACTCTCTCACTCTTTTCTTTTGATACTTCCAGTAACCATACTTTTCTCCTTTTAAATCATTTGCCCCAGCCACTATGGTCATTTCTTTCACCCTATCCTTTTGTGCTCTAACAGCCTCACTAATGTCATTAATTTTCGTGCCTGGAAAGTAAGATTTTGTCAAACTCTTTTAATGATTGAATTGCCATACAAAACAACACTTGCTCCTTGATTTTTCTTTCTCTCTTAGTTAAGCCCTCATTTCTCTTATCTCGCACATCTTTCTTTCTGTTATCAGCTGACACACTTGCCAAACATTTCTGCATTCACTCCAGCTCCTGATTTGCTCTGTGTATCACTCTGCACAACCAAGATATCTCCCTCATTACAGCCAACTCTTCTTTCTTTACATCAGTTGTACTATTCTTTCATTCAACACTTTTACTCTCTCTCTCAGTCCTATCTGATGTTACATCACACACATTTGCAATCGTATTCTGGGTTCCACTACTACTTCAATCTTGTGACCTGAGGCACTTTTGATCCTCGCTCCCATAGCATTTTTGGCACACTTTCCCACCACTATCACTTTCAAACCAAATTCCACTGCCTTTGGTAATGCATACATTTTGTACACATTGCATTGCACAAAGTCTCTTTGATCAAATTTTTTAAACAATGATGCCCTGGAAGCCACTGTACTGCTTCATATTGGTGCCATGTGCTACATTACGTAACTTACCGTGCAAGAGACTAAATTAATGATATTTAAAACAAAACTTTTAACTTAAGCTAATTAACTCTACAATACAGTCTAAATCTAATACAATTTTTTAACTGATAATGCTATTTTTTTTAAAACTAAATAACTTAGCTTTTAGAGCTCTCCGAACATGGTCATACCACAATACACCACTTGGCATATCGAAGGCAACCGCAAGATTCTAATTAATCAGATCCAAAGTGAGTGATTTGTGGGTAAAGTGTGTTATTATGCAAATCAGTGTCAGGTGTGTGTGTGTGCTTGTGTGTCAAAAAGAGAAATAGTAGCATCCTGTCAAATGCCTTTATAAAAAAAATAAAAAATAAAAAAAACGACAGAATATGCATTTTTGTTACTTTATTATAAAAGATAATGAGATTACTAAAACAAAAGTGCTCCTGAACAAATCCATGCTGAATCTGGAAGAAGGTGTAAATATGAAGAATATGAATACATTTAAGCACAATATGACTGATATTTTACTAGTTAAGTGAGACCTCCTGTGATGAATACTCACTCCACTAAGCTACCTTAATAATAACATAATGAGCATACATAAACAAAATTTGACAGGGTCTATTTACTTTGATATGAGTTGTAAAACTATTATTTTCAACCTCCATGAAGTCACAGAACTCATCACAGGAGGTCTGCATTAAACAACACAAAGCCTATCATACAACTCATTAAACTCATCCACTGTTTGCACTCTCACCACCCTCTCAGGCAATGCTTTCCACCCTCCAATGCAAAAAAAAAAACTTACTTCTTAAGGAAGTAGTAAGCAAGCAGGTAAGAGTTCTTGGTCTGACCATCCTCTTACTTGTTACTTCTTTTTGCAATTTTCAGAAATGGCTGATTGTACTTGTTCCTTCTCTTTCTATCATAGGAAAAATATCCCCAGTATTAATGTGGTAAATATCTTTCATCTTCTATTCACCAAATGCTCTAGTCTGCAGTCTATCCTCATAACTAACATTGCACAACCCCCCCCCCTCCCCGGATATATTTGTTATTCACCTCTGCACACTCTCTGAGGTTACCCCATTCCCTTCAAATCCCAGTGACTAGATGTGATCTAATCAGAGCTTTATAAAATAGAACAACCATCCTTTTATCTCTGCTGGTTAACATCCTGCTCAATACTGAGTAATTCCCTGAGTTTTCTTCATAACTTTTGTAGTGTCCTTTGAACTTAAAAATTTTGCACAATCACTCCAAGATTCCTTGCTTCCACATTACTCCACCAAGTGAGTATGAAATATCTCATCTGTGGATACCAGATATCAGACTGTACATTCAACTACAAGAAACTGACATCCCCATTCATCTGCCCAACTTTCTATCTTATTCAAATCCTCTTGAAGAGCAAAACATCAGCACTATTACTACTAACCCTCCCAATCTTCACATTATCTGCAACATTTGAATCTCTCTCTCTCATTCTGTAGTTCAGTGACAATATCACTGAACTACAGAATATCAAAGATCGAATAGGTGTATCCAGTACTGAACCCTGTGGAGCTCCACTTGTAACCTTACTCTGTGATGCTGCTCCCCTCATAAGCAATTCTCTGATATCTATCAGAAAGCTAGTTACCAATTCAATCCACTAACCTGATTTCCAAACCCATATGTTATTGTTGCAACTTAAATGCTAATTTATCAAGTGACACCCTGCCAAATGCCTTTGCAAAATCCAAAAAAAAAAAAAAAAAAAAAATGAAAATATTTGCCTTACCCTCCCTCATTTACTGCTTTTGAAACTCTATTATAAAACACAATCAGATTGCTAACACAAGAATGCATCTCACTAAATCCATGATTGTCGGCATATTATTTATACAAGCCATGCCCTGCCTATATCCCTCATCTACCCAATTCTGTATATGAGTTCTTACCAATTTTCCAAAATCCTGACAACCACCAAAGAAGTACAAACCAGTTTATTTGATACCTCTATAGTTTGATAGCTTGAAATTTCATCTAGTTTTCCCTTGTATGTATATATTATAATTATCATTAAACAGTATAGTTATAGATATTTAAAGTATTCTTAGTGTGGCATCCTTAATAAATGAATATGGTATTGGAATGAGACTAAGTATATTAGTTAATGTCAAAAAACAGAAAACTATAAATAATATGAAGAAATAATATAAATAAGGATATGGGTGAATAATTTCACTCTATATCCTTAATATCTGGTATGATCTGTTACCTTATTAATATATAAAGTAAAAGCTTACACATCAAATATATATACTGATATTTATACAAAGAATATTATTTACCATCACCAATATCCGTGTTCTCAATTTGCTGCTCTAGTGCTTCCACTGTATGTTGAAGTTCTTCAATAGATAGTTCCAACATCTCGCTGAAGTAAACAGAATAAATGAATGAGTAAAAGGCACTTATTGCATAATAATGTTTACATGGTGTTTCATTTAAAAGAACCATACAGAGCAAAAGACCAAAAAAGATTATTACAGTATATGCTATTTAGCAAAGCAACCATGTTTTCAAGATAGTTGATGCTACAATTTTTTACAAATAACAGACAACTTTTAATACATTACCCATAAGTAAAAATGGGAAATGAGGAAGAATAAGAGAAAGAGTATATCAAGGTGTGCAATAAGTGGGATGTGAGAGAGAGAGTAATGCAGTCAAGAGATGAACAAAGAAAATGGGTGACAATGAATGCAGTCTGGAAGAACTTAGATAAGAGTTGATGCACATGAAGAGTGAAATAAAGCATGCAGAAGATGAAATTGGTCATTAATACTGAAGAAGTAATTGGCTATGATAAGCAGGAGAGAGAAAAAGAGATTTGGCTGTCAGAGGTGTAGTGCATAAAAGGGTGAATAAGGTGCTTTTGGGGAATAAAGGATATAGCAACTACAGTAAGAATAGAGAAAGTGTGTGTGTGTGTGTGTGCATGCGCACGTGTGAGAGAGACAGAGAGAAGTTGAGTAGAACCAGTCATATCCAGCAAAGTATAAAAGTAGTGGTGGAAAGGAAAGGTTGGCAAAGTCTTGTGCCAGTGAGAAAACAGAACAGAATGACAGAAGCATGATTTATTGATCTTCAAATAGATCATTTTGTATGCTAATAATGCAAACTGTATCAAAAATAAGAGTGATGAGTTGGTTTGTCCAAGGATTATTAGTAAGCAAAACTTGTTAAAGGAAACAAAGGGACAGAGAATCTACCAGGAGGAGGAAAACGAAGGGATTACAGATGTTAGAAGAGGCCAAAGGAGTAATAAATGTGATAGTTTTTCGTATATGGTTGATATAGATACATGGGATATCTAATAAATTAAACTTGACAAGAAATCAGTTTTGTGTAATACTTTATCCAAATGTAAGCAAACAAAGTTTGTGTGCGAAGTATCTTCATGACTAGACTACGTGCAGTAGCACGCTCAAGATTTAATCTTTGGGGGCGGGAAACCGAGTTGAGTAGATGATTTGAGAATAAACACTACGCATCGCATTGGACCTATGACTGAGCATCTGCAATGATCACTAATTCATAAGTAGTATAGAAATAGAAGACATGACACAACATAAATAAAAAATGAATTTTAATTAGGAAAAGATTTTTGGAAAATTTTCTAGTGTTTTTTCCTTTTTCTTTGAGGGGGGGGGGGACAGGGCTCCTTGTCCTCCTCCCTGGGTGCACAACTGGCTACGTGTATATATAGAAGCTGTTGACTTTATATCTTATAATAATTATTATTATGTGACACCTCCCGGGAGTCCAAAGACTCGTCAAGGGAGAGTGTGCCAACAGCATCGAACAGACCAGTTTTGACTTTTGAGGTCTTATCAATGGGAGCCAGATCCAGGAAGATACAAAGATTAAATTAATGCAGAAGTCATGTATTTCCCATATACAAGTAGTAAAAAGTTGTATCATGTTATTATTAAAACATTCTGGATAGTTATAGAAGTTTTTACTTAGATCTGGGAATGTAGAGAACTACAAAGTGATTTTATTTTATTTGACCAGCTGGGCAAATAAAATCACATCAATTTGTAGTTTTTTTTCCTTGAGGATGTTTATTGATAGGAAGTTGAAATTGCAACAAGAAATATGTGAACATGTACTACTTCTCCACAAAGTCTCCAAATGTATTGATGCAGTTGTTCCAATGATAGATCAATTTATCAATACCAATACTGAAGAAATCCTTGACTACACCCAGTAACCAACATTACATAACCAACATGATGAACTTACTCATCCATAGTGAAATGCCATCCGGAAAGGTGTTTCTTGAAGGGAGCCGAACAAATGGAAGATTGAAGGTGCTGTCTAGGCTGTAGGGGAAATGTGGCAGAGTTTCCCAATTTTTACAGCACAACCAGTCAAAGTGGTGCATGCAGTGTTTGTGGAATAGCGTTGTTGTGCACCAAAATCACGATTCTTCAGGAGTCCTGGTTGTTTTCATGAAAATGTTTACTTTCAATTTATCCAACATTGCACAGTAAAGTTCTGCACTGATTGTTCTTCCCAGAACACTGTGGCCATGACTTTTTGGACAGTGGGAACAGTTATGAATTTTTTGTGCATAGGAGATTGTGAATGTTTTTGGGTCATGGAGTCTTGTTTGCTCTCTAGGGTATGAGCCCACATTTCATATCCTGTGACTAGGTGAGCAAGAAAATCTATGTCTTTGTCGCTATATCACAACATTTTCTCCAGACACATTCCTCTATACATGCTGCCTTGTGCTCCTCTGACAATTCTCAGGGCACCCAGTGGGAGCACACCTTTTGAAAACCAAGGACATTGTGAACAATTTTGCAAACAGTGGACTTACTCGAGTTCATCACTTGCACAAAATATTGTCTTCTGTCTTGGTCAATCAAGAAGTCCTGCCCACCCAATGTCAATCTTCAATGTCTCCACAGCCTGATTTAAATCATTACACCAAAAAACACACCTACTTCTTTGACATCACCTTTTTGCCATACACAGCAACCAGTTCATGGTGAATGTCACTTGGTAAAGCCCCTTTTGCTTGCAAAAAACAAAACTTCATGGACACCTGTTTTGGACTACACTCGCATGGTAGCTGCCATCTTGCAACTGGAATTAGCTGTGAGGTGACAGTAGTGCCACGCTACAATGGTGGTCCTCTTATACGTTATTAAAGGATATATCTGTATACCATGTTTTGTCTCATTCCTTTTCACCATTAGTAAGAAAGAAAAAAAAGTGTTACCTTACTTTTCTGAAACCCCTCATATAAATGTATGAATTGAAAAGAAAAGAGTGCACATGGAAACAAAGAGTGAATATTTTCTGGAGTTCCTGCATAATGATAATGACCTTAGGAAGCATGTGAAGGTTTAAGTGTTGGATTTGGTAACAACCACAGAGGCTGTAAAAGTATCAATATTTTCACTGATTAGGGAGAATGGTCTGAGGTGCTGACTTAAAAGAAAAAGCAAAACTAATAATAATGGTAAGCACCTGCTGGATTTCTGTGTTCAGGATACAAGCTAGTTATTACCAACACCATGTTCCAATATAAAGATGTGCACAAATTCACATTGAGAGACGATGCAAGAAATAAGTAAAGTCTCAGTGACTATGTTATTGTTGATAGCTATATCTTCATGCTGGTTCAGGACGCAAGAGTATATTATTATTTATATGGGTACTCCTTGGAGTCAAAAGACTCGTCATGGAAGACCCAAACTATCTATTAACATGATACCTGTCATACATTTCATTAAATTTATTCACTAATTTGTGCTCACAACCACCTCTGGCAATCCATTCCCCCTATTCACCACTCTCCTAGTAAAGAACCTAGTCTGTACACCCTTACTAGTCACATTCTTAGACTACTTCCAAGTGTGATCCTTTGTTTTCTTCCCTGTACTCTCCACGTAGTGAAAATTACTTTTGTGTCAATCTTATAGAATCCCTATAGTAACTTATAATTTTCTATCATATCTCCTCACTTCTGCCTTTCAGCTAAACTCTACAATCCCCCCCCCCACACACATCATCGATCTATCAATCTAAGGAACATTCCACAGACCTGTCACAAACTTAGCCGCTTGTCTCTGAATCCTCTCTACCACCTCATGGTCCTCAAGAAATCCTGGTGACCAAATCTGTGCACAGTAGTCAGCATGTGATCAAATCATAGCCTTATAAAGAGGGATAATAACCTCCCTCTCTTTACTTGTCAGTGTGAAGAAGCTATTTTGCCAACTCTTGCAATATGTCTTCTGAATTTCAAGTCTCTAGCCTCATAAATTTCCTGTAATCTAGTACCATCAATAATACAATTTATTTATTATTATTATTTTTTTTTCTTTGGTAGCCTCCATAGAGTCAACAGACATCGTGGGAGGCCCACTCAACCAGCATGTTTATCATAATGAGCTTTGAAGTTATTTACACTACCTACATTCACAATGCACTCTGGCAATGCATTCCACTCAACAACTCTCCACGCAAAAAATTTACTTCTCATACCCTTCTTCACCACATCTTTATACAACTTCTAGAGATGACCGCTCATTCAAAAGAATGGATGTTAAGATGGGAGCATCTTAACATCCATTCTTTTTATAATTCCTTCTGTATTAATCTGATAAAATCCCTTAACTAGCTTGAAGGTCTCTATCATATCTGCTCTTTTCCTCCTATCCACCAACCTCCATAATCCAAATTCCTTCAGATGCTCTTCATAACCAACACTCCAGAGTCCTCATATCATTTTGGTTATTCGTCTTTGAACCCTCTCTAGTGTTTCCAGATCACAATGAAAACCAGATGACCAAATCTGAGCACAGAGGTCCATATCTGGTCTGACCAATGCCTAACATAGAGGCACCACCACCACATCCTTATCCCTACATGTTAATGTACTTTTTATCAAAGCAGAGAATACGATGTGAAGTTTTTGCAACACTTACAACGTGTCCTTGGAACTTCAGTGGAATGTATCTCATCTATTTTTTGAAGCACAACTCCACCGATACAGTACATAGCCTTATATACTGATTCTACCTAACTTTACATCATCAGCAAACGTCTCCAGTCAATCCACATGAAATATCATTAACAAATAAGTTAAATAATAGGGACCCAAGAACAGAACTCTGAGGCATGGAACTGGTCACCTTCCTTTTCTGACACACTGTTCCATTATACACAACTTGCTGGTATCGTTCAGAGAGCCAATCCATCTAACCATTATACCAGTGGCGGCTTGTACATAAGAATTGGGACACTGCAGCACCCCCAAGGAAAAAATGAAAAAAATTAAAATTTGTTCATCATCAAATTCCTGCCATGTACCCACAAGGGGTGTACAGGATATGATAGTACTACATGAAAAAATTATATCATTACTAACTTCCTATCTACAATTTTCCTCCAAATCAGTCTGTTACTTGTCAAGACTCCAACATTATCAGATCTTATATTTCTATCGTCTAAGGCACTTTGTACTGTATCAATCCACCTGTATCTTGGTCTTCCTCTGGGTCGTTTTGCTGCCAACCTGGCAGAGAACACTTGTTTTGCTAATCTTTCCTCGCCCATTCTGTTTAGGTGACCATACCAACTGAGATTAGCTCTGCTAATGTATTCCTGGATGCTGACAATGTCAAGTTCTTTCCTAATATCCTCGTTTTTAATATGATATTGCCATTGACGCCATCTGTTCACGCCTATAATCTTTCACAGGACTCTCATATCTGCGGCCTCTAGTCTTTGGTCAAGTGTTTTACTTCTGACCCAGCTCTCAGATCCATAAGTTAAAACTGGTTTGAACACTGTCTTGTATACAGCTAATTTAGTGTTCCGACTAATTTCTCTCTAATTCCATATGAATTTATTCAATTGACTTCCCACCATACCAGCTTTGCTGATTCTGGTATCTATTTCTATATTTAATTTACCATCTTCACTAAAAATCGTGCCTAAGTAGCTGAAATGTTTTACTTGTTCCACAGGTTCTCCATTCACAACAGTTGACATTTTCAATGATTCTGCCTATTTTCATTGTCTTTGTCTTTTTATTGCTGACCTTCATACCATATCTATTACAACAGCTATTTAATTTAGTCAGAGAAGCTTGCAGACTTGTAGCGGATTTATTTAGAAGTATAACATCATCCGCATAAAGCAAAGAGCTGACATTAACATCTCCAATTTTGATATCATGTTTAGTACCACTTTCCTTCATAATGTGATCCATATAGATAATGAATAACAGAGGGGATAATGTACATCCTTGTCTCACACCAGATTTAACATTAAACCATCTTCCTTCAATTCTAACTGCTGACTCACAACTCAAATAAAGACTAAGTATTGCTTGATATAATGCCTCATTGACACCATATAACTGTAGCGTATTGAATAGCTTCTCTCTTGGCACCTTGTCATATGCCTTTTCCAAATCGACAAAACTTAAATACAGATCTTTGTTATATTCCCATGCTTTCTCGACTATTTGTTGTAAAGTGAAGATCTGATCCTGACAGCCTCTGTTTGGCCTGAATCCAGCTTGTTCTTCACCAAGCTTTTCTTCCACAATTCTTCTCAACCGTTTCTCAAGTATACTTGCATAGATCTTGCCAGGAACACTCAGTAGGGAAATACCTCTGTAATTCTCACATTCAGTTTTGTTTCCCTTTTTATATATGGGTACTATGAGAGCTCTACTCCAATCATCAGGAATTCGTCCCTCTGTCCAGGCTTTCTGAACTATGCAGTGCAGCCACTGTAAGACTCTTATACCACCATATTTCAGCATTTCTGGTCGAATATCATCTACTCCAGCTGCCTTTCCACATTTCAAGCCTTTGATGGCTTTTTCTACTTCAATTAAAATTTGTTTATGTTTATATATAATAACAATGCTTACAACATTATATAAATACAATACAACATGTTAAAGGTTACAGCTTATGTTTTGACATTGATTGAATGGTTAATAATTGGAATTGTGATGCACTGCGATCTAATGCAGTGTCAGAATTATCGCATTCGACCAATTCCAGCTAGACTCGCCGATATTCATTTGCGCTTCTCACTGCACATTACAAGCGATTCCGACACTGCTCGTTTGGGCAGTGTATCGTATGCTTGCGTGCATTATTTCTGTGAGATACGAAACTTTTATTATTTGTGCATGTTCGTGGTGAATGTGAACTATTTTTTGTAAATTTTATTTTATTTTGTTAAAATAACGTATAATTATTTATTTATTATAGATACAAGGCTGAATTATGATGAGTGTAACTGTTGAAAATATGAAAAGAATATTTTTTCAATTATCGTTACATGAAACAAATGCACTGTGATCTAACGCAGTGCGAGAATTATCATGCCAATTGCAGCTAGACTTGCCGACATTCGTTTACGCTTGTCATTGCATGTTACAAGTGATTCCGACACTGCTCGTTTGGGCAGTGTAGCTTACAGATAAATTTTATGCATGCGTGCATTATTTCTGTGAGATATGAAACTTTTATTATTGGTGTTTGTTTGTGGTGAAGGTGAAATATTTTTAATAGAGCAATTTCTTAATATGCAAATTTATTTATTAATAAATTGGTTACTGATTAGGAAAAAAAGAATTTTTTTTTATTTTGTATATGCAGCACCCCTACTTAAAATTTTCACCAGCCACCACTGCATTATACTATCTATTCCCATCCTCTGCAGCTTTTACATCAACTTATCATGTGATAATGCCATCTATGAAATGGTTTCGCAAAGTGTCCAAGAATATCACTATATTATATGATTCTTCCTTATCCAACATATTCATCACCTTATCATAAAACATAAGCAGAATGCTAAAGCATGACCTTCCCTTCACAAACCCATGCTGACCATCACATACAATCTTATGTTCATCAACCCAATCCTGTATTCTATTTCTAACTGATTTTTCCAATACTTTGATCACAACTGGAGTTATACAGACCATATATCTGCAAGAAAGGTATGTAACCCTTTCATCCCAAAGTGCATTACCTTAGTTTTATAGTGCTTTGCACTGTGTAAAACTAACTAAACAAAAATAATGGGAAGTCTTTGGTAAGAACATAGAAAATAAATATCAGGAAGGTGGTAAAATATTCTGAAGGTACCGAAAAAAGCTTGGGAGAATAGAGTATTGTGAAATAAATCAGAAATGATAAAAGTGACTTGAAAACTGAATATAAAGATATTATGCATGTCTGGAGTAATTCCTTTGAAGGATTGCTACATGAAACAAGCAGTAAAAACATGGATCTAGAAAACATTAAAAAAAATGCAGTCAGGAGCATGTTATTATTATCATCAACCCCAGGCTTCCATGGAGTCAAATGACTCGTGGGTGGAACAAACTCTCACATGAAAAGCTAATCAAACTGTACTTTAAACTCATTCATGTCTGCAATCACCAAACTCTTAGTCAATGCATTCCACTCACCAACCACTTTCCATGCAAAGAACCTACTTCTCATAACCTCCTTTTACAGTTTCCGGGAATGACCTCTTGTTCTAATTGCTCTCCCATTCTATGAAAAATTTCTTCTATATTAATCTATATAATTCAATTTATATGTCTCCTCCTATTCATGAGGTTTGTATTCCTCAATCTGTGTTCATATCTTGCATTTCAGAGGTCAGTTACCACCTTAGTGAATCTTCTCCTGTGCACAATAATCCATATGAGGTCTGATTATGGCTGTATACAATGGAACCATAACCTCTTTACTTCTGCACCTCAAGGCCCTCTGCATCCTTGCCATAATCTGATGTGATGTACAATTGTGCACTGTGACCCCTGAACTTCAGGTCCTTCTCCCTTACCCCCTTACCACTTTGAGATCTCTCATCCCCGCAATGTCCTTTAAAATTTCCCCACCAACCCCAGGCTTCCATCCTATTGTTGCAATCCCCCCTGTTAAAATCCATGATGACAATAAGAGAATACTGCTGTTATCAACCCCTTTCTATATTCTAGTACTCACTAACCTCTCTAATACCTTAAACACATCTCCAAATATACAGATAACTTGTAGCCACAGCCTTATGCCACTGTAACCTTTATGCAGTGGAATAATTTTACCTTCTTTTCACTTCTTTGGGACCTGTGCTTTCACGAGGCTATTATTAAACAACTGTGCTAAAGCTACTGCCAATAAACTGGAACATTCCCTTATGACGTGGTGATATGTCATAAACTCCCATTGTCACTATTTCCCTTCTAGTATTTCTATTTTTGAAGATATAATTCCCCTGTTATCATCAACAATTCCCCTCCCCATTCTTGCCCTTTTTTACTCTTGAAAAAAATATTACCCTTCCATTTCGATTCCCATCAGGATATCAACCATATCCAACCAAGTTTCACTTATTCCTACAATTTTTGGGCAAATATACTCAATCAGTAAAACAATTTCATCTCTCCTATTTCTGATGCACCTGGCATTTATAACTAAACACACAAAAATCAGTACATATCAATAGTTGTAGTAGATGAAGCTATCAAACCTGATAAACGGAAATGCAGCTGAAGCAGATATTCCACAAGAAATGCTCAGTATTGAGGTAAGAAAGTTTATGATGGCTACAATACATAAATCAGAAAGACTGGCTGGTCAAAGGATTGAATTTCAGATGACTGGAGTATGGACCACAGTATCCACCTATAAATAAAAGGGGAAAGAAAACTAAATGTGAAAATTACAAAGGAATTTCCCTGCTAAATATTCCTGTAAGATTTATGCAACTAAGAAAAAAGTGTGGAAGAGAAACTTGGTGGAGATCAAGCTCATTCAGACGAAATAGATATTGTCATGATCAAATTTTCACTTTAAAACAAATACTTCAGAAATCATGGAAACATAACTAGGATTCATATTTAAGTTTTGTAGATCTGGCAAAGACTGGTGGCTACAGATAGGAGAGTTCTGAGGGAGATTAGGGAAGTGAATACATAGCATCAATGACAGTATCATAAAAATTAGGATATTAAGAAAGAATTTGCCATTGCTAGCATTCAGGAATGTGTTAGCAGAGCTAGTCACAGGTAGTATGGTCACTTAAACAGAATGGGAGAGGAAAGATTAGCGAAATATGTTCTTTGCTAGGAAAAAGACCTAGAGGAAGACCAAGATTTAGGTGGATTTATACAGTAAAAAGTGCATTAGAAAACAAAAATATAAGATATGATAATGTTGGAGTCTTGACAGATAACAGATTTATTTGGAGGAAAACAGTCGATTGGAAATTAGTATTGATAAAACTTTTTCATGTAGTACTATCATAATATGTTGTATGTTGTGTGAGGGTACATATCAGAAATTTGATGATGATGAGATCTGGAAATGGCATAATGACAAGATGTCAATAGAAACGTAATTCAAAACGCTAGTTATATGGTACATGAGACATTACATTGAGAAAAATATATAGTCTATATTTTAGTTCTAAATCAGCAGATAGAATTGAAAGAGGTACAGGAAGATGGTTTGATGTTAAATCAGATGTAAAACAAGGGTAGCTTGTTTCACATCTGATTTAACATCAATTAAATCACTTAAGGAATTGAACAACGTAGATATGAATATAAATTAAATTACACTTTAATAAATATTTCCGATATTTCAGCAACGTCACGTTGCCATCTTCAAAAGGAACTTACAAAAAAAAGGCACTACAACACGGTAACTGAGAATGAAGAGATGAAGCTATTGTTCTCCTAAAAGTCCTGATGGTGCCCTCTAGCAGGCTAAGTAGGTGTTCTTGGCCGTTGGGCTGAAGGTCTGCTGATGTAAGCCTCCCAAATTTGGTGCAGTCGCATACAACCAAATCTGTTGAGGTTTGGAGAGTTTCTTAGGGCTGAGGCTGATTCCATAAATAGTCTTTCGAATTTGTATTTGCTATGGTGTATTACTGTAGCTTTCTTCCACCGTATTCTGTGGCGTGTATCTAGAGCATGGTCTGCAAGACTAGAATGGCTGTACTTGTGAAAATGGATGTAGTCCTTGTGTTCAGAAATTCTGATATTCGCTGTCCTGCCTGTTTGGCCAAAGTAAGACAGTTTACATCTGCAAGGGACCTGGTATGCACCAGGTAGGTCTAGGGCCATACAGGCCATACTGACCATTTTCTGTATGGCCTGTAATAGGAGGTCAGGTCATGTTTTTTTAAGATTTTGGTAATTTTTTCCGAGGTGCTTCGGATGTAGGGAATGGTGATGGATTTAGAGTAATCCTTGTTGTGGAGGGGGGGGGGGGGGCTGTGGTTTGTAGGTTTTAATATTTTTTGGATTTTTTTTGGGGGGGGGGGGGAGCCATTGGCTGAGAAAGTGTTGAGGATGTGATTTAGTTCAGTGTTTAAGGCCATGTTGTTAGAACAGATTAGTTTAGCCCTGTTGTATAGTGTTTTCATCACTCCATATTGTTGTGAGGGGGGGGGATTGTTGGTGAATGTATCTGCCTGTATGGGTGGGTTTTCTATAAACTGAGAAATCCAAGGTTCCATCAAGTTGGCAGGTGACTAGTGTGTCTAGGAAAGGGAGGCTGTTGTTTTCCTTTTTCCAGGGTGAACTTGATTCTGGGTTGCTGGTTGTTTAAGTGTGTTAAGAAGGAGAGGAGTGTTTCAGAGCCATGTGGCCAAATAGCAAACACATCATCAACGTAGCGAAGCCATATGGTTGGTTTTTGTGGGGCAGAGGCTAAGGCTTTTTCTTCAAAGGTCTCCATAAAGAAATTGGCCAAGGGTGGGGACAGTGGGGAACCCATGGCTGTCCCCTCTATTTGATTGTAGAGTTACCAACAGATTAAAGCCGTTTAACTCTATACTCCCCCCCCATATTTACAGACTCCCAAAAATACATAAAGAAAATGTGCCATTACGTCCCATAGTGGATGGCATTGATTCCCCCACATACAAATTAGCTAAACATCTGTCCAAAGAGCTCACACATTATACTGGCAACACACAATCACACATAAAAAACTCAGCCCACTTCAAAGCCAGCATAGAAAACCTTACACTCCAACATACTGACATAATGGTCAGCTTTGACGTCTTCTCCTTATTCAGTTCACAATGAACTCAGGCTATTTCGTTTGGCAGGGAAAATTCTACAAACAAATAGAGGGGACAGCCACGGGTTCCCCACTTTCCCCCACCCGTGGCCAATTTCTTTATGGAGACCTTTGAAGAAAAAGCCTTAGCCTCTGCCCCACAAAAACCAACCATATGGCTCCACTACGTTGATGATATGTTGCTATTTGTCCACATGGCTCTGAAACACTCCTCTCCTTATTAACACATTTAAACAACCAACACCCCAGAATCAAGTTCACCCTGGAAAAAGAGGAAAATAACAGCCTCCCTTTCTTAGACACACTAGTCACCTGCCAGCCTGATGGAACCTTGGTTTTCTCAGTTTATAGAAAACCCACCTATACAGGCAGATACATTCACCAATAATCCCCCCACAACAATATAGAGTGGTGAAACACTATACAACAGGACTAAACTAATCTGTTCTAACGACATGGCCCTAAACACTGAACTAAATCACATCCTCAACACTTTCTCAGCCAATGGCCGCCACCCCCCCAAAAAAATCCAAAAAATATTAAACCCTACAAACCACCTCCCCCCCCCTCCCCTCTCAACAACAAGGATTACTCTAAATCCATCACCATTCCCTAGATCCGAGGCACCTCGGAAAAAATTACCAAAATCTTAAAAAAACATGACCTGACCTCCCGTTACAGGCCATACAGAAAATTGGCATCCCTTATCTGCTTCACTAAAGACCAACCACTTCCTCTAGACCTACCTGGTATATACCAGGTCCCTTGCAGCTGTAAACTGTCTTACTTTGGCCAAACAGGCAGGACAGCGAATATCAGAATTTCTGAACACAAGGACTGCATCTGTTTTCACAAGTACAGCCATTCTGGTCTTGCAGACCATAAACACCACAGAATACGGTGGAAGAAAGCTACAGTAATACACCATAGCAAATACAAATTCGAAAGACTATTTATGGAATCAGCCTCAGCCCTAAGAAACTCCCCAAACCTCAACAAATTTGGTTGTATGTGACTGCCCCAAATTTGGGAGACTTACATCAGCAGACCTTCAGCCCAACGGTCAAGAATACCTACTTAGCCCACTAGAGGGCACCATCAGGACTTTTAGGAGAACAATAGCTTCATCTCTTCATTCTCAGTTACCATGTTGTAGTGCCTACGTGCACATGCCTTTTTTTGTAAGTTCCTTTTGAAGATGGCAATGTGACGTTGATGAAATATCAGAAATATTTATTAAAGTGTAATTTAATTTATATTCATATCTACGTTGTTCAATTCCTTAAGTGATGTAATAATGCATAACCAATGTATAAGCCTGTCTACGAGATTTAACATCAAATATGTCCACTGTTATTCATCCTGTATATGGATCACGTTAAAAAGGAAAGTGGCATTAAACCTGATTTCAAAATTGGAAATGTTAATCCCAACTCTTTACCTTATGCAGATAATGTTATCCTCCTAAATAAACACAGTACAAGTCTGCAAGATTCCCTGACTAAATGGAATAATGCTGTAATAAATTTGGTATGAAAATTAGCAATAAAAAGACAAATACAATGAAAGTAGGCAAAAATGTTGAAAATGTCAACTAACCTGTAGAACACAGATATTTAGGTACAATTTTTAGTGAAAAATGTAAATTAAATTATTATTATTACGTGACACCTCCAGACTCCAAAGACTCATCGAGGGAGGGCTCTACAACTCTGTCTCCATCACTCAATCCATAAACTACAACAAACTGCAACTACACCAACACCATCTACCCACCACCACCACCACTAATATTTCCACACACAATTACAAACATCCATGCTTACAGCGGGATTCGAGCCCTGCAGCCTTTTCGCTGGCGAGCGGATATGCTAAACACTCAGCCAATCAGACCAGCAAATTTCAAACAGACAACAGAATTAGCAAAGCTGGTATGGTAGGAAATCAAATGAATAAATTTATACGGAATAAGAGAAAGAAATTAGTCCAAATGCAATACAAGCTGCATACAAGATAGTGTTTGAATCAATTTTAACTAATGGATTTGAAAGCTAGGATGGAAATAAAACACTTCTAAGACTGGTCACAGATCTGAGTAAGATTAGTGGACTAAATAGATGGCATCAATGGCAGCTTCATATTAATCTCAAATGGTATGGTCACTTTAACAGAATGGCTGAAGAAAGATTAGCAAAACAAATGTCTTTTGCCATAATGGCAGAAAAAGACCTAGAGGAAGACCAGGATCTAGATGGATCGATACAGTAAGAAGTAGTTTAGATTAATGAAATATAAAATTTGATAATACTGGAGTCTTGACAGATAATAGATTAATTTGGAGGAAGAATGTCAACAGGCAGTTAGTGGCATCTTCATGTGGTACTATTATGGTGTCCCCCCCACACACACGCATCTCCACGCAGTTTATATATCAGGAATTTAATGATGACAACGACAATGCAAAGAAATGTTGAATGCATCAGAAGTAAATGGACAGGATACTTATAAGTAATCAATGCAAACTGCTCAAAAATATATTCTCATAAGTTGAGGGTTATTATAGGAGGAAGGAGAATACAGCAATCGGAATGGAATACAAAAGGATATGTTAGTTTGTTTGTTTTTTAATGATGAAGATACAGAGATTACAAAAAGGCAGTTTTTGAGGCTATCTAATGTGAGATGGAGACAAACAGGACAAAACATATGGTAGGATGTTGTTACAGAACTGGATGATACAGAAAAAAGATTAAAAATGTGTTGATAAATTGATTACTCAATCAACAAGAAAATAATCAATTTGGGAAATTTTAAATATGGATGGACAAGGAGTGAACATCATATAGGAGGAAAAGCTGTTATTTGGAAATACAGTCGAAGACAACTAAGGCTATGAAGGGCAGTATTTTTGTCTAGTACTTGTGTGTGTTCTTCTGATTTGTTTGTAGAATGAAAAACCTCAGTTTTCTAGATAGATGGGGGGGGGGGGGTAATACCACCTTTGTATGAGACCAGCTACCATTATAAAGCTTCTTCATATCTTAGATGGGAATTTAAACCAAGGTCTTTCAAACCAATTTTCGTTTCCATCTGAGTTATAGATGCCCTGAACAGAAAGGGACCTTATACATTTTATACATTGATGAGGGATAATTATTTTTGACAGTATGTCAAACGGAAGGGATTCAGGATTCAACACATCAGAATTTGAGATAACACCAGACAACACGACTTTAAATGCAGTAGTCAACCAAGCTAGTGAGAGAGAACAACCATGTAGGTGTGATGTAAGTGGTATGCAATGTGGATGTTTCTGTCAGGGCAGAACACACACATGAGAATTATGATAAACTTTGACAACTCCAAGTAACACAGCACAGCTAAGAAGAGCTGCAAAGTCATGTGCTCTTGTAAATCTTCCTACAATGATACTGCTTTGAAAGGTAATATCATAGCAACAGTTGACTTCGGTGAGAATTAAATGGGTAAGCAGTCATTAACCAAGAAACATATAAACTGATGTGGGGAAAATACATAGAAAAGAGTAATGAAGCAATGTACGAATTGCAGCCCAGAAAAGTGACAAGTACATTAAGGCAAACAATACCAGATTATGAAACAAAACTGGCTAAGCACACTAAAGGAAATCTTAAGAAGTTCTTTCATTATGTAGCAAGTAAAAGGAAAAATTAAAAATGGTGATGGTGAGTGGGAGGCTGAAAAGTGGCTTGTTTAGTGGGGATGGACCATGGCATACACAGGCTGATAGAATAATGATTAAGTTTAACCATTGTTTTGTCTAAGATGGGCCTCCTGCAATGAATTTTATGACTCTCCTTAGATGTCCACAATGACAATAAATGGAGATGGCATAAAAGTAACTGTAGTAGAAGTATAGTATTATTATCTTGATCTCCATGGAGTCATAAGACTCATTGTGGGAGGTCAGCTAGTCAACATAAAGTTTATTTGAACAATCTTCAAACTAATCCACTGTCTGAACTTTCATTACTCTCTCAGGCAATGCATTCCATGCTCCTATCACTCTCCGTTCAAAAAAACTTACTTATCCCTTTTACTCACTAGTTCTATTTGCAACTCCATGGATGGCCCTTTGTACTAGTTCCCTTTCCTTCATTCTACAATATGAAAAAGCTCCCCAGTGTTAATCTGATAACAACCCACCCTTCAACAGCTTAAATGTCTCATTCATGCCTTGGTCTTCTGTGCAGTCTTCATGCCCTCAGTCTGTCCTCATAATCAACAGTGTACAGTCCTGATACCATTTTTGTTATCCATCTCTATATCCTCTCCAAGGTTATTACATCCCCTTCAAATCTTGATGATTAAATCTGAACACACAAATCCAAATACAGTCTGAGCAATTCTCTGATATGTCTTCACAACTTTTGCAATATGTCGTCTGAACTTCAAATTTCTATCTACATTCACCCTAAAATTCTTGCTTCATCCATTTCTTCCAGATAACATCACTAAGTGAGTGTGAAGCATCTCATTTGTAGATCTCAAATTTTCAACATCTTACATTTAAATGCATTAAACCGCCATCCCCATTTCCTCTTGAAGAGCCAAACCATCCATACAATTACTAATAATTCTCCTAAGCTTTACATCAATTGCACACAACTGAATATCTTCATGTAGTCTTATGGTGATATCTCTGACATAAAGATTAAACAGCAATGGTCTTAGTACTGAATCCCATAGAACCCCCACTTGTAACCTGACTACTCCCTGATACTGCTCCCCCATTTACAATTGTCAGATATCTATCAGAAAGCCAGTTAAAAAGCACCTTGTCATGTTGTACCCTAGCAAATGCCTTTGCAATATCCAAAAAAACGACAGTGTAATCCTTACCCTCATCCACTGTTCTTGTTACTCTATTATAAAAGATAACTAGATTATTAAAACAAGAGCACTCCTTAATAAATCCATGCTGCCTGCATAAATAATATTACCTTCATCTTCTCAATTCTGTGTACACGTTCTTACCAATTTCTCCAAAATCTTAACATTTACAAAAGAAATACAAAACTGACCTATAGTCTAACTTTCATTCTACCATCACCTTTATGTGATAGCACTATCTTACTCTCCTTCCATTTTTTAGGAAATTGCCTGCTGTAGGTAAGGGAACTGATTAAGATACACGCACTAAACTAGAAGTTAAGGAAATACACAGAGCATAGAAGTTAAGTGAATGAACAGTGAAATCAGGAGGTAATGTGGTAAAATATATTATTGAGGAGGCACAAGACAGTTCACAGTCATCAGATATATGAAGAGTATGAAAAATAAGCCTGAAAAGTGAAAAGCATGGTTAAGAAAGAGAACATGCAGGGTGAGATTGAGCAGCCAGAACAAAGAAAATTCAAGATAATTCTTCTTCGAGACAAGAAAAAGGAATAATAATAATGGAAAGGTGACAGCGGTGGATGGTTACGGTAGTACAGTAGTCATGCCGAAGGAAGGATGTAGTGGAATTATGCAGCAAGTGTTGAAAACTATGTAGCACACCACTGCTATAACAAGGAGCCCTTGTCATAACAGCAGTGTGCTATATAATCTTTTCAACACTTGCTGACAAGTGGGATAAGGAGATTTAGATGCCATTGCCTAAAGAATTGGCAAGACCACACACATGTACAACTGTGCTAAAATTTGCTTGGTTATTACCTAGTTTCCAATGTGATGAAAACTCTGGAAATCCAGAAATAGTAATTAGAACAATATCAGGATGCTGGAATGCTGGTTATAGGAAAAGGTTGAGAGAGTGAAAATTGCAGGATTTGGTTGATAGGAGGTCATGCTATATAGGATGGAGATGTTTAAGTTAATAAGGGAATTTTACTAGATTAATACTAAGGAATTATACACAGAATGGAAGGTAAGAGGGGAGAATAAAAGGCCATCCCTAGAAGTCATGTAAAAGTGTAGTGAAGAGGGAAGCAAGGAGGATTTTTCTGAAGAGTGGTGGGTGAGTAGAATAGATTGCTGGAATGAAGTGTGAATACCACAAGTGTAAATGAGCTTAAGGTTCAATGTGATAGATATATGCATGAGACCTCCCATGATGAGTCCTTTGACTCTCAGAAAGTTTATAATAATCAATTCAAAAAAAGTAGAAATCATGATTGAGATATAATTATTATTATTGGAGTCAAAGGACTCATCATGGGAGGTCTTGTGCATTGAGCAATACATCTGTCATATTGAACCTTAAACTCATTTACACTTCTAGCACTCCATGAAGATACTATTATCATTATACTGGTATGGAATCAGAATACATTGTGAGAGACCAATGCTAACCTTTATACACACAATACCTACCAGACCTTACCTTAAACTCATTCATTGTCAGAGCACTCACAACTAATTTTGCCATTCCATTCCATTCACTTACTACTTTCCAAGTAGCCAACACACTAACCACACTCTTATGCAACTTCCAAGAATGACTTTTAGTTCGCTCTTATTCGCCATGTATTGAAAAATTTCCTTTGTGCCAATCTTACAAAACCTCTTTAATAACATATAACTTTCTATCAAGGCCCTCCTCATTTCCTCCCATCAACTAAACTTTGCAGTTCCATGTACCTTCAGTCTATTCTCATAGGAACACAACAGTAAAAGATTAACAGAGGCGAATTCTCCATACGTGCTATGCTTGCTGCGTAAGCTCATTGAGAAAGAAGTAATATTTATTTGTTAATAAATGCATACATTAATAAGATTTCCATTTAGGATTTTATTTTTGTAGACAGAATATGTCTTAAGCTTGCGTGGCAATAATTGAGCTTTGCGTTGTGTATATCAAAGCCAATGCTTGCTCGTCTAGTCGAAGCTACCTTGGCTTGCTCAGTTGTAGAAGCTTCCAGGTCCTCGCAGCAGCACTGTGATTTCATGTGTGCGCATAGCCATCTCAGGTCGTCTCACTCTTTTGCTTAAACACAGGTCATACGCAGTCAACATAGCTCTAACCAGTGAGCTTCAGCCAGCCTTTACAAGTGTGCATGTTGCTCGGGAAAATTAAGTTGCAATCAACTTTTTATGACGATGTTATTGGCCAGTTCATAAAGAAGAACTGTAGGGTAGAATTTGTATTCAAGTAGCTAAATTGAAAAAGATAGAATATCATTTGTAAAATAAATGTTGTATTCGTATGATTAAATGTACATAAATTTCTAAATATATAATTTTAAATGGTCAGTAATTCATTATTCCACTAATCAGACTTAAATCACACCTCTCACTCCCTGAATGATAACAAGAGCAAGCGTGAACTTCAAGACCAGCATTCGCCCCTGAAGATTAATGAGCAGTTAGATTCATTTTACCTTTGTAAAGTGCAGTAGCATGGATCTTATACATATGTATTTTCCTGATGATGACCTCAATACTGAGGTCGAAATGTTGAAAGTTACTTTCCTAATATTAAGTAAAGTAATTATTTTAACATGTGTGTTGTGTCTCCATAATTTCTTAACTATGAATGCTGACCGCTGTGTAATCTTAAAAGAAAGAGTATTCTCATAGGGATCATTCCATAGATATATCACCAGCTTGGTCACTCATCTCTGGATCTTCTCCACCATCTCCTGATTAACAAAAAACCTAGGTGACAAAATCTATGCACAGTAGTCAAGATGCAGCTCAATCATAATCCTTATAAATAAGGATTTATAAGAATTAATAAATTAATAATTAATAATGACCTCTCTATCTTCACTTGTTAGTGTATTTTACAACATCCAAGTAATCCTTTGAGCTATTTTACCAACCATTGCAATATGTCTATTGAACTTCTACTCTCTGTCCATCATCACACCCAATTCCATGGCCTCCTAAATTTCCTGCAATCCAAATATTAATGGTAATTTAACTAAAATGAAATCTATGATAAGCAAACAACAATAAAAAAAATTTAAGAATATCTGATGGAATGTTCTTAAATATAAGTTTTATTATGTTAAATTATTTATATTTATTATGTTAAATGTAAGTATTAACATTTCATCTGAAATGCTAAAACTTACATTTGAGTGTAATAATAATGAGATAAAAAAAAAAAAACAGTAACAAAACAAAAAAAAAAGAATTACAAAGGCAAATGAAGCATTCTAATATAATAAATTATTCTTTAATTAATACTGATATCTGGAACAACTAAAATAAGAATAACAAAATTGTAGGTATAGTCCACACTGAACTATGAGTTCGAGACATGGAATTAAACAAAATATATGAAAAAACATACATTTGACATGTTGTACTTATGGTGAGTAGAAAAGGTTTTTATTGGAAAGATAAAAATACTAATGTAGAAGTAACAGGTTATTGGAACTAAAAGAATGCATAATAATATGGAAGAGACAGTTTCTTCTGATTGCTTCAAAAGAAAACTGAAAGACAGAAAATCTCTGAGAAAAAAATTTCACGTATTGATGAGTTTAGTGATATACTCATGGATGAAGAATAATGGGCAATTAAATGGTTAGCAGAATGCTTAGTAGTTATCTTTAGCTTTGTAATGTCACCAAAGAAAGGGCGAGATGTATGTATGTAGGTTCGCAAATGATAATACCTTCATAGGCCAAGGCCAGCATAAAATCTTCTCCTTCTTCAACCTTTTGGTTCTGTCCACTGCTGGACGAAGGTCTCCCATGGTTTTCCAGGACACTCGGTTTTCTGCCTCTCCCATCCATCTCACTCCTGCAACTATCGAAACAATTTTTCTTAGTGCTTTGTATACGTATTTCGAAAACTTCCCGGAATTTTATATGCGCCTTTTCCGTATGCATAAAAAATTCTTCTTCTTCCAGACAAATGTATGGCCGTGTTAATTTTTGCTTTAAACTAGAGTTCAAACATCAAAAGGAATATGGAAATGATGCTAAGTACAAACTCCGTTTTGGATGCATGGTATTTATTGCGATTTGGTCTAATAATATTTGCCAAGAAAACAAATTTCCTACAATAAACACGTCGAAAACAGCTCCAAGTTAAACTGCTGTAATAGCGAACGTGATAATCATTGGAGAATATTTTTCGGGTCAAATTCAAAACCATTTCAATCTCTGGAGTTCACAATTGGGAAGCCCTTATAAATTCATCGGATTTTCCAGACGACTATTACCAAACCCTCTAAAGAACTCTGCTTGCGACACACACTTCTTACTCCTATATACAATATCATAATTCAAATTTAAAAACGCCATCTCTTTTCCAAGATTCAACTTTTAAATATATAACCTTTTTTTTTTTTAAAAAAAAAAAACTTTGTTTAAATTTCTTTATGTTATTTTTAAATGCCGACAATAAAAATTGTGCTAATATTGCGGCACTTAAAATCACTAGTATTACACTCACTAAACAACACGGAGCGAAACTTAATATATACGGTATATATATATAATAAATAAGTAAAATTATAAGAAATTATAGGAGGATTCATCCTAATACTCACGTCATTTTTTGTTCATTTTCAATGTCTGCTCTTAAGTTTTCTAACGTTTTTTCTGGTGTTAATTCGCGGTTAATTACTAAATCTCTGTTTTGTCTTCTAGAATACATGTTGCTATGCGACAGGTTTGTTTACATTTCATATGCAGGTACAGACATCTACCCTACGTATGCACACCAGTGTTCACTTTCATTCAGCTAGAATCAGAAAGTACTATTCCTTGGATAAAAGATTAAACAAGAATATAATTTCCTGCAGAGCTTAATATAAAGTACTATAACTTTTGACAAGGATTTATTTTCTTCATATAAAGCAATAAAATTAAGAAGGAATATAGATGACATAACAATCATCACTGCTTTGTACTGCTTTCTGAAAAGTAATATGTGTCAACATTTTATTATGCTCCTCCTCTGTACTTACAACGATTAAAGCTCATAATGCCCAGATTGACTGATCATATTTAGGAAAAAGGTGGTTAGTATTATGACTAAATATACTGTATATTCGTAGGTGTAAATTGTGTTGTCCTGTCAGGTTGCGGGATAAAAAAAAAAAAAAATATTGATTATCTATGAAGAAACATCCTTCCGCTTCCGTAAGAACCAGTATATTCACTTTCATTTGAAAAGACTAACAAAGATTCTTCGTATCCTATACAGGATTAGAACAAAGGAATTACTGACCAAAAGGCATCGTCGAAACCGACTGAGTACGGAATTCTCCAATCAGTGTAAGAGTAGACAGTACAGGCAGCCCTCGGTTTGCACCTCAGTTCCGTTCCTGAAAAAACGAGCTTAAACCGAATCTGACAACGAACTAAATTTTAATGGGAGGCATGAACTTATGTTCGGCGCAGTCAAAAAATATGCACATTAAGTATGTGTAACATTATTATATTTAACACTTTCGTTGCCAAGCTGAAAATTGGAATTTCGTGTGGTGACAAAATTTTTTTTAATTTTTTTATTTAGTTAGCGACGTCCACGCGATAACGCGTGATCTGCCGTTTGGTGAGAACTCGCACCGCGTGATCGCGCGATATCATTCATTGCCAAGCTGAAAATTGGAATTTCGTGTGGTGGCCAAATTTTATTTATTTTTTTATTTAGTTAGCGACGTCAACGCGATAACGCGTGATCGGCCGTTTGGTGAGAACTCGCATCGCCTGATTGGCAATGAACGTGTTAAAGCTTTGATAATACATACATATATATTTGTTAAAATAAAATTATTAATAACGAAAACAAAACGAAATTATATACAAAAAATATGAAACTTCGAAAAGATATTACATTCTATGTTGAAGTTCCTGGTTTCGGATCACCTGCATTTTTTTTTTTTTTAAGTACCCAGTGTTAACTGCCTAGATTTTCTTTTTCTTTCTTTAAGGAGTTCAGTGTAAGGTCGAATAGATGCCATTACACTCCTTTTCACGTTCGCACTCCGTTCCCAATCGTGGTCCATTTCGCAGAGTTCAATGTCTCTATGCTTGCAAGGATACGCTGTAAATCGGCCGTTTTCATATCTCTCAGATGACCTTCTTCTTCTTCCTCCTTTGGATGTTAACTTAATTTTTCGGCTAATTCTTTTAAGTCTTCATTGGAAAGCGGTTTATCATGGCTCTCTATGACTTCTGTCACATCTTCAGCTGTAATATCGTACAATCCCACCTCTCGCGCAAGCTTGGTAACATTAGAGCTCTTGCTCTAATTCCTCGAAGTCGTGCATAAATGCTGGAAGAAGTTTTCGCAATGCTCCTTTTAAGCACTTTGCTGACACGTCATTCCAAACTGCCTCGATGTTGTTAATGCCCTTCAAAATCAGGGGCACGCCAAGGGTATTTGCCACCCGAGTGCAAACGTTTATCAGTCGTCCTAATACTGCATTGTATAATCCAAATTAGATATTAACTAATGTTGTGTCGGAAATAACTGGCCCACTTTGTGTCCGCCCATTTGTTTCAGCCACAACATGATGAAATACTCACTTAAGATAAAGACATGCTTTAGCTCTCAAGAGCAAAGGCATAGAAGCAATAAATAAAGTGTAATTTGAGGGTATAGCAACTTAATCGATAATATTATTGTAAGGCAATTCAAAAACTATGTTAGAATCATGCCCGATACAGGGAAAAGATATGTTATGTGATTTCAGAGTTGTTAACCAATTAGCGGAGGGTCTCATCATTATGTATTAGTCTATGACACAGCAGAAAAATCCGAAGACGTCATCCGGTAACCCCTGCAGTAAGAGATCCGTCAAAGCCGCCGAGTAAAGAACGTGACCGTATGAGACGAATCAAAGACCGCTGAGTGAGTGACGTAGCAGAGAGAGAGAGGACGCACGCTGCCATGATATAAGGGCGGCGCGCTCTTCAAACGCTATGGGGAAGGTTGTTATGGGTGCATGATGGCGGTTGCCAAATGTTTATTTATATGACCAGTTCACTTGTTCGGAAATATTTACTGCGTTGTTTTGATTTTGCATTGATCGTGGCATTTCGTGAAATATCAAGATAAGACTTTGTTTAGATGCAATTTAATTGCTATCGCTTTCTTTAGCCTACGCTTGATATTGCTGGCAGTCCTTTGCGGCTGCGGGATATTTTACAAAAATTTCTGCGGGATATATTATTAACGCACATACGCAGTTAAAACGATATGAGCGTACCTGACCTAGACGTATTCAGTGATTTGCTCGATAAAGAGCCAGCTTTTGTACTTATTGATAAACTCCAAAAGAAGTTCAAGCTGACATGGCCTACTAGCATGATTGCCCCCGACATCATTATCGAGTCACTCGATAAAAGGCTAGCACTCACTTTTATTAAAAAACTTCTTAAAAAGTTTGAACGGGATTGGCCTGGCTATTTAAACTTGTATTCTTCACCTGAAGTCGACGTTGAGGAAAATGAAGACTCCCCTCAAATGGAGGAAAAACTCAATCTAGTTGTCTCTACCTCTAATCCTTCTGATCAAGAAGAAATCCACGCTCGTAAGAAGAGAAAAATTCTCGCTGCTGAGCCAACAAATGTTGTTGGTATGGACGAGGATGTTACCATTTCAGATCCCTCTGTTTCTCCCAATGAAAAGGTGCCACCGATTATCCTAAGGGAAAAGCAGAGATGGACAACACTCAGAACCATCATGGCTAATTTACAAATGAGTTACACATCTGCTAAAAATGCAGACGAAGGTATACGAATTCAGCCCACTACAGTGGCTGACTATAGAAATCTTACAAAGGAAATGGACGCAAGAGGAACTCAATATCACACATTTTCACTTGCGTCGGAAAAAAATCTGAAAGTAGTCCTACGAGGAGTCTCCGAGGATATTGACACAGATGAAATAGTTACTGACCTTAACCTACAGGAACTACCCCCATAAAGGTCACTAGAATGTTTAGATCAAATAAGACACCTATGCCTTTAGTTTTAGTAGAAATTCATAACATTTACAAAGACATTTATAATTTAAAATCAATCTGTGGACTCAAAATCACCCCAGAACCATTGAGAAAGAAATCATCTTCTGGGCAGTGCCACCGATGCCAAAAATTTGGCCATGTCCAGAAGCTATGCAAAGCTCAGTAAAATGTGGCGAGAATCACATCACAAACACCTGCACCAAGCCAAAATCCACCCTGGCTAAGTGCGCAATTTTTGTGGGGGTCCTCACCCTGCTAATTATAGAGTGTGTACACATCACCCCAAAAACAGATGAAATGATCCAAATCATCAATCTACCTCGTCATCTAGTGCGAGAGTTCCTGAAGCTCAGGCTCCTCAGTTCTCCAAGAGTGAGAACATGACAACAGGTGCTCGCCCATCATTAACTGAGCCCCTTAAGAAAACGAATCTTCAACATCAAGCGAGAACATATGCTGATATGGCCCACTCCAAACAGATAGTACAAACCCAGAACCGGAATAATCCACACTCAAATCTATCAGCTGTTATCACCTCTTCTCTTGCAAACATGCTGCAGGATTTCAGCAACTCAAATCCATCATTAAGTGTCACAAAAAGATTCCTACAGCAAACCCAATCCATATTATCAGCACTCTCTGATGCATAGAGAAAAAATCGCCCCAAACTCTCTTAGGATTATCGGTTGGAATGCCAATGGTATAAAAAATAAACTGTTAGAAATCCAGGAATTTAATAATAGATACAGCCCATATATACTGCTAATTAATGAAACTCACCTGAGGCCTGCTGACACCCTGAAAATCAGAGGGTATCAGATTTACAGAAACGACAGGCTTGGGTATAGAGGTGGAGGTACAGCCACCCTTATCAAAAACTATATCAATCATCATTCAATAACCAACCCTACTACCACCAACCTCGAAATCACAGGAATCAAGGTCCTCACAAACTTAATTGGAAACCTCAAAATTTTTTCTGCATACAACCCTCCATTAAAGACATTATTGACCTCAGATCTGGATGCCATCCTTGGAGTAAAAGGACCGGTCATCATTGTTGGAGACCTCAATGCAAAGCATCCTGCTTGGAACAGTAAATCTACTAACAAAAATGGTCGCATCCTTTCTAGCTACATAGGATCAAACCATGCTGTTGTGGCTGGACCTACCAAACCAACTCATCTCAGCACATCTGGCACTGCTGACATCCTGGATATAGCCATCCTGCAAGACATTAAACTACAGTACAGCCTTATATCACTAAACGAGCTGTCGTCGGATCACAACCCAATTCTAGTGCAATTGGGAGAATAAGAATGCCTGTCTCCTCCCTCCCATTCAGGCATATCGTGGGAGAGATTGTCTAAGGCACTTAGGGATCAAATAGGACCCGTCCCTCACACATGCACACCAGAAGATGTGGAATCTGCAGTGACTAGCCTCACCCAACAGATTAAGTCCGCTATAATGGTTGCAACCTTCCAGAAACCTGTTCCCAAGCCTGATCGTTTGCCTGAGGACATTATGGACCTGATCAGAGAGAAGAGCAGAGCTAGGAAGAGATTTCATAACACTCGCGCACCTCAGGAAAAGACGGTGCTTAACAGATTGAATGGAGCAGTAAGAGATGCACTTAAAACACATAGAAACCGGGTTTGGGATAAAAAGTTAGCCTCTATCTCACCTATTGATCACTCTATGTGGGGCCTACTGAGAAACACCAAAAATAAAAACAGATCCCTCTCCCCCTATACTCTCAAACCAGGGCCTAGTCCACACAGATGCAGATAAGGCAAAAGTCATACTTAAAAATCTTGAGGCTCAGTGCAAACCTTCTTATAACAACGTTGATTTCAATCATCTGTACAAAATCCACAGACAGGTTAGGCATGCACTAAACCTCCCAGATACCAGTGCTAACCACATTGCACCCACATCCCCTGTTGAATTATATGATATTATTAAAAAACTTAAGAACAATAAAGCTCCTGGACCAGACAGCATCTCAAACAGGGTGATCAAGCTGCTGCCTCGAAAAGCTATAGTGCACTTGTCCAGTATAATAAATGCAATCTTAAGACTTCACTATTTCCCTTCCACCTAGAAACTGGCTGATGTGATTCCTATACATAAGCCAGGCAAAGACCCACACTTACCGCAGAATTATCGTCCAATCAGTCTCATCTCCAATCTGGGTAAAGTTGCAGAGACGGTCATCCTCTCACGACTCCAAACCTCAGTAAATGACCTAAACATCCTCCCTAAAGAACAGTTTGGTTTTCGACAACACCATAGTACTACCCAGCAAATCCACAGAATTGTGGAATATATCACCACCAGCTACAACTAGCGCCAGTGCACAGGAGCTGTATTCCTAGCCCTGTCCAAAGCATTTGACAAAATCTGGCATTTTGGACTCCTGCACAAACTTATCTCAGCCGGTATCTCACTAAAAATGGTTCATCTAATCCATTCATATATTCAGAATAGATCAATGCAAGTTAAAATTAACGGTTCTACATCGTTCCAGCGCCATATCTTTGCTGGAGTGCCGCAGGGATCTCTACTGGCTCCATTGCTGTTTTCTGTATACATGTCAGACATCCCACACAATCCGATGACTTCCATTTTAGCCCTGTACGCGGACGATACGGCAATACTAATCAGATATCTCCGACCCCACTTCGTTACCAGAAAGCTTCAAGAAAACCTTCTAAATCTGGAAGGTTGGTTCTCCAAGTGGAGATTGGAAGTCAACCCCATGAAAAGCTCAGCGGTTCTTTTCTCAAAAAGGCCAATGTCTCCTGCAGGAGATGTGTTACTATTCAATACTAAAATTCCTTGGCAGAAAGAAACAAATTACCTGGGTGTGATTCTCGACAAAAAGCTATCTTTCAACCAACATATCAAGTCTGCATGTGCAAAAGCATCTAAAGCCATAGCTCAGATCTACCCGCTAATTAATAGAAATAGCAAACTCAGCAACAGAATCAAATTGCAACTATACCAGATGATGATTCGTCCTATAATCACCTATGCTTCTCCGGCTTGCAGCCACACCTCTAATACTAACATTATCAAAATAGAGTGAGTGCAGAACAAGTGCTTGAGAACGATTCTGAACGCCCCGTGGTATGTTAGAAACAGCCAAATCCACAGAGACACAAATATTCCCTATATTCTCTCTTATCTACAATCCTTAGCTTCCAAGTTTTTTCTAAAGACGTCCACACATCCCAACGATTTGGTTCAACAAGCTGCAGCATACGAGCCAACATATTCAGGGCGAGCAAACTGCTCGTAAATTTTACCCTCACTGTAACTACAACAGATAGTGGGGAATATGAAAAGCATTTTGCTTCACCCTTAAAGAATAAATGTCAATTGTCAAGTGTCAACCGCTATCGGTCATAGGATATTGTTTGTTTGTCGTTACGATCGGACGTATTCCTTTAGACTCTGCCTAGTTGAATTTTATATAACGTTTTTCGGGAAGCTTGCATTGCACTGGAACTAACACAGTTCATGACCTACTATCTCCCCTTCTGTATGAAATATCCAGAGGTCTAATGGCCGGCAGGCCCCAACCGCAATGAGGACCAGTGGTGGTTGAATGGCATTTTAGGGAGGTAGGTCGCTGTACTGTGTCCAAGTAAGTTCCCGAAACTCCTTTTTCCTTGTGTTTAGGATAGTCACCTATAACAAACTAACTTTTTGCTGGTAGACGCTTACTCTAAGTTGTCTACGGGATTAGCTAGTAGACTTTCAGTCTACAGGATTAATCGGGAAACCCGAAAACCGCTGTTATTGACTCCCCATACGATGAGCTCGATTTTAAGCAGCTATTGGCAGTCTTCAAACATGTAGGAGGTCTGCTGCAAAGGAAATGGCCAGGAAAGGTGGCAGTTCACCAAATAGAAGAGGTTGAATCAGAGGACTGCCAATCCCCTGACCCTCTCCCCAGCACTTCTCAAGATAACACCAGAGAGATTATGTCGCCGGTTAACGACCAGCCCCTAGTAGACTCACATAACTCTATCAGGTCGTCAGCAAAAAGAAGCGTAAGACGGATTCACCAGCTACAGATCCTGAAATAATTCATCAACCCTTGGAAAGAAAAACTCCAATGGACTTAACAGCACAATCTGATGAAAGAATAGAGACCAACTCCAGGGTAATTTTAAGAACAAAAGAAAAATGGTCTCTAATTACAGTGACGATGAAGAATGCAAACATCAAATTTACATCAGCCAAGAGTATAGATGAAGGAATCCGGATTTAACCAGAAGGAATTTCGAACTACCGCCAGCTCACCAGACTTATGGATAAACGGAAAGTCCCATACCATACATTTCAGCCTAAAAGCGAAAAAAATTTAAAAGTAGTAATTAGAGGACTGGCTGAGACCATACCAGCTGAAGAAATAGCTACTGACCTCAGATCACAAGTCCTTGAACTGATTAAGATATCGCGCACGTACCGAGCAGACAAGCACCCCATGCCTCTGGTCTTGGTCGAGATCAATAAAGACCATAGAGAAATTTACGACCTTAAAATAGTTTGCAGCTTAGTGGTCAAGACCGAACCTCTCGGAAGGAAGGCTACAGCTGGTCAATGCCATCGCTGCCAAAAATATGGGCATGCACAAAAGCTATGTAAAGCTGATTACAAGTGCGGTGACAACCATCCCTCGCGCACTTGCGTCAAACCATGAACCACGGCCGCTAAGTGTGCGAACTGTGGTGGCCCACACCCAGCAAACTACAAGGGATGTTCACTCCACCCATTCAACCTGCAGAAGGCTAGAGAGGCACTATCCCTGCCCAATCAGAGAGAACTACACCAGAAATCAGAATGCGGGCTGTTACTCCCGAGAAATCATTTGCATCTGCGGTCTCTACCAATAACAAACCGGCATCCTGCAACCAAACCTCCGCAGCAACCCTAGCTGCTACTCTGGGAAAAATGTTAACAATCTTTAGCAAAACAAATACAGACCAGGCTGACACAAACATATTTCTCAAAAATACCCAAGTCATATTCTCATTGATTAATGGATAATTGGCCATTACAATAATTTCTATACAGGTTGCATTCTGGAATGCTAATGGACTCAGCAACAACAATCTAGAACTTCAACAATTTGTTACCCACTACAAAATTGATATCATGTTAGTTAATGTGACCCATTTGCAGCCATGTGATAATCCCAAGCTAAGAAATTACTCGCTAATCAGAAACGATAGACCTAATGCCAAAGGTGGAGGTACTGCAATCTTTATCAAGAAAAACATCCGTTATAATGAGATAAAAAAGATTCCTACAACTAATCTAGAAAAACTGGCATAGAAATTTACACCATTAATGCAGGTAACTTAAAAATATATTCTGTTTATAACCCTCCAGGCAGAACTCTGCTATCCTTTGATCTTTCTCAGCTGCTTGACACTACGGAAGCAACAACAGTAGCCAGAGATCTAAACTCGAAACATCCCTTATGGAATACCAGGTGTACCAATTACAACGGAAAAATCCTTTCAAATTTTGCTAAGCTGAGAAATATTATCATCGCAGGCCCGGTTGAACCAACACACTATGGAACACATGACAGGCCCGATGTATTAGATACAGCCATATTCAAAAACACATCTCATCAATTCCAGCTGCAAGTAGTTAATGACCTCAGTTCGGACCACAACCCAGTACTTCTAAAAGTACTGGGAGAAGATCCGGAACTTATTCCCAGTCAGTCATTTACTAATTTCACAAAATTCAAGCTACAATCAACACTATCATGGATTCAGTGCCAAATATTTCCACTTGTGAAGAAATTGACGCAGCAGTCAACAACCTGGAAAGAAAAATTCAAACTAGCTTAACTGCAGCCTCTTCTATCTCCACTCCAGCTCAAGTAAATCTACTTCCAGAAGAAATTCTTGCTCTAATCAAAAACAAAAATAAAATCAGACGTAGCTTTCATAACATGCTATCTCCTCAAGATCGCCAAGAGCTGAACAGAGCATCAAACTTACTTCGCTATGCACTAAAAGATCACAGAAATATAAAATGGGAAAGAAAACTTTGTTCACTGAAAACTGAAGGTAAATCCTTGTGGAAGTTTGAAAATGGCTATCCGTACGGACCGTTCCAATATCCACTCCATTCACGGAGAAAGAGGTATAGGCTATAGGGACGATGAAAAGGCAGAAGCCCTTGCAGAAGCTCTTCAACTTCAGCGCATGCCTAATTATGCGCATGCAGATTTGATCTTCGTAGAGAAAATTCACCATCGAGTCTGTACTGCGCTCCAGGCAGCCTAACAACTGTAAAAATATCTGTCCCACCTCAACTAAAGAAGTCTACTCAATCATTAGGAAGCTCAACAACAACAAAAAAGCCCCTGGTCCAGATGAAATTAACAACAAAACAATCAAGGCCCTCCCGCACAAAGCTGTTATGCACTTGGTAGCAATCATAAATGCAATGCTCAGACTAAACTATTTCCCAACCCGATGGAAACAAGCAGATATAGTCCTCATTCATAAGCCAGGAAAAGCGCCTCAGTTGCCACAAAGTTACAGACCCATCAGTCTCCTTTCATGCTTGGGAAAGACTGCAGAAAAAGTCGTCCTCCATCGACTTCAGGATGTGGTGAACAATAACAACACAATACCGAAGGAACAGTTTGGGTTTAGAACCGGACACAGCACTACACATGAAGTTCACAGACTGGTCGAATTTATCACTACTGGATTCAATTGGCGACAATATACAGGTGCTGTTTTTCTGGATGTAACAAAGGCCTTTGATAAGGTTTAGCACAAAGGCCTTATCTATAAATTATTTATGGCCAAAGTTCCCTCTACCTTATCAAATTTATCGACTCCTTTCTAAAAAACCGGAAATTTCAGGTCCAGTTTAAAGGACTCAAATCCTCTTTGAAAAGAATCACTGCAGGTGTTCCTCAAGTTTCGTTGCTCTCTCCGCTGCTTTTTAACATCTTCGTTGCTGACGCCCCTAACACGACATCAACCACCACAGCATGCTATGCGGATGACATGGCAATTTTGAGTAGATCTCTCAGGCCGAACTTAGCTACACAGCGCTTGCAGACCGCAGCAACAAACCTGGATAAATGGCTCAGAAAATGGAGAATAGCTGTAAATGCCAACAAAAGTACCGCCATTCTCTTCACAAGATGGAAGGCATCCCACTACGGAGTAGTCAATCTTTTCAACACAGCTATTCCATGGAAATCCAGCACCAAATATTTAGGTATTCATCTAGACAACCGCCTCAACTTTAACTCTTATATCTCTCATGCCTGCAACAAAGTAAACTCAGCAATTGCTCAACTCTACCCTCTACTCAACCGTAGAAGCAAAGTCAGCCCAGAAAACAAATTAAGAATATACAAAGCAATCATCAAACCCATACTGACTTATGGTTCGCCAGCGTGAAGCCACACCTCTCCAAGCAACATCAATAGATTACATATAATCCAAACTAAATGCCTCCGGATGATCTTCGATGCCCCGTGGTTTATAAGGAACACCATCCTCCATCAAGACAGCAACCCGCCAGACATACCCACGTTTCTCCTCCAGATAGCAACCAAGTACTTTACTCAGGCATCACTCCATCCCAACCTACTCATTCGTGAATCATCAGATTACGATGAGAAAGAGAGATGGAAACATAAACGTCCAAAGGCGACCCTGATCACAGATTGAAATCTTTCAACACAACCCTAATTAGGGCGAGCCAAGTGCTCAAAACTCTCTTCCTTTAAACCGGGAATCATTCATAGAGATTAAGGGATCAGAGTCCACGGGACTAATATCCATCAAACCACATCAGTTAACAGTTAACAAACGCTCTCTAGTCTCTTGCTTCCTGCATTTTTCCTGTGTGCCAGTGAGAAAGCCGTGAAGGCTGAGGATGCTTGCCGCCGGTTTCCAGCAACCCTCCACATTGCAGTGGGTTCCGTCACGTACAAGTCTTCCAACTGTACAACAAGAAACCAGCAGACAGGGCCATTGGTGAGTTACCGCCAATGTAACTACTTCGAAGGATTCAACATTTCGAAGGATTAACAAAGAAAGACAGCGGAAACGACAAGGATGTCTTGCCATATCCGAGGAAAGGTCAGCCATAAAACCAAGGGACAACTTCGCTAAGGAGACTAACCGGTAAGGCAAATATTTCTTACCCAATATGCATAAAAAGTGCTGTATAAACCAGAGTGAACAAAGAGAAAGGGGAAAACCTTAGGCATAGCCCTGCTTCACCCGACTGGAAGATCCTTTTGAACTAAACGTCTAGATGGGACTTTCCTGCTGTGACTTATATAGGGTGTCCCAAAATTCACGCAAGAAGTAATTTTGATAGAAAACACAGGTTTTTAATTAAAAATTGTAATTTCTTATTGATTCATAAAGCATACAGTATAAGGTTATGCATGGAATAGCATATCGGATAAATGGCCTCCACGGCTTTGCTGGCACATATGCACTCTTTTGTCGAAATTTCATGGCCGTTTTGCATAAATGTGGCTGAATTTCGTTGATACGGTGCTCAATTTCCTCCTTCAAGGCGAGGGTGGTCGTCGGCTTGTTGGCATAAACCTTAGACTTCAAAAAACTCCAAAGAAAAAAGTCCAACGGCGTTAAGTCACATGATCTGGGCGGCCAATTCTGATCACCAAAACAAGATATTACACGACCAGGAAATGGCTCATGCAGTAATTGAATTGTTTCTCGGGCTGTATGGAATGTGGCACCGTATTGTTGAAACCACATGTCGTCCACATCCATATCTTTCAATTTAGGCACAAAAAACTGGATATCATGTCGCGATAGCGAGCACCATTAACTGTTATTGCCTTACCAGCCGCATTTTCGAAGAAGAATGGACCGATGATGCCTCCAGCCCAAAATCCGCACCAAACAGTGACACGTTGTGAACGCATTTGTTTCTCAACAATCACTCGTGGATTTTCTGAACCCCAAATGCGACAATTTTGTCGATTAACGAAGCCATCAAGATGAACATGAGCCTCATCGCTGAAGATGATTTTGTTCGAAAAATAAGCACTCACTTGTTCTTGTTCCATAATCCATTCAACAAACTCTCTTCGCTGTGTGTGGTCAGAAGGGTTCAGTTCTTGAGTCAATTGAACTTAGTAAGCATAAAGATGCAAATCTTTCGTGAGAATACGCTGTAAAGAGCTTCTCGAAATACCCAATTCAAGACCGCGGTGCCGAATTGATGTTCCTAGACTCTCAGCAACACTCTCACGAACTGCTTCGATGTTTTCTGTTGAATGACTTGTTGAAGGACGGCCAGAGTGTATAAGATCACTAATTGATCCAGTTTTCTTGAATTTTTTAATTAATCTTTTCACAGTTGATGAAGTTAAATCACTATTCCGACCATATTTTGTACGAAAATTGCGAACTGTAGCTGCCAAACCTTCATTATTTTTAAAATATTGCTCAACAATGAAAATGCGTTGTTCTTTCGTGTAGCGCTCCATTTTTAATAACCCTGAACTGTCAGCTGTCACGCTGTCTTTTTTTTCTCGTTGGCAACACTTTACCGCACAAATGGCACTAAATTTAAATCTTGCGTGAATTTTTGGACACCCGGTAGAAATGTGTATGTGTGAACTTTTGATGGAACAGTTCAAGAAATGAACTGTTAAATGAAATGCATTGATTGAAGGTACTGCTTTGTACATTGAACCTGTGAATTGCATAAATCTTTTAGCAAGGAGATTAACTCTCATAAGATTTGTAATTAATTAGACTAAGCGAAAATATCATGTATAATTTTGAATAATTTAGTATTGCCAGAACTAACACGATAACAGGAGCATCATTCAATCTTTGGGCAAACCATTGAGATAACGTTGATTAAATAATGCTTCTGAGTTAGGATTGCATAACCCTGTATTTTAAGAAGTACATAAGAAAGATTGAATGAACTCATTGCATGTGTGCAGGAATGTATCTCTTGTATATTATTACCATTCCCTTATTTTTCATGTATATTATAATTAGTAGTATTAAAGTGCATTGTTTTAGACCAAAGTTTGTGTGTTCTGTTAACTGAGAATGACCTACCACTTGTTAAAATTTCGAACCTGTATAAGTGAAGGGTGGAACATTTGTGTAAGTAAGGGGTGGGGGGAAGCCGCGACTGCATATTACGTCTTCCCGTTACTAAGTTTTTATTGTAGAGATAGTCATTAAAGCAGACCTAAGAATCAGGAAATAGTCGCCGGCTGGCGCAGTCGTTTAAAACTAAATAAATTTGCCGGAACTAACTCCTGATACAAGTAAGAGATAACTAGCTAGATAGAGATAAAGGATAAAATATAAAGAGGGAGATAATAATACAAAAAAAGGACCAAGAAAGAGAAACATAAAGACATAACACTACATAAAATGCCGCCCTATCGATGTTGTTGCCCTAGTAAGGTGCACCCTCCAGTTGGCGTGGCCCTATTCAAAATATTGAAAGACTGCCAATAGTCTTTAATAGTTATGAAGTGCCCAAGACTCTTACCATTTCCATAAATGTTATAAGGAGATAATAGGCTTTGAAGATTGATATAATCCCCTGATCCATCGGTAGTAAAAGCGATGTTGTGTTTGAGGGTATGTAAACAACCTTGACATCCAATGGTGTTCTTACTTCAGCATGTTTTGAGGATGTCCAGGGGCATTATCCAATAGAAGCAATGCCTTGGCTGGCAAATCATTTTCTTTACAGAAGCGAAGCACGGTAGAACAAAAAAAACTTTGTGTCCAATCTATAAAAACGTCTTGTGTAACCCAATTTTCTTGTTCCATTTCCAATAGACTGGCAGCATGGCTTTTAGACCCTTGAAGGTGCGTGGTGTCTATGAATGGTACACCAACATTGGTTTAAGCTTCAAAGTTCCGGAGACATTTGCGCCCACAAAAGTATAAGTCTATCTTTTGCAGCTTTAAAACCTGGAGCGGAACGTTCTTCACAGGAAATGAAGGTGCGTGATGGCAATTTTTTCAAGTAGAGTGCAGTCTCATCAACATTGAAAATGAGATCAGGATGATAACTTCCTTGTTCTACACAGTCTTGAAATTCTTTAGGAAAAGCAGCCGCTGCCACAACATCTGCACTTGCCACCTCACCACATAATTTGATACTGTGGCACTTACTTTCAGACTTAAATCTCATGAACCAACCTTTGCTTTCTAAAAAGGTTCCATATACCACTACTTATCAGATAATGAGATTTATCTGTTGAACGAAAAGGCAATTTTCAAAAATCCAGAGGAACAAAAGACCAGATCCTTATTAATAAATTGATTCTCGGAAATTCAAAAAAGACGAAAAACTAACTTAAACTTAAAGCGCCTCCGTAGCGAAATTGGAAGAACGACGGTACATTGCGCCCTTCGATTGGAATTGGCATAAGTTCGATTCTCGTCGCGACGGGAGGAATCTTTATCTGGACGATTTTCAATCGAAGGTGAGTTAGCCGGTCTCATACGAAGGTAGCAGGGTTTTTCTCCCGGAAACTTGGGCTTTTCATCCTGCATACAGACAAATCGGCCCTTCAGAACACATGCAATTTACAGACATAGAATACCAGTTGTGAGCGGTAGATGGCGTTGATGGAGACGACTCGTAGTAGAGTTAGGTGTAGTGATTGTGATAGTTGTAGGTGTCCTCCTGCGATGAGTCTTTAGACTCCTTGGAGGTGTCAGGAATAATAATAATAATAACATGGCATGGATAGACTATAAAAAAAGCATTCGATTCCCTCCCAAACTTCTGGATCCTAAAATCATTACAAATATCTGGAATTATCAAAAACATATGTTCCTTTCTGGCTGCTGCTATGAAATCATGGAAAACAACTTTAATAGTGAATAATGAACGATTCAGAGATATCAGCATTAAACGTGGAATTTTCCAAGGTGATTCCTTGCCACCATTGCTCTTCAACATTTCTTTGATAACTTTATCTATGATTCTGAACAGAACAAAACTTGGATATGAAATTCCAAAATGTAATATTAAAATTTCGCATCTAATGTATATCGATGACTTGAAGTTTTATGGAAATTCGGCCCAGCAAATAGACTCTTTACTGAATGCAGTTCATATTTTTAGTCAGGACATCAAAATGGAATTTGGTTTAGATAAATGCGCAATTTTATCTATTAAAGGAGAAAAAATTAATGACACTAGCAATATTAATTTTGATGAAGAGAAATATTTGAAAGCAATTTCAGCTGACGAACACTATAATTACCTAGGAATATTAGAAGCCAGTGACATTTTCCACTCGAAAGTTAAACAATAGGCAGCAACAGAATACACCAAAAGAGTTAGAAATATTCTGAAAATGTGTTTAAATCGAGTAAACACAATTAGAGCAATGAATTCTTGGGCTATACCAGTGATGCGATACACAGCTGGCATAATAGATTAGACAAAAGAAGACCTGGACAAATTGGACCGCAAAACTAGAAAGCTAACGACTATACATCATGCATTACGTCCGCGAAGTGATGTTGACCTGTTGTACATACCAAGGAGAATAGGTGGGCGGGGTCTGCTGCTAGTGAGACAGACTGTGGAAGAAAAAGAAAGTAGCTTAAAAACTTACTTCGACAATAGCTCTGAGCAAATGCTTCAAGCAGTCACACAAGAGGATCTTCTGAAAGCAACAGGAAGCAAATGTGATTACAAAAAGTAACAGCAAAATAACCGATATGTGCGCTGGAAAAATAAACCTTTGCATGACCAATTTTTTACAGATACTGAGGAAAAACCTGACGTGAATAAGACGTCGCAATGGCTACAATATGGATATGTTAAAAAGAAACAGAAGGATTTATTCTAGCAGCTCAAGAACAGGCATTACAATCTAATGCAATGAAAGCAAAATATTTGAACATCAATAATAATAGCCAATGCAGATTAAGCGATCAGAAAGATGAGACTGTAGAACATCTAATTAGTGTCTGCAGCACGATAGCTCAAACTGACTATAAATACCGTCATGATGAAGTGGCCAAAATAATTCATTGGCATGTATGCAAAAAATATGGCTTTCCTACATCTGATAACTGGTGGCAGCATAAAATAGAGACAGCATTAGAAAACGAAACAGCAAAAATTCTCTGGGATTTTCGAATACAAACTGATCGGTATTTGGAATACAATAGACCTGATATCACAATTATCGAACATCGACAGGTTTGGATTATCGATATCGCAGTACCAAGTAATAACAACAAAGAACTGGAAAAAATTACTAAATATCGAGATTTGGCAGGCAGTGGCTTAAACACACTAAAGTTATCTGTGCACTAGGCGCAATTTCAAATACGCTATCAACTATTTACAGCAATTAAAGATTAATGAAGTGACCCCAAATGACCTACAAAAAACAGCATTGCTTGGAACAGTCCATATTTTACGACGCTACCTGACAAATCATTCTTAGATTCTTGGGCAGAATCTGAATTGTTCTGTATCACCAGTCAAATTGTTGTTTAAATCTTGTTTTGACTGTGTATCAATTATAACAATAATAAAATAGTCTAAATGTACTTTGGAACAAAGATGTTCCTACATTTCATTTCTTGAAATGAAACACCTAATATGCATTTCAAGACAGTTACGGGATTTCAAAACTATTTCGAGCTTTGAAATAGTCTTGATGTTTTGTTTCTCACTTCGGTTTTCTCCAAAATAAAAAAAAATAAAATAAAATAATTATTATCAAGTAACATTTACAAATATCGGCTAGGTTAATGACTCATCACTGATCACCAGCATGATAATTGTCACGTCCATTCAAGAAGTAATTTACTTTCTCTCTCACCAGGGACAGAAATAATTGATTGATAATCTCAAAGTTAGATAGGGTAAACGGCGCCTCCTACTCCCTATACGGGAACAAATAGGCGTTAGCTGATTTTTTTTTTTTTTGAATATTTTTAAAGAAGCTCAATTGATTGGCAGAAAGCCCTAAAAGTACATTTCATTTAGAGGTAATGGAGAATCTCAAGAATCAATACTTTCAACCCCTCTCTTTATATAAGTGAACTCTTTCACTTTCTCCAGCAGCTTTACTTATAGAGTGTAAAATTATAATTTAGTTATTGACAAGCAGAATACATCAATCACTGATTTTGGGCACCGCTTTATAGTTTATACGAAGCTGAACAGTCAACTGTTACTTGATTTTTAACACCATGAAGAAAAGGATATATATCCCAATTTTATGGATCAGTCAAACCAACTAATCCAGTCATCTCGATCGAAAAACATAATGAACATAAATATGTGTGGACATTTATATAAAGTGAACTTACTTATATGTGAACACTTTCATATAACATAAACGTATAGACATGAACTTATGAAAAATAAATAAATAAATCCGCTATTATTATTATTATTATTATTGCCAGAGACCTCCAGTTGATTAGTGACTAATGAGGAAGGCCACACATCACCTACAGTGGCTGTCATAATTTTCTTTGAATTATTTCGCAACCTATGCACTCATAATCTTTAAAGTCTGGACAACCCAACGACGTATACGCTAGGAGACTAAAATGTAGCTCTCATCCCTTTTCTTGACTACATTAATTTTCAATTTCCATGCATGTTCTCTGATCCTAAATGATAAGGCATCCATGGAAATTGAGAATAAATTTTCAATAAAGCTAAAACCTTTTATAGAACATTCATTTTTAATTAATTTTTCATTTTCATTTTTGATTCAGTTCAATTCATAAAATTTAAAATTCCAGTTACTGGAATTCCAATTACTCGTCGAAAATCCAGTTGCCTGTCACACTTCTGAAAGGGTCATACTCAGGGCCGTACTTACACATTTCCCGAGGTAGCTGGGCCCAAGGCTCTAGAGTGCTCCCCCTCATTGTTTTTTCCCTTAAATTGGCCCTAGCCTCGTGCGCCTGTGCATAACTATGGGCATGGTCATACGGGGTATCCTATATGGCCATTACAGAAGCGTGAAAGTCTAATTCCTACACTTTCTCCTGTTTAGTACACAAATGAATTCTCAATCTGTCCTTATAATCTGCATGAGACAGTCCCAATATCATTTCAACAGAATCCTTAGTAACCTCCCCATTGTATGTGGATCTCCAAGGAAACGAGAACACCAGAACTGAGCACAGTAGTGCAAGTGAGATCGTTAAACGCTGTTTAAAGAGGTAAAATTACTTTTTATCCCAGTGAGTTGATCTTTCAGCATTGCAGTTATCCACTGAGCTATTTGCAACGAAGACGATAATTGTTGTGCTTTCAGTTGTGTTTTCTGGCATAAATGTGCATAACATTACTAACATTATTATGAACAATGTAATTTAGTAACATTGAATGTCATTCAATTTTACTAATAACATTCAATGCAATTTACTAACATTGAACAGATAGCGATTTTCACATGACCACGAGTCTAGCCTATTATATCATTAGGAAAGTGTTGTATGTCAGATGCATTCCTGATTACTTTCAAATGTTGCATCATCAGCAGTCAAATTCTTCCCCCTCGTTTTTGATATACAGACAAAATGAGAAAAAGCACTAATCTCTTAGGTGCATCAATGGTCAACATAAATTTTTCACATATGCCCGACATACATGCATTTGATATGTGTTATTCAAGCCAATAGTTTATAATCCAGTAGCATGTCATGAAATTTGAGTAATAGCCTTCCATGCCACATCTTATTAAAAGCTTTAGAAAAATCCAAAGGTATCATGGTATATTAATTACTTTGTCCAACTGAACTCGTATATATATTAAATCCGCTAAGGCCTTTAATCCCTAGTAGGCGGAGCGTTTTAGTTCTTTTTAATTTTTGCAGACTGATGTGTCAGGGCAATCTCCAACAGATAGGTGAACCATCACTATCATTAATTATAAACAGTATGCAATGCAGAGCTAAGCAAACTTCCCCATCTGTCGGTGCATAAACTTAGCACATCATATTATCATCTGAAATAGTGTGGTTTCCACGGTCGATTGTCTTAAGTTTACGAAGCAATGAACCCCAATTTCCTGGAGCAATAACCCACTTACTCGTTCCAGAGTTCATCTTGTTCGGGAACAGCTCGAAGAAAGGATTAGAAAAAGTTCCTCTAATTGGCGACTAGATTCGACCATAAAACAGTTTTCTTAGGGCGAACTAGCGCAATCGACACAAAAGGTGTGAGGTCCGATGATTAATAAACCCTCGACACCGCAAGGTAAAAAGAGGGAAAGGAAGATGAGATGAGATGAGATGTCTTTTACCACACTCATACCATGTGAACACTATAAATGATAGAAGAGCTGATTCTCTATAATGGGATTTGTTATCATCTGATTGCGGAATACAGGCTCTTTGAGTATTTCAGGAAGTGAGATTGCTTTTACTGTGTGTTGTTGGTCTAGGCCAGTGCTTGACAAACTTATGGATGTAACGGTCCCTTTGGAAAAATAAAATATTTTACGGTTCCCATCGAAAAAAGAAATTCGTAATACAGACATATATCATTATAATATTTATTGTATTTATATTATTTTCATTATTTCACGGTCCCTCAACAAAACTAATGGCCACCAGTTTGGGAAGCGCTGGTTGGAAGATATTTGTGGAGTGAACATTGGTTTCCTACAGCATTGCTATTTCCCACGCTTTAGAACCGACCGGTTATATGGTTAAGTATGTAATATTTATTGGATTACTTATTATATTCTGGTTTATTTATTGCAAAATTAAGCATTGGTCGAGACTTATGGACAGCTACGCTGTCGTTGGAATTCTAGGTCATTGTTTAAATAGTAGACTCTTTTCCTGACACTCATGGTTTTTTCAAGCTTTTTTCTTACACAGAAGGTTTCTCAGCTCTTATAGCTGACTTAGACCACCGATGTTTTTGGTCAAGGTGTATGCTATGAGCAGCTTTTCTGTCGAGTCGTGAACTCTCTCCAGAAAATGATGAAACTGATTACAGCGCCCTTTTGTTAACATGCAGAGTTTGGATAAATACATATATTAGGATTTGTGGAATTTTGTTTGGTTTTAAAGGATATTCTGTGACAACCTGTGCCACATATCTGCCTCTGAATTTATTCTTCTTGTCTAGTACGAATGCAATATATCTATCCAATTTCAATTTGCGTCGATCTGAATAGGGGATAGCAACATGCCGGCTATATTCAATGACATCAGGGTGTGGTCATATTTTCATGAGGTGGCTTTTCAGCCAAGATAGAGTTGTGTCAGGTAATATTAATTAGGTGGAATGTTTATCGGAAATTTTCGTGGCAATTTGAAGTCTTGTCAGTTTCACATAATAAATTATAACTTCAATTTTACTTGGCGTTATTATGATTTCGCTTTCGAGTTTTATTTGCAGAATTCTTAGCATCGTCCTGTGGACATGCTGGGTTAGATTGTCTCCAATGGGTTTGAATATAGTCACTTATATGTCGAAAATTGAATCTAATCTCCAGTTGTAAAGTCGATGCAATGTGTATTTATGACCAGGGTGGCTGTCTTTGAGCAATATGAAAGGAAAAATTTTTTAGTGTGTCATTAAGTTTTTGGCCTGTCTTATTGCGCACAATCATTCAGTAGGTTGGTATGGTAGATATTAGTGCATTAATCATAGTAAGAATTGCGAAAGCAAAGTCCTCTGATTGATTTTTCTTTTTCCAGAATATATTTAAGAATTGTTAAATAGCGTATAATTGGTGGAGTCTTCAGCAACACCTTATTTCTGAAGAAGATATCCTGGTTTTGACGAGAGACTAATACCTGATTACCATTGTTGGGTTTCTTCCGAGATACTCTCTTAGTTTTCATTCACAGAACGCATAAACAAAATAAATTTCAGTACGTAGTTATTTATAGAATGTAATATAAGAAAGTATAAATAGTATGAGAAAAGAGAAAAAATGTACAATTTGACGGTTTAACCTTCAGTAGGAAATTATCATGAATCAATCATCAGTTACCACAAAGGACGGAGAGTAATTCAGATAATATTTTGATTATATATCTTCGAAAAGATATTTTGTCTTTGTCTGAATTGTCATTAAGCTTAGCTGAACGCACTTTAGATCTGGTGTTCCATCCACATGTTAACGATTTATCCATCAAAACAGCAGAGTCTTTCACGTTCTTTATAGGAGAAGCATCCTTTCGAATTGTATTCATTGTTGATGGTACTTCAACGTACCATCAACAGTGAATTCTACTTTAGGCATATGTAGCTCTGTGGAAGTATATTTGCACCCACAATAATAAACTGCCGCAAGAAAGACGTACATTCAATTCTAGTCGCTAGCTAGCGGAACTCAGCTAGCGTTAGAGCCTACGAGATGGCAACACTTCCCTGCCGTCTCTTCACCGGATGCCACTTAAAATTATGATGATCTCGTGCCAGCTATCTTTGATTGGCTATACCTGGAGATTGAACTGTCCTCTCACTTTACTAAAGCTAGAAAGGGTGAAAACGGTCTTGTCTTCTCCCTATAAGGGGAAATTAAAAGCCGTTATTGGATTTTTTTGTGGATTTGTCTTTATCTCAGCGTACTCAAACACTAAAAATTATGAAATTCTATCAATACAAATACACTGGAAGTCCGTGTTCAATAGTAAGGAAGGGCATTTTTATAACTCGATTTTTTCCCCCATAGTTCTTTCAGGGTAACTCCGTAATCCTTATATATGTGGAATTTGTTTAAGTCAGGGACTGCCTGTAAATATGAAAGAAAAAAAGTTTTTACTTTTTTTATATTCGAAGTTTTCTCAAAACACAAACTGAATAATTCAAATTTATTTTTTAACGATTTTCTAAATTACTTTTATTCGTGGAAACTGTCCAAGAGAGTGGTGAATAAATGCTTGAGGGGAATATATTATATATTTACAGCGTCTCCGTAGCGGAATTGGAAGAACAACGGAACATTGCGCCCTTCGATTGGAAAAGATCTGGGTTCTATTCTTGTCCTGACGAGAGTATTTTTATATGCGCTTTTTCAATTGATAGCGAGTTAGTAATATGGTCTAACTCATACTGCTGTATGAGTTACGATGTTGTACGGGCGTAGCAGGGTTTTTCTCCAAGGTAGTGCTCTCCCACTATGGCTCATTGGATTTGGGCCACAATAATAATAAAAAAAAAAAAATAAATAAAAATCAGCTAACGCCTTTTTATTCCCGTATACGGGGAGCAGGCGAGGCCATTTAGCGCTATCTAACTTTTGGAGACTGAGTGGGCAGTTCAATCTCCACTGGTACCAATCAGAGATAGATGGCCCAAGGCTATCACTAATTAAGCGGTACACAGTGAAGAGAGACGGCTCAAATGTGCCGCCATCTCGTAGTTCCTAACCCTAACACAATATATTTTTTTTAATCTCTGAAATAATGTGGGTTCTACGGTTGATTTTCTTGAGTTTACGGGACGAAAAACCCGCTTGCCTGTGCCAGAGATCGACTAACTCGGGAACCGGTCGAAAAAAGGGCTTAGAAAAATTTCCTCTAGTCGCCGACTAGACTCGAAACCAAGTCTTCCTTCGGGCAGCCAAGCGCCGTGGTGTGCAAACGCCACATCCACTGAGCTACACAGGCTCTTGGACACAATAATAATGATAATAAATTTCTTCATTCCACTGCTTGACGAATACCTCCCCATTCTTCGTTCATTTCGCCGATCTTGTACATCCTCCACAATAAATGTCCGTAACATCTTGTTATCTAATCGTTTCCATCTTGCCACTGGTTTGCTTGGTTTCTGATAACCAGTTCGTGTGTATCTGTTGTCAGAGATTCTCATCACGTGTTCTCTCTCTCTCTCTCTCTCTATACATATATATATATATATATAGATATATATATATATCAAGAAATTTTATATACTTGGTTTTAATCCTTTTTTCAAGTAAGCAAAACAAAGTTTTGCGCGTGAAATATATTCACCTCTGCGCTACTTGTATATAGAGGCTAATGACTTCATATCACTTGCCTCAGTATGTATCCCATAACGCAAAGTCCCCACCCCCTTTTCAGGCGTGGATATTGCAATGCATCATGGGAAGGGCCACTACCCAGATCGGTTTCGACCTTTATTGAAGTCTCTTCCGTGGGAGCCAGACCAGGAAGAGATACCAAGGTTGAAGTAATGCATAAGTTATGTATATCTCATATACAACTAGATTTTTATTAAGAAGGTCGAGCACCTTTTGTCTACTTATGTATGAGATATATATGACTTCTGCATTACTTCAACCTTGGTATCTCTCTGGGGTCTGGCTCTCACTGAAGAGACCTCAATAAAGGTCGAAACCGGTCTGGGTAGTGGCCTTCCCATTATGCATTGCATTATACACGCCTGAAAGGGGGAGAGGATGCTTTGCATTATGGGATACACACTAAGGCAAGTGATATGAAGTCATTAGCCTCTCTATACAAGTAGCTGAGACGTGAATATATTTCACGCGCAAAACTTTGTTTTGCTTACTTATAAAACCAAATACAGTATATAAAATTTCTTGGTATCTTTAATATATATTTCACCCAAGGTAAAAAACCTTCCACACACACACACACACACACACACACACACACACACACACACACACACACACACACACACACACACACACACACACACACACACACACACACACACACACACACACACACACACACACACACACACACACACACACACACAGTGGTTAAATTCTAAATGAATAAGCTCTGGAGCCCTTAAAGAAAGGATCATAAATGTGAGGCTATTGTTAGATTGTCGCAGCATTTTTTTAAAATTTTATTTATTTATTCTGATGGAGTTAAAGCCATCAGGCCTTTTTTTCCCATTCCACACACTAGACTGTACAGGAATGTACAGGAAAATGCACAAAAATATCTTAAACTTAGTTAACAGTTGCAGGAGGTCTACAATAGTTTCCACATGGCTTCCTTTGATTTGTCTGTCTCTGCATCAAGTCTCTTTTTACAATAAGCAAGGGCATTGTTTCTTCCTTGGGACATCATTTTACTTCTAATAATTGCTTCTGCACTTTTGTGAGATTTGGTGTCTCGTGTTCGTAAATTTTCTTCCTGAGTTGCTTTTGTTGGCATTGTTTAGACCCTTCCCCTTTTAATACGTATTTATCCACTCTGATGCTAAGTGAATACCCTGATGTGAAGAACTTGCGCCTAGGGTCTGTACCTCTGCACATGTTATACACCCCAAACTTCCGTCCTTACAAAATAACCAATTGTATTTACCTTTGAATGTTATCCATTGCTGGTTGAGTGTCCAGCAAGTCGGCAAATCTTTCTTTTCGTTCAACTTATTAATATTATCGCATCGCAACTGATGGCAATCATTTGTTTCTGTGGATTCGTTACAGACTTCTTTCTCTTCAGAAACTACAACAAACTGTCATTACAAACTTGTTTTGCATTATCACTGTCATCAGACCTATTTTTCCGTTCAAAAAAGGTACTAATGTACTTATCCATAGTTCAATAGTAGGCCTACATAAACAGAAATATTACACGATTTTCTTTGTGCTTCTCACAATCACGAACTCTGATAAACAACTGCTAATCTTCTGCTCTATTGTTGGTTACTGACTGTTTTCCGATAGTGCTGCCAACCAGAAAAGAAAAAATATCGAGGCTGTCAAAATTCCGCTATACTATGATGCAATGATGTTTGCTTGTCAATCGCTCCAAGATAACGCATTACAGGAAGCTCCAAACATCCCCGACCCTTTCATCACGCGTTCGTAATCAGGCGCAGTGGCGCTCCCAGGGGGGAAGGGTCCCCGCCCATCCCAAAATAAAAAGGAAAAAACATTAGAAAATTTTCCAAAAATCTTTTCCTAATTAAAATTAATTTTTTTATTTATGTTGTGTCGTGTCTTCTGTTTCTATACTACTCATCAATTAGAGGTCACATAAGGTGGGAATACCCTGTAGCTCTCGGGAATCACGGCCGCTCTGAAAGCAAGGCGAACGAGGTAGTACTAGGGCCGACCGAGCGCTACTTCGTTTGCCCGAGTCGGGCCAGAGGAGATCACGGGGTTCATGCATTGGTGATCACTGCAGATGCTCAGTCATAGGTCGTATGCAATGCGTAGTGTCTATTCTCAAATCGTCTACTCAACTCGACCCCCCAAGATTAAATCTTCAGTGCTCCTCCACAAGATTAAATCCTGGGTGCGCCACTGATCAGATATTGACTTTATATACACATTAAAAATTGTAAACAGCTGTGGAATAATAACACAATAATGTAGGCATAATTACCGTAAAGGGAGAAAAGTTACAAACAGAATATGTTCCTGGCCTGGTGCATGAAAAAGATCCGGGATCGGCCCTGGAGGATCCCGGCTGAACTTTGAACTTAATTGGTTGATGGACTGAGTCCTTGACTCTTTATCCCTTCATCTGGATTTTAGATTGTGGGTGATGAGATTACTGTGGGTAATTTACCCGCTCATTGTGAGCATTGAGGCTGTATCAGCTTTCTCTTGCGATGGAGGATTTCGGTTTTTTATGTTTGAAACGATCTGAGGGCTTATAGTCCACTGCCTGTCGAACTAGCTGATTTGGGTGATTATCTGTGACTGTGAAGAATTTCTCCGCAATGCCTGTCGTAGGTATTAATATCTGGAAGATTGGCTTCTTGATGTAACTGGATGTTTCTGATGAACCATGGGGCATTAAATGCCATTCTTAGGCATTTATTCTGTACTATCTGAAGCCTGATGATGTTCGTTTTAGTCGTGTGACCCCAAGTTGGAGAGGCATAAGTTAGTTGGGGTCTGATTACCGATTTGTAAAGGAGAATTTTGTTGCTTATACTTATGAAGCTGTTCCTATTCAAAAGTGGATATAGCTGTGCTATGGTCTGACTTGCCTTAGTGGCGACACTACCATATGTGACTTGAAGTTTAGACGTCTATCAAGATGAACGATATTTGGTAGAATTGTGCGAAGGGATGATTTTACCAAACATTTGTATGCTTGTATTCGGTTCTGCTTTACGTCTGGTGAAAAGTACTGCAGAGTTTTTGTTTGGATTAATTGCGATACGCCATTTGGTGTACCAATCCTCCAATTCATTGACTGCTTGATTGTGGCCAGGTGTGGACGGATGGATCTGACTATAATAATTGTATCATCGGCATATAGAGCGGTGATAGCTGGGGACAGTTTGGGGAGATCTGCCATGTATATGGAGAGGAGCAGGGGAGATAGTAGAGAGCCTTCAGGGACTCCGGCCGTAAATCTCCTCTCTGTGGATCTGATACCATTGGGTTTTATTTTAAATTTTCTGTTATTTAGATATGATTTGATAAGTGGAACTAGTGGTAATGGAATACCAACTTCGTGTAGTTTAAAAATTAGCCCCTGATGCTACACTCTATCAAATGCTTGAGTGATGTCCAGGAAAACTGCACCCGAGTGTCGTGCCATTCATACCCTTGGGTTATATATTCGATAACTGTAAATTTCTAGCGTTGTGGAGTGATATTTCCTAAAGCAGAATTGTTCATCTTGAATGACATAGTTGATATCTGTTGCCTCTTGAACCTGTGTGAGAATAGCATGTTCGGCTACCTTACCTATGCATGAAAGAAGGCTGATTGGTCTGTAATTTTCAGGAAACTATATTTTTTCTAGGTTTGGGAATTAGGAAAACGTCGGCAATTTTCCATCGCTCTGGGAAATAATTTAACCAGAGGATGCTATTAATAATGGCTACCAGATGCATAACCCCTTTGCTGGGAAGTAGCTTGAGCACCTTGTTTGTTATTCCACATGGATCTGGAGCCTTTTTGTTACTTAGTTTTCTTAAAATCTCATATGTTTCTCTTGGTAAAACGGATTTGTTATTGGATTGGAGTGAGGCATTTTGTGTTATTTCACGCACTTGGGTGTGAATTTTACTTACGAAATTTATATCTGTATTGATGTGATTGGAGCTGCTTGTTTTTTTTTTCTAAGCTGTCAGCAAATACTCCAGCTTTTTCCTCGTCGTTGTAGACAACATTAGATTCACCTTGTATTGGAGGAAATGTAAAACGCTTTGAACGGAGTGATTTCATCATTTTCCATATTGATTGATCCTCTGTGTTTAATTGGTGAATTCTGTTATTCCAGAGTTGGTTACGGTGGTCCTTTAGGGCATATCGAACCTGGTTTGTTGCTCTATTCACTGCTTGTTTATCCGCTGGGTCCATTATTCTCTGATATTGTCTTCTTAATCTGTTTTTCTCTTGGATAAGATGTTTTATATCATCTGGGAGTTTATTTGATGGTGTACATTTGGTTATATTAGTTACTTGTGTTATAGCTGTCAGCAGTTGATTTTCAAGAATCTTCACTGCTTTTTCTACAACTTCAGCAGATGTTATATGCGGTATTGGACCAAGGTTTTCCTGGAAGGCTGAGGGAAGTTGTTTCCAATTTATAAATGTGGTGGCGTTTTCCGTTAAATCTTGTATAGTGCCTAGTTGTAATATGATGGGGTTATGATCAGAACTTAAGTCATTGATTGCTTGTATCTGATAGCTGTTCGCTGTTTTTAATATAGTTATACTAGTACATCAGGACGTCCTGTTGTTCCGTAATGTGTGGGTTCAGTGGGTCCTATTACTGTTATATTTCTTGAAGTGGTGTAAGAGTTGAGTATTCCTCCGTTAATATTTCAGTTTCTGCTGTTCCAGACTGAATGTTTGGCATTAAAATCTCCAGCTATAATCACTGCTCTGCCTATATTTAGTATCACATCTAAGTCAGATTCAAGGAGTTCTTTATTTGGGGGGTTGTAGACTGCATATATCGTAATGCTGCTTGTGTTTTCCGTATGTATTTCTATTCCTGTAGTTTCCATGTGTTCTGTTTGGGGTTCGGCTATTGAATTACGTTTTATGTTTCTTTTTACAAAGATGGCAGTGCCTCCACCCCTAGCAAAGCATCTGTCTGTATGGTAAGTGCTATAACCGTTGATTCTGATTTTGTCACTTGGACGAAGATGTGATTCATTTATGAGGATGATGAATGCTTGTGTTTCTGCCGCAAACTCCTGCAGCTCCTGTAATTTGATAGATAAATTGTTTGCGTTCCATGAAACAATTTGTAACGATTTTGGTTTTCTTTTAGACTTATCCATTAAGAATTTCCATAAGGGGTGATTGTGTGTGCCTTAAAATGATATCCTTGGCTTCTTGATTTGGGTTGGGTTGTCGGACTTCAGCAAGCATTTCACCTAAGTGGCTTGTTATGTTCAGTAGGATAGGTTTGTTGGTTTGCTGTGACTGGTTTAGTTTTGTGTCTTTTTGGAAGGTTGCTCTTGTAACTTCAGCATACGATCTTCCATCCGTTGTGGAGACTATGGTTTGATGGGAGGACGTGCGTTCTTGAAGAGGTTTACTGGTTTTGAGTTGTATCTTTTGGTTTTGGGGAAATGTTATACAGCCCCTATGGTTTGCAGGGTGTGTGGCCCTCCACAGTTTGCACACTTTGCTGGAAGTGTGCGGGGTTTATCATTTGATGCGTGTTTGCCACCACATTTCACGCAACGAAATTCAGCCTTGCAGCATCGTTGTGCGTGCTCAATCTTATGGCATCTATGATATTGGGTTGTAGTTGATCTATGTTTCAATGCCTCAACTTTTAGGGCTAGATCACAGATGGTTTGGAGATTGTTATGTATTTGGTCTTTACTTATTTCCACCAGAATTATGGGATAGGGTGTTTTATCAGCTCTCCACATTCGGCTGACTTTAATTGGGCTAAATCCCTTAAATTGGAGGTCTGCAGTGAGGTCTTCTATTTGTAATGTTTCAGTTACTTCCCTTAATACTACTTTTAGATTTTCCTCACTATTGAGTGCAAAAGTATGGTGTGGCAGGTTGTTATTGTCTAAAGTTGATTATTTTTCTGTAGTCTGACGACGTTTTAGGTTGTATGCGTATCCCTTCTTCTGTGTTTGTTGCTTTCATGAAGGTGATATCTGAAGATTTCAGTGCGGATGCAACGGACGTCCAGTGCTCCTTGGCCCTTAGGATGACTGGGGTACCCTTTCTTTAAGTTCATTATCTGGTTCTATCTCCGCTGTTTTGGGTGTATCTGCAGTAGAGGAGATTTTGCTTTTCTTTTTGACCGTTTGGAATTCTGTGTTGGTTTCCAAAAACTGCGAAGTATTATCTAGGGATGCAGCATCTTCTATATTCGTGGAGTGTCCTAATTCTGGTTCAGCCAACATACTTTCATCATTTAAATCATCCATCCTATTCTCTGTGACTGCTATAAGGGGGAATATCTAACAGCTTCACTTTCCCTGGCCAGTTATTGCTCAATAGTTTTCTTAATCTTAGAAATTCTCTAGAAACTTCTTCTAATATGCTTCATTGAGAGGTTTTGACATGTCTGATAGGAGGTAATAACTCTGTTAGAATAAAGTTTCAGAAATTGGTCCTAGAGTCCAATGTAAATATCCCGTAGATCAAATCGATCTACCAGCATAGGTAGCAAAATTTTGCTCTTAAACGTTTTCTGAACAAAATTAATTACCGAATCTAAACCAAAACTCAACAGACATTATTCGTCAAACTAAACGATATTATATTCACTAGGTTTTATACGACTCAGCTAATCCTAATCTTAACTCCTAATCCGAGATAGCTACCTGGAATCAAAACTGAAATCGTCTTATCGCAATCACAACACTAACACGCGAGCCGCCATCTTTTAACTCTCTGCAATCTCTTTTTCGGTCCCGGCTGAATTTAATGACTGATATATATATATATATACACTCGGGTCTCTTTTTATGCGGATTTGAAGTTATGCGGTGCACGCCCACTGATACGAGATTTCGACACTTCTGCGCATGTCAACAGAAGGAGAATCCATTGCGATAATAGGGTAATCCAGAGTTTCCCAAACTTTTCCTACGAAGGAAACACTTCACAAATCCAACAATTTTCATGGAACACCTTGGTTATTTGTAATATATTCATTACTAATTAATTATTAATTTATCTGATTTTTATTATTAATGAATAATTTATCATTAATTATTAATTAATAATTAATTAAAATTTGCCGAATGGAGAGAAAAAAACACCAAAGTAGAGCAATTTCTTTGGAAATGAAAATTGCAATTTTAGATCGCTTAGAAAAAGGAGAGGGATCTATGGTGATTAGTACACATTTTAATTTAGGCGAATCTATTATAAGAGTAATTAAAACGAACGAAGTCGCAATGAGAAAATCGGTCATTTCTGGCACAAAACCAAGTGCCAAATTATCATCGTACTCATGAAATGCTTTGTTAGAAAACACAGAACGGGCGTTCATAAATTGGATTGAAGAATTAACTCAAAGAAGAATATAAGTGGTTATTTAAATAAACAAAAAGCTCTTAGGTTTTATGAATAGTTGGAGCAATTGTGTCGTCTACTTCTGCTTCCCAGGCTGATAAAGAATTTTTCGGCTAGCAAAGGATGGTAAACCAGGTTTTTAAAAAGGAATGCACTTCATAATGTGAAGACTACAGGTGAGGTGGCAGCAGCAGATGAAGAAGCAGCCAAAAATTTTTAAGAGAAGTTAGCCAAAATTATTGAAGATGGTGGATGTTGTCCCGATCAAGTGTTTAACGCTCACGAAACAGGATTGTTTAGGAAGAAAATGCCTAGTCGAACTAAATTTTTTTCTCAGGAAAGTCTGAGAAAAAAACAAGTGGGTTTAAAGCAAACAAAGATCGAGTAACTTTGTTAATTTGTAGCAATGCATCAGGAAATCGAATGTTAAAACCCCTCATAATAAATCGATTTCTAAGACCACGAAAGGAAACGATCTAAAACATTTGCCGGTACATTGGATGGCTATACAAAGGCCTGGGTAACAATTAACCAATAATTGCTTTGTACCAGAAGTGGAAACATACACGAATCAAACAAGCTCTCGATTTTAAAGTTTTATTAAATTTTGACAATGCACCAAGTCATCCGCATTTAGAGCATATAAATGTGCAGGTAGTGTTTTTTCCACCCAATACAACAAGAATTATTCAGCCACTATATCAATGCATAATTGCTACTTTTAAAAAATATTACGTTAAGCACACTTTCAATTTATTTTGGATAAACTAGAAAATGAATCATTAACAGTAACTGACGTTTGGAAAATATTTTCTATTTTGGACTGCTTAAATCATGTTGCATCTGCTATCGCTGAAATAAGACCACAAACTTTAAATGCTTGCAGGAAAGCAGCTTGGCTGGATGTATTGCAAATAGTGCAACCATACAAACATCTACATTATCAGCTGAAATGATTACATTGGCACATGAAATTGGTGGAAAAGGTTTTGATACATTTAGCAAGAACGATGTAGACGAATTGCATGTGGATAATGCCTTCAGTGACGATGATATTATTGGATAGCGATTAACTTTGGATATCGTCGAATATCCAGAAAACGATAGTGAAAGAAAAACCTCTCCCCTCACTGCAAATATAATTCTAGAAGGTCTTGGACTGTGCAATAAATTGGAAAATCATTTTCTTGTTAATGACACAAATTCTGAACGAGTCTATAAATTCCAACGTAAGCTGAAGAACTGTATGTCTGGATATAGCGAGCTGTATAAAAAAGTAATGAAACCACCATCGCAAAGTTTAATCACTGATTACATTGTCAGAAGAAAAAAATCAGCACAGAACGAGGGTGAAGCTAATTCTGATTGTGAAGAACCATTGCCTTTACCATACAGATCTGATGCACTGACTATCTCTTCTGGTGATGAATGTGATTTTGCACCAGTTCGCAATCGTTGCCGAATATTGTCTAATAGCAACTATAATTCTGATGAACAAATGTAAAAAAAATGTTACTTTTCAATAAAAGGAATAAAGCATTAAAGAAACTTAGGCATTCTTATTTTCTTGAATTTTCATGAACTTTTTTATGCGATTTTAGGTTTATTTTAATTCACTGCTTCGGTTTTATGCGGTTTTAGAAAAATCTGGAACGGTACGTTCCATAATTCCACAAAAAAGACCTAACTTACGTTGAAAAATCCTGATTTTTCAACGTAAGTTAGGTCTTTTTTGTGCGATTTTTTATATGCGGTTTTCTGTGGAATGTATCTACCGCATAAAAAGAGACCCGACTGTGTGTGTATATATATATATATTATTCCTGGAGAGTAGTCGGTGAGTTGAATGCATTTCCCGATTATGTTGTGAACTGTCAATGCTAAGAGGGTGAACGAGTTTAAGCTTAAATATGATAGATACGGCTACCAGGAGAGAGTTTCAGTTATACGCCTGTGGATTTTTGTTTAATATATATATATATATATATATATATATATATATATATTAAAGAAAATATATATATCACTTCTTCTTCTTCTTCTTCAACCTTTTGGTTCTGTTCACTGCTGGACAGACAAGTCCATGTTTCTCCATATGTTAGGACAGGAAGTAAGCACTGGTCGAAAGCTTTCCTTTTTAGACTCATAGGGATGTCACTTCTGAATATGTCTCTCATTCTCCCAGAAGCCATCCATCCATGGTGAATACTTCGTTCAATCCCTTTTCTTTGGCAAAGGATAACAATTCGCCCAAATATACATATGAAGTAACTTGTTCTATTTCATGGTTTTCAACTTTGACAGTTCTATGTTTAATATATTTATTCATCACTATTTTTGTTTTTCCTCTGTTTATTTTTAATCCAATTACTCTGGAGGCTTCATTTAGCTGATTTAGCCTTTCTTCCAGATCTCCAAGATTATCTGCTATTAGGACAATATCATCTGCAAATTTCAGATGATGAAGCTTTTCTCCATTTATGTTTATTCCTATTGTTTCCCAATCAAGGCTTCTAAAGACTTCCTCTAGCTCAGCTGTAAATAATTTGGGAGATATGGTGTCGCCTTTGGGAACTTTTTGCTGTTTTTATATAATATAATTACAGACGTTGCAATATTGTAAATATGTTTTAGTGTTTCAATATATGGTTTCTCAGTTCCCTGGGTTTCAAGTGCTTTTAGTGTTGCAGATGTTTTAACTGAATCAAATGCTTTTTCATAATCTATATAGGCCAGACATAAGGGTTTATTGTATTCAATTGATTTTTCAATAAGCTGTCTTAATGTGTGAATATGGTCCAAAGTATTGTAATTCTTTCTAAATCCAGCTTGTTCACAGGATTGCATTCCCTCTAGTTTAGATTTTATTCTATTATTTATAATTTTTGTGAAAACTTTACACAAGCTGGGGAGTAGGCTTATAGGCCTGTAGTTTTTAATTTCTTCCTAATTTCCCTTTTAAAAATTAATATTAAAAGTTAATTGTTCCAATTTTTAGGAATTTTTCTGTTTTAGGCATTTATTAGAGTTTTGTCAGCTGTTTGATGACAGGGCTTCCTCCCAGTTTTAAGAAATCTAACATAATTCCATCTTCTCCTGGGGCCTTTTCATTCTTCATTTCTCCCAGTGCCATTTCCACTTTGCCTTGTAAGATCTCAGGAGCATCATGTTCTTCCTCACTCGAGTTATCCATAGTTGATTCTTGGATGTCACGGTCTTTGTCTTCATAGAGTTCAGTATAAAATTCCTGAATTCTTTTGATTATTGCATCTTTATTTTTTATAAGTTCACCATCATTTTCCCCTCTTACAGCAGCTATTTCCTTTGTTCCAACTGATAATGTTCATCGTAGGACCTTCATATTACTATTGTTTTATATTTTTTCTTTAATTTTCTTAGTATTATATGATCTAATTTCATGTTTCATCCTTTTACGTATAGTTTTACAAATTGCCGCATATTCTATTTTATTGGTGTCATTCAAATCTCTTTTCATATCTCTTCTTTTCTTCATCAGATCTTAGGTTTCCTATGTTAGTTTTTCCTCTCATTCGTGCCTTTTTACACCTCCTATTTCAAGTGCACAAATCAAGATAGATTTTGTTAATTTTTCATTAGCATCATCGATGGTAGTAGCTGTGTTTAACATTTTAGTTCATTTTTGAGTGATTCTCTATAACAGCTTTTATTGTGGTAGAGGTTTTGAGATTCACTAAATTGGACTTTTTTCTTATGAGATTATTCTGTTCCAGTAGTATGGGTGGCACTTCTGACCAAATCAAGTTCAAGTTAAGATAAGGAATCGTGACGTGATTGGTTGTTGAGATGATGACGTCATGAGTTTGGAATTTCCCAGGGGGCATATGTGTCAAGTTCTTGTGTTTTGGTTCGCGTATGGAATTACGGGTGATGGTAGAGATAAGGATTGGTGTCGTGATTGGTGGGACACTTTTATCAAGATCAAGATAAGATAAGGAATCTTGAAGTGGATGTGTTGCTATCAGATGAATATAAGTGACGTAATTTGTTAGTTGCAAATAAGTGACGTTATTGTTTTGAATGGAAAAGGAATATATATTAGTGGATAAGATTCGTGTCGTGATTGGTGGGACACTTTTAACAAGATCAAGATCAAGATAAGATAATGAATCGTGACATGGATGTGTGTTGTTTTCAGATGAAGATCTAGTTTTGAATGTTTGGAATTTCGCTGGGGGGGCCCTTCTGTCAGGGACATCACATGGTGTGTTTGGTTCGCGTAAAACATTGTGGGTGTTTTTGGAGAAAAGGTATCGTGACGTTATATGTTTGGAAATTTCTGGGGAACATGTCTCTCTGTGATATCACATGGTGTTTTGTTTGCCTATGGAATTGTGGCCGATGTTTTTGAGATAAGATATCTTGGAATTTTTCCAGGGTGACACACATCCATCATTGTCATCATGTTTTGTCTTTGGTTGTCTATAGATGGATGTACTAATTTCCAATACAGTTTGGTGTATTTCTTTCTTGTTAAAAGACTATGGGAATTCTAAGAGAAGAGTAGAGTCTAATGGCGGCAGGGTTTCGAGCTTTTCTGAATAATTTAATTATATGCTGATGTCACTCAAACACACACTTTTTTCCCCATAGCTCATTTATATTTTATTCTATATTTATATTCTAATTCATATTTTATTCATAACTCATGCGAATATTTTGATTTGTCTAAAATTTAAGATCTTAAAGTTCATTAAATATTAAACGAATAAATAAATTTTGTGTGAATTCACTGTGATTTCCAAAGTGATCTTACTTAAATATGCATAACACATCAAAGACACCATTTGTTCATTTAACTTTACACATTTTATTGCACAGATATCATTTACAATATAATATGCAAAAATAGGAATTTAGACTTCACCACTGTTTGTGGGGTTTTTCTTGTTGTAACATTTCTTTGATGAGACATGAGTGATTGGCTGATACTGATAATGCATCCCATACTAAGATATAAATTTCACAGGTCATTAACAAAAATAGCTCTGGTATAAATACACTCAGTTGACGTTTTCGTGATGATTCTTGATTTTCACCTGCAAACAAAAAATAATCATTGATAGTGATGGAAAAGTTAGCAGATTACTGTAATCGTAATACAGTAGTTAATTTTGGAAGTATCAAAACTTTAAAGAAACATACTAATCTGTCACATGAAACCGTGAAAGAGTTGGTTAGCAAAACAACCTACTTATGTGAGACATAAACCCATTAGAAGAAAGTTTAAACGCAATCAAATCAAAGTCCCGACCCTTTTACACACTTTTCAATGTGATTTGGCAGATATGTCATCCCATGCAAAAGAGAATGGGGGTGTGGCTTTTCTTCTTGTGTGCATTGATTGTTTTTCCCGATTTGGGTGGGTCCGAACACTGAAGAAGAAATCAGCAGACGCTGCTTTCGAGTCTATTTTTAAAGAAGTGCCATATTTCATAAGCACAGATCAAGGAAAAGAATTTTGCAACAAGAAAGTTTGTGAATTGTTTAAGAATCACAATATTAATTTCTACACGACCAGGAGCGAAATGAAAGCACCCATTGCAGAAAGATTTATCAGAACATTAAAAACAAAGATCTACAAATGGATGACGTATACTAAAATTAAAAGTTATATGAAAGGTTTGCTGAACCTTGTACATACTTGTAACCTCACACCACACCGCACTATCGGTACGGCTCCTTCGGACGTTAACCTTCACAACGAGGATCGTGTTTGGAAATATTGTACGAAACCCAAGAGGAGACTACTAAATCAAAATTTCATAGGTGATAGTGTGGTTTTAAGTGATGATACCCACAAGTTTAGAAAAGGGTTTTGGGGTTACTGGACACGAGAATTGTTCACTATTGCTCAAGTTATTAATAGAAACCCTGTAGTATATAGAGTTCAGGGTCGAGATAGAGATATAGTGGAGGGAACATTCTATGAATCTCAACTGCAAAAGGCTGATATACCCAATGAACTTCCGGAAGACGTGTATCTAATCGAACAAGTACTTAAACACCGCAAGCAGAAAGGAAAGCTTCAGTATTTTGTTAAGTGGCTCGGTTATCCCTCATCGTATAATTCATAGGTTAGTAGCGAATATGTTTTACTTAACCCTTTCCAGTAACGCCAGTATGAAAATGTTTCCTACTAACACGCAAACGAAATTTCAAGTGGAATTACCACACAAGATCAGACTTAGAGGTAAGTGGGAAGTTGCTCTTGCCGAAATTCATGTTCCGGGAGAATTTAATAACATCGATTCCGGTTACGATGAGTTTCATATAATACATGGAGTTGGCGGAGGAGGAGTCAACACTATCGACAACAACAACAACATCACAGGAAATAAAGTTTTCGAAAAGTCTAAAGAAGGATTTTACAAAGTGAACAAGATTCACCATGGCAGTTACAATTCACCCTCTGAACTTCTTCAAGCAGTATTTGATCTGATGTGAGTTCTGTGATTACTGGAAAAAAAGGACCCGAACAACATCATTTCTCTGACAGTCCCAAAAGATTATAAACTTTTATTTCCCAAGGAGGCCCCGGGGTTGGGCCTTCTAGTGGGTTTTAATCAGATTGGTGTTAAACTGAAAGGCACAATCACTGGTAAATGTCCAGTTGATATAAAGAGGGGTGTAGCTGCATATTTTGTTTATTCTGATTTAATCCAAGAACAGATGGTGATACATGTGCGCTTTACGAAAACTAATATTTCAGTCAATTAGCATTGAAATTCCTTCTGACAGTGGGGATTTGTTCCACTTTCGTGGCGGCAAGACAATAATTAAATTACACTTCCGACAAGTGAAGGATGACTGGTTATCTCAGATATTACACAATGCAGGCAGTTGGGGATCAAGTGTTTACGGGGCCCCCAATACAGCGTGGGTAAGAATTAGGTAGCATTTTCAGAAGTGCCTTCTCCTTTCTAAGTCCACTTTTAAAACCTGCAGCTCAATTTGTCGGTCGTCAAGCCTTAAAAGCCGGTCAGCATATGATAGGAGATGTATTGGAAGGAGCACCTGTTCGTCGAGCCTTTATAAACAGAGCATCAGAAGCTGGGAAAACCAATGCTGAAAAAGCTCAGAGCGGATTACTTGAGAGAGGTCAAGGAAGCAAGAAGAAGAAAACGAATACAAAAAAGCGCAAGAGAGAGAGATGACATCTTTTGCTGAGGATATGATGTCAGAGTTAGAACTTTTCCTTAGATCCTCGTGTCAACTTGTGTGTGGAAAGAAGTTCTTATGTCACATACCAACCAATATCCAGTGCTGACAGTGGAGGTCCCATGGAATTTTGCATACCAGGTACATCTGAAGAATATCTGGATTTGGGAAAATCATACCTATGCGTTCGTGTTCGCATCACTGACAATGATAGTAAACCTATTGACGATTCTTCAGTTGGTGTCGTGAACAATTTTTTCCATTCCCTGTTCAGTCAAATTGACTTTTTTTCTCCAAGATAAACTAGTGAATGTGGCATCAGACACGTATCCTTATAGGAATTATATAGGAAACCTGCTAAATTATGACAGAGATAATAAAAACAGTCAACTGACAAATGAACTATTTGTTAAAGATGATGTGGCTGATACGTTTACCAAAAGTGAAAGTGGGATGAGTAGACGACAAGCTCGAATTAACCAATCGAAAAGTGTCGAGATGCTTGGGCGAATACAAGCTAACATCAAGCATCAAGACCGGTATTTGATCAACAACGTTTCTATTCGTGTTCATATGGTTCGCAGTTCTCCCGAATTTTGTTTACTGACTGCAAATACTGATGCTAAGGCTAAAGTACTAATTGAAGAGGCTACACTTTTTGTCTGCAAAGTCAAAATATACCCAAAGATTCTATTAGCTCACTTGTCAGTGTTAGACAAGTCAAACATGGTATGTCCCATCAATCGAGTGCAAGTGTTTTATTTTTCGATTCCCAAGGGTATGTCAGATGCCACACGAGACAATCTGTATCTAGGTGAAATATCATCTTGATTAATTATTGGACTGGTCGCTAGTGATGGATTTAATGGCACTTTCAACAGAAATCCATTTAATTTTCATCATTTCAATCTGACGTTTCTTGTGGTGACAACTAACGGTATTCAGTATCCCTCAACCTTTTGACTCCGAACTTCAAAGAAAGGCATTACAGCAGATATTGTCACTGTTCATATCACTAGGCAAATGCAACAGAGACTGTCGTAATGACATTTCTTATAAGGAATACGTAAAGGGAAACGCTCTCTATGGATTTGACTTATCGCCAGATCAAAATGTCGTTGCCCCCCATGTCAGTCTGTTAAGAAGAGGAGGTGTACGCCTCGAAGGTAAATTTGCTCAGCCTCTTACTGAAAACATCACAGTGGCTATGCAGAATTTGAGTGTACGTTATCCATAACAAAGGATCGTTTTTTTGTTACTGGACTGTGAACACTGAACAATTAGTAAGCATACTAGAATTAGCCAAATACATAAATGCAATGAATAAATGAATTTAACTGGATATCCTGAAATCACCAGTTTGATCCAGAGCCAGTGTAAACTTTGGTTCTATAATTAGCTCTCTTGTGCTGCCATCTAGTGACCATATCATATACTATGTTAGTAAAACAAGAATACAGTATTTTTTTTTTGTTCTAAATATCAATTGATTAAATGACCAAATATATATATAAAGGGTGTCCCAAAATTCACGCAAGATTTAAATTTAGCGCCATTTGTGCGATGAAGCGTTGCCAACGAGAAAAAAAAGACAGCGTGACAGCTGACAGTTCAGAGTTATTAAAAATGGAGCGCCACACGAAAGAACAACGCATTTTCATTGTTGAGCAATATTTTAAAAATAATGAAGGTTTGGCAGCTACAGTTCGCAATTTTCGTACAAAATATGGTCGGAATAGTGATTTAACTTCATCAACTGTGAAAAGATTAATTAAAAAATTCAAGAAAACTGGATCAATTAGTGATCTTATACACTCTGGCCGTCCTTCAACAAGTCGTTCAACAGAAAACATCGAAGCAGTTCGTGAGAGTGTCGCTGAGAGTCCAGGAACACCAATTCGGCACACCGTGGTCTTGAATTGGGCATTTCGAGAAGCTCTTTACAGCGTATTCTCACGAAAGATTTGCATCTTTATGCTTACAAAGTTCAATTGACTCAAGAACTGAAGTCTACTGACCACACACAGCGAATAGAGTTTGTTGAATGGATTATGGAACAACAAGTGAATGCTTATTTTTTGAACAAAATCATCTTCAGCGATGAGGCTCATGTTCATCTTGATGGCTTCGTTAATCGACAAAATTGTCGCATTTGGGGTTCAGAAAATCCACGAGTGATTGTTGAGAAACAAATGCATCCACAACGTGTCACTATTTGGTGCGGATTTTGGGCTGGAGGCATCATCGGTCCATTCTTCTTCGAAAATGCGGCTAGTAAGGCAATAACAGTTAATGGTGCTCGCTATCGGGACATGATAATCCAGTTTTTTGTGCCTAAATTGAAAGATATGGATGTGGACGACATGTGATCTCAACAAGACGGTGCCACATGCCATACAGCCCGAGAAACAATTCAATTACTGCATGAGCCATTTCCTGGTCGTGTAATATCTTGTTTTGGTGATCAGAATTGGCCGCCCAGATCATGTGACTTAACGCCGTTGGACTTTTTTCTTTGGGGTTTTTTAAACTCTAAGGTTTATGCCAACAAGCCGACGACCACCCACGCCTTGAAGGAGGAAATTGAGCGCTGTATCAACGAAATTCAGCCACATTTATGCAAAACGGTCATGGAAAATTTCGACAAAAGAGTGCGTATGTGCCAGCAAAGCCGTGGAGGCCATTTACCCGATATGCTATTCCATGCATAACCCTATACTGTATACTTTATGAATCAATAAGAAATTACAATTTTTAATTAAAAACCTGTGTTTTCTATCAAAATTACTTCTTGCGTGAATTTTGGGACACCCTATATAAAAAATCAGAACCAATGGAAAACCAATAACGACAACATGTGACATTGAATAACTTAGTTCTCATCGATCACACGAGATCAAATTGTAAACCTTTGCTACCCATCAGTAGCGTAATCAATTCCTGTATCACCTCGAAAACAATCACATCGGAAATCATGAGTAACGTACAACCCGATACAACGTCACGATACCTTATCTCTAAACACACTCACAATGCTGTAAGTGAACCAAACACCATGTGATGTTCCTGACAGATGAGTGCCCCCAGCGAAAAAATTCCAAACATTTCCAAACATTATCTTATCACTATCCATCACCCATAATACCATACAGACACCATTTACTTATCTACATCTCATAACAATACACATCCAGGACACTGACATCGCTTCCCCTTTCAGCCCACCCCTATATGGTTCATGGTATCCCATCAATCACGACACGAATGCTTATCCACTAATATATCTCCCTTTTCCATTCAAAACAATAACGTCACTTATTTACAAATAACAATTACGTCACTTATTTACAAATAACAATTACGTCACTTATTTACAATAAACAAATTACGTCACTTATATTCATCTGATAACAACACATCCACTTCACGATTCCTTATCTTATCTTGATCTTGATCTGATCAGAAGTGTCCCACCAATCACGACACGAATCCTTATCCACTAATATATCTTCCTTTCTATTCAAAACAATAACGTCACTTATTTACAACTAACAAATTATGTCACTTATTGACAACAACAAATGACGTCACTTATCTACATCTGAAAACAACACACACCGATGACATGATTCCTTATCTTACTTGATCTTGATCTGGTCAGAAGTACTCCACCAATCACAACACGAATCCTTGTCTTTACCATCACCCATAATTCCATATGCGAACCAAAACGCAAGAACTGAAGCCATTGACACATATGCCCCCAGGAAAATTCCAAACATTCCAATCTCATGACGTCACGCACAAAATGACGTCATCGTCTCAACAACCAATCACGTCACGATTCCTTATCTTATCTTGATTTTGATCTTATCAGAAGTGGCACCCATATTACTCGTTCCCATTTTTTGTTGATCCATACTTTTGCCCTTACTAGTCTGTGGTCACTTGCTCGATATTATTTATTATATATCTTCTGTTGGAGAGGATGAAGTCGATTTCATTTTAAGTTGTCCATTTGGGCTTCTCCAAGTCCATTTTCAGTTGATTTTCTTCTCGATAAAGCTGTTCATAATAAAGATATTATTTTCTTCTGCAAATTCAATAAGTCTTTCTCCTCTTTCATTCCTCTGCCCAAATCGAAATTTACCGATGGAGTTCAGATGGTCATCTCTGCTTTCAATCTTGGCATTAAAGTAACCCATTATAATTATGTAGAATTATTTAGAATTATTTAATGTGGATTCTAATATTTCATAGAAATCTTCTCTTTTCATCTAGGTGGTCCGTAGTTGCGGGCATATACCTGTGGCGTTTGCACTCCACGACGCTTAACCACATGAAGGAAGACTTGCTTTAGAATCTAGTTGGCGACTAGAGGAAATTTTTCTAAGCCTTTTTTCGACCGGTTCCTGAATTATTCGATCTCTCGTATGGTCAAGCGGGTTTTTTTCTCCCGGAGGCTCGGGATTTTCGTCCCATAAACTCATGAAAATCGACCGTAGAACCCACATTATTTTCAGACATTAAAAAAAATATTGTGTTAGGGACAACGAGATGGCGGCACTTGTTGAGCTGCCTCTTCACTGCATGCCATTTAATTAGTGATAGCCTTGGGCCAGCTATATCTGATTGGCTACCATTGGAAATTGAACTGCCCACTCAGTCTCCAAAGTTAGACAGGGCTAAATTGCCTCGCCTTCTCCCTATATACAAGAATAAAAAGGCATTAGCTGATTTTTTTATCTTTTATTTATGAAGAGACTTAGTTCAACTATTCTTGATGTTATTTTATTAACAAACACGACATTGTCCTTGAGTGTTTTATTTATTAGGAATCATACACCACCAGTTGAGTTTCTGTCACATTCATAGTGGTAGAGTAGATGTCAGTCTTTTAATTGCATGAAAGTTTCTTCGTTCCTTCTTATCCCTGAAAGGCCTACAACGTCCCGTTTTATATGGTCCAATTCCTTCATGAGTTCTTCCAAGCTATCATCATCCCGTAGAGATCCTACTAATATCCTTCTATCATTGTGCACTATAGGTGGACTCATTGTAGTTAGAGGAGACTGTAGCATATTTTTCATCGTAGACCCTCTGCCTAAGTCCAGGATGCGTCCCTGTTTATGCTGGGCTAAGGACGAGCCAGTATGTAATTTTCCTATTTTATTCATTATTTGCATTGTCTTCATGGGGAGGTATTTAGCCTTATAACACCATGCTGGCCAGACGAGTTGGTGCCTCACAATAGTGCATAAGATGAAATGACACAGCAAAATAGGAAAGATTCAACCCTATCCCTCGAATATTCTAATAGCATTGGGGGGTAAGGAGCAAGAAGAGAAGAAAGAGGAGGGACAGTCTACAGATAATATAACAGATGTATATTATATGCAGTAAGGCATGGTCCAGCATCAGGTACCTTGGGTTTGCCATGCCAGTACTCACTAAAGTGAACCCCTGAGTTAAATAAATATATATATATGTAGAAAGTTGACTAGACTTGCACTACGTACGGAGTCGCCCAGACTTGCACTACTTGCAGGTGCAAACTTGACATACTTGTCTGTTTGCTTACTTGGAAATTGTTTAAAACCAAGTTCATATTTATATACATATAAAATAGCTTGGTATCTTTATATATATATATATGTATTTGGTTAACCAAGTTTATAAAATAACTTGGTTATCCTAATATACAATATCCCCAAGTTTAAAAAAAAAAAAAAAAAAAATCTATCTATATATATATATATATATAAAGGCCTGTGTAGCTCAGTGGAAGTGACGCTTGCGTCCTCTGCTCTTGGCCGCTTGAAGTTAGACTTAGGTACTAGTCTAGTCACTGACTGTAGGGACTTTCTAAGCCTATCTTCGACCGGTTCCCGAGTTAGTCGATCTCTGGCACAGGCAAGCGGGTTTTTCCTCCCTGAAACTCGGGTTTTTCGCCCCGTAAACTCAAGAAAATCGACCGTAGTACCCACATTATTTCAGACAGTGACATATCTTGTTAGGGTTAGGTACCAAGAGATGGCAGCACTTGTTTGCCAGCCTCTTCATCGGTGGCTGCTATAATTAGTGATAGACAAGGGCCAGCTATCTCTGAATTGGCTACCGGTGGAGATTGAACTGCCCACTCAGTCTCCAAAAGCTAGATAGGGTATAAAGGCCTCGCCTACTCCCTATTAGGGAATAGGGAGTAGGCGAGGTATATACTGTGTATATATAACACTTCCTAAACCATTTAAATAATCAACATCAGAACATTAAATTCACATCAGAATTAGAGTTTAACGGCGTTCTCTCCTTCTTGGATCTAAAGATCAGTAGATTACCTGACTGTTTTAAATTTTCAATTTTTCGAGAAACCACCCACACTGATAGATATTTGCATACCTCTTCTCATCACTTCTCTCCTCAAAAACTTGGCATCATCTCACCCTTGTCCATCGTGCAAGATGTGTTACTTCCACAGAAGAAGACTTCAAATAGAACTGACCTTCCTGAAAAACACCTTCTTAAATAATGGATATTCATCTCGTCACATCTCTAAACGCTTGAGACCACGCCAACAAGATGAATCCAACCCTATCACTTACATACAGTTACTATTTATTAGCTCTCTTACCCGAAAACTATCTAGAATTATGAAGAAATTCAATATAAAGACCGACTATACAACTCTGCCAAAACTTCGTTCTTTTCTCAGTCGACCAAAACCAAAATACAACCAATTGCATTTTCCTGGTGTTTATAGTTATGTGCGACTGTGGTCGACCTTATTTTGGCCAGACAGATAAATCTATTTCACTACGTCTTGAGGAACATAGACGTGACATCTCCTACATTAGAACACGAGCGAGCGCCCTTTCCAGTCATGTTCTTTTCTCCGCCAACTCTAACCTCGAAGAACGTCAACACCAAGTTGATTGGGACTGCACAACTAATTTATATATATGTAAGGATGAATTTGAAAGACGAATTATAGAATATAAAGAAATAGTTCTGGACCCTTCACACATGAACAACAATCGCTATAATTTACCTGATTCCCAAAGCGCAGTAATCCAGTACTAGCGCTCTAAAATTAGCCGTCACACACATTCAACTCATGCTGACAATAGCACGCAGTCTCCTATTCAAATATGACTGTTACTATTCTTCTTCTTTTTATTAAGCTGGAAAGTCCATGTTTTTTACCTTGTTAGTTTTATAAGTTTTGTGATATTTCTTACTCACCTGAAGAAGTCAAGACACCGATGAAACTAGTTGTGATTTATTAAAGTTTGTGTTATAGTCAGTTAAATATTAATTTTATAAATATATAACTCTTATATAATGTGTTATATAAGATTATGTGTTAATGATGTGAAACACTCTCTCGTTTAGCCCTCGACTCCAGAATTAAAGTAATAATTTAACCCGAGTCCCGATATGTGTCACGTTTTTGAGGATCTCCCTGGCGAGAGAATTAAAATAAGTGTTTCCACGCTAGATTATTCTTTTCGCCATATTAGAGTTATTCAGGTTTGTCTATGCTTGTTAATTTTTAAATTTATTTCTAAAATTGCCAATATATATGTTAATTGTTAAAGACAACTGACTTTGCTTACCTCCAATCTTGTTTGTATAACTACAAAATAACAGTAATAATAAAAGTACAATGCTATTTTTGGAAATGCAATGTGTTCCAAACCATTGGTGAGCATGGGTTGATTAGACAGAGAAGTGGTTGAAACTCTCTCGGTGACATTTGTTGTTGAATAAATAATTTTAAATTTGTTTTCGCAGTTATATTCTTGCATTATTGAAAGCTTTCTTTAATTCTTGGAGTAACTGTACGGCTAAACTAGCTTCCTGTAAAGCGTACTAATATATATATATATATATATATATATATATATATATATATATATATATATATATATATATATATATATATAACGAGTCGTATCTCGCACGTATTTATTATTATAAATATCTTGGAATCAAGAATAATCAAAGATATCAAATATTAATTATAATTCAGTTAACAGATTAACTGATTGTAATTAACTGATCGCATACGTGTTACGAGAACAGCTTAACAGGCTGTTCTTCAGATTTCTACAGATTTGCAAAATTAGACTGCAACATATGGATACGAATTTTTCAATTTTCTGTATATTTCTATTGCAGAGTTCTTTTAGCCCTTTTAATGTAACAAAAAGTCATAAATTTATAATCTGTAATTACTATAATTAAAATTGACTATCCAGTGAATGACCTGTTTAGTCCCACTTTCATAGCTTTTTAAAGTTAGAGGGTTGAATGCCATTGCGGTATGGAATTAGGAGAATTGTTAAATGTATTTTGATGATTTGATTCTGAGATGATTTTTTTCCCCTCTTTTTGAATGCTGAAGCAGCTTGAAAAAGTGATTTATGAAGAACAGTTTGGTTTACCAAATACATTAGGTCTCTAGAGTACTAAAGTGATAAATTCTTGCACATATAGAGTATCTTCATGGAATCCCATGACTCTGCAGGTTGTTATCTGCCACCACAGCAGTTATCACTTCCTTAGCTAATATATTGTATTCACTCACCATGAGAAAAATTCGTTCTACTGCTCATTACTCTTACTTGGCTATTTAAGGTGATAAGTCACTCTTTCTTCATCTGTCATGGGTTGAATTGCTATACTTTAAGTTCCTTTTGGATCTGCTCATGCTCAAAAGACTAGCCATTCTTTTGTTCACGTTCACTTAGTTTTTGTTGCCTGCGTGTCACAGATTTTGTATTTTGTACTCTCTGAAGATGTCTCTGTGACATGAAATAGTGTTGTTAATACTATAACATTTAATGGTGTTAACAAGCTTATCACAGCTTTTTGTTACCATACCAAGCAAAAAAAGACAGGAAATTGTTAAGCAGTTATGTCATGTATGTACCAATCATTGGCCCACATATAAGCATAAAGCTTATTAGAACATAACACATGCATCTAGTGTTGCATCACATGCATCTAGTGTTATGTTAGATGCATGTATTATGCATGCACAACACATGCATCTAACATAACACTGCTACAAATTACATTGCATTACCAGAGGAGTTAGATGACTGCTTGGGGATCAATGCTGGCTGAATTCGAAAGTTCAGATTTTTTTTACCCCTAAAATATGATGTAAGATGACCATTACTTCAGCATGTTTTTTAAAAATTACTTTAGATATCTTATATGCCAGTATATATTAAGCACCTCTGTAGCACAATACATTAAAAAAAAAAAAACTAATTTCCATGTGGCTTAGATATGTACAATAACATGGCTGATTCCATTGATGGCGAGGAGCATTATCATATCAACCGTGGAAATGAATTAAGAAGTGAACCATTAGACAGGTTATGACTTGGTGTTACAACTAAACAGGGAAAGACCAAGATAGTTTCTGGTTTGCATGTTGGGTTTGGAAGAAAGAAAGTTTGTAATATATAAACTCCCCCTGTTATATCCGAATCACAGAAACAAAGTGATGAATTTCTGACGTCAGCAGAGTGGCTTGAAAGGACGGGATTTCTAGAAGAGGATTTAAGTTAGTTACTAAAATTGCATCACACATTCTGGTCTCAGGTAGTTTATTATGAAAATGTCCATAAATGCTTGGAGTCATACCTTTCTGATACTCCTAGGTATTATGATGTTTCTGAATTAGAGATCACAGAAGAAATGAAGTACTCCTTGCAAAAATTGCATAGGCTTGTGTTATTTTAGTTAGAATGGCAACGTATAAAGAATCCAAAGTATTTGATACTATCCTAAAAATATTTGGTTTACACAGAGATTGTGATTTAGAACATATTGCAATAAAAAAGATTGGGGAATATAATCCTCCTTCTCTTATGAGTACAATGCATTGGGAAAAACTAGATGTGATTCAGTACATAGCTGATACCAGTGCAATCCTCAGTGCCTTCTTGGATATTTATCCACTTGCATGTTCTTTCTTCCAACAAAAGAAACAACACAAAAGATTGCAAGCTTTTATGAAGTAGTCTTCCCACCTTTACAGAAAGAAATTAAGCATAGGAGTAAACAGGATTTAAAAATAGAAAACTACAAAATGAAAGTGGCATTAGCCAATCATGTCTCCTTTAGTCATTTAGGGATATTATTGTTTCCTGCTGTATACAACCTATTATCGAAGCCAGCTCAGAAAAAGACCACACACACACACAAGTGCCTCTAATTGAAGATTTTCTTCATACTATGACAACTGTTGTCTTAGAAAATAATTTTATATGCGACTACAAGCAACTTTTTCCTTTTGAAGATGATTTAGAAATGCTTTCACAGACATAAATTTACACTTGTTCCCAATAGAACAGACTATATTGTGAGTAGTATTTATTCATCTTTTGAACTTCTTAATCGAGTACATTCAAGTCTCCCAGTAACGTAAAGTTGCCCAGCACCATCAAGTACAAGTTCCATCACTTCTGCTTTTGATAAATTGAGGGACTTCTGAATTCTGATAAATCCTTCTGAACAGAGGGACTTATTACCACATTCTCAAGAAGTCGTTGGAGATAGTCTTGTAAATGGAAGTCTTCAGTTGAAAATGGAGATATTAACTTTTCAGGCTTGGATGGTGTATGTGCAGCACCTAGACTAGAAGGAATGGAACTAGATTGTTTAATTAGCAAAGTCTTCGGTTTACTACCTGATCTAGAGAGTGGCTTTGTGGAGGAGTGCTTAGAATATTATAATTATGGTGTGGAAAGAACTTTTCATGCCTTATTAGACTCGGATCTACCACCCTGCTTAAGTAAGCTGGATAGAGCAATGCAAAGGAAACAAAAATCAGATGAACCAAAGTCAGTTAAGTGAAAGGAAGAATGTGTGTGACAATGATGAGTTTGATGTGTTTTCTAGGATTAATCTAGACAACGAATCCATCGAGGAAAAAGAAATTTGACACCTGAAGATTATAAAGAGTTCAGTGAAGATAAGATTCTTAAGAAACTATAAGAAATATGTCATGGCTGATTCATTGCTGTACACTGAAAATACAGCTCTGTATGAAGATGAGTATGACAACACATATAACCCACATATGATAGGAGCTGAAGAACCAAAAATTAAAGATGAATTAACAAGTAGAAGGTCATTTATAACACTATTTTACAACAAAATCAAAATTCCCAGCATAGTAGTCATAGTGAACAGGAAAGTGAAGAACAAGATGAAGAAATACAGATGAGTTTATTAATAATCCTGCAGTACTAAGAGAGAGAGAGAACAGAACAGAAAAGACTGTCCCATGGAAGAAGACCACATTCACAAAGTGTAAGAGGTTAACCTCCTGGGCAAGGACAAGGTGATACTTGAAGAAATCGCCACTTCAAAGAATGGCATAAAGATTCTCGTGCCAATCATAATAGAAAAGACCAATCAAGTAGAAACAGAATGGGGACCTTTAGAACCTTTTTTAGAACATTACCAAACTAGTGTCAGCAGCACCTTCAACAGAATCTAGACAGACTCATCATTCATGATTTGTCTGGCTGTTGTGTAAATAAAATATTGGAAACCAAAAGAAATTATCAGTAAAAGATATTCATATATATTGTAACAGTTCTTGGGAGTTATTGTAACTTATTGGGGAAAGATGAGATTTTTTAATTGATATGTATAGCTTGTTTTAATTGATATTAAAATTTGCTGTAATTATTTACATAACAGGACCCTTGTTTTTATGATGCTGTTGTATCATAAATTCTAAAACGTTTTTTTTAAAAAAAAGTTTGCTATTCTTTCTGAAAAAAAAAAAAAAGCATAATTGGAAGAAAGACAGTACATTGCTCCCTTCGATTGGAAAAGGCCTAAGTTCGATTCTTGTTGTAATGAGAGGAATCTTTGTATCGGTTTTTCAATTGAAGATTGAGTTAGCTGATCTCATACGGAGGTAGCAAGGTTTTTTCCTTCCCGGAAACATGGGTTTTTCATCATGCATACAGACTTCGAGAACACGTGCAATTTGCAGACAAAAAATATGGAGATGGAGAGTTGTAGAGTAAGTTCCTTCCCTTGATGAGTCTTTTTTTACTCCTTGGAGGTGTCATGCAATAATAATATTCTTGTAGACAGGCTTATACGTTGGTTATGCATTATTAAAACACTTAAGGAATTGAACAACGTAGTTAAGGATATAAATTAAATTAAACTTTAATAAATATTTTCCGATATTTCGGAAACGTCACATTGCCATCTTCTAAAGGAACTTACAAAAAAAGTTACGTGCACGTAGGCACTACAACACAGAAACTGGGAATGAAGAGATGAAGCTATTGTTCTCCTAACAGTCCTGATGGTGCCCTCTAGCAGGCTAAGTAGGTGTTCTTGGCTGTTGGGCTGAAGGTCTGCTGATGTAGGCCTCCCAAATTTGGGGCAGTCGCATACAACCAAATTTGTTGAGGTTTGGAGAATTTCTTAGGGCTGAGGCTGATTCCATAAAGAGTCTTTCAAATTTGTATTTGCTACGGTGTACCACTGTAGCTTTCTTCCACCGTATTCTGTGGCGTGTATCCAGAGCATGGTCCGCAAGCCCAGAATGACTGTATTTGTGAAAACGGATGTAGTCCTTGTGTTCCGAAATTCTGATATTCTCTGTCCTGCCTGTTTGGCCAAAGTAAGACAGTTTACAGCTGCAAGGTACCTGGTAAACACCAGGTAGGTCTAGGGGAAGTGGTTGGTCTTTAGTGGAGCAGATAAGGGATGCCAATTTTCTGTAAGGTTTGTAACAGGAGGTCAGGTCATGTTTTTTTAAGATCTTGGTAATCTTTTCCGAGGTGCCTCGGATGTAGGCACCTCGGAAGCAATAATCGGATGCAATAATAATATATTGTAAATTTAATTTACTTTTGGTTATATAAAAGAAAGTTCATTTGTGTTAAAAAAAAAAAAAAAATGATGGTAGGGCAGATAAGATAAACCTTAGCATGATACTGATTACATGTTGCAACATGTTGCTTTATATGTAGAATTTACATACGTACACAATAATCCCTAGTTACCCAACCACACTTGGAAGAGCAATTTACTAGTCAGATAATTGAAGGTGAGATAACTGAAAATACAAATGCAGTCATCCCTCGATTTATGTCTGGGTTCTATTCCGTCCGGCAGGACATAAGTTGGTCGAACGTAAGTCGATACATTAAATCAACAGAGTTATAGGAACTAGGGACTTAACTGTAATAAAGTATGCTGTCATTTTAATTTTTAAACCTTATAAACTATACTATGCATTATTTAAATTAAGGGGATAATAAATCCCACATTGTTTTAAAACTGAATAAGAAACTCAAAGATTGGAATCAAAGCGTTTCATGCCGAATATAGTAACTATAAAAGTATCGGCGACTACTAGTCTAAGCTAAAGCACGTAGTTCAAGTACGTAGTACAAACTGGGGCAACTCGTAGCAAAGGTGAGTAAAGCTCTGATCGCTATTCTTAGTATTTCCCATAATGTAAAACACAGGAGATATATGATGTTATACATTATGGTGGGAGGTCACTACCCAGACCGGTTTCGATCTTTATTGAGATCTCATCAGTGAGTAGCTAGACCAAGTATAATACTAAGGGTATAGCGAAAAGAACATATACTCTGTTATACGAGTTGTCAAAAAGGTGCACCCATAAATTGTTTAAAATGAAGAGCCAATAGGCTTCATTTCGGCAATGTAAACATTATTTAAATTAAGGGGATATTAACTCTTTGATTCCGATCTTTGAGTTTTTTATTCGGTTTTAAAACATTGTGGGATTTAATATCCCCTTAATTTAAATAATGTTTACATCACTGAAATGAAGCCTATACTATGCATTATTGCAACTATAAAACAGGAGAATAATAACTAAAATCTTCCTCCGCAATCACATTGTTCCTTACGAGTGGAATTCGTAAGGAACAATGTGCTTTGCTTATTCCTCTTCTTTTTCATCATAAATTTGTTTATAGCAAGCAAACATCTTGTACTTTCGTTTCTACTAATAAGTAGCATTCAGCATTGGGGTTCATATCTTCAGCCATTTTGAGAACATCATTAACTGCAGAGGACATTTCTGCAAGACCCTTCACTGTGAATTGTTTAGCTACCTCTTCTTGTTTCTCTTTTCCTTCTTCTTTTTCTTGTTGTTCCTCCAGTTCGACCAATTCTTCATTGATCAACTCTTCACGGGCACTTTCTGAGCTGAACTATGTCGTCATCATTCACTTCAAGATTCAGATTGTTTGCTAGGCCCACTATTTCTTCACTCAGTTTACAAAAGTCTTCATTTTTTTCAAGACTTTTAAAATCATGCACAAACCTTTTTAATGTCTTTTCTCATATGCCACTCATACATTGAGAGGTCACTTCATCCCAAGTGACAGCAATATTTTTAATAGCATGCTTTCCAGAGTTGCATGGGAGTCTTGGTCATCTCCTTCAGTGGTAGAAATGGCTTGTGAAAAAGTTCTCCATAGATAATAAACCTTAAATACTGCAAGAACTCCCTAATCCATCAGTTGGATCAATGAAGTAGTGTTTGGAGGTAGAAACATGACCTTGTACTGGGTGAAGATCACATATAAGCATGATAACCACTGCGCATGAGTGATATGATAAATAGAAACCTTTTTACTTTATGCTTACTTGCATCTTGTTCGAAAGTAAAGTCAAAACTGTTATTTATTCCTTATATAGCATTAAAATTTTAAATTTAAATTTTCTTTCACACAATAGCTTTCCATTTCACTCGTATAACAATTGATTAAGGCATCTGCAGACAATTTTTGAGTCATCCACGATTTTATTGCTCTGATAATGAACTGGAAGAGTATGCTTCCTAATGTTTTTGAAGGCTTGTGGATTTTCAGTGTGCCATATCACAAATGGTTTTAGTTTATATCCACCACATTACCATTGTAATATGGTCTTTAAGAGCTTTGAAACCAAGCATAGATTTTAGCTTTTTGTGGAGGAATATCTGCTGGGGTATTCCCCAGCGGACATTCAGTTCAAAATCAGTTCAAAAAGATAAGCAGATGTACACGTTTTAGCATTCAGGCATGTTACCTGTTAATATAGTGATTTCCAACTTATCTTTTTGCCTTATGAAAAGATCATTGGAATATAATCATGTTGTTAATTGAGGACTGACTGCATTTAAGAAAAATCACTCATTGGAGTATTTGAATTATGTTCCCAGTTGCTTTATTATATGCTATCAAATCTTTTTCATGTTAGTTTTGCAAATATTTACAGCCAACTAACTTTCCATTTCTGAAACCTAAATTACTGCTTATGGTAGGGTAGTTAATTCTGTCTGCTATGGCTGTAAATTAAGTGTTCTTCTGGCTAGTTTGCCTGAAAAACTGCATATATTATGCAGGTTCTTCAGATTGGATTTGAACTTAGGTGTTTCCCTCCAAAGGATATCATTGATACTGACTGAGCTAAGGAGCCTCTTCTCACTTTTATATTCTTAATACAAACTGATGGAATTATTTGACTATTAATATCAGTGATATAATGACAACATTGTATTTCTTTTCCTCTTTCAGATAATTGAAAATGGTTAACACAAAGGGATATAGGCGTGGCACTCGTTATTTGTTTTCAAGACAGTTTCGTAGACATGGCACAGAACCCCTTTCCACTTTTCTTAAAGTTTACAAGAGAGGAGATATTGTTGATATAAAAGTAAGAAAAAAAGTTTTAGTGGAAAAATTACAGCAATCCACTTTTTACTATTTTCTGTTGATTCATGAGCATGATATAAAATTATTAGCATTTTTTTGCTAATTTAATTTAATACTACTGATTTATAAAATTCAATCTATTTTCAGGGAAATGGGGCCTTTCAGAAGGGAATGCCACATAAATTTTACCATGGAAAGACAGGGCGTGTCTTTAATGTCACACCTCATGCAGTTGGTGTGATTGTAAACAAGCGTGTCAGGTAATACTAATATCCTTAGTAGTACTTTCTTATTGGATTGAGGGTTTTTTTTTTTCAGTTTTTTTTAGGTAAAGTGATGTATTGAACTTGAAATCGAGTTGTAATAGGAATACTAATTATGCAAGAAATACTAAAAGTAATTATCTGCACAGTTTTGGCCAAGAGAATTGGCTAGCAGTCATTTAGAGCAGGGTTTATTCCAAAGCACTGCCCACAGCCGCATGCAGCCTGTGGTGCGATTTTGTGCTGTGGGGTTTGATTTTCACGAGCGAAAAAATAAAATAACAATTTGAATCGAATGCGTATTTGATATTTTAATTCTATTACTAATCGATAATCTCAATGTTGATAATTTTATTTGGTGTTTTTACATTACTACTAGGCCCCCCCCCCTGTTCTGGACTGGTAGGCCGGTTCTTGAATTTCGAAGACTCGAAAGGGGGAACCGCTCCCCGGCACCTACATCCAGTGGTGTGTTGGGACCGGCTCGCGTGAGCCGATTGTTAAAATTTTTCAAATTTAGTGATCCGGTTAATGTTTTTAAGTAGTGGTGTGAGTCGGTTATTAAAATTCTTTATGAAAGGATAGATCATGAATGGTGGTATATACTTTTTCTCATAAATATTTTAAAATTGTATAATAAACACTTACATATATTATTATTATCAAAAATAAATGCATAAAGCAGAATTCACAAAACACAAACTCAATTTACGAACGGGAATTTGAAAACGGTTTTATTTACTAAACAATGTCTGTATTCATTAAAACACAAAAACACGTTATCAAAACTCCCGAACTGGGTATTTCAATAAATAATAATGCCTTATTTTTCGGTGAATTTCCAAGAACTTGCAACATTAAGTTCTTGGAAATGCAACTTTGTTACACTATCGATAAATACAAAAATTCGTCGCGACGGCTACAGTCTCTGGTCATTTGATCGACTACGAGTGGTAATATAGTGTTACATATTTTTTGTTCAGGATTTCATTTGATAATAGGTAAGTTGTAGATAATATAGGAAAATTTTCTTTAATATGTTTTTATTTCGGTTTTTTCTTTTTTTTTTAATAATTAAAATAATTTTAATCAGGGTTAGAGTTTTGCGGTCGAAAAAGCGGATAGCCATTAGTTGAAAAAATGAAATAGAACGAAACTTCTTAAACATTAAAAGGACAAAATTTGAAGAAGCAGAAATAAAGACATCTGAAGATACAATAGAACTTTATGAAGAATCAAATTTTTCATAAACGAGCTGGTTGTTAAAAATTTACCAACACACCACTGCCTACCCCCTACCCCCCCACCCCCACCGAGTTGCGGAGTGGTAGGCCGGTTCTCCTTGAATTCTGATGACTCGACACTCAGGGTGGACCCTGAGTTTGAAATAACTTGACAAAAAATGTGACACAAAAACGTTACATAAAAAGGCTTATCATTTTATATATATAGGGTAGATATACCCACGTATTTTTCAAATATTAGATGTGTCAAAGAGACTTTTCATTACACGTTTTCTTACACCAAATTACTAGATATGCATTGTGATGCTGCCCTCAGAAAATTTTTTTTTTCTAATGCAGCCCTCAGATTACCTAAGGTTGGATAGTCCTGATTTAGAGGGATAAATGGTTAATAACCTAAAAAGTACAGTTATGTACCATTTATTCGAAATTCAAAACAATGTCTCTTAAATTAACCAACTGTTGTATATCAATACTTCTCATAGAGCATCAGTTATCAGAAATTGCCATTTTGTTAATTCAAGGGTTGAATAAACAAATGATGATTACTGTATTTTCTAAAATCATTTTAAACAAATATTAATTTTTATTAATATTTATCATTAAATTATTTGATTAATAAATTTTATTAATTTAATGGCAAATACTTGTTTGGATTTTTGCTCAGGACATGGACTGGTTATTACTTAAACAAAGTTCCAACAAAAATGTGCACAAATTCACATAGAGAGAAGAGGCAAGGAATAAGAAAAGTCTCATTGACTATGCTATTGTTGATAGTGATTTTTTCTCACTGGTGCAGGACACTAGAGTGTACAAAGGATTTGAAAGTGGAAGTGATCACCATTTAGTCTTGAGCAGGAAAAAATTGAATTTCATATAGAAAAGAAGAACATGGAAGAAAGTTTTAAAGCAAATAAAAGTTGAGTAGCTCTCAGATGTGAACTTAGACTAAAATACACATGCATTATTTAAGAAAAAATGAAAGAGTTTGAGAACAGGAACCAAACCTTGGAGATTCAGTGGCAAATTCTGAAGAAAACATTGATTGATTCAGCTAGAGAGGCATGTGGTGAGATTGTCTGCAATGATAGAAAAACCAGAACTCCATGGTTGACACAGGAAGTGAAAGAGGTAGTGAAGAAAAAGAAGAAAGCATATTAAAAGTTCCTGGCAAATAAGTCAGCTTGTGCTTTTAAAGAATACAGAGATGAATGTAAGAATGCTAAACACTGTGTAAAACTAGCTAAACAAAAGTCATGGTAGGACTTTGGTAAGAACATAGAAAATAAATATCAAGAAGGTGGCAAGATATTCTGAAGGTTGTTGAAGAAGCTCAGAAATGGAGGAAAGAGTGATGTAAAAGGAATTAGAGATGATATGCGTGACATTAAAACTGGTGAAAAAGAGATCTTTCATGTATGGAGTAATTATTTTGAAAAATTGCTAAACGAAGCAATCAGTGATAGCACATGATCACTCAACAGGCATGAAGTAGAAAAAGCCTGAAATATGGAAAGGCAGTGGGAGTAGATTATTTTTGACTGAAATCTCAAGTATGGAGGTATAAAAGTCTTACAGTGACTGTACTGCATAGTTCAGAAGGCTTGGACAGAGGAATGAATTCCAGATGATTGGAGTAGGGCGCTCATAGTACCCATATATATAAAGGGAAATAGAACTGAATGTGAGAATTACAGGGGTATTTCCTTACTGGTGTGCCTTGGTAAAATTTATGCAAGTATACTTGAGAAATGGTGGAGAAGGATTGTGGAAGAGAAGCTTGGTGAAAAACCAGATGGATTCAGGCCAAACAGGGGCTGTCAGGATCAGATCTTCACTTTACGACAAATAGTCGAGAAAGCTTGGGAATATAACAAAGATCTGTATTTAAGCTTTGTTGATTTGGAAAAGGCATATGATAAGGTGCCAAGAGAGAAGCTATTCAAAACACTACAGTTGTATGTAGTCAGTGGAGCATTATATCAAGCAATACTTAGTCTTTGAGTTGTAAGTCAGCAGTTAGAATTGAAGGAAGTACAGGAAAGTGGTTTAATGTTAAATCTGGTGTCAGACAAGGATGTACATTATCTCCCTGTTATTTATTATCTATATGGAACATATTATGAAGGAAAGTGGTATTAAACCTGTTATAACAATTGGAGATGTTAATCTCAGCTCTACTTTATGCAGCTGATGTTATGCTTCTAAATGAGTGAGAAGTTACGTATAATGGCTGACACATCTCCATTAGCATAAAGAATGAATGTGTTCACAAACCACAACAAATGCTAGCCTGGTTGGCCGAGTGGTTAGCGTATCTGCTCTCCAGCCAAAAGGCTGTGGGTTTGAATCCTGCCGTGGGCATGGTTGTTTGTGATTGTCTGTGAAAATAGTGGTGGTGGTCGGCAGTAGATGCCACTGCTGTAAATGATGAAGGTAGTTGCGATTAGTGGAGTGGTGGGGACGGAGAGTTGTAGATCAGGTAACCCTCCCTCGATGAGTCTTTGGACTCCCTGGAGGTGTTATGTAATAATAATAAATATCTCAACAGTTAACAATTTTATATTACAATAAATAAGATTAAAAATTATTACAAACTATCAGAATCTAGTAAGCTTGCTCACTTTATCATGCTAGACTGAGCTGGATAAATGGAATGGCTATGCTATGATATTGTAAGACTGATAGGATATCACATGAGTCTATTGCATAAACTAGATTAAGGGTCAAAGCTGTATAACTGAAAGGAGACCTCCACATAGCCTTTAAGGAATGCGGAGAACCGACCAGGGCTTCTGACCTAATGTCCAATCCTCACCTTCTCGTGGTGCACCCTGTTGGGTATCTACTTGGATACTGAACAAACGAGGATGGGCTGGCAATTTGGGATTTAGCCGACCAAATTGTATTCTTATTGGTTAAATCAAAATAAAAAATGATGGTACAACATAACAAAATTTCATGCCGGTTAGGGCGTCGCCCGGTTAAACAAGGCCCCCGTTGTTTTCGCCAGGGAACCAGGGCGAACAGCGAAAAGTCAACTACTGGAACAAATTTGAAAACAAACCCCAACTCAACATCACCAGAGTTGGTACTATCAACGTAAGAAGCCTGAATGGCAAAGAAATGGAGCTAGCTGAGGAATTAGATAAGTACCAGATCGACATAATAGGGTTGACTGAAACAAAAAAGACCAAAACTGGTAGGATCTTTCTGAGCAATAAATACAAAATGTTATATTCAGGCAATGACAATCAATGAATAGCTAGAGAATAGCTATTCAATACGCTGCAGTTATATGGTGTCAATGGGGCATTATATCAAGCAATACTTAATCTTTATTGGAGTTGTAAGTCAGCAGTTAGAATTGAAGGAAGTACAGGAAGATGGTTTAATGTTAAATCTGGTGTGAGACAAGGATGGACATTATCCCCTGTGTTATTCATTATCTATATGGATCGCATTATGAAGGAAAGTGGTATTAAACATGATATCAAAATTGGAGATGTTAATGTTAGCTCTTTGCTTTATGCGGATGATGTTATACTTCTAAATAAATCCGCTACAAGTCTGCAAGATTATCTGACTAAATTGAATAGCTGTTGTAATAGATATGGTATGAAGGTCAGCAATAAAAAGACAAAGACAATGAAAATAGGCAGAATCATTGAAAATGTCAACTGTGTTGTGAATGGAGAACCTGTGGAACAAGTAAAACATTTCAGCTACTTAGGCACAATTTTTACTGAAGATGGTAAATTAAATATAGAAATAGACAACAGAATCAGCAAAGCTGGTATTTTGGGAAGTCAATTGAATAAATTCATATGGAATAAGAGAAAAATTAGTCGGAACACTAAATTAGCTGTATACAAGACAGTGTTCAAACCAGTTTTAACTTATGGATCTGAGAGCTGGGTCAGAAGTAAAACACTTAACCAAAGACTAGATACCGCAGATATGAGAGTCCTGAGAAAGATTATAGGCATGAACAGATGGCATCAATGGCAATATCATATTAAAAATGAAGATATTAGGAAAGAACTGGACGTTGTCTGCATCCAGGAATGCGTTAGCAGAGCTAATCTCAGGTGGTATGGTCACGTAAACAGAATGGGCGAGGAAAGATTAGCAAAACAAGTGTTCTCTGCCTGGTTGGCAGCAAAACGACCCAGAGAAAGACTAAGATATAGGTGGATTGATACAGTACAAAGTGCCTTATACGATAGAAATATAAGATCTGAAAATGTTGGAGTCTTGACAAGTAACAGACTGATTTGGAGGAAAATTGTAGATAGGAAGTTAGTAATGATATAATTTTTTCATGTAGTACTATCATATCCTGTACACCAGTGCTTCCCAAACTTCTGGATGTCAGGGTCCCCTTTGCAAAAATTAAAATATTTCACGGCCCCCCTCGAAAAAAATCGTAATAGAGAGATATATTATTATAATATTTATTGTATTTATATTCAATACAAAACGTACACAGCGAATATTGCAAAAATCAAATGCAAATATTACATTTTTTGCCTCTTACCGTTTGGTTCTGAAGACGATGCAGGCTGTTCTGATAAAATATGAATACTGTCCTTTTTTTTGAGTCTGTTTCTGCTTCTTCCGATTGTTCGCGGGAATTTTTTTTTATTTTTTATCAGTCACTTATCCATCTCAGAGTTAAATTTTTTAACGTAGAATAGATCAAATAATATCACCCTTTACCGATACTGGCACACCTCAGACTGATAACATGAAATTAGTGAATATTACCTGAATAAGGGAATCCCCCAGACCAGGAACATTTTTCTCTTTTGTGACTTTTCTCCCCTTTAAGGTAATTAAGCCTAACGCGAAACAGACAGCAAAGGCAGGTTTGTAAAACGTGCATATGATTGGTGCGGTATTAACAAAAGATCGCACAACCGAAAGATAAAAGCATAGCTGACAATTGAGTTGAAATGCTAACTCTCTTCAACCGAATTCCATATGTGAAACTGCCATAACTTGTATACAACACAAGATCATTATATATATATATATATATATATATATATATATATATATATATATATATATATATATATATTACTTAGTTTTAACACTTTTACGAATTTTAACACGTTTGGTTGAATTTTATTGCTGCCTTGGGAAATCGAACTCACACACATCTAATTAATAACAATAGTTTTTAGTTAGATACTGTGTTTGCCCATGCAACATATGATTTTGTTTCAGTCTATATAGCATAGTTTCTGTATGAGGGGACATGTGAATCATTAATTAGTGTGTTTTTACCCCAGTTGTCTCTAATTGCACTATTTGTTGAGAAATATATTACACAGACTCCTCATACCTTATTCACTGGCATAATAAAAGTACTTGTTTTTATTGCCTCTGCAGCATAGTGGCTGTTAGGGAGGGCCCACTGCAAGGGAGTTACTATCTCCTCACATGAACTTGTTTAAGCTTTTTTTCATGTGTGAAGTATATGCGAAACTTTTATTGGTAACAGAAAACTAGCTCGGATGAGAGTGAAAATATAAAACGAGTTTTGATATGTATATAAAGCCAATATCAACAGTCCCTGATTATGAACGCATGATGAAAGGGACAGGAAGATTTGGAGCTTCCCTGGAGAGCATTCGAAGTAAATACAATTAACCACTGCTTTGAAATGAAACATGAATAAGCAATATTTACTAATATTCATTAAGAGCCGAAATACGCAGGAAGCAAAGTTTGTGAACCAACACCAATGTGTGAATTTTTCCATTAAAATATAAAAAATAACAAAAAAAATAATAAATAATAAAAGTTAAATACGTTTTTTTTAAATAAAAAAATCTACTTAGTCTTAAAACATTTTAAATTTGCTTTCATTATTTCACGGCCCCCTCAACAAAACCTACGGCCCCCAAGGGGGCCGTGTCCCACAGTTTGGGAAGCGCTGCTGTACACCCCTTGTGGGTACATGGCAGGAATTTGATGATGATGATGAGATTATATGGAATTGGAATATAAACTATTGACTTGGATAAGCAGGTAGCAGATGGATATCTATCAGAAAGTGGTATATATGGATGCAAATCTATCAGATTTAAGGTGTACCTGTAATCCAGGGATCATTCCTCAAATTATTGTTGTTCGATCTGCACATTAATGATATCTGGAAGGACCTGACAGGTGTTCAGTTGTTTGCTGATGATGCAAAGATAGACAGGGTGGTCATGGATGTTACTGACATAACATCCTACTGAAATTATACAATGATTTCAGTAGGTCAGGAATTGTGAATATATGAAAATTGCTGCCAGTTCGATGTTAGTGAACATAAAAGTATGCACTTTGGTCTAATGAGATATCCGGTGTGATATCAAATTGGTGGGATTATGTTAAAAGACACTGATGAAGCTGGGAATATTGGAGTTTTATTAAATAGGAAGTTGAAGCACAAGGGCCATATAGCACAGATTGTAAATACAACTCAGATAATTGCAATGCTGAAATGAACATCGACACGTAAGGATAAGGAATTCAGTTTGTCTCTTTACAAGGGCTTGATATGACCATACTAGACTACTCTGTGCAGATTTGGTCTCCTAGGTTCAAAGGGGATAAAGAAGATATGGAGAGGATGCAAAGAAGATTTACAAAATATTGGGATTGTGGAGTGTAGATTGAGTATAGGAGAATGTGTGGACTCACTGCTAAATATGAGAAAGATGGGTGATATGATAGCGGTTGATAAACTTCTGAAGGGGCGTTGTAGGATATTGGTTGATAAAATTTTTGGTTATGTGGAAGTTTTATTGGAGGAGAGAACAAAGGACATCTGTGAAAGTATGTATATGGTTAAAGAGGTGAGAACTAGATTTTTCTCATGTGGCAGCCAGTGAGTGAAACTGTTGAAGTAGTGAGTGCATCTAGTGTGAATGAGTTTAAGAGAAAGTATGACAGCTAGTGTGGGTGATGCATGGCTTGATGAGTCCTTAACTCCCTTTAGATCTCTGATAATATTAATAATAAAAGATATATTATGCTCAGGTAATGGCAGGTATACAATTATCATTCTTATCAACTTCAGTAAATGTGTTATCTTTTAACACATTTACTGGTAGCTCCTTGTTCTCTCCTGTCCAATCACTATTAAAATATTTTTTTAGGAGCTCTATAAAACATCTTCGGAACTTCCTTGTTTCTGTCTGTCCCCTCTTTTTTTGCCTATCAGCTAAACTCCGTAACATATTAAAGTTACAAAGCCAAACTTAGCATACAAGACTAAACTCTTATCAACATAGAGGACACTTCATAGAAATTTTTTTGAAAAAATTTGGGGTAAAGAGTGGTGCTAATAAGTACCTGCTGGATATTTGTTCAGGAAATGGACTAGCTGTTATTAATACAATACTCCACTTTAAAGCTGTGCACAAAGATTCACATGTAGAGAATAGAAGACAAAGTTCATGCAGGTTCATGTTACAAGAGTATACAGGAAATGAGAAATAAGAAGTGATCACTATTTAGTTTTGTGTAGAATAAAAATGAATATCAAATGGAAAAATTCACAGATATTTTATTAATCAGTCTAGCAGCTTTCAAAAGTAAACTACATGCTAATATACATATATTCAAGAAAAAAATTAATACAGAAAATTGTAAAGGCATTCACAAAATATGAAGAAAACATTAATTGAGAAGCAGCCATGTGGTTGATATATTTTAATTGTTGAGAATGGAAATTCTACCACAAAATTTTAGCAGTAACAACAGTAGCAATAGCCATTTCTAAATTGTATTCTGCTTCCTCAGTACTTGGTTCACTTTTTTGGGTGAGATGCTTTTTGAGATAACTGATGTCATATGCAACTCAAGAAACACATTACCTAAGAATGGAAGGGTTGGTACATTGTATGAACAGACCATGTATCTTTCCTATCATCCAAAAAAAACCGGTTTGCTTTGTTCCTTTTTATTTCTAGTAACTGTATAACTATTAATTTTGAAAAAATCTTAATCTGTCTTATTAAAGAATAAATACCTAAAATAAATTATGATGAGGTAAGTAAATGCCATTAATAGCTGTGTAAATCTATGTTTTCTGGAAGAGAATCTCAAAAATGTGACAAATGCAGAGAGATGGTAGTTCTGGTAGGTACAAAGGATGTATATATATATATATATATATATATATATATATATATTTTTTTTTTTTCACATTTGACGTCTGTAGACTGTATGGTCACTGCCATACCTCACATAGTTTTGGCAATGTCTTCTGCTAGAATAAGTGGTAGGGTTGCAGATTCCCTTTCCACACAAAGTTTGTAGGACAATCACAAACGTCCATGTTCACAGCAGGATTCGAACCCACAGCCTCTTGGCTGGAGAGCGGACACGCTAACCACTCGGCCAACCAGACCGGCACAAAGGATATAAGTAGCTAAAAAAGGATTGGTGGATGAAGCAGAAGTGAAGAATGAGAGAGTGAAAATTGGCTTCTTACTAAGATATGATAGTGAATTAAAAAAAAGGCTATGATGGAAAATGATTTGATGTGTGAGCTGTGTAGAAGGAATAGTTTTTGGATGTGTATGGAGTGAGTTTGAAGGAAAAATGAATTTACATATATATCATGATTTTGTTTGCCTTGAAAGCAAGATTTTGAAGAAGAAATAGTGAAAACGAAGATGTTAAAGGAAACAAATTATTATTATTATTCTTTGGTACTACAGCCCCATGTAGGGCCTCCCATTTTTGAGTTTCATAACTCACTACAAGGTGGGGTCATTATCCCCACTCTCAACCATGTGTAATTGTCTGTGAAGCGTCGTGTTCTTAAGACCGGTTTGCCTGCTTTGCCAGAGGGGAAACCCCAGATAAACTGGGGAGAAAAACCCTGCAGTCCATGCCCAAGACTGGCTAACTTGGCTATGTCTGAGAAAGATCCTTAGCTCCTCATGTCGGTGACGAGAATCGAACGCAGGACACTCCTTTCCCAGGCATATGGTTCGGAGCACGTAACCACTCAACTAACCGTGCGGACTAAAGGAAACAAATACACATGACATATTTTTTAATTCTAGTATTCTTTTACCTTTGCTGAATTGTGGAACAGTAAAAGTAAAGGAAAAAAAATACTTTACTGAATTCTGCTGTATCAGAATATAGCAGTTGATAATATTCAAGTTTCAATTGCTAATTAAAATCCAATTTTTTTTTCTTTGTTAGGAATCGTATTATTCCTAAACGGATTAATGTAAGGGTGGAGCATATCAAACACTCCAAATGCCGGCAGGATTTTTTGGAAAGGCTTAAAGAGAATGAAAAGCTGAAGAAGGAGGCAAAAGAAAAATCAGTCAAAATCAGTTGTAAAAGACAGGTAATATATTTACTAAAATAATTACAAATTTCATACGAAACTTAGATTTTGTATTCGGCTTTAAAATAATGCTGGATTTAATATCCGCTTGATTTTTATAAACAGATAAGATTGAATAAGTTTTGCTAACTTTATAGTAATTTCAGATAGTTTCATTCAGCATGAGAAAAATCTTATCTTCCTCTTACATCCAGGCTCTTCAGCATATCATGAATGGTTTGTAACTAAAACTTCAGCATTACACTTCAGCTTATTAAAAAAAAAAAAAATCAGATTTTGAAACGACCAAATGCCTTTTGGTCAATAGCAGAGGCCATTAGGTGTTACTTCTGCCCATCCTCCACTGCTTTCACATCCAGGTGATTCTATTATAACATCACCCAGAGACAAAGCTGATCTATTGGCATCATTTTCCTCTTGCAATTTTTACACTGATGACCATGGCAAAGTACCTCCTTCTCCCACTCTGCCAAGAACTACTCACTCCATATTACCAAGAAGAAATTAGTGCCAATAATATGGATTCTACCACTCTTATCCACACCGGATCATTTGGTATTCATCACTATTTAGGGACTCAAATAATGGAAAGCTTTGGAGAAACTCGCACTATGCGCTCAACATTTGTAAGGCATTTGATCAATTCTGGCACAGAGATCTGCTCAGCAAACTATCAGCCTTTTACCTTTTGCAACTGGGCTGTTGCCAGCTTCCTTTAGTTGCTTCAATACATTTCATAGTAGATGGTTTCCCTCTCCTCAGATTTCTCCACCAGTGCAGGAGTATACTATAAATTCATCCTCCTGTACATAATATTACCTGTTCTCACTGACTTCAAATCTTATCTATTGCTGTACTGATAACAGTACGGACCTCTTTCATTTGACCAAACTTGTAGTGCTCAATCATTACAAGCCTCAAAATCCTTCATAACAAATGCCTAAATTCTCATCTCATGTGGTCATCTCCAATGCTACTGAAATTTGATGCTGTATAATTTCATTGCAAAAGGATCTTGCATTACTTCTCTTTATTTTCAGTAAAACTCATATCAAATCCCCATCTCAGAGATGTTCAGTTTCTGCTTTATGCCTCTTCTACAAGTACTTGCATTGTCAAATGCTCTGCTGAAATGGCTACTATCATTCCTCTGCTGTCTTTCTTAACTATGCGAACAGGAGTAGCTGCTGGTTAACATCCATTTACCATCCACCTCTAAACTTATCGAGCCAACTTTTTTCATTCTCTCTCTTCCTCTGTTCTTTGGAACAGGCCTCCCTCCCCCCTCTCCACTTCACTGTCTTCACCTGTTTCGAATATAATATCAACATATTTCTTCTTGTCCTGTTAACCAACCACTCTTGGTCATTAGACCTATGACACCTTAGTGCTCTAGATACCTTGCACTATCATACATTAGCACTGTGGGTGGGTTATTGTGTACTAAATAATAGTTGAAGTAAGATTTTAAAATTACAGTATGAAATTTTCTTTATAGTATCACTTGCCCATTGCATTGGAGTTTGGGTGCTCTTGCACAAAAATAAAACTAAAATATGTATTTGCTTATTATGTCTTACAGTAGCCTTCCAACATCTGCCAAACAGCTGATATGTTATTGTTAGTTCATGTTGCAAAAACATAGTGGCACAAAAAAATCATTTATTTTATATCAAAAATAGATGATCTCTATAGTGAACCCCTAAGGACTAGAGACAATTCATTATAATACAAGGTTTGCTATATGTAGTGAACTTAGGAGTAAGAATATTAACACTCCATTACCATGAAATAAGAAACTTCAAGAAATAGTGGGAAACAGAACACATCATAAGAAATAAAAGGAATCAAGAAAACAAACGAAATCGATATAAATAGAACCGAAGAAATATTGAGAAATAAAAGAAAGGGAAAATAACACACACACACAAAAAAAAAAAAAATGCGATAAACATAAATTTGCCAGAATTAGAACAAAAGAAGTAATGATAAATAAAAGAAATCATGGAAAACAAAACAAAGAAAATGGCCAGAATTAGAACAACAGAAATTGTAAGAAATAATCATAGGAAACAGCATAAGAAATTGCAAGAAATGAAATAAATTGCAGAAAACAAAGGAAATCACCAGAAATAGAACAAACGATATAATGGGAAATGACACACACACACACAAAAAAAAAAAAACTCGAGCAAAAGAACATGGGCAATGAAGCCCTATTAATGATATTGTTATAGGCAAAGAAGAGGTAGGGAGGCCTAATATCCTCACCATTCATTCATGATCTAAGAAGTCATGTGACACATGACTTCTTAGATCAAATAGGTTGACTTGATGAGATGAGGTAGTATGGACTGTTCTATGATGTGGAATGATGACTGAACATCTCTTCAGTCAGCATCCTATCTAGCTGCTTCAATGAAGTGATAACATTCGTGCCCACATTGAAAAGCAGTGCTAACTGGAGTTCCTTTCAGACTCTTATAGTGCAATCGCTCTGGCAACAAGGCCACTAGAGTGGAAGCATTAAGATAACCATTGAGACTATGTCTGCTGCTTCCTGCACTATACCATTCAGATGTGACATGCAGGGATCACTTCCTCATTTCCAAGAAACCCTAGACCTGAACACAGTAATCCAGATGTGAACTTATCCAAGGCCTTATAAGAGAAATAACTTCCTTATATCTACTTATTAGTGTATTCTTTAATAGTCAAGTAATCTTATGAGCTAGTTACCTTAGCAGTATGTCATCTAAACTTCAACTCTCTATCTACCACCACCTTGAATTCCTAGCTTTATTTATTTCTTTGAGTATAGTTCCATCAATGTGGTACACAGCTTGTAATTGATTTATCCCAAAATGCATGGCTTTACATTTCTCCACATAAACTGATGCTCATTATCTTTTGCCCATACTGATAGCCTATTTAAATCATCCTGCAAGCTCTTCACATTGCCTTGATTAACTATTACTCAACCTTATACCTAATTTTGTATGATATATTGATGATACCTAATTTTGTATCATCAGCAAACAACTGAATATTTCTATTCAGATTATTTCCTATATCATTTATGTACAAATTAAATGGTAGCACTCCTAGTATTGAATCTTGTGGCACACCACTAGTCACATGCTTTCACTTGTATTCTGCTCTTCCATATACCATTTTTTGATCTGTCAAGCAGCCACCCTCTCATCCGCATAACCAGTGTCATATCCATCTCCATTTGTTCTAATTTGCATAACACAGTTCATTGTGGTATTCTGTCAAATGCCTTTGCAAAATACAGCAGAATCATCTTGTAGCCATTTCCTTTATCCAACTCAGCTATCACTCTATCATAAAAAGTTAGTAAATTATTAAAGCATGACCGACCCTTCACAAAGTCATGTTGCTCCCTCAGAGTATCATATTCTTATCCATGCATTCTTGAATTCTGTTTGGCCAATTTTTCAAGTACTTTTATCATCACTCCTAAGATATTGATTGGTCTATAGTTTGCTGTGGCAGTGTTAGAACCTCTAATGTGAGGGAATTATTTTGTCTTCTTTCCACTCCCTTGGAACTCTGTCAGAGCTGAGCCTAGTCAGAGGCATTGCCAGTTCCTTTGTACATTCTTGCAATGTGAGCTGATATCCTATTTAATCTCACAGCAGCATTTACATTGAGGTTCTGCAGTATCCTTAGAACCTCCATCCAGCTCATTTCCCATGTCTGTCGCATGTCACAGCATTAACCTCACTTTGATGATATATCGTTGCAAAGTGGCAACTCAGTTACTCAACTATTTTATCTGCTTCAGCTCGTCACCATCAGCACTCATGATTATTCTTCCTCTCTCTTAAAGGCACTGCTAGTTTCTTCTTGTAATCTGTTTCTGCCTTTCTTACAAGGCTGGTCACCTTTCTTGTCTGAATCTCATACTGTTCATGAGTTTGATCATCTTTCTCCTTATATATCCTCCACAGCAGTTCTTTTTCTGCAGATCATATTTAATGATATTACTCATCCATGTATACCTATCCTTAGGTATACAATTTAATATTGCTTTCTCTGGAAGGCCTTAATTATCTCCCATGCACTAACATCCTTCCATTGCAGGGTGTTATTTCATGGCACAGCTTCAAGCTTCCTCCTGAGCTTGTTATAATCCACCTAACTTGTAGTTCCCCATATACCTTTTCTTGACAGAATCATGATTATCAATCTCTCAGGTCAAGACTATGGTCAATTTCTCCAATCAGAAGCACTTCTGGTCCTATCACCAGGTCTAATACTCTTGCACCCAGAGTCCCTTCCATGTTATGGAAGGGACTCTGGGTGCAAGAACTGCCACTCTCTGGGAGGGTGGCAGTTCATTTGAAGCTGTCTGGTCAACACAAATACAACAAAATATACAGGGAGTTGCTGCAATAGACCAGGGATGACATGAAAAACATGCATCAGCAAATTAGTACAAGTGCAGGTTGAGTGATTATTATGGAGGACTTGAGCTATGGGGATATAGGCATATAAATTCAGTTTCCTTCCTGCCTTGCAATCTTTCTTCCTTCCAATCTATATTCCCATAGCTGAAGTCCTCCATAATAATCACTCAACCTGCACTTGTACTAATTTGCTGATGCATGTCTTTCATCCCTGGCCTATTCTCACTTATTTCCTGTTTCCCTCTCCCATCCTGTGTTTCCAGAAAATTAACCCTTCATTCTATCTCTTTAATTACATCATCTGCTGTTAGCGAAGCCTCATTAATGCCTATAACTTTTAGCAAGGTTGCACTAACCACTGCCAAAAGTCTCACACTCACTTGCCTCATGAGTGTCTTTACACATCCACCCTAATTGCTTAAGTTTTCCTGAATTTGCACTTTAGCATGCTTGAACAAAGCTCTCTAAACACCGAACACCAAAACCATTTTAGATGCAGTCTGTCAGCATTATACAAATTTGGTGTCAACTTTTGCGCTGCACAATGTGTACAAATCAATGTGTATTGATTTGTTTACCATCAATGCCCTCCACATAAATTTGCTTCTCTCATAGCCTGGCAGGAGAATTACAATCTTCACCTTCTCACCTCTCATCACCAACCAAGACAATTAATTCTTCCCTTAACTTTTTTTATCCAGATGACCACTAATATCATTAAATATTACACTAGGGAAATATGATTTTGTTATTACTTTCATTGAGTACTCGTTTGTTCATGATCTTGATTCTTACATCAGACCACCTGCTTCTTTCTTTTCTCAGCCCTGCTAATCTGCTATTTTTCAGTTTTGTGCTTTGTCCCGTGATGAATAACATGCAAGTGCACTATTTTGTTCTTCTGTATTTCCACTGCTGTACGTTGAACATTAATTCAGACATAATGTTTTCCATTCTACTATCGATACTGTTTACTCTACTAACATGCTTTGTTTTCACCACCTAACTAGCACTCACTCTTGAAACACTTAATACACATGACACTGGGAAAAATTAAAGGATTTATTGAAGGAGAGTGAAACTGGTGAGGAGTGTGTATTAATTGTTTCAAGAGTGAATGCTAGTTAGGTGGTGAAAACAAAGCATGTTAGTAAATATCGATAGTAGAATGGAAAACATTATGTCTGAATTAATGTTGGAAGTTTATTTTCCACTTGGTTAGACTATAATAAATTTAGTTTAATCCTTTATCCAAGTGTATGCAAACAAAGTTTGCGCCTGAAGTATCTTCAGGACTGAGGCAACTCGTAGTAAAGGTGGACCAAGCTCTCATCACTCCTTTTCTCAGTATCTCCCATAATGCAAAGCACATCTCCTTGCAGACATGTATAATGCTATGCATTAAGGGGACGGGCCACTACCCAGACTGGTTTCGACCTTTATTGAGGTCTCGTCAGTGGTTGAAACCGGTCTGGGTAGTGACCGTTCTCTTAATGCATAGCATTATACATGTCTGCAAGGAGATGTGCTTTGCATTATGGGAGCTACTGAGACAAGGAGTGATGAGAGCTTGGTCCACCTTTACTACGAGTTGCCTCAGTCCTGAAGATACTTCAGGTGCAAACTTTGTTTGCATACAATTTTAAACTAAATTTATTATAGTCTAACCAAGTGGAAAATAACTTTCAACATCTTTCTCTAAATCCATAATAATAAGGTTGTACACCTTTAGGCAACTTGTATAAGTAAATATGACCTCTCCATTGCTTCTGCCTTAGTACCACCAATTCTGGATCTGGCTCCCATTGACGAGACCTCAATAAAGGTCGAAACTGGTCTGGGTAGTGGCCCTTCCCTTAATGCATAGCATTATACATGTCTGCAAGGAGATATGCTTTGCATTATGGGAGATACTGAGACAAGGAGTGATGAGAGCTTGGTCCACCTTTACTACGAGTTGCCTCAGTGCTGAAGATACTTCAGGCGCAAACTTTGTTTGCATACACTTGGATAAAGGATTAAACTAAATTTATGAATTAATGTTCAACATACAGCAGTGGAAATACAGGAGAATAAAATAGTGCAATTGCATGTTATTTGTCACAGGACGAAGCACAAAACTGAAAAATATGATGTAATATAATGTACATTGAACATTAATTCAGACATGATGTTTTCCATTCTACTATTGATACTGTTTACTCTACTAACATGCTTTGTTTTCACCACCTAACTAGCACTCGCCCTCGAAACACTTAATACACGCTCCTCACTAGTTTCACTCTCCTTCAGTAAATCCTTTAATTTTTCCAGTGAATACATCTCACCCAATAGTGCTTTGCTTTGCCATTATTGCTCTACCACACATTGGCACCATACTGACAATATCATATTTAAACAAAATATACAAGGTTTACTTACAAACTAAATAACTCAATCACACATACTACAAACAAAAACTACAATGAGTTAACCTAAGATTATTATCTAAAACAGTGATTCTCAACCTTTTTTTCATCACGGTACACTTTTAATAATTTTAAAACTTGGCAGCATACTAATTTTCAATAAAATATAAAATGAAATTGCATTACAAAGTAAACAAAATGTTTATTTAATGATAAATTACATTTAATGCGATTTTTTTTTTGCATGTTTTTTTTTGATAACTTCATTTATATTTGGGCGTATAAATGATAATGTTACTCTCATTTCGTGATCCAGATTTAAAAGTCTGGATCTTTTTTTCATTTTTATATCGGTCAAAGCCGAAAATCTGAATTCGCACAAATAAGATGTGGAAAATTGTAATAACACACTTAAAGCTTTTTGTGATATTGTTGGATAATCGTATCTAAGATTAATCCAGAACAAATTAATTGATTCTTCTGAATGTTTTTAAATTAAATCTCGTTTATTACACGCAGAAATCAGTTCTTCTTCCTCTTTCAAAGTTAGTTCACACACACTGATGTGTCGTTTATCACAAATGGATTCCGAATCCAATCAAATTTTTTTATTTCTAAATTTGGAAAGTAATGAACAATTTTTTGCTCTAGTATTGTCAAATGATCAATAACTATTTTATGAATTATTTTATAACAATCTTTTGGAACTGACTCAAACTTTTCTAAACTACCTTCTTGTGCTTTATTCTTCCATAAAGTAATTTTTTTTTGAAATCCCAACAATTTATCGGTTGAGTTTAAAATATTTTCTTTCGGTCCTTGCAAACTCGTATTTATGTTATTAAAAATAACAAAAATATCAGATAAGTAAGCCTTAGCACACCATATTTTGTCATCCAACAAACCAACAATTATTATCTTGTTCAAAAAATATCTTTATCTCGTTTTTTAATTCAAGCACGTGAGACAAAACTTTCCCTCTGGATAACCACCTGACTTCTGTGTGTAGTAACAATGAGTCGTATTTAGACTCCATAGCCTGGCATAATTGACTAGACAGGCGACTTTAATGGTCTTGATTTTATATAATTAATCATTTCAACACCTTGTTCCAGCACTACTTTCAATTCTGATGGTAATTGTTTTGTAATGAATGTTTCCCGATGCAAAAAACAATGGGTAACTAATATATCTGCATTATGTTCTCTTACATGTGCTCCAAATCCTTTTATAGATCCTGTCATAGCCAGAGCACCATCTGTACAAATGCTAATGCACAAATTCCGCAAAATTTTAATTTCTTGTAAATAAGAATTAATTTCATCGAAAATATGTTTTCCTGTTGTGAAATCAGATAATTCACGACAACATAAAAATTGGTTAATTATATCATTTTCATGAATGAATCAAACAAATGTAATTAAGTGTGCTTTTCCCATAATATCAGTTGTTTCGTCGATTTGTAAAGCAAAATTTGAATTTGCAAGAGTTTTAGCAGTATTTTCTTCAATATTTCGGAACAAGTCTATAATTCTGCGATGAATTGTGTCATTTGAAAGTGGTATTTTACAAACATCAATTTCTGCTGATTCACCGACATTCTTTTTACAATTTTACGACAAGCAGGTAATATAATTTCTTCAGCCAAATTATGAGATGTTAATTTGAGAGCAATTAATTCAGCCACTTCATAAGAAGCTATCTGAACTTTTTCAGACACACTAAGTTGCTTTTTAAAAATCTTTAATTGTTTGGATCTTGCAGATAATGAATTTTGAAAGTAGGCTTTCTCTTTTGATGCTAGCGAAGGATGATTAGTGAGCAGGTGATGTTGGAGCTTGCTCGGAACCATAGCACTGTTTGATAATTTACAACTACATACCACACACTCGGGAACAGTTTTATCATTTTCCATTGTAGGTGTAAATCCAAATTTTAAGAAGTCATCATTATACTTACGATGAACATTACATTTTTTGGCGGAGGAAACATCTTTACTTGTACTGGGCTCGTTAGCATGATCGCTAGCATCATCATTATCGTTGTTAAGCTTTCTTTTTTTTATCCATTTATCCATTTTAGGGAGTTCATTGAAAATAAAAATAATTTTGTCAAAAAATTATTAAAAACGACATATTATATATAGTCTTTGAATCCGTTTTAATTAAGTTTGACTACACAATATTGTGGTATTGCACGTACGAAAACGAATATATAAGTTGTAACTAACCATATGCACACATCAAGCGGGCGACTAGTAGACTAAACTAATATGTAGCTTTGTTAGCCAGTAGCCAGAACTATAATAGCCATGCACATTGGTTCAGCCAGTCCCCGCTAGGAAGGTAGAACTGATTGAACCACTTGTCTGACGCCGCTTATGTATGGGTATTCGCAGTGGCGGCACACTTAAAAAATCTCGTGGCACAGTGGTTGAGAATCACTGATCTAATATATGAAAAAATGATTTATCTTTCATCAGTGCTAATAACAACAACACATGCAATGTGGCACCTTGTGGCAAAGGATTTAGTGCATTTAGCAATACTTTTTTTGTATCCACAGTATGGTGTCTGTTGCGTTGTTTTTCACTGTACAGGGACATTTTCATTCCATTGTTTGAAAGTGCAGATGCATTGATTAGAAATACATCTATTCCTGAATAATAATGAATCCTATATTTTATAAGAAGGCAACGGTGTCTGGTTTTCTCCAATAAAATATTAGGATATGTAAGATATCCATTATTGATAAGATTGAAGAGCTGCTGACAAAAAGAAAAATTCATGAAGTTAGAATTCTCAAATAAGTGAATAATTTGGATGAGGATTGACAGAGGATTTGAAATTGGAAGTGATCACTATTTAGTCTTGAACAGGATAAAATTGAATTTCATATTGAAAAGAATAACATGTAAGAAAGTTTTAAAGCGAATAAAAGTTGAGCAGCTCTCAGATGTGAAGTGTAGACTAAAATACACAAAGCTTATTGAAAAAAAAATGAAAGAGTTTGAGAACAGGAATCAAACCTTGGAGATTCAGTGGCAAGCCTTGAAGAAAGCCCTGATTGATTCAGCTAGAAAGGCATGTGGTGAAGTTGTCAACAAGGACAGAAAAATTAGAACTCCATGGTGGACACAGGAAGTTAAAGAGGTAGTGAAGGAAAAGAAGAAAGCACATCAAAAGTTCCTGGCATTTAAGTTTTGTCGATTTGGAAAAGGCATATGACAAGGTGCCAAGAGTGAAGCTATTCAGCATGCTACAGTTATGTGGTGTCAATGAGGCATTATATAAAGCAATACTTAGTCTTTATTTGAGTTGTAAGTCAGCTTGTGCTCTTAGAGAATACAGAGACAAATGCAAGAATGCTAAACAAAATGTGTAAAACCAGCTAAACAAAAGTCATGGGAGGACTTTGGCAAGAATATAGAAAATAAATATCAAGAAGGTGGCAAAATATTCTGGAGGTTGTTGAAGAAGCTTAGGAATGGAGGAAAGAGTGCTGCTGTAAAAGGAGTTAGAGATGATAAAGGTGACATGAAAACGGTAGAAAAAGATATCCTTAAAGTATGGAGTAATTACTTTGAAAAACTGCTAAATGAAACAAGCAGTGATGACAGCACAGTGGTAAAAAACACTGACCAGGCATGCAGTCAGGAATACATATCCATACTTGAAGTAGAAAAAGCCATCAGAAGCTTGAAATGTGGAAAGGCAGCAGGAGAAGATGATATTCGACCAGAAATGCTGAAGTATGGTGGTATAAAAGTCTTACAGTGGCTGCACTGCATAGTTCAGAAAGCCTGGACAGAGGGACGAATTCCCGATGATTGGAGTAGAGCTCTCGTAGTACCCATATATAAAAAGGGAAATAAAACTGAATGTAAGAATTACAAAAGTATTTCCCTACTGAGTGTTCCTGGCAAGATCTATGCAAGTATACTTGAGAAACAATTGAGAAGAATTGTGGAAGAAAAGCTTGGTGAAGAACAAGCTGGATTCAGACCAAATAGAGGATGTCAGGGTCAGATCTTCACTTTACGACAAATAGTCGAGAAAGCATGGGAATATAACAAAGATCTGTATTTAAGTTTTGTCGATTTGGAAAAGGCATATGACAAGGTGCCAAGAGAGAATCTATTCAATACGCTGCAGTTATATGGTGTCAATGGGGCATTATATCAAGCAATACTTAGTCTTTATTTGAGTTGTGAGTCAGCAGTTAGAATTGAAGGAAGTACAGGAAGATGGTTTAATGTTAAATCTGGTGTGAGACAAGGATGTACATTATCCCCTCTGTTATTCATTATCTATATGGATCACATTATGAAGGAAAGTGGTATTAAACATGATATCAAAATTGGAGATATTAATGTCAGCTCTCTGCTTTATGCAGATGATGTTATACTTCTAAATAAATCCGCTACAAGTCTGCAAGATTCTCTGACTAAATTGAATAGCCGTTGAAATAGATATGGTATGAATGTCAGCAATAAAAAGACAATGAAAATAGGCAGAATCATTGAAAATGTCAACTGTGTTGTGAATGGAGAACCTGTGGAACAAGTAAAACATTTCAGCTACTTAGGCACAATTTTTACTGAAGATGGTAAACTAAATATAGAAATAGACAACAGAATCAGCAAAGCTGGTATCGTGGGAAGTCAGTTGAATAAATTCATATGGAATAAGAAAGAAATTAATCGGAACACTAAATTAGCTGTATACAGACTGTGTTCAAACCAATTTTAACTTATGGATATGAGAGCTGGGTCAGAAGTAAAACACTTGACCAAAGACTAGAGACCGCAGATATGACAGTCCTGAGAAAGATTAGAGGCGTGAACAGATGGCATCAATGGCAATATCATATTAAAAATGAGGATATTAGGAAAGAACTTGACATTGTCAGCATCCAGGAATGCGTTAGCAGAGCTAATCTCAGATGGTATGGTCACTTAAACAGAATGGGCGAAGAAAGATTAGCCAAACAAGTGTTCTCTGCCAGGTTGGCAGCAAAACGACCCAGAGGAAGACCAATATATAGGTGGATTGATACGGTACAAAGTGCCTTAGACGATAGAAATATAAGATCTGATAATGTTGGAGTCTTGACAAGTAACAGACTGATTTGGAGGAAAATTGTAGATAGGAAGTTAGTAATGATGTAAATTTTTCATATAGTACTATCATATCCTGTACACCCCTTGAGGGTACATGGCAGGAATTTGATGATGATGATGATAAATTAAATATAGAAATAGACAACAGAATCAGCAAAGTTGGTATGGTAGGAAGTCAATTGAATAAATTCGTATGGAATAAGAGAGAAATTAGTCGAAACACTAAATTAGCTGTATACAAGACAGTGTTCAAACTAGTTTTAACTTATGGATCTGAGAGCTGGGTCAAAAGTAAAACACTTGACCAAAGACTAGAGACCGCAGATATGAGAGTCCTGAGAAAGATTATAGGTGTGAACAGATGGCATCAATGGCAATATCATATTAAAAACGAGGATATTCGGAAAGAACTTGACATTGTCAGCATCCAGGAATGTGTTAGCAGAGCTAATCTCAGGTGGTATGGTCACTTAAACAGAATGGGCGAAGAAAGATTAGCCAAACAAGTGTTCTCTGCCAGGTTGGCAGCAAAACGACCCAGAGGAAGACCAATATATAGGTGGATTGATACGGTACAAAGTGCCTTAGATGATAGAAATATAAGATCTGATAATGTTGGAGTCTTGACAAGTAACAGACTGATTTGGAGGAAAATTGTAGATAGGAAGTTAGTAATGATGTAATTTTTTTCATGTAGTACTATCATATCCTGTACACCCCTTGAGAGTACATGGCAGGAATTTGATGATGATGATGATAGTAAACATATAATGCCACAAGTTACGGTTGTAGTATTACACCTCCAAATAAAAAAAAAGTTATAAAGAAAATGTGTTGAATGATTTGCAATTCTAATTTATTGCACAGAAAATAATTATTACCAAATATGAATTAGCATAATCTAAATCTATGTACTTTGTAAATTATATAACCACATAAACACATAAAAATGTAATATAAATGATAGGAAAACTGTTATTTGAAAACATTCACAAAATTAAAATAATTTTTAATGTCGTTCATAATATTAGAATAATGCGAAAATAAATGCACAAAAATTACAGTCAAAGGGAAACAACATGATAATTAGACTTTGTTGCATCCCCCTTAGCTTTTATGACCGTTCGTAAACGGTTGGGCATATTATTTACTAGCAGTTAACAGTCTTTTTTTTTTTTTTTTTTATCAAAGCATGGCCTGCAGACTAGAAACAAGTTCATTTCAGTTTCTTGGGGCAACTTGAAGTTTCTTCATAATTTGCCACAAATTCTCAATGGGATTTAAATGTGGTGAGTTTGCTGGCCAAGGAATTACATTGATTTGCCTTTCTTTGAGCCATCTTGGAAGTGTGACAAGAAGTTGAATCTTGCTGAAAAAGGAAATCGCTATTACATAAATCTTCTGATGCCAATAACATAAAGTGCTCAAGAATTTCTTGGTACACAATACATAGCCTACCTTGGACCTTCTGCAGTCATACAACCCCATACCACAGCAGAGGTTGTAAATTTCACCAAATGTTTCATGCATTCTTTATCAAATGCTTCCTGCTTAAGATGCCAAACACTATCACTTGATGACCATGGGACACATAAAATATACTTTCATTGCCAAAAAGTACTTTTTCCAGTCCTCATGACCCCACAACAATGTTTGCTTACACCATTGCACTTGAGCTGCCTTTTGCTTGGAAGTCATAAACAGCTTCATCTTAGGCATATGTGATTTAAAATCCAATTCGTGAAGTCGTCTCAGTCGTAGATTTAGACACATTCACACCTAGTTTTTTCCATCGCCTGTGAAAATGCCTTATACTTAAGAAGTGGTTTTTCTTCAATTTCCTCTGATCTCTTATTGTAGTTATTACATTTCGACCGCTATTGCAGCAATTATTTTGAAAACTCCAGTTATTAGATTACTGTCTCAATACTCTACTCATGCTTGCTTGATAATATTCAGTTTCTTAGCTCTTGAGCTTGGTCTTCTTTGTGTAGAGACGGCATACTAATCTTAGCTTCCGATATGTCACTTGTTTGACCCATGTTTAGCAAATAATTAACTGAAATCCATACACAAATGATTCTTCACACACGAGCCAGTCCCAGCTACTAAAATATATGCTATTTCTCTGCTCTCTTCAAAACCAATAAAAAAAATGTGCAATATTCTAATATTTTGAACCACGTAAAAATTATTCTAATTTTGTGAATGTTTTTCAAATAACAGTTTTCTTATAACTTCTATTACATTTTTGTGTGTTTACATGGTTATATAATCTACAGAGTATGTAGATTTCGATGAATTGTTTTCTATGGAAAATATTTCTGTTCACACCTGTTTTATATTTGCCAATCATTTTGTTGGTTCACATATTTACACATTTTAGTAATTTAAACATACCACCCAAATATAGGATTATCCTAAATTATTGGTTTCTAATATATCCTGAAACAAACACATTCCTCCTACACTGTGCAGATTTGGTTATAATTGAAGTTGTATGATATGGCACGTCCATCAGTACACAAAGCTAAGGTCAGACGTTTCTTCTCCCATGATGTGAGAAAAGTGAAGAAAAACCATTTCTTTTCTCTGAAAATAATTATTTTTTTAGTGATCTTCAAATATTATTAAAAGAATTTGCTTTTACAATAATTACATGGTGGATAAAAAAAAAAGTAGTTAATGGTTTGTTGTGAAATGAAGTGTGGAAATGTTCATTCTAAACATTGACTGTGAAAGTTTGTTAATACAAAAGAAGCTGTAAAAAGGGAACCTTTTTTTTATATATCGTTGCTCTTTTGTTTAATAATTTAGATGCCTGCTACTAGTTAATACCACTGGCTGTAGTATAGGAAGCACAGGAAAGTTTTTTGAGGAAGGTTAGATGTTAGATATTAATACCACTGGCTGTAGTATAGGAAGCACAGGAAAGTTTTTTGAGGAAGGTTAGATGTTAGATATTTAGTCAATATTTCACTTATTCTGCAGGTTCTCCATGGATATTGCAGTTGTATTATATTCTTGCTTATTTTCATTATCTTTTATTATTGATTTCCATATCAAATTTGCAATTGCATTAAATATCTATGAAAATCTGAATCAGGTTTAATACCACATTACTTAATGTAATCTATACAGGTGATGAATATGAACCAAGATCGGCCTGCACCTGTATCTTAAACTTGATGAAAAGATATGTTGGAAGTTTAATGGAATATTTACAGCACTAGAGAAGGATTAAAAAATTATTTTAATGCTTCCAATAATTTGCCTTAGTAAATGGGATATCTTCAGGGATTACAAATAACTTGTGTCACATACACAAAGACAACACAATACTAAATGAAACACATGGGTGACTCTAAGGTATTATCTAGGTGGTGCACCCTCTATGGACATTTGTAGGTGGCCTAGGATGTAAAGTGGGACCTCTGATAATTATTGGTTCTCAAAATTTGGAAAGTTCTATGCATTCATAGTTATTTAAATTCGGTTGATTTCTGACTGCAGCCACAGATTCTAAAAACAGCCTTTTCTTTCTGAATTTACTATGGTGGAACATGGTGGTTTTTTCCCCCCAAGAGATCCTGTGGGTTGTATCCAATACATGGTCTGCAAGGCCAGGTTGATCATTCGTGCTGATGTATGATTTGTGTTCTACTAAATGGATGGTCACTGCTCTGCCTGTCTGTCTGAAAAGCCAGCTTTCAGGAACAGTGTACTTTATATACTCCAGGCACAGAGAGGAGGGAGCTGATCTTTGGTAGAACAGATAAGGGTAGCAAGTTTCCAGTGGGGCTAAAAAACTTTGTAGAGGTTGTACTTGTTTTAAAAGACCTGGCTATTTTTTCTGATGTGCCATGGATGTAGGGGATGGTGATGGCATGTTTGAAATCCTTGCACTCTTCATCACTAGAAAACTGATGCAAAGCGATGGCTGAGTAATGGGGGAGGAGCTGCTCATTTTTTAAATTCTACAATTACTGTGGCCATTGGAAAGGAAGGTGTTGTATGTGGTTGAAAGAGAGGTTCCACTGGAGCAGATTATGGGCTCCATTGGTTAGAGTTTTAATAATGCCATATTGTTGAGAAGGGTGGTGGTGGGAAAGTTTGTATCTGCCTGTCTAAGTGGGTTTTCTATATACAGTGAAAGAAAGGTTACCATTAGGAAGGTGTGTTACTAAGGTATCTAGGAAGGGTAAACTATTGTTATTTTCCTTTTCCATTGTAAACTGGATTCTTGGATGTAGACTATTGAGGTGACTGAGGAAAGAGTCTTTGTCTGGGCCATGAATCCAAATAGAGAACACATCATCTACATATCGTAGCCAGAAAGATCGCTTCAGAGGGATTTCAGAAATGCCATCATGATCCCCCTACATCTGTGGCACATCAGAAAAAACAGCCAGGTCTTTAAAAAAGCACCTCTAAACAGCTTTTAAGCCCCACTGGAAACTTGCTTATCCGTTCTACCAAAGATCGGCTCCCTCCTTTCTCGGTGCCTGGAGTATATAAAGTACCCTGTTCCAGCAAGCTGGTTTACTTCACAGACAGGTAGATGAGCGACCTTCTGTTTGGAACACAAATCTGCAATCACGGGTCAATCTGGCATTGCAGACCATGTATTGGATATGACCCACAGGATCTCCTGGAAGAAAACTACCATGCTCCACCATAGTAAATTCAAAAAGGAGAGACAGTTTTCAGAATCTGTAGCGGCACTCAGAAATCAATTGAATTTAAATAAATATGGATGCATAAACTTTCCCAAAATTGAGGAAAAGGAAACAATAAATGTCAGGTCTCACTTTACATCCTAGACCACCTACAAACACCCATAGAGGGTGCACCACCTAGACAGGACTTTAGAGTTATCCACGTTTCATTTAGTATTGTGTTGTCTTTGTATGTGTGTTACAAGAGTTATTTGTAATCTCTGTGTCTCAGTGACAGACGAAATATTGTAAATTATTAAAATTATTTTTTAATACTTTCTCATCATCAAATTCCTGCCATGTACCCTCAAGGGGTGTAAAGGATATGATAGTACTACATGAAAAAAATTACATTACTAACTTCCTATCTACAATTTTACTCCAAATCAGTCTGTTACTTGTCAAGACTCCGACATTATCAGATCTTATATTTCTATAGTCTAAGGCACTTTGTACTGTATCAATCCACCTATATCTTGGTCTTCCTCTGGGTCGTTTTACTGCCAACCTGGCAGAGAACACTTGTTTTGCTAATCTTTCTTCGCTCATTCTGTTTAAGTGACCATACCACCTGAGATTAGCTCTGCTAACGCATTCCTGGATGCTGACAATGTCAAGTACTTTCCGAATATCCTCGTTTTTAATATGATATTGCCATTGTGATGCTATCTGTTCACAACTGTAGTCTTTCTTAGGACTCTCATATCTGCGGTCTCTAGTCTTTGGTCAAGTGTTTTACTTCTGACCCAGCTCTCAGATCCATAAGTTAAAACTGGTTTGAACACTGTCTTGTATACAGCTAATTTAGTGTTTCGACTAATTTCTCTCTTATTCTATACGAATTTATTCAATTGACTTCCCACCATACCCAGCTTTGCTGATTCTGTTGTCTATTTCTATATTTAATTTACCATCTTCACTAAAAATTGTGCCTAAGTAGCTGAAATGTTTTACTTGTTCCACAGATTATCCATTCACAAAACAGTTGACATTTTCAATGATTCTGCTTATTTTCATTGTCTTTGTCTTTTTATTGCTGACCTTCATACCATATCTATTTCAACGGGTATTCAATTTAGTCAGTGAATCTTGCAGACTAGTAGCAGATTTATTTAGAAGTATAACATCGTCTGCATACAGCAAAGAGCTGACATTAACATCTCCAATTTTGATATCATGTTTAATACCACTTTCCTTCATAATGTGATCCATATAGATAATGAATAACAGAGGGGATAATGTCCATCCTTGTCTCACACCAGATTTAACATTAAACCATTTTCCTGTACTTCCTTCAATTCTAACTGCTGAATTACAACTCAAATGAAGACTAAGTATTGCTTGATATAATGCCTCAATGACACCATATAACTGTAGCATGCTGAATAGCTTCACTCTTGGCACCTTGTCATATGCCTTTTCCAAATCGACAAAACTTAAATACAGATCTTTGTTATGTTCCCATGCTTTCTCGACTATTTGTCGTAAAGTGAAGATCTGATCCTGAAAGCCTCTATTTGGCCTGAATCCAGCTTTTCTTCCACAATTCTTCTCAATCGTTTCTCAAGTATACTTGCATAGATCTTGCCAGGAACACTCAGTAGGGAAATACCTTTGTAATTCTCACATTCAGTTTTATTTCCCTTTTTATATATGGTACTATGAGAGCTCTACTCCAATCATCGGGAATTTGTCCTTGTGTTCAGGCTTTCTGAACTATGCAGTGCAGCCACTGTAAGACTTTTATACACCATACTTCAGCATTTCTGGTCGAAAATTATCTTCTCCTGCTGCCTTTCCACATTTTAAGCCTTTGATGGCTTTTTCTACTTCAAGTATGGATAAGTATTCCTGACTGCATGCCTGGTGAGTGTTTTTTACCACTGTGCTGTCATCACTGCTTGTTTCATTTAGCACTTTTTCAAAGTAATTTCTCCATACTTCAAGGATATCTTTTATTCCAGTTTTTATGTCACCTTTATCATCTCTAACTCCTTTTACAGCACTCTTTCCTCCATTCCTAAGCTTCAACAACGTCCAGAATATTTTGCCACCTTCTTGATATTTATTTTCTATATTTTTGCCAAAGTCCTCCCATGACTTTTGTTTAGCTAGTTTTACACAGTGTTTAGCATTCTTGCATTTGTCTCTGTATTCTCTAAGAGCACAAGCTGACTTATTTGCCAGGAACTTTTGATATGCTTTCTTCTTTTCCTTCACTGCCTCTTTAACTTCCTGTGTCCATCATGGAGTTCTAATTTTTCTATCCTCTTAGACAACTTCACCACATGCCGCTCTAGCTGAATCAGTCAGGGTGAGGGTTGGACATTAGGTTAGAAGCACTGGTCGGTTCTCTGCATTCTTTTAAATTCTATGTGGAGGTCTCCTCTCAGTTATACAGCTTTGACCCTTAAGCTTCCTTGAATACTTTTTTAGTGCTGTAAATATTCTATTAAACCTCCAACATGATGTCCTCCCAGTACGTAATGAAGCCTTTGTAAATAATATTAATTATTTAATTTGCAATATCGAGACTGCGCCATTTGTAATTATCTTTGTTTCCTAGTTACTCTTATCTTTAATGAATTCCCCCCCTTACATCGATATCGGTGTCTGCTTAAGCTTGTTAAATTCCGTCGGAGACAGTAATCTCTATCTTTGCCTAAAATATTATTATTATTATTTGACACCTCTAGGGAGTCGAAAGACTCATCGAGGGAGAGTGTGCCAATAGCATCGAACGATTGGACCCCTTCCAAGTACTAACCGCACTCAAACTTACTTAAATGAGCCATTAGTAGCAGAGGCTCTACCAATCGACCAACCTTTGCTGGCTAAGGTTGGTTATTTGGTAGAGCTAAATCGGTAAATGTTCTAATCTTAAAACTCATGTTTTACTATTACTTGACCTTAAGGCTACTTGTAATCTGCTTAACTACCCCCCCCCCCCCCCGCCCTCATTATCATAAGATATACCCTTATACATGCTATGGTCGAAAAATAAGGAAAACCTCTAGTTAAGGGTAAATCCTCAATTTAGATTGCTAATGCACATGTTTAGTAGTCCTTGAAAAATTTATTTTAGTTCACGACTGCACTATCAAGGACTGTAAATTTTATATTCTTTACAAACATGAGAATTTATCTGCTAAGCACATATAAGAGCCCTTAGTTCATTAATCTCAAGCAACTGAATTGCACAGTCGTGGCGGTTACTTTACCTTGGTCATATAGGTCTGATTAGTTTTTGGGAGACAGTGCATTGGTTAACAAAGATCAGGCAAGCTATTTACAAAACAAAACATTTATTTTAACTAAGACAAATAGTTTACAAACATAAGAGCCCTTAGTTCATTAATCTCAAGCAATTGAATTGTACAGTCGTGGTGGTTACTTTACCTTGGTCCAATTAGTTTTTAGGAGACATTGCATTGGTTAACAAAGATCAGGCAAGCTATTTACGAAAAACGTTTATTTTAACTAAGATAAATAGTTTACAAACAGCAGTGGGCATATCATGTGTTTGAATCACAATTTATGAAGTAAAGTTAATCACTTGAAACATTAAACCAAAAAAATCTCACACTCAACTTATTTATCACGTGAAAGGTCCTTAGCCTGCAAAGCCTTTCATTCAATTTTATAAAATTTAAGACAAATTATATGTAACACTTTCTATGCGTTAGTTAACACAAACAATATACAAACTTGTACCGTTCATTTATGCACATACAGACTAACACTCGGTTCTCTAACTTCTTTGCTACATACTACACTTGATTAAACAGGACTAGCATCAATTATCTACAGTCTTGGACATCAGCATAGAGCAATCTACTTACTAGCTCTCAGTATCTTGTAAAGCCCTATGGTTTTCGAGGGGTATGGGTGAGTTCTGCTGGCTCCTTCCTCCTGCGATCAGGCACTATTCGATGGTTGTCGCCTTGCAAGTTCTCTCCTTTGGAAAAGTAATATAGTTCTTCGGTGATGTTAGAAACTGCTCTGGTTGCAGCATATCAGCATGCACATGGATCGGTACTTTCGAATACAGCCTCTCCTGACTTCCCCCCTTGCAGTGGGGTAACCTACCAGCAAACTTCCCAAGATCTCCCGGACGACTCCTCGAGGGACTCCCTACTCTTCTCCTCCCAAGACTTCAGAAAAATTTTAAAAAAAATAAAAAAAAGCCCCTTTCACCCACCAATCACGGCCTTTTATATCATTCCGACGTCCCTTTGTAAATTTTATATCTCTTTTTCTGTTATTATTATCTTTCTATTATATTAGGTTTATTAAATCCTTGTCGGTTGCTCCTTTGTAAAATATTTACTTTGCTCTACTTTATTTAATTTTTATTAAATAAAAATTAGTTTTATATTTTTCAAAAATTTATTTTTTAGATAGTCTGGAAACCCTGCTCTAGAAACCAAACATGGAACTCTTTCGAGCTACTTCATGCCTCCAGTAAATGAGACAAGTAATCCTGCCACGGGCCACAGATGAGGCTCATGGCAGGATTTGAACTAGCAGCCACTTGGTTGGATATCAAATACACTAACCTACTTGGCCAACCATGCCAGTATCTTTTAGATTAGTTTGAATTATAATGGTGTTCCATCAAAAACTTGATTTTAGTTTACCTAGAATAAAATGCATAGTAAGAATGCTACAGATCAGTGCCGTTTTATGAAATGCTTGTGTGTGGGGAGGGGAATCTTTTTTAAAAAAATTAACTGCTGTAATAAACTATGTGAATTGTGTATATTTCAATTTGTGTTGTTTTTTTTTGCAGCCAGCCCAACCTAGGGGTGCCCACTTTGTTAGAACCAAGAAAAATGAACCTCAAGTGCTGGAACCAATTCCCTATGAATTTATTGCCTAAGCTGTATTTGAATACTGTATAAATAAACATTGTGTTGATGAATGCACCGAGTTGAGGATGACTTGTACTGTCTGTTTTGTTAAACTTAGTATTTGCCAACCTTCTCAGGTGCATTTTTTTTTTTTTCAAATATAGGACTTCAATAAATATTAATATATGACCAGATAAAAAAGTTTTTTTTTTTTTTTTATTCAACTAGTTATTTGTGCACTATTATATACTTGGTGAATATAAAGGTTATTGTTCTGAAAATTGAGACATCAAAGGAAGAATTCAACATAAATATTACTGGAATCACGCATGTTAATTTAAATGTCTATATTTGTAAAATTTTTTGGTAAGTTTCATAGCCATTGTCTGCAATTATCAGAAACCACAACAAGGTTCAGGTTTAGTTTGTGTGCTTCATAGCTTTCCAGCAGAAAACTTTCGTGCAACACTTTGGTTTTGTTCCACTGAATCGTGTGTTTTGTAGATAATGCATGACTTGCTAAACTGGATTTGTTGGGTTCATTTTAGTGTATACTTTAGGACAGGACTGTTCAACCTTAGGGTAATCAGAGAGCTACATCCAGAATAATACAGTACATATATTAAATTACTTGGAGAGTCCTACTGTTAGGTTTAGCAAGCACTTTGAAAATTTGATAAGAAGTCGTGTTGCTTTATTTTTATTGAAACAGTAGACAAGAAACAATTATTTCATTTTAGCGAGAGCTCTGCAGTAGTTTGGCTTTGTACACTAAAGTACCTATATCAGTTTCAATTCTTGTAGTTGCCAATCACAGTAAATTTAGCAAGAGAATTATCTGTCAACGAACATCTGTACTTTGATTTAATGAATTTCATCATTGAAAAAGTGCTTTTGCAAAGATGTGCTCCTGAGCACATCTTGAGTCCAAAGTTCCTCAATTTTGGGTACTTCTATTGGTAGTAATTTTAAAAAATCGTTTTCACTTCTGTTAGTATAAAAAGGATCTGATTGGCTTTGATACAATCGCTTTTCATCAATTTTTCTTTTGTTAGGCATGATTGTTTGACGATAAGTTGTAATAAATTTATTAAGCAGAAGTAGATTACTAAAGAACAAAGAAATAAATCACGTGTATCTAGTAATTTGGCGAGAAGCAGTGATATAACCTTGATGACTGAACAAACGAACAACACTATTGTGTTGTCATGTTCCCCATGAGCATACATGTTAGAACAAAACAGTGCAAGAACGTACATCTAATATTTGAAAAACATGGGTAATGTAAAAACACCAAACAAAATTACCAACATCGAGATTAGCGATAGATTTCTAATACTCATTCGATTCAATTTTTTTTTTTTTTTTTTTTTTTTCACTATTGAAAATCAAACCTACAGGCAGGCTACACAAAATAACACCACGGTCTGTGTTTTGGACAGCCCTGCTTTTGGATAAACCAATAAACTAAATGATGCGAGATTAATCATTCTCTGTTATATATGTGGTAGTGTCATTGTTTCCATTTTAGCTTTTATTTCATAATAAATTGAAATAAATGGCATTTGATTGTTTTTAAAAACGTGTCAATTATGCTGCGTAATACGTGACCATACTGTTCGTACTTTGGAAAAACTAGATAATGCTAGTGTGCACATTACTGATTTTGTTAGCTACAAAACCAGTCATTTGCTGATGAAAGAAATTGTCAAACAAGTTAATCTGTTCAATTAAGCTTATTTTCCTCTGGACAACCAAGTATCTTGGCCTTTTAGAAACCTTATACTGTACTTTGACAAGGCAGTTAATGATATCTGAATTGCATGTATTCTTGGCCATTTGTTTTTCAGGATGAAAAACGAATTTCGGAGAGGAAAACTTCTACCATCTATATTTGAGACTAGCTAATTCATCTTCACTTGTGAAGATGTTATAAGTTATACGTTTCAGACAGGATTGAAATCTTAGTCATTTCAACCAAAGGGCATTCCATTAATTCAGAGGTTTAATAATTTACTAAGAAACTGAATAATCTTTAAATATGACTTGCACTATAGCAAACACTTATAACAATCGCTAATCAGAAATTATGGATCCCTTCGATATATAGAATCCTTACTAACGTTCCCTTTCTGTCATAATCCTTTCCTCTGGATGTAGTCAAATTATTTGACTATCATCCACTCTGGCTACTTTATTTGCCAAAAGCTTTACAAATGGATTGAGGATGTTTCATTGGGAAGTTCAATTAATTCCTGCACTGGCAAACTTCAACATTTAGAAGAAATTCTTTTCTTCTCCATAGAGCCTCACTCCTTTCGGGTATGCTATGCGTATGATCAGCCTTTCTAGAAAAATAACCTCTATCCATGTATAAATTTTACGGGAAATCAAATAAAAAAAAGAGGTAAAGTGGCCTTAGATTAGATATTTTGCTCTCCAGTTCTGAACTACCTACCCTCCCTGGTTGCTACAGTCTGCACATCATCCATATATATAAAATTGGTATTATATCAGGCTTATATATGTCCTAAACCACAATCTCAACCGGGAACTTCTTAACATCCAATGTGTTATACAACTGAATGGCTTCTCTCAGTGGAAAATACAGCAATCCCTCGATTAGTGCGCCTAATGCGTTCTTTAAAACAGGCGCATTAATCGAAAACAACCTATGGGAAAAAGTATAACTCGTTCCTCAAATTTCTTTTTTGAACCTTATTTTTTTTTTATAAAAGAATTAAGGTATGTCTCAGGGCCTACTTAAAGGAAAACCATTAAGCTTAAATACAAAACATTCAGAATTTTATTATTTTACTTCTTAACAAAGAATTGAGATAACGTAGTTTGACAGGCATTGTTTCTTTTTTCATACAACCGATGGTATGGCCCTATTGCCTCTTCTGCAAATTTTACTGGTTCTCTCTTCATCAGGGTTAGCCTCTAAGCATTGCTGCTTAAAAACTTTGTATGAAAACTATTTTCAAATTGTTTCTGTGAAATCTCTTTTGGCTGACTATCAGTGGTTAAATTTTCTTCATATTCTTCGGGATCTTCCCGCTGTCCATCTAAATTTAGCAGGTCGGAATCACTCAATTCTTCAGAATGAGATTTAATTAACTCTTGGACGTTATTATTGAAGGGGAGAAAGAAATGGACGTACGAATTGGTCGCCAACAGGCGAAATCACGTGCTTTATATATATAGATAAAATTTCCCAACTGTTATACAAGCACAATAGTTACCACTTTAAAAACTACAATGATCATAAAAGTTAATTTTTCGACATGTAATAATAAACTCGTCCCAGAAGACGGATTGATTATCGGAATGGATTCCTTTTTGTGACATGCGCAGAAGTGTCGAATCTGTGGGCATACCATAGCAGACGACATAATTTTGGCGGTAAAAATTTGGAAGTGTACATGGGAGTAGTGTAGTATGCTATTAAAAATAACTGTAAAATGTTTTAAATCGGTAACTAAATTATTTCATTCTGGTGAGTGATAAATGTATAGATAGAAAATTTTTAAAATCTGTAACATTATTTTTAAAATGTATATAGGCGCACTAATCGAATTTCGGTATCGAAAAAAATGACGCATTAATCGAGGGATTACTGTACAGCATGTTTTTGATGTTTCCGACAACCCAGAACACTTAGGTTCCACTTGTATATTTCTGATAAACCTTCCTAAAAATTTTCAACTGTCCAGAAAAGTGCAATCTGGCTTATAATTCTGACATTATAGACTTGCATCAAATCTTGCAGGTGTACTGTTTTTGTTCTGTATCTTTTCTACAGGAATTTCCATGGACAGTGCTCCATTGAACTGGCAACTATCATTTCCCTATTTCCTGTTGGGTCTGAAAACAAAAGCATCAGCTGACCATTTCTTTTCAGTAAACTACAATCATGGTTGCACACTTCTGTTTTGCCTCATTTCTGGCTTCAAGGTTATTACTGCACAGATTGATAGTAGCAACCACATTTGACTAAAACTTCTGGAGTCCTATCTTTTAGGCACACGGTTGTTCTAAAGAAAATTTACTATAACAAAACTATCACTATAAAAGTGATTGTTTTGTTATAGTAACCAACTGCAGTGGATTCTTTGTAAAAAGTTAAAAATGCTATGCAACTTGTCTGGGTCTAATAACATTCCCTGAGCATAGATGGCTTCGCTAGATAGGTAAAAATTTCATTCTCCTCTCATGTGCAGTGGTGGCACTACTGACATTTGGTAAGACGCATGTTTAATTTTTCATACATAGGTGGGACATCAGCCCCTCAGTAAATGCGAGATAACTGACCTATGCAGAGCTTAGCAAGAACAACTTCTCTTCTGTTTCTACATCAGCTAGAATACCAATGCTTGATTTCAGGTTTAATATGACAATTTGTCAGTGCTTCCTACCACTGAGCAATTAGCTTTGATGTTATAAACTGTGTAGTTTTGAAATAAAGATGCCAAGAAATTATATTAATGATTTTATCCAAATGCAAGCAAACAGTTTGTGTGAAGTAACTTCATGACTGAACTACTTGTATATAGCAGCTAATGACTTCACATCAGTTGCCTTAGTATTATACGAAGCACATATAGTTTAATGCACAGGTGTCAGTTCTTGAACCATCAGTGCAGATGGGCAAGAAATCAGAGTTGTCTGCTCTGTGTGCATTAAACAAATGGAGTGCAAACCTGCCATGGAGGGATGCTATGTTTGGTGCAGGCAATGTCAACATTCATGCCAACAGCTTGCAGTTTAACATGCATATCAAGAAGAGATATGGTAGTCTGATGTGTGTGTGACATTGAGTTTCCCAATGCACAGAAAAGAGACTATCCCGTGTAGGATGCTCTGGAAGAGAGGAGCCAGTTCATTTGTTTCAACAAAAAGACAGACTAAGCAAAAGGCACTAGTAGCTATCCATATACCCTTTTGATGGATGGGATCTCATTGTAGGTTATTCCACCTCACACAACCAGACTCGAGACCTATAATCCTGCTTTGAACATGTGCACGATAAAGACGAGGCAATGCAAATTGATCTGCACCCCATTCAGTAGAAGATAGAAGAAATTCAATGCTCTTAGTTGATGGTCGACAAGGAATGTATGTTTTCTGTCAAAGATGAGTCCCAAGAACTTGGCTTCTGTTGCTACTGGAATAACAGTTTGTCTCATTGTTAATTCAGGATGTGGGTTTGACAGAAGTGTACACACTTTCTGCTAAAAACCTGAACCCATCATTGAGCCTGTAGAGAGACAAAATCAATTGCTTGCTGAAGTCTTGATTATCCTCATGTTATGAGTCTCAGTAAATTTTGAAAACATATATATATATAGATCATTGCCGCATTGGAGGAAGCTGTTCAGTGATTGAGTTAACTTTGATAGCTCAATCTTATGACAGCCTTGAGGAACACCCTGTTCTTGATGATATGGCTGAAATAGAGTACTTCCCATTCTGACTTAGGAAAGCTCACTTGGACAGTTTTTAATAATAAATACAGGAAGGTGTTCTCTGAAACATAGGTTGTAGAGATCTTTTAATATGCCAAATCTCCAGGCTGTCATAAGCTTTTTTCATGTAAAAGAAAAAAACTATACGTTCCTGCTTCAAAAATGTACCTCTTATACAAGTTTCTAAATAGTCCAAAGTTAAACAATGTCTACGAAAGCCACATTGCATATTGGAGAGGTCGTTTTCTAAATGCCACTGGAGAAGTCTGGCATTAACCATCATTTTCTCTAATATCTTACAAAGACAGCAGGTTGATAATTATTTGCTTGTGTTGGATCCTTTCCTGGTTTTGGGATAGCAATAACTGACATTATTATTATTTGCAACTCAGGGAGTCCTTAGACTCATCGAGGGAGGCCCCAAATCATATTCATCACAACTATTTGACATTCATACAGTATCTATCATACCTCGCCTTAAACTCATTCACTGTCACAGCATCCACCACAGACTCTGGCAGCCCATTCCACTCATTCACCACTCTAAAAGTAAAGAACCCAGCTCTAACACCCTTACTAACCACTTTTGCCCAGTTTCCATGGATGTCCCCCAGCCCTGTTCTCAAAAATATCTTCTGAATTTTATAGAAACCCTTCAGTAATTTGAATGTCTCGATCATATCTCTCCTCCTCTGCCTATCAACCAATTTTTGCAACCCACAAATCCTCAACCTGTTCTCATAAGGTTCATTTCACAGACCTATCATCTTGGTCACTCGCTTTTGGATTCATGCTTGAATCCAAAAAAACTCTTCAACTGCAAGTATTCTGTTATACTGCATATTAAGAGGAGATCCATGGAAGATGTTTTGTCATTTCATAATAGATGTCACCAGGCCGTACTGCACTAGGAGTGAGACAGTAAAAGAGCTCTTCTTAGTTCCTCAACAAATGGCCAATTGTGTGGCTCAAGCCCATTGGTAGAAAAACCCAGCTGCTCTTTCTTTCAATGTTAAAATTTTTAGAGGATATCAAGCTGTTGATGAAATTCTGGAAAAATTTTCTCCCAAAGTGTTAGCTTTGGGATTAGCAACAACACATCTATTATGGTCTAAGGTAGACAAACAGGGTGTCTGGTTGTTGCAGGAAGGATTTAGAGAAGGAATTGATAAGATAAATTGGATCCAAGATTGTTTTTGACTGACATCTCACATAACATGCATTGGCCTGAGCATGTTAAAAGCTATTAAGTTTGTGATTTGATCTTTTTTGGCTGCCTGGCATTTCTGGATTCCACCAAAGTTTTGGATAGAGTGGAAATCAAGATATTTTTGGAATTTAATCTGTTCCTGCCTGGACAATGCAGTTCATTAAATACTTTACTGCTTCACTGACTTTATCAGCATTAAATTTTGCAAGATGGGAAAAAGTATGTCAGAACATGGTTCATGTGAAGACATTGTATAATTAACAGGAAAATGATCACTTCCCTAGATCTCTCTTAAACATCCGTGAGCAGTGGAAATTGGCAGAAGAGCAGATTATAATCAATTGCAGAATATGAGCAGGTAGGAATGTGGAAGAAAGTACTGAGTATTATTCAAAAGAGAGGTCATTATTTTCAAGGATTTGTTCAGTGATACCTCATCCATTTATGTTAACACTACCCTACCGATTGTTGTGCTCATTAGTCACCCATGCGAAGTATGGGTTCAGGCAATTGCAAGATGAGGTTATCAAGATTGATTTCCTTTAACTCACCACCCAATGGTAAATAAATTGAATACACTGTAACATGGGTAAGCCAATTGTTACTACTTCCAGTGCAGTATTAAGTTGAACATGATGGGCAGGACTATGACTGCCCACTAGGATATCTACTTCAAAAGCAGGACAATCTCCAGTTCTTTATGTTGAATTTTTTCTTGACAATTATTCATAAGACTCTTACACTTTTTTATAAAATCTTTATCAAGTAGCTTTATTTTTATCCTCCTACATGTTTCGCCAATCTGTTTCTATTGGCATCCTCAGGGAATACAAATCAGTAAGCACAAAATGAAGGTTACAGACTAGGTTATATCCGATGGTTCTGAATCATACAAAAATTGGTATTGTGCGTGTCTCGTTAACGTGATTTATTCGTGATGACTCATGACGTAATTGTTATGAAAGTTCATTTCTTTGATATTTAATGATCTGATAAAAGTTTTCCAAATTTCTGGTAAAATTAGACCTTGATTCTTGTTTAAGTTTTCAGTTTTACGGACGACTGTAGCTGCTTCTTTGAAGGTTCTTGAATGGTAGTTATCTTCTATGTATGGCATAAGGCTCTTATCCCACTCAATGTGATGGTTAGTAGAGGCAAAGTGGCATGAAAGGCCTGAAATGTCTTATCTGTTATTTCTGACATATCCTATGTGTTCTTTCTCGTTTCGAAGCTTCTAGATGTCTGACCTACGTAACTAATACCACATGAGCAAGGAATATTATATACTCCAGAGTATTTGTAGAATGGGTGAGGATCTTTCGGTGATCTTAAAAATTTCCGAATGGTATTGATTGGTTTGAATGCCACTCTGATCTTGTATGGTTTTAAAAGGTTAGCTAATTTTTTGGAAAGGTTGTTGACAAAAGGAATTGTAATTGTACTGATGTATTGGACGTCATCGATGTGGTATATCAGTAAATAGAATCTTGTTATAGAGTCTTTTAGGGTAACCATTTAAAGAAAGTTCTCTGGATATTGTGGTTAATTCCGTTAGTAGGTCATCCTTGTCTGTTGTATACTGTATAGCTCTTTTCTTGAGACTATGGATAATGTTAAGTTTCTGAGCTATGTGATGAGCTGAGTTGAAATGGAGGTAACGTCCAGTATTTGTAGGTTTTCTATATACAGGTTGATACTATTATTGGATTGTTTCTTTATTAAAATGTCAAGGAATGGCAGTTTTTTATCTTTTTCCATTTCTAATGTGAATTTGATGGTATTGTGGAAACTATTGATTTGGTTGAGGTAATTCATTAGTTTTTCTTTTGTATGATCCCAAATGATAAAGATATCATTTGGGATCATACAAAATATCTACATCATACAATACATCTACATATCTGTACCAAATTTTCGGTTTTGGAAAGATCTGGGTTAAGATTTTTTTCTCTAGATCTTCCATGAATAAGTCAGCACAAGGAGGTGAGAGGGGGCTACCCATAGCTAATCCAGTGAGTTGTTTGTAGATCGTTTCTTGCCAAATGAAATAGAAGTTAAACAGTGATTGAACAAAGTAGTGATGTTTCTTGGGAACAATTTGTCTAAGATGTTGATGACTTCAACCACTGGAATGTTAGTAAACAGAGATGTGATGTCCAGGCTTGCTAGTATATCCTCTTCAAAAATAGGGATTTTTATTTTATCTATAAAATGTTTTGAGTTTTATACTCCTAGATTGTATGGCCTTCCAAAAATTCAAAAAGAAGGTATACCATTACGTCCAATAGTTGATGGAATATATTCTCCCACTTACCAACTATCCAAGTATCTTGCGAAGATTTTACAAAAACACATTCACGTCTCGGATACTTATATTAAAAACTCAAAACATTTTATAGATAAAATAAAAAAACATCCCTATTTTTGAAGAGGATATAACAAGCCTGGACATCACATCTGTTTACTAACATTCCAGTGGTTGAAGTCATCAACATCTTAGACAAATTGTTCCCAAGAAACATCACTACTTTGTTCAATCACTGTTTAACTTCTATTTCATTTGGCAAGAAACGATCTACAAACAACTCACTGGATTAGCTATGGGTAGCCCCCTCTCACCTCCTTGTGCTGACTTATTCATGGAAGATCTAGAGAAAAAAATCTTAACCCAGATCTTTCCAAAACCGAAAATTTGGTACAGATATGTAGATGTATTGTATGATGTAGATATTTTGTATGATCCCAAATGATATCTTTATCATTTGGGATCATACAAAAGAAAAACTAATGAATTACCTCAACCAAATCAATAGTTTCCACAATACCATCAAATTCACATTAGAAATGGAAAAAGATAAAAAACTGCCATTCCTTGACATTTTAATAAAGAAACAATCCAATAATAGTATCAACCTGTATATAGAAAACCTACAAATACTGGACGTTACCTCCATTTCAACTCAGCTCATCACATAGCTCAGAAACTTAACATTATCCATAGTCTCAAGAAAAGAGCTATACAGTATACAACAGACAAGGATGACCTACTAACGGAATTAACCACAATATCCAGAGAACTTTCTTTAAATGGTTACCCTAAAAGACTCTATAACAAGATTCTATTTACTGATATACCACATCGATGACGTCCAATACATCAGTACAATTACAATTCCTTTTGTCAACAACCTTTCCAAAAAATTAGCTAACCTTTTAAAACCATACAAGATCAGAGTGGCATTCAAACCAATCAATACCATTCGGAAATTTTTAAGATCACCGAAAGATCCTCACCCATTCTACAAATACTCTGGAGTATATAATATTCCTTGCTCATGTGGTATTAGTTACGTAGGTCAGACATCTAGAAGCTTCGAAACGAGAAAGAACACATAGGATATGTCAGAAATAACAGATAAGACATTTCAGGCCTTTCATGCCACTTTGCCTCTACTAACCATCACATTGAGTGGGATAAGAGCCTTATGCCATACATAGAAGATAACTACCATTCAAGAACCTTCAAAGAAGCAGCTACAGTCGTCCGTAAAACTGAAAACCTAAACAAGAATCAAGGTCTAATTTTACCAGAAATTTGGAAAACTTTTATCAGATCATTAAATATCAAAGAAATGAACTTTCATAACAATTACGTCATGAGTCATCACGAATAAATCACGTTAACGAGACACGCACAATACCAATTTTTGTATGATTTAGAACCATTGGTTATAACCTAGTCTGTAACCTTCATTTTGTGCTTACTGATTTGTATTCCCTGAGGATGTCAATAGAAACAGATTGGCGAAACATGTAGGAGGATAAAAATAAAGCTACTTGATAAAGATTTTATAAAAAAAGTGTAATAACCTCCAGTTCTGTTTTTACATACAGCATACAGCAGCAAAATTCCATATGGTAAGGTCCTCATTGGATCTTAAGTATGTTTTCTGCAGTAAAATTTTGATATTGATATTCTGGCAAAACCAAAGATAGTTCCATTGTAAAAATTTTCTATAGTTTTGGCTTTGTAAAGTTTTTGGGAGGTTCAGGGCCCTACATTTGTCACATTTATATTTATCTGATTTTGGCAAGTATGGACAGCCAGTGTCCATCTCTTTCTCTTGTAAAATATTCGATACACCTACTGTGTCAGGGCTAGTTGACAAATTTAATTTACTTTCAGCAGATACTAAAGTATCAATTTTTTTTTCTGTTGGGTAGTATCTCTATTCCTGCCATAATTTTTTTTTGACAAGTGGGTTTTCATTGAATGGAACCATTTTTGGAGTTGTTTTTGGACTGAGACCATAGGTGATGTGAATGATACTTTCAATGGAAAAGCACTTGTGATCATAAAGTTCAGGTATAGTGGAATAAACGTGTTTAAGACGCTGTTGACATTTTCTTTGCTGCCACAACTGCATAGGAGGATCTCACAACAGGTGTAATGGTGGCTAACTTATTTTTTGCATCCTGTAATGATTTAATTGCTTTCAAAAGTTTCTCAGAATGTTGCTGAGATGTTTCCACACCAGAATGTAATTTCTTAACAGTTTTGAGAAATCCTGCCAGTCCTTCTAAACCCTTCTGAATAATTCAGAAGGGTGACATTTTCTTTATTGGCTTTTCACCTGTTGCATGGATGATCAGAAACACTGATATATGTGTGCTGGTACCACATATCTTTTGTTCCTCACTTCTGTTACCAAGTGCTGCATCTATTATTATACTTGGCTGAGATCTTGTTAGGCTAACCTTGTATGAGAGGATTACTGCAACACCATTGATCCTTGTAGGCAAGCCCACTAGCTGAACAATCCTGGCCAGGCCATCCTGGAATGCCTTGGCAAAGTAGTGAAAACCTACCAGGATCTTCCTTTCTGGCAGGGTGTTTGATGGTAATCAAGTCCCAGGAGAAGTAGAGCAAAGAATACTGGAAGAAAAGCAAAAAAGAGGAATAATGAAAAAGGTCAGTAACATCCATCTCTGGGAGGGCATTTAAGAGTAGAAATATGTTGGAATGGGATCAGTTAGGAGGCAGCTACTTTATCTGATATGTTCAAGGTGCAATGTTTGACTGGTCTCATCCATGAACAATATGGCAATCTAAATCTATAGGTCTGTATTATAAATAGTGGCAAGTATGGCTGATAGTCATACTGTAGTAAATGTATGAACTAAATGTCTTTAAATTCATGTACTACAAACATAGAGGGATCTGCTCTTAATGTGGGATTTGATTGTGATTGAGCAGCTTTAAGTTGGAATCCCATCTAGCCACTGCAACAACACTGTTCGTGCTTTGCATGTTGAAAGGCAGCACCAGCCATAGTTACTTTCGTACTGTTATGGTGCAATTGCTCTGGTGATGAGGCCTCTGGAATGGAAGCATTAAGGCAGCATTTGAAACTATGTGGCCACTGTGTCCTATGCTACACCATTCAAGTGTGACATGTAGGCACCAAATAATCGGCAGATGACCTAGCTACTGGCATTGTGCTGAGCAACTGCCATCTGTTGAGACTCATCCTCTGACTATAAACCTCTAACAAACAATCTGGCAATGTGCATTTATTCTTTCCCAAACAAAATGGATTTTATTTGTCTCAAAAGTGCACACTTGATAGAAAGAGTCCCTTCGTTTCCATAGAGATGTAAATAAAAAACTTAAATTATCAGTAACAGACAGAAGACTGAGTTTATTTTTTATTATAAAAGCAATTATACTGTCAAAAAGACATTTATCAAAAAAAAAAAAAAAAAAAAAAAAACAAGAGAAAAATGTTTAAAAAACATGCTTGAGTAACTGTGTGAGTAAAGGAATATTCACAAGCAGTATAAAATCTTACAAAATAAATGATAACAATGTTCTCATTGAGATTAAAATCTCTTGCGCAATACAATTTTGTGCCCAAAATTTTAAATTCAATGGCACTTAAAAGTCTAGCAGTTAAACACTATATATACATATTTTATATCAAGAGCTTAACAAAAATAAAAATTTCAAAGTCCATAAAATATCAGATATTACAGACTGTACATGTTATAGACTATACATTGTGACTTAGTAACAAAAAAATTGCACAACTGTTTCCATGTTATGCCTCACACACAACTGTTAGCAGTTTTAATTTAGAAATTGCTCCTAGTGACAATACTTGTTCTTTCAACTCAGTAAATCAACTACATGACACACTGGAAGCAAATTTTTTGGATGTTCTCCTGATAACATAGCAGCTAACCACTTGTGGTACTCTTCTTCAGCAGTGCAGCACACAGTCCATCCAAAATAAGGGTTTTCTTTGGTTCTGTCAGCAAAAAAAAAAAAAAGTCAGTGGTTTACAATAGTAAATACAACAGTGATGTTTCCATGGTAAAGTGCATTCTGATAATTCCAGTCTATGTTCAAGGTTAATGCCAACACCCAAGCCTATTAACAAGATTAAAAGAAAAGGTTATTATGATGTGCTTATCAAGTACATTGCAGCAAGATATCACCTTCTCTTTAAATATTTTTTGATACAACAGTTAATTTTTAAGGGCAAGTTGCTCAAGTTTTATCCATTTCATAAAGGTAAAATTCAAGAATAATCATTTAAAAAAAAATTTATAAAGAATGTAAAGCTGATAAAGCACACAGGTATGAGTCACTTAATCTAAATTTTTCTCATGGATGATGAAAATACTTTCACGCTGTTTGTAATATTACAACAAAATATTCTGTTGCTTATTTCTTATTAACAAAGCAGTGTTTTCCAAACTTTTTCCACTTACCCCTTTTAAAATTTTAGTAACACCAGTGCTCTTTTAGACAACGGCAATTTTTAGAAGTTATGCTTCATTCAAACACAAATGTTTGTGTTATAATATTACAAACATATGAAATACTTTCAATTATTAAAGCCTCTTTTATGTGAATCTAATAAAACACACACACATACAGTGGAAACAAAAGTATGAAGTTTAATTAAATTGTTTGTGTTAGGCAGAGATTACTTAGTGAAATCTATATGTTTTTAGCTCTTGAACTGTTTGCATTGAACATATAATACAAACAGCTCAAACTATGCAACAGAACTTGATTGTGCCGTTAACCAGATATGGCCTTGGAGGTCAGTCAATATAATGCCAACAGTAACATATCTAAAACTCCCTTTAGATTTTTTAGTTATTGAAAAATGAATTATAGAATAGATTTTGCACTTATCTATGAAAATGCAGGAACAAGATTTTTTTTTTATTTTTTAAAAAAGGTAATACTTAAAAAAAAGCATGCTGTGCCTAGGGATGTGTGTGCTAGTAAATTTTTAACGACTGGCTCACTAAAAGAAAAAAAAAAACAACAAATCAGGGCCCTTCCTTTGTGAGAATTACAATGCCCCGATTTTTATTAAGGATAATGATCTTATGAGGTTCACAACAACTCAAGAAATGCAAAATCTTTGACAGACATTGAGCATGGGATTCTCATTATCTTAAGAAGGTAATAACAATCCATAATATTGAAGAATATTCTGTATAATTGCTAGTGGAGATAATCCATACACAGGCTGCCTCATAGCAAAGGAGGTGGGAGAAAGCAAGTGCAAAAGGATGCTGACATAAGTACTCACAGATGCATTTCCCATGTCACCTTATCACCCAAATGCTCTAGCCATTGTGTTATGCATTTCAATCCACAATGGCTTGAATACGGTCGGTTTAACTGGCTCATGCAAGCCAGCCTGGCAAAATTTTCTGTGATTTTCTAACAAAATTGCATATGCATTATTAATGAGTGTAAATGATTCCAAAATTTAGTGGAGAGTTCTTCATTAAATGTGGTTTGAAGCATTTTGGTTTTAACTTTTAATGTAAATAGTTCAAACCATGCGAACAGAATGCGGTCATGCTATCAATCAGACGTGACCAGTGGATACATTAGTTATTGAAATTTTTTTTTTGTAGAATAGATAACGCAGATCTACAGCAATATAGTGATAACTGTAAAAGTTAAAAAAAAAGTAATCAAAATTTTAAAAAATGGGAAAAAAGTGCACTATACCCTCTAAAACAGTGCTTCCCAAACTTCTGGATGTCAGGGCCCCCTTTGCAAAAATTAAAATATTTCACGGCCCCCCTCGAAAAAAAATCGTAATAGAGACATATATCATTATAATATTTATTGTATTTATATTCAATACAAAACATACACAGCGAATATTGCAAAAATCAAATGCACATATTACATTTTTTGCCTCTTACCGTTTGGTTCTGAAGACTATGTGGGCTGTTCTGGTAAAATATAAAATACTGTCCTTTTTTTTTTTTTTTTTTTTTTTTTTTTTTTTTTTTTTTTTTTTTTTTATATATCAGCCATTTATCCATCTCAGGGTTAAATTTTTTTAACGCAGAATAGATCAAATAATAGCACCACTTACCGATACTGGCACACCACAGACTAACAGCATGAAATTAGTGAATATTACCTGAATAAGGGAATCCCTGGACCAGGAACATTTTTCTCTTTTGTGACTTTTCTCCCTTTACGGTAATTAAGCCTAACGCGAAACAGACAGCAATGACAGGTTATTAAGAAGTGCATATGATTGGTGCGGTATTAACAAAAGATCGCGCAACTGAAAGATAAAAGCATAGCTGACAATTGAGTTGAAATGCTAACTCTCTTCAACCGAATTCCATATGTGAAACTGCCATAACATTCATTATATATATGAATTTTAAAACTTTTACGAATTTTAACACGTTTACAATTTTAATACATTCGGTTGAATTTTATTGCTGCCTTTTATGAATTTTAACACGTTCGGTCGAATTTTATTGCTGCCTTGGGAAATCGAACTCGCACACGTCTAATTAATAACAATTGTTTTTAGTTAGATACTGTGTTTGCCCATGCAACATATGGTTTTGTTTCAGTCTATATAGCATAGTTTCTGTATGAAGAGACATGTGATTCATTAATTAGTGTGTTTTTATCTCTTGCCTCTAATTGCACTATTTCTTGAGAAATATATTACACAGACTGCTCATACCTTATTCACTGGCATAATAAAAGTACTTGTTTTTATTGCCTCTGCAGTATAGTGGTTGTTAGGGAGGGCGTGTTGTTTACCACTGCAAGCGAGTTACTATCTCTCCACTTGTTTAAGTTTTTTTTCATGTATGAAGTATATTGGAAACTTTTATTGGTAACAGAAAACTAGCTCAGATGACAGTGATAATATAAAACGAGTTTTGATATGTATATAAAGTCAATATCAACGGTCCCTGATTACGAACGCATGATGAAAGGGACAGAAAGATTTGGAGCTTCCCTGGAGAGCATTCGAAGTAAATACAATTAACCACTGCTTTGAAATGAAACATATGAATAAGCAATATTTACTAATATTCATTACGCGCTGAAATACCTAGGAAGCAAAGTTTGTGAACCAACACCAATGTGTGAATTTTTCCATTAAAATATAAAAAATAATAAATAATAAGAGTTAAATGCGTTTCTTTTAAAATAAAAAAAATGTACTTAGTCTTAAAACATTTTAAATTTGTTTTCATTATTTCACGGCCCCCCTCAACAAAACCTATGGTCCCCAAGGGGGCCCGCGGCCCACACTTTGGGAAGCGCTGCTCTAAAAGACTTTTTCAGATCGCATACTACACTTTGGGAAACACTGCATTTAGGGAATATGAGAATATTTTAAATTATTAAATTTCACAAAAAAAAAAAAAGTTAATATTTTGTTTAGGATTCTGAAGTCTAGAGACAATAAATCCAAATGGAATGTTCATCTCTTGTGAATAATGGGGGATGTGTTATGTGCTGAACAGTGTGCCCTTATGCTGAATTATCATGAGCTGTCAGTTACTCTCTTAAGGATACCATCCATTTTTCAATCAAAAGAGATGTCTTCAGAATAGTAATCACTGCAAACTTTTCCTGGTATAGGTATGTATGCTGATACAATATATTTAACAATCAAAAAATTGAACTTGCTCTTCTGCTGCTATGCAACTGCTTACCTCCAAAGTCCTGAAATCTGACAATGAGCTCATTGCCTTATATTTAGAGAAATGTATTCAAAACCTTCCTGAAATTTCTAGTTGTTCAACAGTTTCTACAATAACAAATTAACGATCCTACTGTTGTGGCATCTAGTGCTTCCAGGACACTTGTTTATCTGAGATTTCACCTTGTTCTACCACTCTTCCTAAAATCTGTAAACATTGTAGGATCAGCCAATCATTGAATTTTTAATCTAGCTTCAAACCTGCCATACTTACTGCTCCTTCTCTTTGTTCGTTTTGTGGATTGAGCAGCTTATAATTTTTCAATGATTTACTTAAGAGGAATGTCAATAATTCTCATGTGTCCAGCCACTGCACTATATGATGCTTTAACTTCAGTTGTATGAGAGTGCTATTAAAAACTCCTAAAATCTACTTAATGAAACTAATCAATAAACATAATCTTACCTCTTTACTGGGGTATTGCGATCAATAAATGTGAAACACCACCTGAAAAAAACAGATATTGAAATTATACAAGCTAGTGAAACAAATTCATTTTAGCTTGACATTCAATTTCCCCCCTCCCCCACAACAAGTAGTCTTGTTGTGTGTGTGTGTGTGTGTGTTGGGGGGGGGGGGGGACAATTTCAAAATGCAAGGCTAAGTCTGAAAATAAGCTTTCATTATGGTCTTTGATATATAGCCATATAATATTCTAAGCTTTCAGCTGAGTTATACGTGTTAGTTTCTTATTGTTGATATATGATTATTATTGTAATAAAAATAATATCAATCACTTTCTCTAGTTGTTGATATACAGAAGAGAGTAGGTGAAAGCAGCAGCATTAGTAGCAAAGCTTGACAAAATTCCATCACACAATGTATAATCTTGAGAGGGCAATGAAGATAAACAACATAATGGGTGAGCCTACTTTAAGCCTTTGTACCAAACCTGAGATTCACAAAACTTTATGACATTTATCCAAAGGAAGGAAACAAGCAAGAAGGATCCTTGACTGGCAGTGGTAGAATCCATACTGGCGATTGTTTATTAGCTGAGAACTTCAAGGTAGCATGGAAGTTGTGAGATTAATGTCTTTTTTTCCCCATTATTTTAGAAAGAACTCTAAAGAGTGACATTATACAGTAATTATACGACAAAGTTCAGTCACCTTTCTTTAGGATTAAGGTTGAATGAATATAGGATAATAACTGCAAGACAGATACCAGTGGGAGAGAGAATAAAAAGACAACATAGAACAAACGTCCATTCTGGGGGCACAAACCTAGAACTATGAGAAAAATGCCACATGACCAGGAGACTTTTTCTTATCCTATTTGGCAGGATTCTTCTGATCTCTATCTGACAAAAACTCAACAGACATTGAATGTTGTGTGCTGGGTAAGGAGGATGTTTACCAAGATCATCTATTCAAGAATTAGAGACTTGCAAGAAGTCCAGAAACTAGGTGTAAAGCAGGTTTAAGAATGGCTGGACATAAAAGTTACAGCAAAGAGTTTCAGAAGATACCATAAAGCATGACTGCCCTTTGGACACAATCAACAGACATTGAATGTTGTGTGCTGGGGAAGGTAGGAGGATGTTTACCAAGATCATCTATTCAAGAATTAGAGGTTTGCAAGAAGTCCAGAAACTAGGTGTAAAGTAGGTTTAAGAATGGCTGGACATAAAAGTTACAGCAAAGAGCTTCAGAAGATACCATAAAGCATGACTGCCCTTTGGACACAATGTAAGTTTCCCTTTTCAAATCAGTTTTTGGATGTGGTACTAGTTTCAATGCAGCTGGTTTGGGCTTTGATATAAACAGAGAAGACATATTTCAATGAAAGCCAACTATGTTATGCCTGGTTCTTCTTTTGTACAACCTTGGCACACTTCTTGGAAAACCAATACTTCATTAAAAGGACAAGCATTTAAAGTTGAATGGGAAGTAAATGTTTTCATACTAATAAGAATTACTTCAATGATATGTTCATTGCAAGTGTTCAGATCAGAAGACTGAAAGCAGTAACCCCAAACTATGGAAATGAAGCATACAAGTTATAAAAATCATCCCACTCGGCTTTCTTATATAGCCAGATAAAGCAAATGAAAGTGACCATACGAGTGTTGCTCCATGGGATAAATTAATATGAGATTATGTTCTGGGATTCTGATTGTGTCCACCATTTCAAAAGTATTTGATTGGGTTTGGCACAGAGGCTTGCTTGGCAAACTGTCATCCTATGGTGTGCCTTCCATACTCTGCAACTGGATCACCAACTTTCTTGCTGGTTGCTTACTATGTATAATGTGGATGGTTTCCTCTCCTCAGATTTTTCAATCAATGCAGGAGCACCCCCAGTGTTTTGTTCTCTTCCTCTTGTATATAAATGACCTGCTTTCATAAATTCCAATCATATCCTCCATAGCTTTGTCAACGACAGCTCGCTTCATTCCTCCTTTTCATTTGACAAACTTTGTAGCGCTCAAGTATAGAATCCTCAAGATCCACTATATCCAATGTCCTGAACTGTGATCTCCTAGCTATATCTCAATGGGGAAAGGACAACCTTGTAGATTTCAATGCCACCAAAACTCAGTCCTGTCTGATTTCTTGCAAGAAAGAGCTTTCACCCTCCCCCTTACTTTCAGTAACACTCATATATCCAAACATGATTAGATTTCCCTTCTTGGAACTGACCTATACCTCCAACCTCCTGGCAAAAACACATTTCAACCATAGCTTCTGTAACCACCAAAAAACTTGTACTTTTTTTTTTGCACATGACACTACTTCACACCACAGCTTCTAACTCTATACAAATCCCAATCCCACCCAACCATGGAATATTGCTTCCATATCTGAGGTAGCCCACCAAAATCCTAAGATTGTTTGATTCTATCCAGAGGAAGAAATCATCTTCTCTCACAGATGCTCAGTTCCTGCCCTATTTCTCTTCTATAGATACTTTCATAGACAGTATTCTGCTGAATTGGTTACTATTATTCCTCCATTTTCCTCAAAAATCATTAGAACAAGAGCCACTGGCACCTGCTAACTAACATTCTTTTAGAGTCCTTTTGAAACTCGCTGAACCAACTTCACTACCTCTACTTTCATACCATCTTCTTCTGTTCTTTGGAACAACAATCTGTAGCCTCTAGTACAAAATTGAGTGCTAAGTCTTCTTCATATACCAGAGATATAGTTATAGAAAAAATGGAAAATATGCTGCTAACACGGATAGAAGATCACACCCAAATATGCTTACCAGTAGACACCAATATCATTAAATGGAAGACTTTAAGAACTTATTAGAAAATAAAAGAACTAGAACCATCAAAATCCTCCCAACTAACTGATGATAAAATAAATAAATAAATTTGCTGCAAGTAATCGATGGTTCCAAGGATTTTTGGAAAGATTTGCAATTCATAACATCAAAATGAAAGGTGAAATTGCTTCTGGAAACGACAGCTGCCAAAGAATATCCTTTGAAGCTTGGCAAAATAATTGAAGATGGCAGATACACTACTGATCTAGTTTTTAACATGGAGGAAGCTGACCTTTTTTGGAAAAGGATGCCGAGTAGAACATACATAGCCAAATTCAAAAAAAGTGCTAGTTGGTTTAAGATGGCTATAGATTATATTACATTTTTATTCTGCAGCAACGCATTGGGAGATCATATGATAAAACCTCTCCTAATCAATCGGTCACCTTGCCATGAGCAATGAAAGGAGTGGATCTGAATAAACTGCAAATTCACTGGATGGTAAACAAAAAAGCATGGGTTACGATAGCAGTTTTTAGCAAGTGGATTTATAATTGCTTTGTTCCAGAGGAAGCTTTATCTTGAGGACAAGGGCATGATTTTTAAAGTTCTGGTGATAGACAATGCACCACCTGGCCATCCAAATTTGGAACATCCCAATGTAAAAATGTTTCCATGCTTCCTAAATACCACTTTCCTAATTCAGGCCATTACTCCAGAGAATAATTGCAACATTCAAAACATGTAAAGCAATCATTTCAATACATTTTGAATAAAATCTTACTGTTATTGACATTTGGACAAACTTTTCAATCATGGATTGTGTGAAACATGCAGCTTTGGCCTTAAGTGAAATAAGACCATTGCCTTTGAATGTGTGTCGGAAGGCGATTTGGCCAGAATGTGTCAAAAGTGAAAATACTGCACCTTCAAATATGACCAATGAAGTGTATGCAGAAATAATCATTTTGGCACAAACAGTTGGTGGTGAAGGATTTGATGATTTTGCCTTTGATGATATAAATGAAATAATTGCTGACAGAGTTCTTAATCAGGAGGAGTTATTAGAAATCGTGTCGGAAAAGGTTGACCCAAAAGATTTTAGCAATGAGGATGAACCATCACCACTAACTACTAATTTAATTCTTTGAAGGCCTTTGGATTGGCAAATAAATTGGAAAATCATTTTCTGATTAATGATCCTGTAATTCAACAAGCTGTTAAATTCCAATCAGATCTGAAATTTTCTTTGTTGCCACAAGGAGCTATACAAAGAACTCTTCAAATTATGATCACAATGACCTATTACCGAATTTTCTGTTAAAATAAATCAACCCATGCCTGAAACATTGCCTCAAAAGGTTTCTGATATAAGAGGAAATCAATTGTCATCAAACACAGAAAAAGGTGATGTACAAAACATTTACTCAGACAAAAAGCGATTCGGAAAAAAAAAAAAAAAAAAAAAAAAAACATTATTAAATCATATTTTCATGTTCCTGAATAATTGATATTTTATTTCTTTTTGAAATAAAAATTGATTTACGTTTTTTAAATAAAATATGGATGGATATGCTCAAATAAAATTTGTTTCTTTTATCAATATTACTAATTTTTGAAGAATCTTTGACGTTCTGGAGGCTACCTAATATTTTTCTATATACAGTACAAACTGGATGTCTTCTTTTATACGATTTTCTTTGGAACATATATACCATTGAAAAACAGGATTGGGTGTATAGAGTTATATCACTATTAAGAATATATATATATTATAAAATTGCTAAATTATCAAAGTATGAAATAATTTCATGGAAGGCAAAAATAATTTAAAATAAATACCAATGACACAATGGCAACATCCATCACTTTATTATTATTAACAAAAAGAAATTCTAGATAACTGAACAAGCCACTTCTCAAATACAAGTCTGGCAGCAAGAACCAGGCTAAAACTATTGCAAATAACATAGCTATCATTCTTGATAATGGAAGCACAGTTTTAACTTTGGGAAAAACAACACTGCAATATAATTAACTTGCTATTAACTGATTAAATTACAAAAAATAGAGCAACAAATCATGAATATAAATTACTGTAGCCATATATGTAAAGTATGTAAAAAATATCTTTGAAATACAGTCACCAGAACTTATTGTATTTGATAAATATAAGATCAAGAACGAAAATTAAGAGTGGGAGTGTGTTAGTGATAGCATCATCATGAGCCAGGTGTTGAATAAATTAACAAAATGCAAAATTCAGAGACTACTAAAGTTAAAGTTCAAGCTAAGATCAAATTTTAGAGAGAGAGAGAGAGAGATGTAGAAAAAGAACTAAAGTTAACAAACTTTGCAGGTGTAATTCTAAAGATCTTGCTGTAATAAGAATTCTGGTTATGATTATAGCTAACACAAATAAGTGTACATGTTCTCCAGCTTGTTGCCTGTTTTGGTGAATGAAAACCAATGTCTAGAGTGATTCAAAATCAGGTTTTTCCAACCAAATATGACAGCATAAAACTTAAAAATTACTTCACTAGTGTTTATGTAGGGAATAAGACTAAAGGTGAGATAATACAGGTTGATTAATGTGATATTACTAATGATATAAATAGAAGAGAAGGAAAATGATGATATTTTAAAACATCTGGCAATTGATAAGGCTTGAGGCAGAGATTATGGTACAACATGACAAAATTTCAAACTGGCTGGGGCGTCGTCCGGTTAAACAAGGCCCCTGTTGTTTTTGCCAGGGAACCAGGGTGAGCAGCAAAAGTCAGCGACTGGAACAAATCTGAAAACACACCCCAACTCAACATCACCAGAGTTAAAGATCAGTACTATCAACATAAGAAGCCTGAATGGCAAAGAAATGGAGATAGCTGAGGAATTAGATAAGTACCAGATCGACATAACAGGGGTGACTGAAACAAAAAAGACAAAAACTGGTGAGATCTTTCTGAGCAATAAATACAAAATGTTATATTCAGGCAATGACAATCAAGGAAAAGAAGGGGTACTTTTCAACACTAAATACGAGGCTAATCTTCTTGAATGGCAGGCAGTCTCAAGTAGAGTGATGTGGGCAAATATCAGAATGGGGAAGTGGACAATGAGACTTATTTGTGATAGAAGTGGAGGAATTTTTTGAGGCTCTAGAGAAAGCTACTGACACAATGAAAAAGGAAAAGTTGGTCCTTGTTGGGGATCTAAATAGCAGAGTAGGAAATAATTGTCAGACATACAAAAATATTTTGGAAAAATTTGGAGAAAAGAGCAAAGCTAATAATAATGGCAAATACTTGTTGGATTTCTGCTCAGGACATGGACTAGTTATTATTAACACAATGTTCTAACATAAAAATGTGCACAAATTCACATGGAGAGAAGAAGCAAGGAATAAGAAAAGTCTCATTGACTATGTTATTGTTGATAGTGATGTTTTCTCCCTGGTGCAGGACACCAGTGTACAGAGGATTTGAAATTGGAAGTGATCACTATTTAGTATTGAGTAGGATAAAATTGAATTTCATATTGAAAAGAATGACATGTAAGAAAGTTTTAAAGTGAATAAAAGTTGAGCAGCTCTCAGATGTGAACTGTAGATTAAAATACACAAAGATTATTGAAGAAAAAAATGAAAGAATTTGAGAACAGGAACCAAACCTTGGAGATTCAATGGCAAGCCTTGAAGAAAACCCTGATTGATTCAGCCATAGAGGCATGTGGTGAGGTTGTCTGCAAGGATAGAAAAATCAGAACTCCATAGTGGACACAGGAAGTTAAAGAAGAAAGCATATCAACAGTTCCGGGCAAATAAATCAGCTTGTGCTCTTAGAGAATACAGAAACAAATGTAAGAAAGCTAAACACTTTGTAAAACTAGTTAAACAAAAGTCATGGGAGGATTTTGGCAAGAACATACAAAATAAATATCAAGAAGGTGGCAAAATTTTCTGGAGGTTGTTGAAGAAGCTTAGAAATGGAAGAAAGAGTAGTGTAAAAGGAGTTAGAGATGATAAAGGTGACATGAAAACCGGAGAAAAAGATATCCTTGAAGTATGGAGTAATTACTTCAAAAAATTGCTAAATGAAACAAGCAGTGATAGTACAGTGGTAAAAAATACTCAACAGGCATACAGTCAGGAATACCTATCCATATTTGAAAGCCATCAAAGGCTTGAAATGTGGAAAGGCAGCAGGAGTATATGATATTCGACCAGAAATGCTGAAGTATGGTGGTATAAAAGTCTTACAGTGGCTGCACTGCATAGTTCAGAAGGCCTGGACAGAGGGGCAAATTCCTGATGATTGGAGTAGAGCTCTCATAGTACCCATATATAAAAAGGGAAATAAAACTGAATGTGAGAATTACAGAGGTATTTCCCTGCTGAGTATTCCTGGTAAACTTTATGCCAGTATACTTGAGAAACGGTTGAGAAGAATTGTGGAAGAAAAGCTTGGTGAAGAATAAGCTGGATTCAGGCCAAATAGAGGCTGTCAGGATCAGATCTTCACTTTACGACAAATAGTGAAGAAATTATGTGAATATAACAAAGATCTGTATTTAAGTTTTGTTGATCTGGAAAAGGCATATGACAAGGTGCCAAGAGAGAAGCTATTCAATACGCTACAGTTATATGGTGTCAATGGGGCATTATATCAAGCAATACTTAGTCTGTATTTGAGTTGTAAGTCAGCAGTTAGAACTGATGGAAGTATAGGAAGATGGTGTAATGTTAAATCTGGAGTGAGACAAGGATGTACATTATCCCCTCTGTTATTCATTATCTATATGGATCACATTATGAAGGAAAGTGGTATTAAACATGATATCAAAATTGGAGATGTTAATGTCAGCTCTTTGCTGTATGCAGACGATGTTATACTTCTAAATAAATCCGCTACAAGTCTGCAAGATTCCCTGACTAAATTGAATAACTGTTGAAATAGATATGGTATGAAGGTCAGCAATAAAAAGACAATGAAAATAGGCAGAATCGTTGAAAATGTCAAGTGCATTGTGAATACAGAACCTGTGGAACAAGTAAAACATTTCAGCTACTTAGGTACAATTTTTAGTGAAGATGATAAATTAAATATTGAAATAGACAACAGAATCAACAAAGCTGGTATGGTAGGAAGTCAATTGAATAAATTCATATGGAATAAGAGAATTAGCTGTATACAAGGCAGTATTCAAGCCAATTTTAACTTATGGAGCTGAGTCAGAAGTAAAACACTTGACCAAAGACTAGAGACCGCAGATATGAGAGTCCTGAGTAAGATTAGAGGCGTGAACAGATGGCATCAATGGCAATATCATATTAAAAACGAGGATATTAGGAAAGAACTTGATATTGTCAGCATCCAGGAATGCATGCAGAGCTAATCTCAGGTGGTATGGTCACTTAAACAGAATGGACGAGGAAAGATTAGAAAAACAAGTGTTCTCTGCCAGGTTGGCTGAAAAACGACCCAGAGGAAGACCAAGATATAGGTGGATTGATACGGTACAATGTGTCTTAGATGATAGAAATATAAGATCTGATAATGTTGGAGTCTTGACAAGTAACAGACTAATTTGGAGGAAAATTGTAGATAGGAAGTTAGTAATGATGTCAATTTTTCATGTAGTAGTATCATACCCTGTACACCCCTTGAGGATGCATGGCAGGAATTTGATTATGATGATGAGGCAGAGATGGCATATTACTCTGAGTAGTTCATAAACGCATGCTGGTAGTCAGAATAAATAATTCAGTCAATCAAATATTATATATACAAAATCCAGTAAACATATCGAAGTCACTGTAATTGTAAAGTAATACTAATCATTTCTCTCACTCATGCATGCATGCATGCATGCATATACACTTTTTTAAAATTTAAACTGTGTAAATAAAGCTGTGTGTGCTGAGCTGAGCTAAATTAAATCATTAAACTATAGGAAACACATATGCCAAGATGACATCACTCTGATCCACCATAAACTACATGAAGAACAAGCAATTTTTCACTGCTAGTTCTATGTTGGTGGATTAGCTAGAACAGGTAAATTATTATATTAATCCCTTTATTGAATTTTCAATTCAAAAATTTATATTCTCTGCTAGAAACACTTATTGCATCCTTGTAATATGAAGAATGAATAACACAGGAACATACACTGCTTGGAAAGAAGTCAACGAACACACCCATGGGTAAGGTGAATCATGCCATATAATGAGTTAGATGTTTGTAGCTGGTATAAATTATGTAAATTATATAAATGTTGGTGGATTAGCTAGAACAGGTAAATTATTATATTAATCCCTTTATTGAATTTTCAATTCAAAAATTTATATTCTCTGCTAGAAACACTTATTGCATCCTTGTAATATGAAGAATGAATAACACAGGAACATACACTGCTTGGAAAGAAGTCAACGAACACACCCATGGGCAAGGTGAATCATGCCATATAATGAGTTAATGTTTGTAGCTGGTATAAATTGGAAGAATATGATGCTCCATGTGTCTGGGTAGAAATGACTGCAAGAAGGGAACTGACAGAATATGAAAGCGGCATTATGATAGGATGCATGTTACAGGGCTATCTGTTCGGCAAATTGTTAACACATTGGGCCATCCCAGGGCAAGGCGAATCACGCCATATAATGAGTCACATGTTTGTAGCTGGTATAAATTGGAAGAATATGACGCTCCATGTGTCTGGGAGAAATGACTGCGAAAAGGGAACTGACGGAATTTGAAAGAGGCATTATGATAGGATGCACGTTGCAGGCCTATCTGTTTGACAAATTATTGACATATCATATGATTGTGGAAAGTATGCCCTGTAGGATTGTTGCAGTCAACGCAGCAAAAGGAGGTCCTACATGTTATTAAGATAGCCACAGTGGCTGTTTCGTTTACTTCTTTCGAATCAGTGGATATTAAAATAGTTTTTTCTATTCCAATCACAAAGGAAATGTCAACAGCTACATTGCATAAAAAATTCCTTTGAAAACAGCATATCAATTGCTTTTAATAGACTGTAATAGTTCATGATAAGGTTTAATGGGTCCAATATTCTGTCTTTCTCATTGAGATATCATCGGGGATGCAAAATGAAAATTTTAATGATGCACACAAACAACACAAAAAAAAAAAAAAAATAAAATAAAATAAAAAATAAAATAAGTGGAGGATATTAGCGTATAAGCCTAAGACGAGTAGGTGGCATCCCCTGTAGGTGATGGTATGCAGGCTTCACTGTCAGGCAGGAGTGTCTTAATAATTATTTCCCAACTCTTTGAAACTCGCATACAACCATATGTATTAAGATTTGGCTGGGTTTTTATATCTACTGCTGATTTTTAAAAAAATACTCTCATGTTTGTATTTGCCATCATGAAGCATAACAGTCTTTTTCCATTTGATTTTGTACAAGATGTCCAAATGCGTAGTAAGACTTGACTGATCATAACTGTGGTAGCAGATACATTTTTTGTATTCAAGATGAATGTCCACCATAACCTGGTTCTGTGAATTTCAGGACTAAGGCTGTGATTTTTATTTTATTATGTCAGACATTGCCATTTCCATCATCAACAACAAATTTCTGATAAATATCCCTAAAGGGTGTTTTTCTTTATCTTGACTCCCTATTTAACTTCCTGAGTCCACAAAGGAGTTCTGATTTTTCTATCCTTGCAGATTACCTAATCACATGCCTCTCTTCTGACATCATTGAATTTTTTTTGGTCAGATAAAAAATGGTGACAAATATAACCATATATCTGGCATAGTATGGTATTCTTCAATGGATATCTTTCAAAGGTTATTTGACATATAATCTAGGTATGGTAAAACAGACAAGTTATTTTTTGCTTATAGTATTCATTTTCAAATTGAATAAAAAAACGTTATCAAGATAGTGTCTAAAGAGATTGATGGTGCCTGGTTGAAATAAGTCCTCCAATGGCAATAATGTTTCTCCTCTGGATACCATGTTTATAAAATAACATGTCTAAACTCATTAATATATTTGCAAGAACCAAAATGGTGTCCTTCACCTTAAAGGAATTCTCTAGTTCTTCATATAAGAGGCTGTTTTACTGATATGCAAACAGTGAGAAAGTAAAAATTGTATGTTGCCACACTATCACAGAGGTGAGCTGAGACAGAGAACTATGATTGCAAATGAGTCAGTGCACAGAAGGAACGGTTTGAAGTTTGTTGATTTATGGGGTGGGTTTGATGGAAGCAAGGATTTATATAAGATGGATGGATTGCATCTAAATGGATTTGGTGTTAGGAGTCTTGAGAAAATGTTGTTCAGTGAGAGTCTGAAAGTACAAAGTCAGAGAAAGTAGACTATTTAGGATGGGGATGGAGGTGGGCACGAGTCCAAGCAACCTAGAAGTTAGTAAGTGGGAGAGTGATGCAAAATGTAGCACCCCCAGGTTAACTTTAGTCGACTAAGTAAACACAAAGTGTAAGGGAGGTTGTGGGATGAAGAGGTATTGCAGTTTTTGCATACTAATACCAGAAGTATTCCAAATAAGGTTGAGAAGTTTTTGGTATTGGTTAGCACAACTCGGCTTAAAGTTATAGGTGTTTGTTTGTGACACCTGGTTGACTGAAGATGATATGGTCATAGCGTGTCCAGACAATTCATTGTGGGAAAATTGATCGCCGACATTCATTGCAGGAAAATTAATTGCGTGAAAATAATTTGCAGATATATGTGGAAAAAAAAAAAATATATTTTTATATTTCATATTGTTAAATATTTTAAAAAATTTAAGAAATTTTTATATATCATTTAATATTTCGATTATATTTAGCTTTCTGAAAATTTTTATTCCACATAAAGTTATTAATATTCTTTCTTACTACAATGGAATATTAATGGAATATTAATTGTTACAGAACTGGGATAGGATGGTTAGGGAGAAAGAACACCATATTTAAGAATATTTAGGGATAATAATTATTTCCAACTAATATTTATAGTTAACTATTTACATATTCCTATTAACTATTCTAACTTAAGTTCGAATAGTTATTAGGGAGAATAAAATATTTAAGAATATTTATTCCTCTAACCGTTCACTATTTTTCTGTTCTGCACATTTAAACATCCATCCAGGTGTGATATATTTTTTATCTGAACTAATTCAGAAGGTGATGTGTTTCAGTTATTGAATATACATGTATTTTGAAAATGACCCCACTTTTCCTGTATATGAAAGACGTTGTATGTTGCTATCGTGTACAGAGCTAGTTTAAGATCATAGGTTCACTTTTGAGTAACTATATTAAAGAAAATGATAATAAAATTACGTAAATTCTATCATCATTATGTAAATCAGCAGGTGCAATACTAGTCTTTACTTTTTCCTCCAGTACTAGTATTTTATAACACTAAGAAATTTTAAATTTTATATTTAGTCTTCTTTACTGATTTAAAAAAAAAAAAAAAATATATATATATATATATATCTATATCTATAGATGCATGCTCCCAAAGTGAAATAAATAATTAATTACTTCTCTTGTGAGACACTCAAAAATGAACTGTAATCAACATATCATGTCGTTAACAACCGACTAGATAGCATACCCTCTCCCACCAATGAGCATTGACGTTTGTAATTGTTTTTAGGTAAGAGATAAATTTCGTCATCTGATGTGAGACCACAGTACTGCTTATTGGAGGCCTGAAGTGGCTTGAGTGATTTCCCTGTTTTGTCATGGAATTTGAGCAGGATTTCTGAACCAGGTTAAAATGAACAAAAATTATAACGAAACTGAAATTAGGAAACTCACTGATCAAGAAATATATTACTTTCATTGTATAAAAATAAAAATATTATGAAAATCTAAACAAATAATACAAAAATACGTAAAAAAAACTATATTTTGTGAAATTTATCTTGCACTGATTTAATTTTCATATACTAGTATCAATGCAATATTTCAATTTTTTAGAGAATAATGTTTTCAGTGAATTTTTTCCATGATGAATTGTCCATGAACCTGGTCATAGAAATAGAATGCAAAGGATATAATTTCTTTAGAGATGCTTTGCTAATGACAGCAGAGGAATTAAAGCCAAAATGAGCAGAAGTACATCAGGTGGAAAGGATTCAGAAGGCAGCTCATTTGAGGCTATCTGGTGTGCGATAGAGACCAACAGGACTCTATCATGTTGGTCTCTATGCAGATGACATGCACTCACAAATTAGCATGACGAGTACAGGTCAAGTAACTATTATGGGGTATTTCAACTGGGAGGAGGAATTGTTACAGGGAGGGAAGGAAATAGAAGTTATACAGCTGTTAAGAGATAATTGTCTGAGACAGCATGTAATGAAGCAGATACAAGGTTCAAGAGTGCCAGATCTGATCACTGCATCATAAAACTTTACCCAATCTAGTTATACTACCCCTCCCCCTCTTGGAGAAAATGATCAGTGCTTGAAAAAAAAAAAAAGCAGTATTTGAATGTATATCTAGAATCAGCAGGATAAATCAGTTAAGAGTTAGATGGATGAATAGCTTCATTAAGCAGGAGAAGAACACAAAGAAAAGGTTGTGAAGGAATTATAAAGAAAAAGGTGATTAGCATGCCTATGAACAGTGTAAGGCAAGAAGTAAGAAAGGCCAAAGCTACTTATGAGAGAAGCTACCTGATGGGGGCAAAAGAACCCTAAGGAGTTAATTTTCTATGTGGCAAGTAAAAGAAGGAATGACTTTAAAAAGTGCTGATGGTGGGGAGGTAATAGAACAAAACCAAATATTTGAATTACTAAGTAACTATTTTGCAGGAGAGTACTGTCTAAGCAGTGACACTATGGTGCTAGATGTGACATTGACTGATAGGAGAATAGAGATTGAAGATATGGAGGTGCTTAAAATATTGCAGAACCTCAATATGAATACAGCCATATGATTAGATGGTATATTTGCCTGTATATTATGAGAATGTGTAAGGGAATTGTCAGCTCCTCTGACCAAGTGTTTAATTTAAGCCTCAGTAGTGGGAAGGGTACCAATGGAGTGGAAAGAGGGCAAAATAGTCATATTGCATAAAGGAGGCTCTATGACAAAAGTAGCAAATTATAGACAATCAGCATCTCAGAATTGGTGGTTAAAGTATTGGAGAAATTGGTGAAAGACAGAATTCAGGAATGGGTGGATAGGAATATGATACTCAAGGGACAACATGGTTTTGTGAAGGATAGGTCTTGCCTTAGTAACTTGCTTACTTTTTATAATCAACTGACAATGGAATTGGATAAGGGAAATGGCTACTCAGTGATATTGCTAGACATTGCAAAAGCATTTGACAAGATTCCACATAGATTAGAGTACTGCATAAATTAGAGCAAATGAGGATGGATACAAATCTGATGATTTGGATTAGAGGGTGGCCGATGGACAGATATCAAAGTGTGGTTTATGGAGGAACTGTGTCCAGAAGGTATGTGACCAATGGTGTACCACAAGGCTCAGTACTTGACTTGGTCCTCTGTTGCATAATTTGTATATCAATGATATAGGAAATGATTTGACAGGAAATATTCACTTGTTTGCTGATGCTAAAACTGGGAAGAGCAATTGTAAATGAAGGTGATACAGAAATCCTGCAGGAAGACAGACTAATACTATGGACAAAGGTAAATGACTGCCAGTTTAACATAACTAAGTGTAAGGTGATCACTTTGGGAAGAAATCAGAAGCTGTGTACTATATTGATGGAACTGAACTGCAGGAAACTGATGAGGCCAGGGACTTAGGTGTGATTGTGGACAGAGAGTTGAAGTTTAAAGGCATATTGCAAAGATAACCAAACCAACACATCAGATTATGCAGTTGTTAAAAAACACAACAAGTAGGGATAGAAAGATTATTATTTCCTATATAACACTTGAATAAGGAGCCACATTAGGACTCCCAAATTCCATGGTGATGAAGTTGTGGAGAGGAGCCAGAAATGAGTTACAAAGATTTTGGCAAGTCTGTGGAATGTTCCGTATGAGACGAGACTGATGTTTTGTAGGCTTCAAAAATTAGCAGATACATGAAAAAAAGGAGTCTGATAGAAGCATTTAAGTTATTAAAGGGATTTTATAGGATTGACACTGAAGATGTTTAGTACATGGCAGGAAGGGAGAGAACAAGGGGTCACCAGTGGAAGTTTTGTAAGATTGTGGTTAGCAAGGGTGTTAGGACTAGGTTTTTGCTTGGAGGGTAGTAAATGGATGGAATGGGTTGCCAGAGTTGTGGGCACTTCATTAGTGAATGAATTTAAGATGAAGTATGACATGTATTGTGTGAATAAATGGATCTGCCACGATGAGTCTTCTGACTACAAGGCAATGCATGTATAATAATAATATAAAAAAGGACTAGGCTAAATACCATATGTCAAACAAGTGAATTAATATAGTAATATAAAGTATCAAGACTAAAAGTAACGTGTAAGAACCAGATGCTATATATAAGAATATTCTGATTGGCTTTTATTATTATTATTAAGAGAGACCTTCAGAGAGTCAGGAGCCCATCAAGGAAGGTCATACTATTCGCACCAGCTGTCATACCTGTTCTCGAATTCATTCACGCAACTTGCACACACAACATCCAACAGCAATCCATTCCAAATTCCAAAGAAAATGATAGCAATTTTCACATAACCACGTTTTCAGCCAATTCAAATCATTCTGCAAGTACTGCATATCAGCAGCACTCTTGATTACTCTACCTATCTTTGCTTCATCAGCAAATAGCTGTATGTGTCACATGTCAAATCCTTTAAGTACACCACTGGTTACTTTGAATCTTACGGATTCACACACCCCACATATGACTTTGATATCTGTCAGTCAGCCATCCTCCCATCCATGCCAATAGTTTATAATCCAATCCCATATTCTCCAATTTATGCAACAGTATTCCATGCTGCATTCTGTCAAAAGCCTTAGTAAAATCCAAAAGTATCATGGTGTATCCATCCCACCCTTGTCTAACTCAATGGTAACATTATTACAGAATGTGAGCTAGTTGCTAAAACATGACCTTCCCTTTGTAAACCCATGCTGTTCATTGCAAAGTAGAGATTCTCTGTCAACCCATTTCTGAATGCAAGCCCTAATCAACTTTTCCAAAATCTTCACTACCACTCCTGTGATTGGATGATAATTGGATACACCAGTCTTTGCGTCACCCTTTTGAAATCAGATTACCATACATATTTTCCACTCCTGCAGAATCTTCCCTGTTCTGAAACTCAAATTATATAGCCTGATCATGGGAATAGCCAGTTCAGTTGAACACTCTTTTAGCATCCATGCCAATATCCCATCAGTTCTTTTCCCATGATCTCTTGCCCTACGCTATTCCCACCTATCACATCCAGATGGTTCAATTGCAACATCATCCATAGAAAAAGCTAACCTCCTGGCTTCACACTTTGCCTCCAATAGCAAATGCCCTCCAGTCATTCCAATTGCCCAACACACAATGCCCCCTATATCCTTTTGCCAAAAAGATATCATAAATCTGCTGTCTAAATTAGACACAAAAAAGGTCTCCTGGCCCTGATGGCATTCTTCCAATTGTTCTGAAGTCTGTGCACCAGAACTGATTACTATCCTATGCCATCTGTACACACTCTCTTACTCCACTGGTATATATCCCAAAGCCTGAAAACTGGCCTATATTCAACCCATTCCTAAAAAGGGTGACAAATCACTGCCCTCTAACTACTGCCCTATCTCACTCACTTCAGTCCTATCTAAAATAATAGAGAAAACCATCAATTCTCAACTCCTAATCTACTTTGAAGGTACCCAGCTATTAAGTGACCGCCAGTACAGATTCCACCGAAGCCATTCAACAGGAGATCTACTCTCATACATCACTCATCGCTGGACAAATGCCATGGAGAAATTCGGCGAATCCCAAATAGTAGCACTTGATATCTCTAAAGCCTTTGACGGAGTTTGGCACAAAGGCTTACTAAGCAAACTCACATCATTTGGACTGCCACAAGATTTCTGCAGATGGACTGACAGTTTCCTGTTTTGATATACACTATGTGTGATGGTAGACGTCTCCCTATTCTCTCACCATCCAACTAATGCTGGGGTCCCACAAGGTTCAGTTCTCTCACTGACCCTCTTCCTTTTATATATCAATTACCTACTTCAGTTGACCTCTAACCCAATACACAGCTTTGCAGATGACAGCACATTACACTCCTCCCTTTCATTTGACAAACCCTACTCTACACAACTCACTTCAACCCACAGAACATCAACCACCACTGCCCTTAATTCTGACCTCCAAGCCATCTCAGATAACCTTGTCAACTTCAATGCTAGTAAAACCCAGTTCTGTCTTATTTCTCAAAAAAAAAGAACCATTCCGCCCTAGCATTGTTTTCGATAACACTCAAATTCCCAAACAAGATGAGATTTCTCTTCTCGGAATTACCCTGACATCAAGCCTGGCATAAACACATCACAACCATTGCATCCTCAGCTTCCAAAAAACTAGGTTTTCTCTTTCGCTCAAGATGCTACTTCACCTCTAAACAGCTGTAACATTATACAAATCACAAATCTACCCAGCTATCGAATACTGCTCTCACATTTGGAGTGGGGCTCCTAAAAGCTCCCTGAAAATGCTTGACTCAATACAGAGGAGAGCAATTAGACTGATAAATGACCCTTGTCTCACCAACTCGCTCCCCTCACTTTCACAGATGCTTGGTCTCTGCAATCTGTATATTCTATAAATATTTCCATAGGAAATGTTCATCTGAAACAACACCAATAATTCCCCCACTCTATACTAAGTCCATTGGAACACTACAGCTGCAGCCCAACATCCTTTCACAGTAGACCTTGAAACCAACAGAACAAGTTCCTTTTCCTCTTCCTTCATCCGTGCTACTGTGGTACTGTATGTACCACATACTTCCCCCTGACTTATTTCCCAAGGAATACAACATACAGGCTTTTAAATCAAATATAAACAAGTTTCTCCTTTCCCAACCCACCACCCATATACGGTACTAACGTACCATAGGTTGACCAGCCAACCTTTCGTATGTGGGCTGAACATAAGGAAAAAAAAAAGTTCCTATTGCAGAATTCATATTCAGTTTGTGCAAATGCTCTAGTATGGTGAAGAGGTAGCAGTGAGTTCAATGTCACATATACTAGGTTGACAGATTTAGTAAAATGGCTACTCATTAGCTGAACAATTGCTTCTGCATCAGTCACCCACATACCATCTCTACTCAGTAGAGTTAGAGTTATTCTTTCAAATTCATTCTTTCTTTTACTTGCAGCATAACTGATGGAATTCTGTTCGGTAATCTTTAATTTGCAGAGCCAGTTTCTTTTCATACTCGGACTTAGCTTTCCATACAATGCTTGTGACTCTTTTGGCCTGCTGCTTATAATTATCAACTGGTATCATCTTTATGCATATGATATTCCTTCCACATACTCTGTTTCTTATGAAACACTTGCTTAATTAGATTACACATCCATTCCACACCTATTTATTCTTTGAACTCCAAAGACACATTCTGACCGCATCATTTAAGGATTTTTGAAACACTTCCCTGTTGATATCCTTCCAATCCAATAACTGATACAATTGTATGGAACCCAGAACACCCTTCACAGTTGGTCATAATTTCCTGTTTTGTAGTTGAGCATGTACTCTTTTCTGAATGGAACACTCATAAAGTTAGCCACTTTGCAAGTGAGTACCACATGATCACTGTCAACAACCAGAGGCAGAAAAGTTATTTCTTTGACTGAAACCTCCTCTGACACAATATAACTGCAGCGTTTTCAATAGCTTTTCTCTTGCACCTAGTCTTTTGCAGGTTTCTTATGATTTCTCAACTCTTTGTTGTAAAGTAAAAATCTGATCCTGACATCATCTATTTGGCCTGAATCCAGCTTGTTCTACACCAAACTTCCGTTCCACAATCCTTTTCAATAGGGAAATACCACTAAATTTTCATATTCAGTTTTATTTCCCTTTTTTTTGTATATGGTACTATGAGAGTTCTACTCCAATTATCTGGAATTTGTCCCTCTGCCCAGGCCTTCTGAACTATGCAGTGCAGCCACTGCAAGACTTATATCTCCATACTTGGGCATTTCTGGTCGAATATCATCTACTCCAGCTGCCTTTCCACATCTCAAACTTCTGATGGCTTTTTGTACTTCAAGTATAGGAATGTATTCCATGCCTGTTGAGTGTTTTATCACTGATTGCTTCATTTAGCAACTTTTTGAAGTAATTACTCCATACATCAAGGATATCTTTTTCTCCAGTTTTCATATCATCTTTATCTCTAATTCCTTTTACAGCATCACTTTTTCCTCCATTTCTGAGCTTTTTCAACAGCCTCCAGAATATCTTGCCAGCTTCTTGATATTTATTTTCTATGTTCTTACCAAAGTCTCTCCATGACTCTTGTTTAGCTAGTTTTACACAGTGTTTAGCTTTCTTACATTTATTCTCTAAGAGCACAAGCTGACTTATTTGTCAGAAACTTTCATATGCTTTCTTCTTTTCCTTCACTGCCTCTTTAACTTCCTGTGTCCACCATGGAGTTCTGATTTTTCTATCCTTGCAGACAACCTCACCACATGTCTCTCTGGCTTACTTGAAAACAGTAAAAATCATTTAAACAAAACAGGTAAGTTTTTGATATCGTAAATAACCAATATTAATCTTAAACATTTAAACAGTACACACAACATATGTAATAGACAATCTTGTTTTAAAAAATGACAATAAATAAACAATTAAAATGTGTTTTTCTCACAATGAAAGACTCTCAGAACAGGAACCAAACCTTGGAGATTCAGTGGCAAGCCCTAAAGAAAGCATTGATTGATTGATTCAACCAGAGAGGCATGTGGTAAGGTTGTCTGCAAGGATAGAAAAATCAGAACTCCATGGTGGACACAGGAAGTCAAAGAGGCAGTGAAGGAAAACAAGAAAGCATATCAAAAGTTCCTGGCAAATAAGTCAGCTTGTGCTCTCAGAGAATACAGAGACAAATGTAAGAAAGCTGAACAGTGTGTAAAACTAGCTAAACAAAAGTCATGGGAGGACTTTGGCAAGAACATAGAAAATAAATATCAAGAAGGTGGCAAAATATTCTGGAGGTTGTCGAAGAAGCTTAGAAATGGAGGAAAGAATGCTGTAAAAGGAGTTAAAGATGATAAAGGTGACATGAAAATGGGAGAAAAAGATATCCTTGAAGTATGGAGTAATTACTTTGAAAATTTGCTAAACGAAACAATCGGTGACAGCACAGTAGTAAAAATCACTCAACAGGGATGCAATCAGGAATACATATTCATACACGAAGTAGAAAAATCCATGAAAAGCATGAAATGTGGAAAGGCAACTGGAGTAGATGGTATACGACCAGAAATGCTCAAAAATGGAGGTATAAGAGTCTTGCGGTGGCTGCACTGCATAGTTCAGAAGGCCTGGACAGAGGGACAAATTCCAGATGACTGGAGAAAAGCTCTCATAGTACCCATATATAAAAAGGGAAATAAAACTGAACATAAGAATTACAGATGTATTTCTCTACTGAGTGTTCCCGGTAAGATATATGCAAGTATACTTGAGAAACGGTGGAGAAGGATTGTGGAAGGGAAACTTGGTGAAGAACAAGCTGGATTAAGGCCAAATAGAGGCTGTCAGGATCAGATTTTCATTTTAAGACAAATAGTTGAGAAATCATGGGAATATAACAATCATCTGTATTTAAGTTTTGTAGATCTGGAAAAGGCCTATGACAAGGTGCCAAGAGAGAAGCTACTCAAAACGCTACAGTTGTATGGAGTCAGTGGAGCATTATATAAGGCAACACTTAGTCCTTATTTGAGTTGTAAGTCAGCAGTTAGAATTGAAGGCAGTACAGGAAGGTGGTTTAATGTTAAGTCTGGTGTTAGACAAGGACGTACATCATACTTTTTTGGAAATTTAGGTTTCCAATAACCTAAGTTTTGGAAACTCCTCTGTTATTCATTATCTATATGAATCACATTATGAAAGAAAGTGGTATTAAACTTGATATCAAAATTGGGGATGTTGATGTCAGCTCTTTGCTTTATGCAGATGATGTTATACTTCCAAATAAATCTGCTACAAGTCTGCAAGATTCCCTGACTAAACTGAATAACTGCTGTAATAGATATGGTATGAAGGTCAGCAATAACAAGACAAAGACAATGAAAATAGGAAGAAATATTGAAAATATCAACTGCATTGTGAATGGAGAACCTATAGAACAAGTAAAACATTTCAACTATTGGGTTGGCAAATAAGTTCGTTCGGTTTTTCAGAGTGGAATGAAACATATTTTATTTAATTTATATAATACATACTAGTCATTTATATATTGAACCTCTTTATCAATGACCTCTTGCCACCTGTTCACCAACTTCATTATGCCGCGTTCATAAAACTCCTGAGGTTTACTGGCGAAAAACATCCAGGTGTCTTTTGACAGCGTGCTCATTAGGAAAGGTTTTCCAGTTCAGAGAATTCTGCAACGATCGGAATAAGTGGTTATCGGAAAGTGCCAGGTCCGGTGAATAAGTGTGTATGCGGAGGATGCGGCAAAACATCCCAACTAAGACTAACAATTTACTCTGAGTTGTTAACGATGTGGGGTCTGACATTGTCGTGGTGAAAGACAACTCCTTTCCGATTTGCCAATTCAGGACGTTTTGTGCTAATTGCACGGACCAGTCGCGTTAACTGTGAGCATTAGACAGTTGAATCAATTGTTCTGCCTGATGGTAACACCTCGTAGTGGACAACACCTTTATAATCCCACCACACAGAGATCATGCTCTCTGTGGTGCAATCCCATTGCACCACACAGAGATCATGAAGAGATTACACAGGTAATCTTTGCGTGCAATCCCATTTTTGAGGTGTTTTGCAGCGGTTCGCAACTTGTGCCCCCATGATCTTTTACGTACCACATTATCGTACACGATCCATTTTTCATCTTCCGTAATCATCTGCTTCAAAAATGGGTTGTTTTCTTGGTGATCACAGCAAATCACAGATGGATATGCAAGCAGTCATATTGGCCTCAGTCAATTCATGCGGCACCCAAACATTGAGTTTTGAAACATATCCCAGCTTGTGCAAATCGTTTTCAATGCTTGTTTGGGATATGTTCAGTACTGCAGCAATCTCCCACACTGTTTGTGACGATATCCTTCACAACACTCGAATCAACCTAAGTCGGGCGACTGGTGCATCACAGAGGTCGAAATCCGCAGAATGGAATTTGGCAAACCACTTTTGGCATACGCGTTCTGTTAAGGCACCATCCCCATATACGCTGCATAATTTTTTATGGGCCTCTGCAGCTCGTTTGCCTTTTTTGAAATAAAAAAAGCAAAATATGCTGGTAATGCATGTTATTTCCTTCCATTTCTAAAAATATGTTACACACACGCATCTGAAGTAGGCCTAACGAAAATTCACTGAAAGGTTATGTGAAATGCCACCTTTCAACTGAGCAATAGCGCTGTGCGGTAAACTAGCGAAGCGGCGTAAACTTTACTAACACATAAACCAAAACAAACTTATTTGCCAACCCAATACTTGGGTATGATTTTTAGTGAAGATAGTAAATTAAATTTGGAAACAGACAACAGAATCAACAAAGCTGGTATGGTAGGAAATCAACTGAATAAATTTATATGGAATAAGAGAGAAATTAGTCAAAACATTAAATTAGCTGTATACAAGATAGTGTTCAAATCAATTTTAACTTATGATCTGAGAGCTGGATTAGAAGTAAAACACTTGCCCAATGACTAGAGACTGCAGATACGAAAGTCCTGAGAAAGATTAGGGGTGTGAACAGATGGCATCAATGGCAATATCATATTAAAAACAAGGATATTAGGAATGAACTTGACATTGTTAGCATCCATGAATGTATTAGCAGAGCTAATCTCAGATGGTATGGTCACTTAAACAGAATGGGAGAGGAAAGATTAGCAAAACAAGTGTTGTCTGCCAGGTTGGCAGGTAAAAGACCCAGAGGAAGACCAAGATATAGGTGGATTGATACTGTAAAAAGTGCATTAGAAGATAGAAATATAAGATCTAATAATGCTGGAGTCCTGACAGCTAATAAATAGATTTGGAGGAAAGTTTTAGATAGGAAATTAGTAATGATGTAAGTTATGGCTATCCAACCTTAGGTAATCCGAGGGCCGCATTAGAAAAAAAAAATTATCCATAGTAGTTTGGTGAGCAGCAGTGACACAACCTTGAAAGCTGAAGAAACGAACAACACTAATTGTGCACTCTGGGAGCTCCTGGAGAATGCACGTTGGAACAAAACAATGTAAGAATGCTTCTTTGACACACATAATATTTGAAAAACACATGATTTTATAGTGATGTAAAAACATCAAATAAAATTATCAACATTAAGATTATCGATTAGTGATAGATTTAAAATATCTAATACGCATTCGATTCAAATTGTTATTTTATTTTTTCACTTGTGAAAATCAAAACCCACAGGTGGCCCGCACAAAATCGCACCGCAGGCTGCATGCAGGCAGTACTTTGGTCAGCCAGGATGTAAGTTATCCATGTAGTACTATCATATCTGTACACCCCCTTTCACGGTACACGTGAGGAATTTGATGATGATGATGATGTTCATATTATATGAATATTAATATGCATAAAAATATCTTTATTTTTGTTGTACCTTTGATTCTAAAATGCAAATTCAACCATCCTTCCTGGTTAGACATAAAGAATTTACAAGCATTAAACATGCGCATTTATGGTTCAATCCTTGGTGTGATATCAGGAATAAGGTTCAACTTTTGTTTGCCTTAACCCATCTTAGTTCCTGATTCTTCCAATTTCCTTTAATAATCAATAGGGCACATGAAAAGAAAAGGGTGAACAGAGAGGGAAGTATTTCATCCAATTCATTTAGCTATCCCAACTATAAATTCAAATTTCCAGGTTATCTGCAAGTAAAACATAAGACTGTTAAGTTAAAAAAAAAAAAAGGGGGGGGGGGCTTCAAGGTTAATCACAGTGTTAATCTCTAGTCAGACATTTTGTAGCCTTGTGATCACTTGTGACAAGTTGTCCTTTTCAGTGAATAAAATTCTGACTGAATGCAATGAAGTGGTAAAATTATTCATTGAATGCTAGTACACTCACTTCATTTCTCCCCATTATCATTCCAATTACAATTTTTACATTTATGATAATCCCATCCACAAAGTTTAGAAACCTGTAGCAAATTACTATTATGCTTGGGGCTAAGGTGAGATGATCTTTCTCCCCAACATATGACTCACAAAACATCTTTGTCACAGTGGATTTTCAACTTTCTGCATGTCAAGTATGATATCAGTTTTGCCATTTAAGATGGCATGCTGAACTGAATATCAACCATGGCCTGAATGTACTAGGCTCTCATAAAATAAGATGTATAATGTCCTTTGCATATAAATTTTCATCTGAAGTTAATATAATTAATTTTCATTTATCTCATGTCAAGTTTATTGTTTATTATCTATGAAAATGACCTTGTTCATCAGGTATAAGTTCTTATCTTATAATTTGATATATTTTTATTATTGCTTATTTACTTCACTTAATATCAAAAAACAATGATATTCTAAGGGTTTTTAATATATCAACTTTTTCTTAAGGAAAAGTTCACTGATTATCATTCATATGTTAAGCCATTTAATTTTCCATTTGGATTTCTGGTAATTTCTTTCTTGTAAATGAAATACGAGTTTCTGCTGTTTTGTTAGATGCTAAATTACTTAATGCACTCGTGAATGAATATAACACACTACAAATATTACTACTGTCTTAAGTCTGCCGAAAAAAATGGGACACTGTACAACCCATTTACACAGCTAAGGCACAATGCAAGTGTAGTATGCTTGTCATTTGCATATGTTCACTGACTATTTGTTTTACAATAGGGTAAAACCCTAAGTTTCCAAAAAAAGCAAGTAAAAAAAAATCCACCTGTGACCCACTAGCTCAGCTTGAAGTTAACTCAGATTTCCAATCAACATACAGGCATTATTGCTGTGCAATGGAGGTGGGAGATCTTGTGCACTGAATTATGAGCGATTCAGCATGACTACATAAAAAATAACTGGTCATACCAGTTTAACAAGCAATTAATGAAGCAACTTTGGACAGATCAGTTCTAATATATGCAGTCTGATAATCAAACTGGACTAAAAGCAAGTGCTTGTTATATAGATTAAATACTGTCACAAAAAAATTTCAAATCAAATCATTTTTACCTTGTAGGTGGTGAGCGTTTGACTTCGGAACCAACATACCATGTAATTTCCTCTATATTCCACTGACCTGCAGGATGGTTAGCCTTAAAAAAATAATAAAATAAAATAAAAATACACACCCACACATATGTAAATGAAGCGATTCTTGTGAATAACATGAACACACAACACTAATTACAACGACTAATGTAAATAGCCATATGCTATAATATTAAATCAGAGCTTTCTAAATAAGACCTGTGAATGAATCACACCTGATCTACAAGGTAAAAATTTTATATAGAAAGCTTTTAATTCTTCTTTTAATCCTTTACTGAGGTGTAAGCAAACACAAAGTCTGCAATCAAGTATCTTTGAGACTAGCCTACTTGTATACTAAGATTGACTTTGCTTCAATTACCTCAGTATCCCAGAATGCAAAAACAGGAAGGGTCACTACCTACACCAGTTTTGATCTTTTTTTGAGGTATCATCAGTGGAGGCCAGAACCAGAAGAGATACCAATGTTTAAGTAATGCTGAAGTCATATATTTCACATATACAAGTAGTGAAAAGGTGTATCACCTTATTATTACAATACTGTGCATTGAGGCTGAAGAAGTACTACTAAAACTCCAAGATCCCAAGCCTGACCAATTTCTTCTAGCATAATCCGACCAATAAAATATAACGTTTACTGTCCAACCACAGATACGAGAACCCTGGCTGGCAGATTGCCAATTCATGTTGAAGGGGAGAAAGGAATAAGGCAATGTACGAATTCGTCACCAACATGTGAAATTACGTGCTTTATAAGTAAAATTGTCCAGTTGTTATACAAGCAAAATAGTTACCACTTTAAAAATTAGAATTTTCATAAAAGAAAAGCTAATTTTCTGATGTATAATAATAAACACTCATCCCATGACATGCATTGATTGTCCTGTAATTAGGATGGATTTGCCTTCTTTTGCAATGCGCAGAAGTGTCGAAGGGTCTGGCATCTGTGGTTGGACATTACTAACATTGAACTGAAAGCCATTTTCACATGCCCACAACTCCAGCCTATTGAAATCATTCTGCAAAGCACTGCATATCAGCTGCACTCCTGATTACCCTGCCTATCTTTGCATCATCAGCAAATAGCTGTATGTCATGTCAAATCCTTCCCAATGTCATTAATGTATAGACTGAATAACAATGGACCAAGGACTGATTTAAGGTAACCAGTGGTGTACCACACTGGTTACCTTAAATCTTAGACTCACATATACTACTTTTTGATATCTGTCAGTCAGTCATCCTCTTATTATTATTACGGGCAACTCCAGGGAGTCATTAGACTCATCGAGGGAGGCCCCCAAATCATATTCATCACAACTATTCGACATTCATACAGTATCTATCATACCTTGCCATAAACACATTCACTGTCACAGCATCCACCACAGACTCTGGCAGCCCATTCCACTCATTCACCACTCTAAAAGTAAAGAACCCAGCTCTAACACCTTTACTAACCACACTTTTGCCCAGTTTCCATGGATGTCCCCTAGTCCTCCCACAACCAGCCCTGTTCTCAAAAATATCTTCTGAATTAATTTTATAGAAATCCTTCAGTAATTTGAATGTCTCAATCATATCTCCCCACCTCTGCCTATCAACCAATTTTTGCAACCCACAAATCCTCAACCTGTTCTCATAAGGTTCATTCCACAGACCTGCTATCATCTTGGTCACTCGCCTCTGGATCCTCTCAACCTCCTCCCCATCAAGAAGAAACCTAGGTGAAAAAATCTGGGCACAGTAGTCGAGATGGGGTCTTATCAAGGCTCAATACAGAGGAACAATAACCTGCTTGTCAACGTATTCTTCAGCAACCAAGTGATTTGATGAGCTCATTTGGACACATTTTTAATCCACATTAATATTTTATAATCAAATTCCACATTCTCCAATTTATGCAACAGTATTCCATGCTGCATTCTGTAAAAGCCTTAGCAAAATCCTAAAGTGTCACGGTGTAACAATTCCCCCTTTCTAATTCAATGGTAACATTATTATGGAATGTGAGCAAGTTATTCAAACATGATCTTCCCTTAATAAGCCCATACTGTTCACTGTAAAGTATAGTTTTGCTATCAACTCATTCTGTATTTGAGCCCAAACTAACTTTTCCAAAATCTTCACCATCCTTGTGACTGGCATGTGTTTTTTTTCAGTCTTGTGGAATCTTATTCTGAGACTTAAATTATATAGCCTGGACAAAGGAATAGCAACTTCAGCTGAATGCTATTTTAGCTTCTATGCTGATATCCATCAAACCCTATTGCAGAATTCTTATTCAGTTTGCACAACAGCTCTAGCACCTTCTCCTCATACACCTGAGTTTCTTCACCCAGTTTATTTATTTATTCGTGTGGGGTTTCCACATTCCTCGACCATCCCTTAGGACTGTTTGAGCCTGCCTAGTGAGGGATTAAGTATGTATTTTATGACTGTAAATCTGTGTGTGTTCACAAGCCAGTTTACCTGTTTAGGGGGATGAAAAACCAGAGTTTCCAGGTGAAAAAACCCTCCACCTCTATATGAGACCAGCTAACTCACCTTTAGTCGAAATAGACCAGATAAAGGTTCCTCATGTCATGGACAGAAATCGAACCCAGGTCTTTCTGACCAAAGGGCTTCGTCTATACCGACTGAGCTACAGGGGCTCTTTCATCTAGTGAAGAGGTAGCAGTGAGCTCGATGTTGCATACACCAGGTTGATTGCTTTTAGCAAACTGGCTGCTCATTACTTGAATAATCTCTTCTACATCTGTCACCCACATACCATCAGCATTCAGCAGAGTTTTTTCACATTCACTCATTTTTGCAGAGTCAATTTCTTTTCATACTCAGATTTAGCTTTTGGTACAAACAGTTGTGATTCTTCTGGCCTGCTGCTTATAACTTTTATAACATCTTTATGTAGACAGTATTCCTTCCACATCATCTTTTTCTTATGCGTCTCTTGCTTAATTAGGATACACATCTATTTCACGCCTACTCTATGAATTCTTTGACTCTGGGGGCACATTCTAATATTGCATCACTTAAATATTTTTTAAATGATTTTGATGCAATGTCAATATCCTTCCTATCCAACAACTGATACCATGACACAGAACCTAGCATACTCCTCAGTCGGTCATAATTTCCTGCTCTGTAGTTCAGCATGTAACCATTTCTGAATGGAACATTCATAAACTTAGCCACTTCCCAAGTTATTACAGCATGATCATTGTCAGTAAATGGAAGCAGATAGTTGCATCTTTAACTAAAATCTCTGACACTATAATCAGATCTAACACTCTTTGACCTGATGTTCCTTCTCACATGCTGCTTGAGGAAGTTCACACAACAGCTACCCAGTCAATGTCTAAATATCATAATCTTTATTTGGTAATGCATTTCTTCATCACTAGCACCCAATCCATTAAGTCTGTAACAACAACCTGCAACATGCTTAGTCTTGTTAGACTCCACTTCACACCAGATGGCTTCAATCTCGCAGTTACATGAAAAACTGTTACTAGTCAAAGGTCTCAACTCTAACTGGATTCGAGTCTTTTTTTTAAATTTTTTTTTAAATAGAGAAACCTGTGGAGTATTCATAACTATAATTTCACAGTATGCCACAGTAATTAACATTTTAATAATATGTAAATATTTCATCTTAAGTATCATATAACATCATCAGTACAGTTATAAACAATAACAATAGGAATTACATTATATATAAAAAAAAAAACCCTGCATGCTCAACATTGGAATCCTTCTATGTATACAGTAACATGTTTAAGGACTAAATACTACCGGACTGTAATTAAATTAAATCAAAACTGATAAATTTATTTTATACAGTTGAGGGATAACAATTTCCCAAACTTTTGGAATAATGAGGCAGTTGTTACAGTTAAGATTGGGTCTGTGCCATAAGGCTTCAGCATTTCTTTATACAAGCGCTCATGTTTATGTATGGATCGACGTAGTAGCTTGGTGTGTTGCCACTGGATCCTGTGATTGGCATTTTCCACTCCATGTTGTGCGATACTAGATTTATGAGGTTTGATTAGACAGATGTGGTCTTGATATTCAGAGATGCATTTATTTACAGATCTTCCTGTTTGTCCATAGTAAGACAAGTTGCAAGAACATGGCACTTCATATACACCAGGTAACATCAGTGGTGAGAGTTTGTCTTTTGGAGATGGTAACAAATTGTGAATTTGGTGTATAGGTAGCGTCTACTTTGTATTTCTTCACAATTTTTGACAAATGTTCAGAGATGCTTTTGATATATGGTATAGGAGTCCTGTGAGCTTCTTGTCTAGGTTGATGTTTTAGGGGGTGGCTAATAATTTTTTGAGTTGTTATTGGATTAAATCCATTTAAGTGAGGCTATACCTTTAATGATTTCCAATTCTTGTTCTAAAGATTCTTCAGAGGAACAAAATTTATGTGCTCTGGATATCAAGGATTTTATGATGCCACATTTTTGAGATGTATGGTGAGCCACTGTATTGTGGATATAACGACCTGAAAACCAACTTTTTCAACCAGTTTTAACTTATGGATCTGAGAGTTGGATTAGAGATATATGAAAAATTAGCAGTGTAAATAGATAACATCAATGCAAAACTATATTAAACATGAAGATATCACTGAGAAAGGAAGCTGACATTCAGGTGTGTGAGCAGAGCTAAGGTGATACAATGACATAGTAGGTTAATTAAAGGTAACTTCACAACTTTCAAGAGCATTAACATTATTAAACAGAATGCAACAATGGCAGTGCTAAAAACAGTTTTAAAAATCCATTTGCATTAATAACTCAATATAACTACCAATATGAATGCAATAGACATTTGAATAGTTATGTCCCACTTACTGTAACCTCTCACATAACAAACAATATCAACATGATTGGCTACAAACACAGATCTAAGTTCTAAGCAAAAGAGATAACCATGAAATCACTATGTAACTATTGTCTTTGGATTTGATTGTAATCAGTATGAGAGATATGCAATCATAAGTTTCCACATTATTTGAATAGAATGAGCCAAGTAATACTGAAGGCTTTTTGTTCTTACTGCGCTATAAAATCTTGAAGCTGAATTGAGAGGAATCAACACACAGCTTTCATTCTTCAAGGTCTATATTAAAACTTTATGCTTTCCATCAGTCCATTTTATGTCTATTGCATCTGTTCCTAAATATAGCTATCATTATACCTTTAGCCTGTAAATTTCATTCTTGCAGTCTGGATCCCGTAAGGTGTACTATTGTTCTCACAAACTCAGGTCATGAACTCAATTATTAAGCTAACTCCACATCATTAGGTATGGTTTTGGCCCTATAAAATTTATTTTCCTCTTGGAAGTCATGGGAACAGAATGCTCTTCTTACTTTGTGGCCATTCAAAGTTTGTGTAACACACGATGAACCATATATTATGATCTCTCAAATGATAATCAAAACAAATAACAGGTTGTTTTACCACCTCTGTTATAAATCGACTATGATTTTTCCGTAAACTGTCTCCATATAAAAAAACAAAAATTGAAAAAGACAATAAATGATCCTTTTTAGACATCATTCTCATCTGCTCACCATCAGTTTATAGAAAACCCACTTTCAGTAGACATTACATTCTCCAACAATCTGCACATCCTTCTGAAAAGACAGGAATTGTAAAATGTTTAATTCGATGTGCTAGAACTAATTGTTCAACTCCCATCAGTTACAGGAAGAACTCTCTACTTTCATATACTAAACAGTATATGAAACTAAATGGTTTCTCCAAAAGAACTATATGTCTTCTTGACTCCCAAAGCCAACCAAAATAACAAAGAATCAATACGTCAAGTTCCAATCCTATACATCTCCAGCATTTCAGAGAGCCTATGTCAAGAATTCTGAGGAAATATAATTGAGTAGCTACCTAATTCCTATTAATAAACTATCCACGTATTTCCTATTATCTAAAGATAAATTCTCAAATATATCTCTTCCTGATGAATATCAAGTTCCATGTGACTGCCAGCTTTCCTACTTTGGAACAAACCAGACGAAATAGAAAAAAAGAGGAACACAAGAACATCAATCTTATATTCTTCACTTCACTTAAAACATTATAAATTATAGAATGAAAGAATAATAGAAGCTAGAATAAAAATAGATAGAGGCTATTTAACAATAATTGGTTCATATGCCCCAGAAGAGGGAAGAGAACAAGATAATATTGATTTTTATAATCAGCTACAAAACATATATAATAAAATAAATAAAAATGATTACATAATTTTAGCAGGAGACTTAAATGCAAGAATTGGAAACACAAAAATTAATAATAATATAGGAATACATGGAGAACATACTCTAAACAGGAATGGTAAAAAATTGGACTTTGTAGTTTATAATAACCTAAAAATAATGAATTCCTTCTATAAGCATAAAGACATACATAAATATACTTGGGCAACAAGAGGATGGAAATCAATATTAGATTACTTTATACTAAATGAAAAGGCATCAAAATTTTCACTAGATGTTAGAGTTCACAGAGGATATGAAATAAACAGTGACCACTTCCTTGTTAAAATAAAATTAAGATTACTACCTAAATGGCTACAAGTAACAAGAACAGAAAGAAAAATTGAAACATTTGTTTATAAAACTAGACTACTGAATGACACAAATGTACAATGGCTATATGAACAAAGAATTAACCAGTATCTAGACAAAATAAAACAAAATGAAGAAATAGAAATAGAATGGCTTAATATAAAAATGATACTAAATGTAGCAGCAAATGAAAGCTTAGGAAAGACCCAAAAAATTCAATAAAAGGAAACAACTGAAGATCTGGGATGATACAATGAAAGAAATAATCAAAAAGAAAAAAGAAGCCTATCACAAATGGTTAAGCAGTAAAAGATTAGAACATGAAATAGAATATAAAAGAATAAGAGCCATAGCTAAAAGAGAAGTCAGAAAAAGACATAGAGAATCATGGAACAAATTTGTTTCTAATTTAGAACATGATTTATATAAAATAAGACCCAATGTATATAAAATTTTGAAACACTTAAATGCAGATACCAAGAAAACATAAAATTAAACACTGAATTGAAATGAGAAGAATTTCTAAATTACTACAGAATTGTGGACAGACAAATATTTAAAAAAAGACAACTGGCAAACAATTAATGAAAATGAAATAACTAAAGAAGAATTAGAAATCAGCCTGAAAGAAACAAGAAACGGAAAATCACCTGGAGAAGATAAACCAGGTTCAGAACTATATAAATATGCAGGAACTAGATTCAAAGAAAGACTTATTATTTTTAAATAAAATTTATTCAACTGGTATCCCCCCAATAGAATGGAAAAAAGCAATTATGATTCCTATCTTTAAGAAAGGTAATAGAGATGATCCTAAAAACTATAGAGGTATCAGTATACTAAATTCCTGTTACAAAATATATAGCAGAATCTTAAATAGCAAACTAATAAAATATTCTGAAAACTTTATTTTAGAAGTACAGAATGTTAAGAAAAGGACGATCATGTATAGACCCGGCCTTTTGCCTAAAATTAATAATAGAGAAAAGAAGAGAATACAATTTAGAAACACATATCGCATTTATTGATTTTGAAAAAGCATTTGACAAAGTTAAAAGAAACATATTATTTAACATATTAAAAGAAAGACAAATACCAAATAATATCCTAAAAGCTATCACAAGTATACATGAAAATAATCAAATACAAATAAGATTACATCACGAGCTATCATATACGAGAGAGATAAACCAAGGGGTCCGACAGGGATGTCCCCTCTCAGCAACTGTTTTTAATATCTACTTAAATGAAATAATAATAAAATGGAATAAAAAGTTACATCAAGGAATTAAACTTTCTCCTACAGTGAACTTAAACACTCTCCTTTTTGCCGACGACCAAATAATAATTACAAATTCTGAAGATAAACTACAGAAAGCTATTTTAGATCTAAATGAAATATCCAAAGATTATGATACGATAATATCAACAGAAAAATCAAAAACTATGGCCTTTAAAGGACAAGATCCAGCAAGAACTAAAATAGTAATAGATAACAAGATCTTAGAACAGGTGAATTCATTTAACTACCTAGGATGTAAGATCACATATGAAAATGAAAAAGATATAAACGTAAAAATTGCAAAATATTTAAAAATAAAGGTATAATTAACTCTATATTTAAACCAAACCTAGTTCAAAAACAAACCAGACTAAAAGTATACAATACATTAGCCCTACCAGTCTTAATGCATGGAAGCGAAATCTGGACAATAAAACAAAAAGACAAAGATTAACAACAGCAGAAATGAAGTTTATGAGAAAAACTGCAAAGTATACCCTATTTGATCACAAAAGAAATGAAGAAATTATGAAAGAATTAAACCAAGAACCAGTAATAGAAAAAATTAAAAAATATAAACATAAATGGATGGAACACGTTCAAAGAATGAAAACAGAAAGATTACCAAAACAAGCCTTAAAATACAATCACGAGATGACTTCTAAGGCCGGAACAGGCCATGCTAGGCCTAAATCCTTGATATGCATGATGATGATGATATTCTTCACAACAAATCTGATATGTCTGGATTGGCACAACACGGAACAGAGGCAGACCACAACATTCTCTGATCTAAGACTTGCTTCTACACAGGTGTCAGTATAAATTTGAATGCCTATTCAAAGAGAGTGCAGAAGCCTTACTTCACCACCCTAACCTGAATCGAAATGATTGCCTATCCTTGTCAAAAATATGGGAAAGTGTGATCCAAATGGCACTTTTTTTTTTTTTTTTAAGGCCAATAATGATAAGTGATACTTATAAAGATAGAAGATCCTACATCTAATGATCTGTTTATTATATTATAAATTAAATGAATTTTTTTTTATGATAGTTTATTTTCAAACTGAAATATTTGGCAGCATATTTAATAAATAATACTTCTTGTGATTATGTGTAGATAATTCATGATACTATGACACAAGTTTTCCTCAAAAAAACTAGAACTGATTTGATCATATTAAAGCCATATTTAACACAAATACTGAATGGAATTGGAACAAATGCATGCCATTTGTCAAAATGGAACACATGTAAATAATACCATAGTTGGTGACAACATTTATGTGTTGAGATTTAAATTTTTATTTTTTTTGTAATCACATTTCAGTGCTAACTAGCATATACCAAACTTGCAAACATTACAATTTGTTCATTTTCGCAGACTAAGGATCTGAAAATTTGAGAAATTGATGTCCTTACATTTTCAATTATTTTATTCTCCTTCACTATTTTCTCTTCTACTTTTCTTAACAGTATTCAAAATAATGTACTTATGAACGTTTCTATGCCACTTGTAAATATATTATTACGAAGAGGTTTCCCCTTTTACTAAGAGGTAAATAGTTAAGAGAGTCTCCTATATGTGATAATTCTTTGTAGAATTCTGAGTATAGGCTTGACTTTGATTATTTAAAACAAATTTGCTTTCTGTGCTTTTAGTGGATGTCATTAGGACAAAGTGTGTAGCTATCTTCCAATGCAGCTCTGCTGCAGTTTGATAATATCCTGACACTATGAAGCTACTATTAAATAATCATATATTTAAAAGTAACAGCAAACATACTCTTGTATCCTTATAACAGGTTAGCTTTAGTCCCAGAAACTCAAACAAGCATTTCTTAAAAGTTCTTGACTTTGTATCAGCAAATTTCAGTTCACTGAACATAGACAATGGCTGTCGGCTCTGAAAGATAAAGTAATCTTATTAGGATATATATATATATATCACACACACACAAGTGAATTTCAAAATGTAATAAAGATAAAAGAATCAAAGATTGTCAGGTGAGTGTGATCTTCAGGCAAAACTCCATTTCTTATTTATTTTTTTATTTCTTCTTTAGATGGATTGCAATATGCTTTTTCATGTACAATTCAATAATGCTAAGATTTAATAATACATAAAATATAATTCTAGTAATAATTATTCAATTTAATAATCCAAAACATGGACCATAAAAAAAAAAAAGAAAGAAAGATGAACCAGCAGAAATGAAATTTCATGAAAAACAGCTGGATATTTCACGTAGTATACAATCTCGTGAATATAAAACCAATAAATTATTGCATAAGTAAATATAAATAAGCAGACATAACATTCAAATAGAATGGACAATAACTGACTACCAAAATTACCATATAGATATAAAATAAATGGAACAAGAACTGGAAGACCAAGAAAGCAATGGTATCAGACACAACATGCCCAGAACTATGATAGGAAGAAGAATAATGCCAAGGGTTAGATAAGTCAGAAATCTTGCCTCCAGTGACCGAAGATGAAATTCAAGCCTCCAGTGGGATTCAAATCCACAGCCTAGTGGTTGAAGACCACTTTTGATACTGGACAGAATACTAGATATTCTTTAGAATTAATGTTGTAACACCATGGTTTGATTTATTCTGATTTTATTGATGATGATATTTGATCTTCTTAAATAACTTAAGGGGCAAAGCCAAATAACTGGGAGGAGACTTCTGCATCACGTTTAAGGAATGCAGCCTACTGGGGGTTTCTGATCTAATGTCCAATCCTCATCTTTTTATGATGTGCCCTGTAAGTAGATATCACTGGGTGCTTAACAATTGATAATTGGTATGTAATTTGGGACCAAGCCAACTAAACTACTCCCTACTGCTTTAAACCTGAAATACATATCATGAAACTTCACACTGGCTGGGGTGTCACCCAGTTAAACAAAGCCACTACTGTTTTCATTAGGGAACCAGGGCAAACAGAAAAAATTCAGCTACTGGAACAAACTTCACATCTATAAGAAGAACAACAACAACAACATCACATCAGAAGAACTGAAGATAGGATTTATCAATACAAGGAGTATGAATGGAAAGGAAATCAAACTTGCAGAGGAACTGGAAAAATACCACGTGGACATTAATCGACATCACTGAGAGAAAGAGGAAAAACGGGCGAGATCTTACAAAACAATAAGTATAAGATGTTATATTCAGCCAGTAACAATAAAGGAAAAGAAGGCATAGCGATAGCATTCAACACCAAACATTAAGATAAACTTCTTGATTAGAAAGCAGTTTCAAGTAGTTATGTGGGCAAACTTCAAAATGGGGAAATGGACAATGAAACTTATTTGTGCCTATGGGCAAACAGAAGGCCCTTCCCAAAGGAGGAATTGAAGGAATTTTTCAAGTCATCAGAGCATGCAGATGACAAAAAAAGTGGTCCTTGTTGAAGATCTAAACAGCAGATTAGAAAATGAATCCCATCAGATATATAGAAATGTTTTGGGAAAATTTAGAGAAATGGGCAAAGCCATTTATAATGGTAAGTACCTGCTGGATTTCTGTTCAGGATACAGAATAGTCATTACAAACATCATGTTCCAACATAAACATCTGCACAAGCTTACATGGAAAGAAGACACAAGAAATAAGTGAAACTTCATTGATTATGCCATTGTTGATAGTGATATCTTCATGCTGGCTCAGGATACAAGAGTATTAGTGCTAAGTAGGATAAAAATGAATCTCACATTGAAAAGAACAGTACAGAAGAAGGTTTTAAAAAGAATTAAAGTTGAGCACCTTTTAGAGGCAAACTATAGACTCAACTCTTCAAACATTATTGAAGAAAAAGTGAAACAGTTCAAAAATAAAAAACCAAACCCTGGAGTTTAAGTGGCAAATTATGGAGAAAACATTGATTCAGCTAGAGAGGCATGTGGTGAAGTTATCTGCAAGGACAGAAAAATAAGAACATCATGACAGACAAAAGAATTTAAAAAAGCAGTCCTGAAAAAAAAAAAAAAAAAAAAAAAAAAAAAAAAAAAAAAACTCCCTAGCAAATAAGTTGGCAGATGTGCTAAAAGAATACAGAGAAAAATGTAAGAGAGCTAAGGCATGTAAAAACAGCTAAACAAAAATAATGGGAAGACTTTTGCAAGAATATAGAAGATAAATATCAGGAAGGTGGCAAAATCTTCTGGAGGCTATTGAAAAAGCTTAGAGAGAGAAAAAAATAAATAAAATAAGAGCACTGTAAAAGGAATCACAGATGATAAAGGTGACATGAAAACTGAAGACATGGATATCCTAGATGTCTGGGTAATTATTTTATAAGACTGTTAAAATGAAACAAGCAGCGACAAAACAGTAGTAGAAAATTTTCAAGAGAAAAAAAAAAGTCATCAAAAACTTGAAATGTGCAAAGGCAGCTGGAGTAGATATCTAACCAGAAATGATTAAATATGGAGATATAAAAGTTTTGCAGGGCTACACTGCATAATTCAGATGGCCTGGTCAGAAGATCAAATTCTGGCTTAGTAGAGCTCTCATAGTTCCTATCATTAAAAATCGAATATAGACGAATGTGAGAATTACAGAGGAATATTTCTACTAAGGGTTCCAGGTAAGATTTATGCAACTATACTTGAAAAGAATTTGAAAAAAATTGCAGAAGAGAAACCTGGAGAATAGCTAGCTGGATTCAGGCCAAATAGAGGTTGACCAGATCAGATTTTCATGTCAAATAGTTGAGAAATCATGGGAATATGAAAATGTACTCAGAGAAATGCTTTTCAAAATGCTAATATTATGTCAAGTAAATTGAACATTATACAGAACAATACACAGGATATGTTTAAATTATCAGTCAGCAATTAGAATTGAAGGAAATATAGGAAGATGGTTTGTAAAACCAGAGGTAAGACAAGGATGCACATTATTTCCATTTTTAACATTATGAAAGAAAGTGGAATTAAACTTGATATTAGAACTGGAGATATCAAACTTAGTTCTTTGATTTATGCTAATGATGATGTACTCCTACACACATCCAGTGCTAGTCTCCAGGACTCTAACAGCTGTAACAAATTTCACACGAAAATCAGCAATAAAAAGATCAAAACTGTGAAAATTGGCAATGATCACAGAGAAAACTTCAACAGCAAATATACTCCTGTATCCTTATAGCAGGTTAGCTTTAGTCCCAGAAATTCAAACAGGCATTTCTTAAAAGTTCTCAACATTGTATCAGCAAATTTCAGTTTGCTGAACATAGGCAAGGCTGTTGGCTCTGATTTCTTTCGTCATTGGAGTGCTGTTAGGGTTACTGCATTTTGAATGAAGAATCTATAGAACAAGTCAAATATTTTGCTATTTGGGCACATTTTTTAGTGAAAATAGCAATGAAGTAAGGAAATAGATGACAGAATAAACAAAGCTGGTATGATGGGAAGCAAGTTGAATAAATTCATATGGAATAAGAAAGAAATTAGCCAAAACATTAAACTAGCAGTATACAGGACAGTGTTTGAACTGGTTATGGATCTGAGACTTGGGTTAGAAATAAAAACATTTAATCAAAGATTATAGACTGCAGATATTACAGATCAGAGAAAAATTAATGACCTGAACAAATGGCATCAATTACAGAATCAAATAAAAAAAAAATGAATACATTAGGAAGGAATTTGACATTGCATTCAAGAAACTGAAACAGAATGGTTAGCAAAATAGGTGTCTGATGCCAAGATGGGAGGAAAAAGACCAAAGTGTAAGGGGAATGATTCAGTCAGAAGTGCCCTTGAAGAAAGAAATGTTAGATATGACAATATTGGAGCTGACAAGTAATAGACTAATTTGGAGAAAATTTGATGATAGAAGATTAATAATAATAATATAAATTTAATCATGTAGTGTCGTCAAAGTACCCCCCCCCCCCCGAGAGTACATAACAGGAAACTGACGATTGTTTAAATTGCTCACACACACACACACAAAATGCTGCAAGGCCTAAAGCAATAAACGTGATGTGTGGGCCAGGATGAAGCAAAGTAGCTGATATTCTTCTTTTTGAGGAGGTGGAGGCTATAGTCTTTTATGGATATTTCATGGGAAAGACTGTTCCAGAGAACTGGGACAGCAAAATGAATGAGGAGTGTGACTGGTTCAGTGAGTTAGGAGTCCAACTGTAAAAGGATGTTGGGAAATTACTGTTCATGTTATTGTAGATTTAACAGAAATGGGAGACGTTACCACTTCTATAGAATATCACCCATGGAAATATCTGCAAAAACTGTCTGTGACACAGTGGCTGGAGAAAGAGAGAGAGGAGGTTATGTGTGCACCATCCCATGCATGGAGCAAATATTCCAAGGTTGGATGGATTTACAAAGTAACTGAACAGATACAAAAAGTAATATCTTGAGCGAAAAAAGATTCCAAGTTCTGTGGAAACAAAGGATGCTATAGAAATGATGTGATTATGCCAGGGTACACTAATAGGTGGACTCAGTCTAGAAGATAATTCTAGTTTTAACTAAGTTAAGAAAAAAGAAAAGAACTGTGTTTGGAAAGTATTGTAGGTTGTTATCTCCAGAGTGGAGAATGGTGTGTGAAGATAAGTATTTAGGCTCATTGCAGAGGATCTTGAAGCTTGAGAAATTTGAGCAATGCAAGAAAGTTTATCCTACTGTGAGTAGTCCTAACTTCATCAAAACAGTGAAATGAGTTTGAAGACAGTAAGAGCAGGTCATTTATATATATATATATATACAGTAAAACCCCTTTTTTACACTTTTCAGGGGACTGATGGAAAAAAGTGTAAATAGCAGGAAATGTAAAAAAAAAAAAAATTTAAAAAAAGGCTAAAAGATGACTTGCTGCTAGTATGTGAGTCTACATACTTGATTACAAAATTTAATAACTGAAAATAAATGAATTTAGAATTACTTACATTTATCCATTTAAAATCTTTAATTATTGATTGTTTTTGCTTTTCGTTTTTTTTTTTTTTTTTGACATAGCGCCAGATTGCTTTGCATCGATTTCAATGTTTGACCTGTTTTCTACTATTGTGTTCAAAATGGACACGGAGAGTCCAAGATCTTTTGCTAAATGCACACATGTTCCGGCATGCCAATCTGCACATCGCAGAATTGCCATCTTTTCTTCTACCGAAATACATTTTTTTTTTTTTTTCTCCATGTTACTAACATGGATAATCCACCACCGCAACTTGAAAGTAACTTTCAGATGCTAAATTACGTAACAGAAATTCTGCAATATCAATTTGTACTGTGATTGAAAAATCATGGTATCGCTCATCACTACATTACTGCTTCAAGCGTGCAAGTCACCGTGATGGTGGAAAAGAAACTTACAGCCGAAAGCAATGCCATCTGGGAACAGAAATGCGCATATTTCCATAGAAATCGATTCGAAAATCAGTATTGCCACCAGAGAAAAAAACGCAAATAACAGGAAATAACGTCCACATCAAGTTGTTAATGGCAGGAAAATAATATATCGTAAGAATAGGCCTTACGACGGGACCAACAGAAAATGACGTATATGGCAGGAAAACATAAATTGCGGGGTTTTACTTATGTGAAACAGGGTGGGTGAAATAACAAAACCCTGATGAAGAACACTTGCATTAGTCAGAAAATCTAAAGATAGAACATGCTGCACTATTACGGTATTGGTAATAGTGTTGGTAATCCAATTACAGAGTGGGGAAGCAGACCATAAGATAGCAATCTTAAGTGAAAGTTGGTTATCTGAGGAGGATTTAATGTTGGCAATAGAAATGGAAGGATATACAATTTTCCAAAAGGATAGGAAGGTAAAAACGAGGAGGAGAATGTTGTTAATGATTGCAGAGGAATTGTGTTCTCAAAGCATGGAAATTGACCATACATGCATAGATTTTGAATCTGTGTGGTGTGAAGTTGATATTAATAGGCTAGTATATCTGATAGGATGCGGTTATATGCCAGGGAACGTAGAGGATACTGACTGAGAAATGTTCAGGCAAATTGGATGGGCATATAAGAAGGTAATCCTGATGCAAGACTATTTGTTACAGGAATATAGAAAGTGAGGAGGAGAGAGTCCACAAGAACGAGGAGTGTTTGTTGAATTTCTGAGAGATAAATATTTTAAGCAGCATGTGACTGAAGAAACTAGAGGCTTTAATGTTTTGGATTTCGTGATAACTTCACAAGGTGTAGTTGTTAATGAGGTATTAACACTATCGCTGGTTGGTGAGAGTGATCATAAGGTACTTGTTTGGGAAGTGAAAAAACAAGAGAAAATTACTGCCAAAAATGGATATATGTGGAAGTCTAAAGTGGGTGATTATTTGAAGCTTTGTAGTCAGTTAGCATCAATATGTTGGGTTCTGCACAGCTCATCAATATGAGCTGTGCATAAAAGATGTTGACAGCGCATGGAAATTTGTAAGGCAATATCTGACACAAGCAATGTATAACTGCATACCAAGGGCTAAGCGAGTAAACAGAGTAGATGTGAAATGGATGAACAGTGAAATCAAGCTAGCCTTTTCTTTTCCAACACAGCTTGCTTGATTTCACTGTTCATTGATTTCACAGCAATTCAGACCCATGAAGAGTATAAAAGTGCAAGTTAGGAAAATGACGAGCATG